>NC_058519.1:374532544-375146115 GCF_904849725.1 Hordeum vulgare subsp. vulgare
CAACTGCCGCAGACGTCTGCTCTTAGGAACCACTAAACGGTTCTGAAAGAACACGACACCTTGCTCATTAATAGAGAAATCCCTAGCGTTTCCGCTAGCAATATTCTCCTTGATCCGGGATATACCCTTATCATATGTCTGCACGGCTATGATTTGATCCCTAAGAGTAGGCTTCGCCACAAGGTTAGAAAGGAATCCTTGAGGAACAATGTGAAGATTTAACTTCTGAAATTCCTCATAGAGATGTGGTTGACCTCGTTGTAACATCAGATTGTTACAATAAGACTTACGACTTAGTGCATCAGCCATAACATTGGCCTTCCCCGGGGTGTAAGTTATCCCTAAGTCGTAATCTGTGATCAACTCAACCCACCGTCTTTGCCTGAGATTCAAATCCGGCTGGGTGAAGATATATTTCAGACTTTGGTGATCAGTGAATATTTTGCAACGATTACCAAGAAGGTAACGTCGCCATGTTTTAAGTGCATGGACTACAGCTGCAAGCTGAAGATCATGTGTGGGATAATTATCCTCATGTGGACGCAACTGTCGAGATGCGTATGCAATCACATGACGATCCTGCATGAGAATGCAACCTAATCCTTGTCGCGAGGCGTCGCAATAGATAACAAAGTCCTTAGAAAAATCTGGTAGTAGCAACACAGGTGCGGAGGTCAGGCGTCTTTTCAGTTCCTGAAAACTATGCTCACACTGTGGTGTCCACTCGAACTTTTTATCTTTCTTGAGGAGTTCCGTTAGAGGCTTTGCAACCTTGGAGAAATTCTCGACAAAGCAGCGACAATAGCTCGCTAGACCAAGAAAACTCCTAACTTGCTTAACCGATTCAGGTTGAGTCCAATCAAGGACGGGTTGAACTCTCTTGGGATTGACAACACTACCCTTACCAGAGATTACGTGGCCTAGATAGGTCACTTGTGGTAACCAAAATTCACATTTTGAAAACTTGGCATAAAGGCAGTGCTCTCAAAGTTTCATCCATACCAGCCTTAGATGCTCGTCATGTTCTTGTTCGTTCTTCGAGTAGATGAGGATATCATCGAGGTATACCACGACGAATTTATCCAAATACTCCAAGAAGATTGAATTCATCAAGCGAGAGAAGGTGGCTGGGGCATTGGTTAAACCGAAGGACATGACGGTGTACTCGTATTGGCCATAACGAATGACAAAAGCCGTTTTTGGAATGTCCGCGTTCTTGATCTTGATTTGATGATAACCCAACCTCAAATCCATTTTGGAGAAGACTGAGGATCCAACGAGCTGATCATACAGGTCATTGATCCCGTGGAGCGGATACTTGTTCTTTATGGTGACCAGGTTAACTGGTCGATAATCTACAACCATGCGATCCGTTCCGTCTTTCTTCTTGACGAAGAGGACGGGGCAAGCCCAAGGAGAAGAGCTAGGACGAATGAAACCTTTATTCAAGGCCTCATATAGTTGATTCTTAAATTCGGCTAGCTCTAGGGGTGCCATCTTATAAGGTCTTCTGGCTATTGGAACAGTTCCCGGAACAAGGTCTATCACAAACTCTACATCCCTGTTAGGTGGAATTCCTGACAGTTCTTCTGGAAAAAAATCCAGAAAGTCATGGACTACCGGAATGTCTTCAAGTTCTGGAAGAGGACTGGCATTGAGGGAATAGAGTTGGCATTTGGCAACTCGAGTAGAGAGATTGACTATCTCACCCGAGGGATGGGTAAGCTGAACATTTCTAGAATGAGTATCATGTTGGTTAACGTAGCATAAATTCAAAAAAATTCCTATGCACATTCAGATCTTCCTATGGAGAGACCAGCAACGAGAGAGGGGTGAGTGCATCTTCATATGTCACGCCCAAGATGCGACCCTATCCTCAATTTGGCACGAAGCCCTCGTCAGGGATAGAAGCGCATCTCGTCATGTCGCAAGAATGGATATCGTTACAAGTACATGTACTGAAAAGAAGATATATATATATATATATATAATTGGCTTACACTCGCCACAAGCTACATCAGAGTCACATCAGTAGAATACATTAACATCATGAAGAAGAGCAGGGTCCGACTACGGACGAAATCAAACGATAAAAGAAGAACGACATCCATCCTTGCTATCCCAGGCTGCCGGCCTGGAACCCATCCTAGATCGATGAAGAAGAAGAAGAAGAAGAAGCAACTCCAAATGAACAATCAACGCGCTCGCGTCAAGTAACCTTTACCTGTACCTGCAACTGGTGTTGTAGTAATCTGCGAGCCACACGGGACTTAGCAATCTCATTTCCAAAGGTATCAAGACTAGCAAAGCTTAATGGGAGAGGTATGGTTAAGTGGTGAGGTTGCAGCAGCGGCTAAGCATATATTTGGTGGCTAAACTTACGAGTACAAGAAATAAGAGGGGGAAGATCTACGCATAGAGGACATGACTACAGGTGATCAAATGAATGATCCTGACCACCTACCTACGTGAGACATAACCCCACCGTGTCCTCGATCAGAGAAGGAACTCACGAAAGAGACAGTCACGGTTACGCACACAGTTGGCAAGTTTTAGTTAAGTTAACTTCAAGTTATCTAGAACGAGTGTTAAACAAAGTTTTCCACGTTGCCACATAAACGCGGGCACGACTTTACGAAAGATTAAACCCTGCAGGGGTGCTCCAACTAGTCCATCACAAATTACCACAAGCCGCATAGAAATCCTCAATCACGAAACTCGCTAACTCGTTGGATTCCCTAGTGGAAAACCTTAACTCTGAGATTACCCAAAGCATCACCGGAATCCCGATGCACAAGATATCTCGTCAAAGGTAAAACTAATCCAGCAAGGCCGCCCGACGTGTCGACGATCCCGATAGGAGCCGCGTATCTCGTTCTCAAGACACGACGGATGGAAAAGCCTACAGGTACCAAACCTCGAGTTGCCCCATGGTGGCCCCGAGTCTGCCCAGTTTGGACCAACACTCATGAGGAGCCTTGTTGCTCAGCAGTACCTATGCCGGAAAGTCCCTATACAATTTTGTTAGGTTATTAGGCAAATGTAGTACCAAAGTTGGGCCTTGCCAGACGAGCTTTAATCTAAGACGAATTATCAAGGGGTCCCCATAACAACCCCGATCGTGTTAGCAGCGCTCAGATATGGAACATAACACCGGTAGCCGAAACTAAGGGGGCAAAGGTGGTGTTGGAATTATGCCCTAGAGGCAATAATAAATATAGTTATTATTATAATTCCTGTATCAAGATAATCGTTTATTATCCATGCTATAATTGTATTGAATGAAGACTCATTTACATGTGTGGATACATAGACAAAACACCGTCCCTAGCAAGCCTCTAGTTGGCTAGCCAGTTGATCAAAGATAGTCAGTGTCTTCTGATTATGAACAAGGTGTTGTTGCTTGATAACTGGATCACGTCATTAGGAGAATCACGTGATGGACTAGACCCAAACTAATAGACGTAGCATGTTGATCGTGTCATTTTGTTGCTACTGTTTTCTGCGTGTCAAGTATTTATTCCTATGACCATGAGATCATATAACTCACTGACACCGGAGGAATGCTTTGTGTGTATCAAACGTCGCAACGTAACTGGGTGACTATAAAGATGCTCTACAGGTATCTCCGAAGGTGTTAGTTGAGTTAGTATGGATCAAGACTGGGATTTGTCACTCCGTGTGACGGAGAGGTATCTCGGGGCCCACTCGGTAATACAACATCACACACAAGCCTTGCAAGCAATGTAACTTATTGTAAGTTGCGGGATCTTGTATTACGGAACGAGTAAAGAGACTTGCCGGTAAACGAGATTGAAATAGGTATGCGGATACTGACGATCGAATCTCGGGCAAGTAACATACCGAAGGACAAAGGGAATGACATACGGGATTATATGAATCCTTGGCACTGAGGTTCAAACGATAAGATCTTCGTAGAATATGTAGGATCCAATATGGGCATCCAGGTCCCGCTATTGGATATTGACCGAGGAGTCTCTCGGGTCATGTCTACATAGTTCTCGAACCCGCAGGGTCTGCACACTTAAGGTTCGACGTTGTTTTATGCGTATTTGAGTTACATGGTTGGTTACCGAATGTTGTTCGGAGTCCCAGATGATATCACGGACGTCACGTGGGTTTCCGGAATGGTCCGGAAACGAAGATTGATATATAGGATGACCTCATTTGATTACCGGAAGGTTTTCGGAGTTACCGGGAATGACGAATGGGTTCCGGGAGTTCACCGGGGGGGGGGGGGGGGGCAACCCACCCCGGGGAAGCCCATAGGCCTTGAGGGTGGCACACCAGCCCTTAGTGGGCTGGTGGGACAGCCCAAAAGGGCCCTATGCGCCTAGGAAAGAAAATCAAAGGAAAAAAAAGAGGAGGTGGGAAGGGAAGGAAGGACTCCCACCCACCAAACCAAGTCCAACTCGGTTAGGGGGGGGGAGCCTTCCCCCTTGGACTCGGCCGACCCCCTTGGGGCTCCTTGAGCCCCAAGGCAAGGTCCCCTCCCTCCCACCTATATATACGGAGGTTTTAGGGCTGATTTACGACGACTTTTCCACGGCAGCCCGACCACATACCTCCACGGTTTTTCCTCTAGATCGCGTTTCTGCGGAGCTCGGGCGGAGCCCTGCTAAGACAAGGTCATCACCAACCCCCGGAGCGCTGTCATGCTGCCGGAGAACTCTTCTACCTCTCCGTCTCTCTTGCTGGATCAAGAAGGCCGAGATCATCGTCGAGCTGTACGTGTGCTGAACGCGGAGGTGCCGTCCGTTCGGTACTAGATCGTGGGACTGATCGCGGGATTGTTCGCAGGGCGGATCGAGGGACGTGAGGACGTTCCACTACATCAACCACGTTGACTAACGCTTCTGCTGTACGGTCTACAAGGGTACGTAGATCACTCATCCCCTCTCGTAGATGGACATCACCATGATAGGTCTTCGTGCGCGTAGGAAATTTTTTGTTTCCCATGCGACGTTCCCCAACAGTGGCATCATGAGCTAGGTTCATGCGTAGATGTCTTCTCGAGTAGAACACAAAAGTTTTTGTGGGCGGTGATGTGCGTTTTGCTGCCCTCCTTAGTCTTTTCTTGATTCCGCGGTATTGTTGGATTGAAGCGGCTTGGACCGACATTACTCGTACGCTTACGAGAGACTGGTTTCATCGCTACGAGTAACCCCGTTGCTCAAAGATGACTGGCAAGTGTCGGTTTCTCCAACTTTAGTTGAATCGGATTTGACCGAGGAGGTCCTTGGATGAGGTTAAATAGCAACTCATATATCTCCGTTGTGGTGTTTGTGTAAGTAAGATGCGATCCTACTAGATACCCATGGTCACCACGTAAAACATGCAACAACGAAATTAGAGGACGTCTAACTTGTTTTTGCAGGTTATGCTTGTGATGTGATATGGCCAACGATGTGATGTGATATATTGGATGTATGAGATGATCATGTCGTAATAGAAAATATCGACTTGCACGTCGATGGTACGGCAACCGGCAGGAGCCATAGGGTTGTCTTCATACTAACGTTTGTGCTTGCAGATGCGTTTACTATTTTCCTAGGATGTAGCTTTAGTAGTAATAGCATGAGTAGCACGACAACCCCGATGGAAACATGTTGATGGAGATCATGGTGTGGCGCCGGTGACAAGAAGATCGTGCCGGTGCTTTGGTGATGGAGATCAAGAAGCACGTGATGATGGCCATATCATGTCACTTATGAAATTGCATGTGATGTTAATCCTTTTATGCACCTTATTTTGCTTAGAATGACGGTAGCATTATGAGGTGATCTCTCACTAAAATTTCAAGACGAAATTGTGTTCTCCCCGACTGTGCACCGTTGCTACCGTTCGTCGTTTCGAGACACCACGTGATGATCGGGTGTGATAGACTCAACGTTCACATACAACGGGTGCAAAACAGTTGCGCACGCGGAACACTCGGGTTAAGCTTGACGAGCCTAGCATGTGCAGACATGGCCTCGGAACACATGAGACCGAAAGGTCGATCATGAATCATATAGATGATATGATTAGCATAGGGATGCTTACCACTGAAACTATACTCAACTCACGTGATGATCGAACTTGAGCTAGTGTAAGTGGATCATGAACCACTCAAATGACTAGAGAGATGTACTTTTTGAGTGGGAGTTTAGCAAATAATTTGATTAAGTTAAACTCTAATTATCTTGAACATAGTCTAAGTCCACTTTGAATATATTTGTGTTGTAGATCATGGCTCACGCGACTGTCACCCTGAATTTTAATACGTTCCTAGAGAAAGCTAAGTTGAAAGATGATGGAAGCAACTTTGTAGACTGGGCTCGTAATCTTAAGCTAATCTTACAAGCTGGGAAGAAGGATTATGTCCTTAATGCTGCGCTAGGAGATGAACCACCCGCTACGGCTGATCAGGATGTTAAGAACGCTTGGTTAGCACGTAAGGAGGACTACTCAGTAGTTCAATGTGCAGTTTTGTATGGCTTAGAACCGGGACTTCAACGTCGCTTTGAGCGTCATGGAGCATTTGAGATGTTCTAGGAGTTGAAGTTCATCTTTCAGAAGAACGCCCGGATCGAGAGGTACGAGACCTCCGATAAATTCTATGCTTGCAAAATGGAGGAGAACTCGTTTGTCAGTGAACATGTGCTCAAAATGTCTGGGTACTCAAACCGTCTAGCTGAGCTGGGGATTGAACTCCCGCAAGAGGCTATCACTGACAGAATCCTTCAATCACTGCCGCCAAGCTATAAAGGCTTTGTGTTGAACTACAACATGCAAGGGATGAACAAGTCACCCGGCGAGTTGTTTGCGATGCTGAAAGTCGCAGAGTCTGAACTCCGTAAAGAACATCAAGTGTTGATGGTGAATAAGACCATTAGTTTCAAGAGAAACGGCAAAGGCAAGAAGGGTAATTCAAAGAAGAGCGGCAAGCCTGTTGCCAATCCGACGAAGAAACCCAAAGCTGGACCTAAGCCTGAAACAGAGTGCTACTATTGCAAGGGTATGGGTCACTGGAAGCGCAACTGCCCCAAGTATCTGGCTGATAAGAAGGCGGCCAAAGAAAAATCAGGTATATTTGATATACATGTTATTGATGTGTACTTAACCGGCTCTCGTAGTAGTGCCTGGGTATTCGATACCGGTTCTGTTGCTCATATTTGCAACTCGAAACAGGAACTGCGGAATAGACGAAGGCTAGCGAAAGATGAAGTGACGATGCGCATAGGAAATGGTTCCAAGGTTGATGCAATCGCCGTCGGCACAGTTTCACTTCAGTTACCATCAGGATTAGTGATGAACTTAAATCATTGTTATTTAGTGCCTGCGTTGAGCATGAACATTATATATGGATCTTGTTTAATGCGAGACGGTTACTCTTTTAAGTCAGAGAATAATGGTTGTTCTATTTCTATGAGTAACATCTTTTATGGTCATGCACCTAATGTGAGAGGATTGTTCATATTGAATATTGATAGCGATACACATATACATAACACTGAGACCAAAAGAGTTAGAGTTAACAATGATAGCGCCATATTTTTGTGGCACTGCCGCTTAGGTCATATTGGTGTAAAGCGCATGAAGAAACTCCATGCTGATGGACTTTTGGAGTCACTTGACTTTGATTCACTTGACACGTGCGAACCATGCCTCATGGGAAAGATGACTAAGACTCCATTCTCCGTAACTATGGAGCGTGCAAGTGACTTGTTGGAAATCATACATATCGATGTGTGTGGTCCGATGAGCGTAGAGGCACGCGGCGGATATCGTTATTTTCTCACCTTCTCTGACGATTTGAGTAGATATGGTTATGTCTACTTGATGAAGCACAAGTCTGAAACATTTGAAAAGTTCAAGCAATTTCAGAGTGAAGTGGAAAATCATCATAACAAGAAGATCAAGTTCCTACGGTCTGATCGTGGGGGTGAATATCTGAGTTTCGAGTTTGGTGCTCACTTAAGACAATGTGGAATTGTTTCACAGTTCACACCACCTGGAACACCACATCGTAATGGTGTGTCCGAACGTTGTAATCGTACTTTATTAGAGATGGTGCGATCTATGATGTCTCTTACCGATTTGCTGTTATCTTTTTGGGGTTATGCATTAGAAACAACTGCATTCACTTTAAATAGGGCACCATCAAAATCCGTTGAGACGACACCATACGAACTGTGGTATGGCAAAAGGCCAAAGTTGTCGTTTCTTAAAGTTTGGGGATGTGATGCTTATGTCAAAAAGCTTCAGCCTGAAAAGCTGGAACCCAAAGCGGAAAAGTGCGTATTCATAGGTTACCCAAAAGAAACAGTTGGGTACACCTTCTATCTCAAATCCGAGGGCAAAGTGTTTGTTGCTAAAAACGGAGCTTTTCTCGAGAAGGAGTTTCTCTCGAGAGAATTGAGTGGGAGGAAGATAGAACTTGAGGAGGTTGTCGAACCTCTCATCCCTCTGGATGGTGGCGCAGGGCAAGGGGAAACCTCTGTCATTGCGACGCCGGTTGAGGAGGAAGTTAATGATGATGATCATGAAACTCCGGTTCAAGTTTCTGTCGAACCACGCAGGTCGACGAGACCACGTGCTACTCCAGAGTGGTACGGTAATCCCGTCTTATCAATCATGTTGTTAGACAACAATGAACCTGCAAATTATGAAGAAGCAATGGTGGGCCCAAATTCCAACAAATGGCTAGAAGCCATGAAGTCCGAGATAGGATCCATGTATGAGAACAAAGTGTGGACTTTGGAAGTACTACCTGAGGGCCGCAAGGCTATTCAGAACAAATGGATCTTTAAGAGGAAGACGGACGCTGACGGCAATGTGACCGTTTATAAAGCTCGACTTGTGGCAAAGGGTTTTTCACAAGTTCAAGGAGTTGACTACGATGAGACATTCTCACCCGTAGCGATGCTTAAGTCCGTCAGAATCATGTTAGCAATAGCTGCATTTTTCGATTATGAAATCTGGCAGATGGATGTCAAAACGGCGTTCCTTAACGGTTTCCTTAAGGAAGAGTTGTATATGATACAACCCGAAGGTTTTGTCGATCCTAAGAATGCTAACAAGGTGTGCAAGCTCCAGCGATCCATTTATGGACTGGTGCAAGCATCTCGGAGTTGGAACAAACGCTTTGATGAGGTGATCAAAGCATTTGGGTTTATACAAGTGGTTGGAGAATCTTGTATTTACAAGAAAGTGAGTGGGAGCTCTGTGGCGTTTCTAATATTATATGTGGATGACATATTGCTGATTGGAAACAACGTGGAGTTTTTGGAGAGCATAAAGGATTACTTGAATAAAAGTTTCTCTATGAAGGACCTAGGAGAAGCTGCTTACATTCTAGGCATTAAGATCTATAGGGATAGATCAAAACGCCTGATAGGACTTTCACAAAGCACATACCTTGATAAAGTTTTGAAGAGGTTCAAAATGGAACAGTCCAAGAAAGGGTTCTTGCCAGTTTTACAAGGTACGAAAATGAGTAAGACTCAGTGCCCAACAACTGATGAAGATAGAGAGCATATGCGCTCCGTCCCCTATGCTTCAGCCATAGGTTCTATCATGTATGCAATGCTGTGCACTAGACCGGATGTTAGCCTAGCCATAAGTATGGTGGGTAGGTTCCAGAGTAATCCAGGAGTGGATCACTGGACAACGGTCAAGAATATCCTGAAGTACCTAAAAAGGACTAAGGAGATGTTTCTCGTGTATGGAGGTGACGAAGAGCTCGCCGTAAAAGGTTACGTCGATGCAAGCTTTGACACAGATCCGGACGACTCTAAGTCGCAAACCGGATACGTATTTATTCTTAATGGGGGTGCAGTAAGCTGGTGCAGTTCCAAGCAAAGCGTCGTAGCAGATTCTACATGTGAAGCGGAATACATGGCTGCCTCGGAGGCGGCTAAGGAGGGTGTCTGGATGAAGCAGTTCATGAAGGATCTTGGAGTGGTGCCAAGCGCACTGAATCCAATAACCTTGTTCTGTGACAACACGGGTGCCATTGCCTTAGCAAAGGAACCACGGTTTCACAAGAAGACCAGACACATCAAACGACGCTTCAACCTCATCCGCGACTACGTCGAGGGAGAGGACGTAAATATATGCAAAGTGCACACGGATCTGAATGTAGCAGACCCGCTGACTAAACCTCTTCCACGGCCAAAGCATGATCAACACCAGAACTGTATGGGTGTTAGATTTATTACAATGTAATTCGCATGCTGATGTGAGGGCTAGATTATTGACTCTAGTGCAAGTGGGAGACTGTTGGAATTATGCCCTAGAGGCAATAATAAATATAGTTATTATTATAATTCCTGTATCAAGATAATCGTTTATTATCCATGCTATAATTGTATTGAATGAAGACTCATTTACATGTGTGGATACATAGACAAAACACCGTCCCTAGCAAGCCTCTAGTTGGCTAGCCAGTTGATCAAAGATAGTCAGTGTCTTCTGATTATGAACAAGGTGTTGTTGCTTGATAACTGGATCACGTCATTAGGAGAATCACGTGATGGACTAGACCCAAACTAATAGACGTAGCATGTTGATCGTGTCATTTTGTTGCTACTGTTTTCTGCGTGTCAAGTATTTATTCCTATGACCATGAGATCATATAACTCACTGACACTGGAGGAATGCTTTGTGTGTATCAAACGTCGCAACGTAACTGGGTGACTATAAAGATGCTCTACAGGTATCTCCGAAGGTGTTAGTTGAGTTAGTATGGATCAAGACTGGGATTTGTCACTCCGTGTGACGGAGAGGTATCTCGGGGCCCACTCGGTAATACAACATCACACACAAGCCTTGCAAGCAATGTAACTTATTGTAAGTTGCGGGATCTTGTATTACGGAACGAGTAAAGAGACTTGCCGGTAAACGAGATTGAAATAGGTATGCGGATACTGACGATCGAATCTCGGGCAAGTAACATACCGAAGGACAAAGGGAATGACATACGGGATTATATGAATCCTTGGCACTGAGGTTCAAACGATACGATCTTCGTAGAATATGTAGGATCCAATATGGGCATCCAGGTCCCGCTATTGGATATTGACCGAGGAGTCTCTCGGGTCATGTCTACATAGTTCTCGAACCCGCAGGGTCTGCACACTTAAGGTTCGACGTTGTTTTATGCGTATTTGAGTTATATGGTTGGTTACTGTTGTTCGGAGTCCCGGATGAGATCACGGACGTCACGAGGGTTTCCGGAATGGTCCGGAAACGAAGATTGATATATAGGATGACCTCATTTGATTACCGGAAGGTTTTCGGAGTTACCGGGAATGACGAATGGGTTTCGGGAGTTCACCGGGGGGGGGGGGGGGGCAACCCACCCCGGGGAAGCCCATAGGCCTTGAGGGTGGCACACCAGCCCTTAGTGGGCTGGTGGGAGAGCCCAAAAGGGCCCTATGCGCCTAGGAAAGAAAATCAAAGAAAAAAGAAAAAAAAAGAGGAGGTGGGAAGGGAAGGAAGGACTCCCACCCACCAAACCAAGTCCAACTCGGTTTGGGGGGGGGGGAGCCTTCCCCCTTGGACTCGGCCGACCCCCTTGGGGCTCCTTGAGCCCCAAGGCAAGGTCCCCTCCCTCCCACCTATATATACGGAGGTTTTAGGGCTGATTTACGACGACTTTTCCACGGCAGCCCGACCACATACCTCCACGGTTTTTCCTCTAGATCGCGTTTCTGCGGAGCTCGGGCGGAGCCCTGCTAAGACAAGGTCATCACCAACCTCCGGAGCGCCGTCACGCTGCCGGAGAACTCTTCTACCTCTCCGTCTCTCTTGCTGGATCAAGAAGGCCGAGATCATTGTCGAGCTGTACGTGTGCTGAACGCGGAGGTGCCGTCCGTTCGGTACTAGATCGTGGGACTGATCGCGGGATTGTTCGCGGGGCAGATCGAGGGACGTGAGGACGTTCCACTACATCAACCGCGTTCACTAACGCTTCTGCTGTACGGTCTACAAGGGTACGTAGATCACTCATCCCCTCTCGTAGATGGACATCACCATGATAGGTCTTCGTGCACGTAGGAATTTTTTTGTTTCCCATGCGACGTTCCCCAACAGGTGGAACAAAACACCAAGCTAGAAAGGCCAAGCCTTCCACCTTTTACCAAGTATATAGGTGCATTAAATTAAATAGCATTTAATAGGGTGATATAACAAGGAACCCATGTTTTCACATGGAAGCAACTGCACCTGCAACTAGCAACGCTAACACAGGGTTAAGCAAGCGGTAACATAGCCAATGAGTGGTTTTCTAGGTTGAACAGGTTGAAGGTTTTTCATGGCATTGTTGAGAGGCTGTTATTTAACATGTGGTAGGCAACGAGACATAATCGATAGGAGCGATAAAACTAGGATGGGTATGATAGTAATGATATCTGGGGAAATGGTCATCTTGCCAGAGATCCTGCTTGGAAGAAGAATGACTCCGTGAAGCAGACAAACCGACGTAGTCGAACGGGCCCTCACATCCGACACGCTTGCGGAACTCTACCGAGACGAAGGAAACCGGAAACAAGCATCAACACACGATATACACCACACGATGCAGAACACAAATGATGCATGAGCAGCTGAATACATGCAAGTCACGGCATGACAATTCACACAAACAGATACTACACATTAAGTGAAGTTCAATATGCAACGAGTTGCATATTTGACGAAACTCCACGTTAATTATTTAGTTCTATCCCAATTAGACACACGACAACATTAAATGTAGTTAAACATGGCAAGAGGTGAAGCGTAATTAAACTACCTATCTAGGCATTTTAAATGAGGTCGGAAATGACATCACTACTGGAATTGAGAAATTTGCCATCTGCCATGCCTTTGCCGTCTGCTGACGCATGGCAAAGATCCTCTTTGCCATCAGCTGGCACAAAGCAGACGGCAAAGAGGTTGCTGATGGCAAAGGTTTTATTTGCCGTCTACCACCTCTTTGCCGTCTGCTGACGCATGGCAAAGGCCCCGGAGGCGGACGGCAAAGAGAACACGGACTGCAAAGGGGTGCCACCCTAACGGCCGAAGCCCGCCCCACCCACCGACCCCCTTTGCCGTCCGCCTCCCAGCTTCTGCAGACGGCAAAGGGGGGCTCCCCCTAACGGCACCCAGCCCCCACCCCCGCTCCCCTACCGGCACGCTCCACCTCCGCTCCCCTCGATCTCCTGCCTTCTCTCGCGCGCGCCCCTGCCCACTACAGCGTCGCCGCCACCACCCCCTTCACTGCTCCGGCCCACCGCCGCCGCCCTCCTCCCTGCGGCCCTCCTCCCCGCGACCCTCCTCCCCGCCGCCCACGACCGGCTCTCCCCGCTCCCCTCCTCCTCGCAAAGGGGCGCCACCCCCACGACCGGAGCTCGCCCGCCCCTCCTCCTGGCGCACGTCCTCCCCACGCCCCTCCTCCCCGCCGCCCAGGCCGGAGCTCGCCCTCCCCTCCTCCCACTGCCCTCCTCCCACTGCAGGTAATTTTTTTTCTTTTTTTCTTTATTTCCTGTTTTTTCTTTTAAACTAGTAGACAGCCCCGTTGATGAGGGAGGCCAAGTTGTTTTTGCAATCAACCAATATACATGCATGTACATAGCCCAACAGCCTGCCTGTTACAAGTTTCCCTGAGACCGTGACTCCCGCTTAGAACTCTCGATTCGCACGCAGCAGTTTCACTCGAGTTAACCATCGATCGTTAGAACATAGATCGAGGAGAGAGAGAGAGGTCTTGACTCTGTAGCAGGGCGAGGATGGCTGCCGGCTACGTGAGCACGACAGACGTCAGGTCATGCGTGCGTACGCGGCTGCTGGCCGTCCTTTCCCCATGGCAAATTTTATACGGCGGCATGGTGCATCGTACCTTGCCGTCGTTCTCAGCTTAAATTGTTCATAGGAGGCTGGATTTTATTTTGCTAGTGTATGTTATTTTTTGTTGAACATTTTTTTTCATAATCTTACATCAAGGTAAAGACTTATTTTATTTTATTAGCTATAAAGTCTTATTCATAGTGTAAGTAAGTTGATTCATGTTACTTGTGTATGTTTTAGAAAACAGTAAGAATCATCAATCATGTATCCCACAAGGAGGTGTGATCCCGGAGCTGAAAAGAGTTCGTATACGATAGTTATACAGATATTATATTAAATAACACATGTTTGAAGTTATATAATAAAGTAGAAGTTTGCTTTACTTATAGGTTCTTTTTGGATATTTAGAGCCCTATTTTTGATTTTCGTCCCGGGCCCTCAAATTCCTGGAGACGGCCCTGCTAGTAGATAGTATATAGTATAGACATATAGTGTGTCAGTTAAATGACTCTTTTGATTTTACATACACAATAGATAGTATATAGTATAGACATATAGTGTGTCATTTATTTAGGCTTCACATGTCATGTTTAGGCTTCACATGACATGTTTAGGCTTCACATGACATATAGTGTGTCATTTATTTAGGCTTCACATGTCATGTTTAGGCTTCACATGACATATAATGTGTCTGTTAAATTGGATAGTTAGTTTTTTTTTTCTGTTTTTTATGTGAAATTAGATAGTTAGTTTATTAGGTAGAAAAAGTAGATAGAGAAGAAAACAATAGATAGAAAAAAAAACTTAGAAGAAAATAAGAGAATAATAAACTAGAAGAAAAAGGAAGAAGAAGAAGAAGAAGAAGAAAGAGGAAAGGAGGAGAAAGATAAAAGAAAGAAGAAGAAGAGGAGGAGGAGGAGGAGAAAGAATAATAATAATAATAATATGATGAAGAAGAAGAAGAAGAAGAAGAGGAGAGAGGAGAAGAAGAAAGAAAAGGACCCCGACCCCCGGCCCACGACCCCCGACGCCCGACGCCACCAACCCCCGACCCTCGACCCCCGACCTCCGACGCCACTGAGACCCGACTCCCGACCCCCGACGCCCGACACCACTGACCCCCGACCCCCGACTCCCGACCCCCGACTCCACTAACGAGCCTCAGGTCGACGAGCCTCACGTCGACGAGCCTCAGGTCGACGAGCCTTCAACCCACGAGACTCGTGTCCCAGAGGCTTCCTTCCAGGCGACTCCGGAGCAAAGCAGGGATGAGGGTACGTCCCAAGAGATCCAGTGGGATACCTGGCCTGAGGCAAGTGGCCATGCTGGTAGCGACGAGGAGCTGGGTGAGGGGGCTACCGTCTACCAGCGTGGTAGTTCGGGGCTCCCGCTCGTGCCAGCGACCCCCGAGCAGAGGTGGTCGATTAGGCCAAATGGGGAGAAGTAAGTTAATTTACTCTTATTTAACCTTTTGCCTTCGCGTTTTCTCAAATATCTAATGTTTTGGCTTTAATTTGTCATACTGTAGGGGTTGGATTGTTGCCAAGGGTGTCCGCAAGCCCAACAGCGTCCTTGGTGTTCTTTGCCGTCAAAACTTCCCAGGGTTTGTTACGTTGCCCGGTCGGGAGCGAGAGGTAGGAATGACCTGGGAGCACTACTTGGGTGCCCCGGCCCCGCCGGAGGTGGAGATCGACGGTGTTTTGTGTGACACGAGGGCAGACATGGTGATCCGAAAGTTCTGGGTAATTTCTCTTTCACACAATTATAAATCAACCATAGCTACTTATTGTACTAGTCGGTGTTGTCTCGTTTGCAGACCTACTACAGGTGTGAGGAGGGATACGAGGAGGACGCGGCAAAGGTTATCGAAACCGAATGTCGCCGCCTACTTCAAAACTTTCGGCACGAGGCTCGGGTGCAGGCTGTTCGAGACTACTATGCCACGCGGCGTATTAGGCTTGACAAGGCGAAGTGCCGTGATGCTAAGATGGAGAAGGAGCATTACATGAAGGTAATTACATATTATTAAGGCTTTGTAGTTAGTTTCCTTGATTTGGTTCTTACACACTCAAATTTCTCTTTATTAACTTAGGTGCCCCCGAGATGGTGTGTGGATAAGATGGATTGTTGGGAGGCCTTGGTGGATCAGTGGTGCTCCGAAACGTGGGAGGCCAGCCACAACAACGCCAAGGAGAGGCGTGGCAAAATGGTTGGCATGCCACACCATCAAGGGAGCGTCAACTTAATCCAATTTGGCGAGAACTGGGTATGTGGTTTGCTTCATGCCTCATGTAATTCATTCTTAATGCTATCTTGAGCCCTTTACCAATACAATTTTCCTCTCTCTCTCTTTTAGGCGCGTCACAATAAGACGGAGGCGCCACAGATGTACGACCTGTATGCGATGGCCCATACTGCCTCGTACAAGAAGGTCAAGGCATTCTCTGAGTCTGACCTCGAGCATCCAGAAAACTTCACCAACATCTCCTCCCACGACAATCTCGTGAAGTACAGAGATCACGGGAAGGCGAGGAAAGGGGAGGACTTTAACCCGAGCGAGGGGCCTATTGATCCAGAGCTAGTGATGATAGCTGGCAACGGGAGGCCCCATGGCTCGATCGCCATTGGAGACGGCCTTATACGTTGTCCTAGCTCTCTCCGGCAGATAAAGGCACGCTAAACGAGCTCTTGTCCGGAGATAACACGTCGTCCACGGCCAGTCGAGCTCGCCATCGAGGTTAGTTTAATGGACTCAAATATCTTTCCGCATTATGTTGTGCGTTGGAACCAATATGATTACATTGCTAACAATGAGTTGTGTTGTAGGATGCTATTCAGAAAGAGAGAGAGGCAATGCAGGCGGCTATGGCAGAGAAGGATAAGGAAATTAGGGAGCTGGAGGAGAGGACGACTGCACTGGTGGAGGCGGAGAGGGCATGGAATGATGCATCTACCAGGGCCATATACGAGCTCTTCGTGGTAAGTTTCTTCTTCATGTTATTTCAAATCTTGCATTTGAATGTCTGTTTCATTAATAAATAAAAAGTTTGACTTGTCGAAACCAAATGTACAGTCTATGTGCGAGAAGAACGGCCAAGTCCCTCCGCCGATGCCAGTCGTTAACGTGGCGGGGACGGTGAGTTTCATTTCAGTGGAGTGATCTTAAGAGTGTCCTCATGCCAACTACACATTGCAAATGATGTTTGGTGCAGAATATGTCCCGAAACGCATCGCACGACCCTTCTACAGTCGAGCCTTCTCTAGGGCAGCCTTCTCCAGGTGAAACAAGCCAGAGCCACCGTGCTTGACCCTAACTTAGGTATGTCATTTCTAGTGTTTTAATAAAAGATAGCTAGATGACATAATTAGCTTAGTTAGCTCCAAAATGACCTATTTAATAAAAAAGGACCTATACTTAGCTAATTATCTATCTAAATGACATAATTAGCTTAGTTAGCTCCTAAATGGTCTATTTAATAAAAAATGACCTATACTTAGCTAATTATCCTCGAAATGACATAATTAGCTCCGAAAAGGCATTCTTAGCCAATTTAGCCCGAAGAAGGGGACGAGAGGAGAAGAAAGAGGAAAAATGAAAGGAAGGAAGAACAAGAAGAGGAGAAGAAGAAGAAGGAGAGGGAGGAGGATAAGGAGAAGGAGAAGAAGGAGGAGAAGAAGGAGAAGGAGCTCCTCCTTCTCCTTCTTCTTCTTCCTCCTTCTTCCTCCTTCTCCTTCTTCTTTTCTTCTTCTTCTCCTCTTCCTTCTCCTTCTCCTCCTCCTCCTCCTCCTCCTCCTTCTTTTACTTCTTCTTCTCTTTCTCTTCTTCTACGCAGCTTAGATTCATCCAACAAAGCCTAAATTGGCTAATTATCCATCTAAATGACATAATTAGCTTAGTTAGCTCCTAAATGGTCTATTTAATAAAAAATGACCTATACTTAGCTAATTATCCTCGAAATGACATAATTAGCTCCAAAAAGGCATTCTTAGCCAATTTAGCCCGAAGAAGGGGACGAGAGGAGAAGAAAGAGGAAAAATGAAAGGAAGGAAGAAGAAGAAGAGGAGAAAAAGAAGAAGGAGAGGGAGGAGGATAAGAAGAAGGAGAAGAAGGAGGAGAAGAAGGAGGAGAAGAAGGAGAAGGAGATCCTCCTTCTCCTTCTTCTTCCTCCTTCTTCCTCCTTCTCCTTCTCCTTCTTCTTTTCTTCTTCTTCTCCTCTTCCTTCTCCTTCTCCTCCTCCTCCTCCTCCTCCTTCTTTTACTTCTTCTTCTCTTTCTCTTCTTCTACGTAGCTTAGACTCATCCAACAAAGCCTAAATTGGCTAATTATCCATCTAAATGACATAATTAGCTTAGTTAGCTCCTAAAATGGTATATTTAATAAAAAATGACCTATACTTAGGTAATTATCCTCGAAATGACATAATTAGCTCCAAAAAGGCATTCTTAGCCAATTTAGCCCGAAGAAGGGGACGAGAGGAGAAGAAAGAGGAAAAATGAAAGGAAGGAAGATGAAGAAGAGGACAAGAAGAAGAAGGAGAGGGAGGAGGATAAGAAGAAGGAGAAGATGGAGGAGAAGAAGGAGAAGGAGCTCCTCCTTCTCCTTCTTCTTCCTTATTCTTCCTCCTTCTCCTTCTCCTTCTTATTTTCTTCTTCTTCTCCTCTTCCTTCTCCTTCTCCTCCTCCTCCTCCTCCTTCTTTTACTTCTTCTTCTCTTTCTCTTCTTCTACGTAGCTTAGACTCATCCAACAAAGCCTAAATTGGCTAATTATCCATCTTAATGACATAATTAGCTTAGTTAGCTCCTAAATGGTCTATTTAATAAAAAATGACATATACTTAGCTAATTATCCTCAAAATGACATAATTAGCTCCAAAAACGCATTCTTAGCCAATTTAGCCCGAAGAAGGGGACGAGAGGAGAAGAAAGAGGAAAAATGAAAGGAAGGAAGAAGAAGAAGAGGAGAAGAAGAAGAAGGAGAGGGAGGAGGATAAGAAGAAGGAGAAGAAGGAGGAGAAGGAGCTCCTCCTTCTCCTTCTTCTTCCTCCTTCTCCTTCTGCTTCTTCTTTTCTTCTTCTTCTCCTCTTCCTTCTCCTCCTCCTCCTCCTCCTTCTTTTACTTCTTCTTCTACGTAGCTTAGACTCATCCAACAAAGCCTAAATTGGCTAATTATCCATCTAAATGACATAATTAGCTTAGTTAGCTCCTAAATGGTCTATTTAATGAAAAATGACCTATACTTAGCTAATTATCCTCGAAATGACATAATTAGCTCCAAAAAGGCATTCTTAGCCAATTTAGCCCGAAGAAGGGGACGAAAGGAGAAGAAAGAGGAAAAATGAAAGGAAGGAAGAAGAAGAAGAGGACAAGAAGAAGAAGGAGAGGGAGGAGGATAATAAGAAGGAGAAGAAGGAGGAGAAGAAGGAGAAGGAGCTCCTCCTTCTCCTTCTTCTTCCTCCTTCTCCTTCTCCTTCTTCTTTTCTTCTTCTTCTCCTCTTCCTTCTCCTTCTCCTCCTCCTCCTCCTCCTCCTTCTTTTACTTCTTCTTCTCTTTCTCTTCTTCTATGTAGCTTAGACTCATCCAACAAAGCCTAAATTGGCTAATTATCCATCTAAATGACATAATTAGCTTAGTTAGCTCCTAAATGGTCTATTTAATAAAAAATGACCTATACTTAGCTAATTATCCTCGAAATGACATAATTACCTCCAAAAAGGCATTCTTAGCCAATTTAGCCCGAAGAAGGGGACGAGAGGAGAAGAAAGAGGAAAAATGAAAGGAAGGAAGAAGAAGAAGAGGACAAGAAGAAGAAGGAGAGGGAGGAGGATAAGAAGAAGGAGAAGATGGAGGAGAAGAATGAGAATGAGCTCCTCCTTCTCCTTCTTCTTCCTTCTTCTTCCTCCTTCTCCTTCTCCTTCTTATTTTCTTCTTCTTCTCCTCTTCCTTCTCCTTCTCCTCCTCCTCCTCCTCCTCCTTCTTTTACTTCTTCTTCTCTTTCTCTTCTTCTACGTAGCTTAGACTCATCCAACAAAGCCTAAATTGGCTAATTATCCATCTAAATGACATAATTAGCTTAGTTAGCTCCTAAATGGTCTATTTGATAAAATGACCTATACTTAGCTAAGTTCTCTCCTAAATGACATAATAAGGCTTACATAGCTGCAACATGACCTATTCCCCCTAACTTAGGTATTAAATGGCCTATAATTAGCCTAGCTAGATCAAAAATGTCTTAATAAGCATAGTTTGCTCCGGAATGACCTATTTTACCAAGTTAGCTCCGAAACGACCTATAGTTAGCTAGGGTTCCACCTAAATGACATTATTAGCTTAGTTAGCTCCTAAATGGCCTATACTTAGCTAATTTCTCTCCGAAATAACCTATATATACACTACTTCATCTAGTATTATTCTTCTAACTTTCTTATTTGTCATTTTGCAGATTACCTTCACTTCACGGGAAGCTTGGAAAATATTGATGGAATGCTTGAAGATGATTTCTTGTACCATGGGTTGTATTGAAACTATTGTAGTATATGAATATATGAAACTTTGTATGCACGTGGATGAAACTGGTGTAATATATGAAACTTTGTATGCACGTGGATGCAACTTGAAAGCTGGATATAAGAGGTTATTTTAATATGGTTATGCGTACGGAAAGAAATTTATTTATGTCAAATATATATATATATATATCCTGATTATTGTTAAAAATGCTGGATATAACAAAAAAATAAATAAAAAGGGGCTGGTTCCCCTCTTTGCCGTGTGCCCCCACATGGCAAAGGGGGGAGGCAGACGGCAAAGGGGGGAATCTGCCCCCTCTCTCTCCCCTCTTTGCCGTCTGCCCCCACCTGGCAAAGGGGGGGAGGCAGACGGCAAAGGGGGGAATCTGCCCCCTCTCTCTCCCCTCTTTGCCGTCTGCCCCCACATGGCAAAGGGGGGAGGCAGACGGCAAAGGGGGGAGGCCTGCCGTTAACACTTAACGGGGACGTCGCACCCTTTGCCGTCCCAGTTAATTTGCCGTCTGCCCCCTCATGGCAAAGATTCTTTGCCGTCCGCTTTGGGAAAGCAGACGGCAAAGAACCTCTTCACCGGATTTTTTTACCGTCTACTTTGCCGTCTGCTGACCGACGGCAAAGCCTTTGCCGTCCGTGTTTGCACCCTTTGCCGTCCGCTTTGGCAGATGGCAAATTTCTGAATTTCAGTAGTGCATATAGCATCTCTGAAACGACCTCACATGTTAATTAACAATTCTGTCCAGATATGAACTAACACATTTAATTAGTTGTTAAACAGCAAAACAAATAGGTTCACGTGATTCTACGCGTCGTTACAAGCAATTTACACATAGAGATCATCTCCAACGGAGCTACGGTTCAAAAGATACGGGCACCGCAAGATATGATGGCATGAATGCAAAATGTGAGCAACGATGGCTACGAGCACTTCAAAACATAAAACCAGCAAGAGAAAATGAAACTACACTAGATTCTAAGCAAGTTTCATATAGGACACGAACAAAACGGAGCTACGGATCAAAAGCTACGAGCTAACAAGAAATCACTACAATCTGCCAAAATCAGCCACATAGCATTTTCTACGCCCCACAACTACGAGCTACACAACTCCAATCTACTCAACCAAGGCATGACACGAAAGAGGGCAAGAAGCACTACAACAAACAACTAACAACAACTAGCATGGCATCATGGATCACTAGGGAAAGAAGTCACAAAATGGCTACTCACACGCAGTTTCAGACTTAGTGAAAATTACACTTCATGAAAGTGCAGTTTTCGATCTGAAGCCATATTGACAGCAGCAAAACCATAAGCTACAGGACTCCAAATGGCATGAAAATTCATAGCATGCTAGAGAAACACAAATTCTACAACTAACTCCATTGCACCAACCTCAAAAGAGCTACAGTACAAAAGATAGAAGGAAGACAAGACAACAACAAAATATAACAGATCCCAGACTTAGAAATATTTCAGCATCTCTAACACATCACTATTTCTAGCAACTTGAGAGCAAGCAAACCACTCCTAAACATGCATTTCTATTGCAACCAAAAATACCAGGGGCTAGACTAAACATCAAAGAACAACTTCCTAGTTGACAACTCCTTCAAACGAAGCACGAAATAAATCCTACGAAAATGACAAGAGGGCAACATAGCAAAATATCGCGCGAACTAACTTGCTCAAAAGCTAAAACTAATTGCACAGAACCCTGAAAACATATAAAACATGTGGGGTTGCACAACAATAATATTGCCACACGTAAATGCGAGACAATATCCTAAACACGGAAAATAAACTAGCGGCACATCCCTACACGCAAAAATACGAATGACTACTCTAAAATACATGTCAAAGGTGTTCCTAAAACATGGACATTTAACCTACGACATTCGAGCAATTCTAACATGCGCGGAAAATGAACTACTGAACGGATCCTATTTGAACAACACATAAATCTATGCATATGGCGTCTCAAACTACGTCAAACAATTCTGCATGTTGCAAAAACGGATTCTACGCGAAATTCTACGCCAAAACCATATACTACACGTCGCGAATCGACTAATGGAATAAAAGTTACGGACGTTTTTTTATCGTCTATTAACTGGAATTTATTAATTCCTAAAATTCCTAAAATCTAAATGGGCCGAACTATTATAATGCTACACAGGGGGGGAGGAGGCTCACCTCGGTTGGGCCTCTTGGCCGGCTTGTGATGGGCCTGGAGGGAGGCTGGTGGAGGAGCCACCCTGGCTTGGGCCGGCTCGGCCTCGTGGCCAGCTCGGCCGGTTGCGGGGCACTGGAGAAGCAGCTGGGCCGGCTGCTGGCTGCCTGGGCCGCAGCGGTTGGAAGCCCAGGCGAGCGAGGGGGCCGTCCAGGGAGGCGCTCGCCCGATCGGGCGGTTGGTTCCCTCGATCAGGAGGCCACGACGGCGCTGGTTGCAGGCATGGGGCGAGGAGGCACCGGCGAGGGGATCCGCCTCGAGCTGCCCGGATCTGCGCGGGGTGGCTGCGGCGGCCACCGAGGAGATCCCGGCGAGGCTGGATCCGGCGAGTAGAAGGGGCGCGGCGGAAGGAACGGGGCCGGCGGCGAGGCTGCCAGGAGGCCGATGGGCAGCCGGATGCGGCGGCGAGGTGCTGCGGCGGCTGATGGAACTCCGACGGGCGGCGGGGAGCAGGGCGGCGCGCTGCAGGAGAGGCTTGACCTGCTGCTGCTCGGCCAGGGAAGCCTCGGGAGCAGGGAGCTTGGGCCACGGCGGCGGCCGGCCAGATGGGCCCGAGAGGCCCCTATCCGGGCTTAGGCAGGCCGACGGCTGGTGGGAGACTGAGGGGAGAGAGAGGTCTCGGCTAGGGTTAGGGGGCTGCACGGTTTTTGAGGCAAATGGGTAGGGTTGCTAAAAATGGCACGGGAGGTCCTATTTATAGGCAAGGGGGGCTAGGTTAACCGGAATTTCGTTCCGGATCCAATCGTGCGGTCGGATTCGAGTAATTTCGAACGCGGGAACGGTCACGTGGCTGTGAAGAGTGGTTTACCGGACACAAGAGGGAGAACGGGCGGCGCGACAATGATTTTTAAAACACCGACAACCGTCCGACGATAGACCGAATACGGTGCCGTTACGGTCGACTGTTTGGGTACCAGATGGACTCCGATCGCGACGAAATTTGACAGGCGGCCTACCTATATTAAAATAACACCGCACGCAAAATCTCACCCCAATTAGAGAAAGTATTACGCACACTTTTAAAACAAGTTTTTTGACGATGCCGCGGGCGCGTGCGTGTGTGAACGGGCTCAGAACGAACAACAACGAGAACCGACAACTAACAAAGAATGCAACTTTTGAAAACTGGCGGCAACGGAGATGCCGATGCAATGCAGATGATGCGATGATGATGCGACAAAAGAAAATAGACACACGACGAAAATGGAATAGAAGGGGAATCTTCTGGAACGTCGGTCTCGGGCTGTCACAACTCTCCTACACTACAAGAGGATCTCGCCCTGAGATCCAAGAATGAAAGGGGGAGAGGATGAGAAAGAACAAGAGGTAAAAACTTAGTCGCTTCTTTGACAAACGAGTGAAACCAATGATCCTTGAAGGTTGCAAAGAGATGAGGAATGATATGAGAAAGAAGCAAGAATTCACGGAAAATTTCGCCAGCACTTCGGTAGGAAAATGGGACAAAAAAATCGATAAGAAGAGATAATTAGACAATATACAAAACAAACAACTAAGTAGAGAAAGGGAACACCATGATCTTGACAGAACAAGAAGATAAACTCAAAAGAGCAACATCACAAGGCCTCCGGAACAATAGAATATGAACTAGCTCATACGGATTGAGAGAATGGAGAAAAGAATGACAACTATCAACACAATAGAATTGAAGAGCCTCTGGACAGAGAATTGACGTAGTAGTTGGAAAACCAACAACGAAAAGAACAAGATAGTAGTGGGCTTATGAAAATCATCTCAACAAATATGAGGTGACAACTAACCACTAAAAGAAACAAGGATAGATTAAATCAAAGATATCAAAACTTCTTACACCAAGAGAATACATTGAAAACTTGGGTAAATGACAAACACCATGATAGCACAATCCATAGGAAAAGCTTTAGGTGAAGTCTAAACCAAGATAGCTCAAAGAAGAAATCATGGGTTGAAATATCTCATGATCAAAGAATTGGTGGCTTTAATTATCTCATTCTTGAAAGGAAGTCTCTTTGATGCTCCTACACTAACAGAACGCTATAATACCACCTCAAAGGATAAAGGAGGAAGAATTTCACTTTGAAATTGAAGAGAAAGGATACTTGAGGTACTCCAACACGAATCTTGAAGAACACTTGAGGATGGACTGAAACCTTGATGAACCACCATGACGGACCTCCGTATGCAAATGAATGATGCAACGATATGAAGGTAGAAAAGAATAAGATTATGACCTTGCCAAGATTTAGATGAAGCTTCACAAAGAGATACTTGACAAATCTTGGAACTCCGGAAAGAAAATATAAGAACACTTGAGAAAAAGGAATTGATATCATGAGCCACTCCGGAAGAAGAATTGAAATCATTTGATGAAACAAGAATAAGAATTATGTTATGCTTATCCTTCATCAAATTAAATTGATGACAAGCAATGGATTTAGCGAACCACTTAATCTTCTTGAAATGATTGAGGAGAGATAAGAGCACAAACTAAAAGAAATCTTGAAAGAGGCACCAGTGAGAATTGAAATAATGAGGCCACCATGAATGAATGGAGATACATGAGAATGAAGAGATCATGAGCCACCTGAGAGAAAAACTTGAACAAGGCACCGAAATAACCGAGAGACGAACGAAGAGACAACACTTGAGAAGAGTTTGAGAATGAAAGCTGCAAGCTGAGAATGAACAAAATCTTCTGGATGATGGCCTTCGGAGGATCGAGAATGAAAACAACTCAGAGAAGCACCGGATAGCAAGAAAGGGGATTACTCATGACTGACAACAATTCAAGATGATGCCACAAAGTTGAAATGATGAATATCCAAGAGCATATATCAAGATTTGAGAGAAACACTCCTTCGGTCTTCAAATTTGAAAATGACGAGAAGAACACCACCAAGAATAACTGAGACACTCTCGAATAAAGAAGAATGCAAGGTTGAGCCAAATATGAGAATTAACTCAAGTTGATCTTGAAGAAGGAATATGACTGATGGAAATCATTCTTACGTCATAGTTGAAAAGAATTAGAGATCTCCGGAAAAGATTGCAAGAGCTATATAAGATCCTGGGAAGAACCTGTGGGTTATGGGCCCACTCAAAGAAATTACCGTTGATAAGATTGATCAGAGGGAGAGATATTGCACAGGTATAAGAGAACTAGATGAGGTTAGCACCTCGAAATAATTGAAAGAATTAAAAACAAGAAACTACTAGGCTGTCTTCAACACTCCGGATAGAAAAGAGAGGAATGAAAAGCAAGATAGGCTGATAAGAATTTCCAACACAGGAAAGAATTACAAGGATAAATAGGATATGATGAACACGGACAACTAAAATAAATCACCGGTAAGGATGACAAGAATGAACAAATATGACACGAATCTCCTGAGAATCTTCACAACGAATCACCGGATCGGACACGGAATAAAAGATAGCGGAAGCAACAATGAAATGAAATGCACTTGGAAGAAAATTGAATCACTGAAGAAAGGGTGGGAGGGCGGGAAAAACAAAGACAACTTGGTACAGATGAGATGAACTCCGGAATAAAATGAGAGAATGATCTTGCAAAATTGGAGAGGATGGAATTACTTGAAGAGAGACACACCGGTTGGAAAGAATTAACATGACGACTCCGGTTGACAAGAATTGACAAGACCACCGATTAAGCAAAAGAATTAGCACTCCCATATGAATATGAGAACATCGCTTAGAAAAGATGTGAAATCACCACTTGACATCGAAGCAACACGAATTACCACATTCAACAAAACAAAGGATGCGGCTTGCAATTAGCCAGAACAAACTCATGAGAAAGATTTCGTCCGATATTTTCGTGGACAAGATCGCACGGGCTCGAACCTTACAGTAGCCATCAAGTGCAAGGCAGTGCACCCGACATACGAAGTATCCCCGAGTCGTAGCAAGCTACAAGGACTCTTTAAGACACAACGAGAACCGCTGTAAGTCGTCCGTAAACAAACGATCCACTAGATGTCGAACCCCAACCTAACATCATGCATTTGTTGGAAGATTGTCCTATAAGTAACTACTTGAATTCCCACCTAAGAATTCCCGAAATATCTGGTCATGCAATCTGGTACACGGATACAAGGAGTAATAATCACACAACTCCTATACTAACCCATCACCTGTATCACATCCGTCAACACACGACCAGAATCTCGGACCTTCATCTCCTACAGACCCTCGTGATCACAACGATACAAAGTATGGCAGTACTCCCGAACAATCTGCACCAGCACTAGGGACATCGGGGTTATCTCGCCACTACTAGTATTGAAGCAATTATGAACATCCTTCGTCCTAGATATTAAGAATCTGAATGATAACGATGTGCTCAAGAATCCCTTGGAGCTCAACTCTCCGGAAGAAATCAAGTCAGACAGGAGGCACCAAGACAGAACTCCGCCAGATCGACATCATATAGATTCCAAAAATATCCGTGTGGTCCTAAAAAAAATTGAGTGAGAAGAGGAGTAGAGTAAATTATTACGTCAAGATTCCTCACCAGAGCATAGAAGAGGAGAAAAAAGAATCCTACTCTCCGATATATAACTAGACTCAAAGTAGTTTTTCACTAGACTCGACTCGGCCAAGTTCGATCAATCAAGGGGGCTCCTAGGTTGGTACTGCTCTGATACCAACTTGTCACGCCCAAGATGCGACCCTATCCTCAATTTGGCACGAAGGCCTCATCAGGGATAAAAGCGCATCTCGTCGTGTCGCAAGAATGGATATCGTTACAAGTACATGTACTGAAAAGAAGATATATATATATATATATATGTATATATATATAGAATTGGCTTACACTCGCCACAAGCTACATCAGAGTCACAGCAGTACAATACATTAGCATCATGAAGAAGAGCAGGGCCCGACTACGGACGAAATCAAACGAGAAAAGAAGAACAACGTCCATCCTTGCTGTCCCAGGCTGCCGGCCTGGAACCCATCCTAGATCGAAGAAGAAGAAGAAGAAGAAGAAGCAACTCCAAATGAACAATCAACGCGCTCGCATCAAGTAACCTTTACCTGTACCTGCAACTGGTGTTGTAGTAATTTGTGAGCCACAGGGGACTCATCAATCTCGTTTTCAAAGGTATCAAGACTAGCAAAGCTTAATGGGTGAGGTATGGTTAAGTGCTGAGGTTGCAACAACGGCTAAGCATATATTTGGTGGCTGAACTTACGAGTACATGAAATAAGAGGGGGAAGATCTACGCATAGCGGACATGACTACTGGTGATCAAATGAATGATCCTGACCACCTACCTACGTCAGACATAACCCCACCGTGTCCTCGATCGAAGAAGGAACTCACGAAAGAGACAGTCACGGTTACGCACACAGTTGGCAAGTTTTAATTAAGTTAACTTCAAGTTATCTAGAACCAGTGTTAAACAAAGTTTTCCACGTTGCCACATAACCGCGGGCACGTCTTTTCGAAAGATTAAACCCTGCAGGGGTGCTCCAACTAGTCCATCACAAATTACCACAAGCCGCATAGAACTCCTCAATCACGAAACTCACGAACTCGTCGGATTCCCTAGTGGAAAACCTCAACTCAGAGATTACCCAAAGCATCACCGGAATCCCGATGCACAAGATATCTCGTCAAAGATAAAACTAATCCAGCAAGGCCGCCCAACGTGTCGACGATCCCGATAGGAGCCGCGTATCTCGTTCTCAGGACACGACGGATGGAAAAGCCTACAAGTACCAAACCTCGAGTTGCCCTGTGGTGGCCCGCAGTCTTCCCAGTTTGGGCCAACACTCATGAGGAGCACTGGCCCGGGGGTTGATTAAATTATCCTCGGGGTCCGGAAAGTCCCTATGTAATTTTATTAGGTTATTAGGCAAATGTAGTACCAAAGTTGGGCCTTGCCAGACCAGCTTTAATCTAAGACGAATTATCAAGGGGGTCCCCATAACAACCCCGATCGTGTTAGGAGCGCTCAGATATGGAACATAACACCGCTAGCCGAAACTAAGGGGGCAAAGGTGGAACAAAACACCAGGCTAGAAAGGCCAAGCCTTCCACCTTTTACGAAGTATATAGGTGCATTAAATTAAATATCATTTAATAGGGTGATATAATAAGGAACCCATGTTTTCACATGGAAGCAACTGCACCTGCAACTAGCAATGCTAACACAGGGTTAAGCAAGCGGTAACATAGCCAATCAGTGGTTTGCTAGGTTGAAGGTTTTTCATGGCATTGTTGAGAGGCTATTATTTAACATGTGGTAGGCAACGAGACATAATCGATAGAAGCGATAAAACTAGCATGGCTATGATAGTAATGATATCTGGGGAAATGGTCATCTTGCCTGAGATCCTGCTTGGAAGAAGAATGACTCTGTGAAGCAGACGAACCGACGTAGTCGAACGGGTCCTCACATCCGACACGCTTGCGGAACTCTATCGAGACGAAGGAAACTGGTAACAAGCATCAACACATGATATACACCACACGATGCACAACACAAATGATGCATGAGCAGCTGAATACATGCAAGTCACGACATGACAATTCACACAAACAGATACTACACATTAAGTGAAGTTCAATATGCAACGAGTTGCATATTTGACGAAACTCCACGTTAATTATTTAGTTCTATCTCGATTAGACACACGACAACATTAAATGTAGTTAAACATGGCAAGAGGTGAAGCGTAATTAAACTACCTATCTAGGCATTTTAAATGAGGTCGGAAATGACATATAGCATCTCCGAAACGACCTCACATGTTAATTAACAATTCTGTCCAGATCTGAACTAACACATTTAATTAGTTGTTAAATAGCAAAACAAATAGGTTCACATGATTCTACGCGTCGTTACAAGCAATTTACACATAGAGATCATCTCCAACGGAGCTACGGTTCAAAAGATACGGGCACCGCAAGATATGATGGCATGAATGCAAAAGGTGAGCAACAACGGCTACGAGCACTTCAAAACATACAACCAGCAAGAGAAAATGAAACTACACGAGATTCTAAGCAAGTTTCATATAGGACACGAACAAAACGGAGCTACGGATCAAAAGCTACGAGCTAACAAGAAATCACTACAATCTGCCAAAATCAGCCACATAGCATTTTCTACGCCCCACAACTACGAGCTACACAACTCCAATCTACTCAACCAAGGCATGAAACGAAAGAGGGCAAGAAGCACTACAACAAACAACTAACAAAAACTAGCATGGCATCATGGATCACTAGGGAAAGAAGTCACAAAATGGCTCCTCACACGCAGTTTCAGACTTAGTGAAAATTACACTTCATGAAAGTGCAGTTTTCGATCTGAAGCCATATTGACAGCAGCAAAATCATAAGCTACAAGACTTCAAATGGCATGAAAATTCACAGCATGCTAGAGAAACACAAATTCTACAACTAACTCCATTGCACCAACCTCAAAAGAGCTACAGTACAAAAGATAGAAGCAAGACAAGACAACAACAAAATATAACAGATCGCGGATTTAGAAATATTTCAGCATCTCTAAAACATCACTATTTCTAGCAACTTGAGAGCAAGCAAACCACTCCTAAACATGCATTTCTATTGCAACCAAAAATACCAGGGGCTAGACTAAACATCAAAGAACAACTTCCTAGTTGACAACTCCTTCAAACGAAGCACGGAATAAATCCTACAAGAGGGCAACATAGCAAAATATCGCGCGAATTAACTAGCTCAAAAGCTAAAAATAATTGCACAGAAAAATCCATAGGATTTTTCTACCCCGAAAACATATAAAACATGTGGGGTTGCACAACAATAATATTGCCACAGGTAAATGCGAGATAATATCCTAAACACGGAAAATAAACTAGCGACACATCCCTACACGCAAAAATACGAATGACTACTCTAAAATACATGGCAAAGGTGTTCCTAAAACATGGACATTTAACCTACGACATTCGAGCAATTCGAACACGCGCGGAAAATAAACTACTGAATGGATCCTATTGGAACAACACATAAATCTATGCATATGGCGTCTCAAACTACGTCAAACAATTATGCATGTTCTAAAAATGGATTCTACGCGAAATTCTACGCCAAAACCCTATACTACACGTCGCGAACCGACTAACGGAATAAAAGTTACACACGTTTTATTATCATCTATTAACTGGAATTTATTAATTCCTAAAATTCCTAAAATCTAAATGGGCCGAACTATTATAATGCTACACACGGGGGGGGGGGGGGAGGAGGCTCACCTCGGTTGGGCCTCTTGGCCGGCTCGTGATGGGCCTGGAGGGAGGCTGGTGGAGGAGCCACCCTGGCCTGGGCCGGCTTGGCCTCCTGGCCAGCTGGGCCGGTTGCGGGGCATTGGAGAAGCAGCTGGGCCGGCTGCTGGCTGCCTGGGCCGCAGCGGTTGGAAGCCTAGGCGAGCGAGGGCGCCGACCAGGGAGGCGCTCGCCCGATCGGGCGGCTGGTTCCCTCGATCAGGAGGCCACGACGGCGCTGGTCGCAGGCATGGGGCGAGGAGGCACCGGCGAGGGGCTGCTAGGCCGCGGCAGTCGGTGAGGGGATCCGCCTCGAGCTGCCCGGATCTGCACGGGGTGGCTGCGGCGGCCACCGAGGAGATCACGGCGAGGCTGGATCCGAGGAGTAGAAGGGGCGCGGCGGAAGGAACGGGGCCGGCGGTGAGGCTGCCAGGAGGCCGACGGGTAGCCGGATGCGGCGGCGAGGTGCTGCGGCGGCTGATGGAAATCCGGCGGGCGGCGGGGAGTAGGGCGGCGCGCTGCAGGAGAGGCTCGGCCTGCTGCTGCTCGGCCAGTGAAGCCTGAGGAGCATGGAGCTTGGGCCACGACGGCGGCCGGCCAGATGGGCCCGAGAGGGCCCGATCCGGGCTGAGGCGGGCCAGAGGCTGGTGGGAGGCTGAGGGGAGAGAGAGGGCTCGGCTAGGGTTAGGGGGCTGCACGGTTTTCGAGGCAAATGGGTAGGGTTGCTAAAAATGACACGGGAGGTCCTATTTATAGGCAAGGGGGGGCTAGGTTAACCGGAATTTCGTTCCGGATCCAACCGTGCGGTCGGATTCGAGTAATTCCGAACGCGGGAACGGTTACGTGGCTATGAAGAGTGGTTTACCGGAGACAAGAGGGAGAACGAGCGGCGCGACAACGATTTTGAAAACACCGACAACCGTCCGATGATAGACCGAATACGGTGCCTCTACCATCGACCGTTCGGGTACCAGATGGACTCCGATCGCGACGAAATTTGACAAGCGGCCTACCTATATTAAAATAACACCGCATGTCAAATATCACCCCAATCAGAGAAAGTATTATGCACACTTTTAAAACGGGGTTTTAAACGATGCCGCGGGCGCGTGCGTGTGTGAACGGGCTCAGAACGAACAACGACGAGAACCGGCAACTAACAACGGATGCAACTTTCGAAAACTGGCGGCAACGGAGATGTCGATGCAATGCATATGATGCGAATGATGCGACAAAAGAAAATAGACACACGACGAAAACGGAATAGAAGGGGAATCTTCTGGAACGTCGGTCTTGGGCTGTCACATCGTACCTTTGAAGATCGCTAAGAGGAAGCGTTGCTAGAATGCGGTTGATGGAGTCGTACTCGCGGCGATTCAGATCACGGTGAGATTCCGATCTAGTGCCGAACCATGGCACCTCCGCGTTCAACACACGTGCAACCCGGTGACGTCTCCTGCACCTTGATCCAGCAAGGAGGAGGGAGAGGTTGGGGAAGATCTCCGGCAGCACGACGACGTGGTGTCGATGGAGAGACGAGATATCCCGGCAGGGCTTCGCCAAGCACCATGGGAGGAGGAGGAAGGAGGGGCGCAGGCCTGCGCCGAGAGGAGAAGAAACTATGTGCAAAACAGCCCCAAACCCCTCTCTATTTATAAGAGGAGGGGATGGAGGTGCCACCCCTAGGGTTTCCCCCTAGGTGGTGCAGCAGCCCCCCCAGATGAGAGGTGCGGTGGCCAGGGCAGGAGGAGGGGGTGGCGCACCCCTTAGGTGGGCCTTAGGCCCACCAGCGCCTAGGGTTTCCCCTTTTCTCTCCCTCCCGCGCCTTGGGCCTCTTGTGGGAGGCGCACCACCCACTTTGGGTTGGTTGCCCTCCCCCTTTTGGCCCATGCTACCTCTTGGGCCTGGTGGCCCCTCCCGGTGGACCCCCGGGACCATTTCCGGTGGTCCCGGTGGTCCCGGTACGCTACCGGTGACGCCCGAAACATTTCCGGTGTCCAAAATCATCCATCATATATATCAATCTTTACCTCCGGACCATACCGGAGCTCCTCGTGACGTACGGGATCTCATACGGGACTCGGAACAACTTTTGGTAACCTCGTATAACATTTCCCTATAACCCTAGCGTCATCGAACCTTAAGTGTGTAGACCCTACGAGTTCGGGAAGCATGCAGACATGTCCGAGACGCTCTCCGACCAATAACCATCAGCGTGATCTGGATAACCATGGTGGCTCCCACATGTTCCACGATGTTATCATCGGATGAACCACGATGTCAAGGATTCAATCAATCCCGTATACAATTCCCTTTGTCTGTCGGTATAGAACTTGCCCGAGATTCGATCGTCGGTATACCTATACCTTGTTCAATCTCGTTACCGGTAAGTCTCTTTACTCCTTCCGTAGCACGTCATCGTGTGACCAACTCCTTAGTCACATTGAGCTCATGATGATGTTATACCGAGTGGGCCCAGAGATACCTCTCCGTCACACAGAGTGACAAATCCCGATCTCGATTCGTACCAACCCAACAGACACTTTCAGAGGTACCCGTAGTGCACCTTTATAGTCACCCAGTTACGTTGTGACGTTTGATACACCCAAAGAACTCCTACGGTATCCGGGAGCTTCACAATGTCACCGTCGAAGGAAAATACACTTGACATTAGAAAAGCTCTAGCATACGAAAAATACGATCTAGTGCTATGCTTAGGATTGGGTCTTGTCCATCACATCATTCTCCCAATGATGTGATCCCGTTATCAATGACATCTAATGTCCATGATCAGGAAACCATGATCATCTATTGATCAACGAGCTAGCCAACTAGAGGTTTGATAGGGACACATTGTGATCTATTTATTCACACATGTATTACTGTTTCCTGTTAATACAATTATAGCATGAACAATAGACGATTATCATGAACAAGGAAATATGATAATAACCATTTTATTATTTCCTCTAGGGCATATTTCCAACAGTCTCCCACTTGCACTAGAGTCAATAATCAAGTTACATTGTGATGTATCGAACACCCATAGCATTATGGTGTTGATCATGTTTTGCTCGAGGAAGAGGTTTAGTCAACGGGTCTGCAACATTCAGATCCATATGTACTTTACAAATCTCTATTACTCCACTCTGGACATGGTCCTGGATGGAGTTGTAGCGGCGTTTGATGTGCTTCGTCTTCTTGTGAAACCTGGGCTCCTTGGCTATGGCAGTGGCCCCAGTGTTATCACGGAAGAGTGTCATTGGACCCGACGCGCTTGGAACCACTCCAAGGTCGGTGATGAGCTCCTTCATCCAAATTCCTTCATGAGCCGCTTCTGAAGCAACTATGTACTCCGCTTCACATGCAGATGCTGCCACGACTTCTTTCTTGCTGCTGCACCATCTCACTACCCCACCATTCAAAACATATATGTATTCGGTCTGTGACTTAGAGTCATCCGGATCTGTGTCGAAGCTAGCATCGACGCAACCCTTTACGACGAGCTCTTCGTCACCTCCATAAACGAGAAACATCTCCTTAGTCCTCTTCAGGTACTTAAGGATATTCTTGACCGCTGTCCAGTGTTCCATACCGGGATCACTTTGGTACCTCCCTACCAAACTTATGGCAAGGTTTATATCGGGTCTAGTACACAACATGACATACATTAGAGAGCCTATGGCTGAAGCGCAGGGGACAATACTCATCTTCTCTCTATCTGCTACCGTGGTCAGTGACTGAGTCTTACTCAATCTCACACCTTGCAAAACTGGCAAGAACCCCTTCTTTGAGTTTTCCATATTGAACTTCTTCAATATCTTGTCAAGGTATGTACTTTGCGAAAGACCTATGAGGCGTCTCGATCTATCTCTATAGATCTTGATGCCTAATATGTATGCAGCTTCTCCAAGGTCCTTCATCGAAAAACTCTTGTTCAAATAGGCCTTTATGCTCTCCAACATCTATATATTATTCCCCATCAATAATATGTCATGCCATACAGTATGAGGAAAGCTACAGAGCTCCCACTCACTTTCTTGTACAGACAGGCTTCTCCATAAACCTGTATGAACCCAAATGCTTTAATCACCTCATTGAAGCGAATGTTCCAACTCCGAGATGCTTGCACCAGCCCATAGATGGAGCACTGGAGCTTGCACACTTTGTTAGCACCCTTAGGGTCGACAAAACCTTCTGGTTGCATCATATACAACTCTTCCTTAAGATTCCTGTTAAGGAACGCTGTTTTGACGTCCATTTGCCAAATTTCATAATCATAAAAGGCGGCAATTGCTAACATGATTCGGATTGATTTCAGCTTCGCTATGGGAGAGAAAGTCTCTTCGTAGTCAAGTCCTTGAATTTGTCGGAAACCCTTTGCGACAATTCACGCTTTATAAACGGTCACATTACCGTTTGCATCAGTCTTCTTCTTTTATATCCATTTATTTTCTATGGCTCACCAGTCATCGGGCAAGTCCACCAAAGTCCATACTTTGTTCTCATACATGGATCCTATCTTGGATTTCATAGCCTCAAGCCATTTGTTGGAATCCGGGCCCACCATTGCTTCTTCATAGTTCAAAGATTCACCGTTGTCTAACAACATGATTTCCATCACAGGGTTGCCGTACCACTCTGGTGAGGAGCGTGCCCTTGTGGACCTTCACAGTTCAGTAGCAACTTGATCCGAAGCCTCATGATCATTATCATTAACTTCCTCTTCAGTTGGTGTAGGCGCCATAGGAACAATTTCCCGCGCTGCGCTATTTTCCTGTTCGAGAGGGGGTGTAATTACCTCATCAAGTTCTACTTTCCTCCCACTTACTTCTTTTGAGAGAAACTCTTTCTCTAGAAAGGATCTGTTCTTGGCAACAAAGGTTTTACCTTCGGATCTAAGATAGAAGGTATACCCAATAGTTTCCTTAGGGTATCCTATGAATACGCATTTCTCCGCTTTGGGTTCGAGCTTCTCTGGTTGAAGTTTCTTCACGAAAGCATCACAACCCCAAACTTGAAGAAACGACAACTTAGGTTTCTTGCCAAACCATAGTTCATACGGTGTCGTCTCAACGGATTTAGACGGTACCCTATTTAAAGTGAATGCTGCAGTTTCTAATGCGTATCCCCAAAATGATAGCGGTAAGTCGGTAAGAGACATCATAGATCGTACCATATCTAATAAAGTGCGATTACGACGTTCAGACACTCCGTTGCGTTGCGGTGTGCCAGGTGGCGTCAGTTGTGAAACGATTCCACACTTCCTTAGGTGTGTGCCAAACTCGTGACTCAAATATTCTCCTCCATGATCAGATCGTAGACACTTAATTTTTCTGTCACGTTGATTCTCAACCTCACTCTGAAATTCCTTGTACTTTTCAAACGTCTTAGATTTGTCCTTCATACCTACTCAAATCATCGGTGAGAGTGAGAACATAACGGTAGCCACCGCGAGCTTCAACGTTCATTGGACCACACACATCAGTATGTATTATTTCCAATAAGTCGGTCGCTCTCTCCATTATTCCTGAGAATGCAGTCTTAGTCATCTTGCATATGAGGCAAGGTTCGCATGTGTCAAATGATTCAAAGTCAAGAGACTCTAATAGCCCATCAGTATGGAGCTTCTTCATGCGCTTAACACCGATATGACCAAGGCCGCAGTGCCACAAGTATGTGGGAATATCATTATCAACTTTACATCTTTTGGTACTCACACTACGAATATGTGTAACATCACGATCAAGATTCATCAAGAATAAACCATTCACCAGCCGAGCATGACCATAAAACATACCACTCGTATAAATAGAACAACCATTAATCTCTGACTTAAATGAGTAGCCGTCTTGCATTAGGCAAGACACTGATACAATATTCATGCTCAAAGCTGGTACTAAGTAACAATTATTAAGGTTTGAAACTAATCCCGACGGCGATCACATGGACCTTGGAGCCATTCCCGACGCACATCGTCACCTCGTCCTTGGCCAGTCTCCGCTTATTCCGCAGTTCCTGCTTTGAGTTGCAAATGTGAGCAACATCACCGGTATCAAATACCCAGGAGCTACTACGAGCGCTGGTAAGGTACACACCAATAACATGTATATCACATACACCTTTAACGTTGCCGGCCTTCTTGTTCGCTAAGTACTTGGGGCAGTTTCGCTTCTAGTGACCTTTTCCCTTGCAATAGAAGCACCCAGTCTCAGGCTTGGGTCCATTGGAATGGTTTTCTCCATCCCTTGCATGTTGTAGTTCAGCACAAAACCTTTTTAGCTTGGTGGGAGAGACTGGAGGATTCTGTCAATTATAGCATCATCCGGAAGTTCGACTCCAAGTGAAGTCAGAGGACCATGTAACCCAGACATTTTGAGTATGTGCTCACTGACAGAACTGTTCTCCTCCATCTTACAGCTAAAGAACTTGTCGGAGACTTCATATCTCTCGACACGGGCATGAGCTTGAAAAACCAGTTTCAGCTCTTGGAACATCTCATATGCACCGTGTTGCTCTAAACGCCTTTGGAGCCCCGTTTCCAAACTGTATAACATCCCACACCTAACTAGAGAGTAGTCATCACTCCGCGTTTGCCAGACGTTCAGAATGTCCTGGGCTGCTGCGGGAGCGGGAGGGTCACCTAGCGGCGCATCAAGGACATAAGCCTTTTTAGCTGCTTCAAGGATGAGCTTCAAGTTGCGAACCCAGTCCGCATAGTTGCTACCATCATCTTTCAGTTTGTTTTTCTCTAGGAATGCGTTGAAATTGAGGTTGACGTTGGCCATCTACAATATTTATAAAGACAACTTTTAGATTAAGTTCATGACAATTAAGTTCATTTAATCAAATTAAGTAAGAACTCCCACTTAAATCAACATCCCTCTAGTCATCTAAGTGATACATGATCCATGTTGACTAACCCGTGTTCGATCATCACGTGAGACGGACTAGTCATCATGGTGAGCAACTTCATGCTGATCGTATTCAACCATGCGACTCATGTTCGACCTTTCGGTCTCTTGTATTCGAGGTCATGTCTGTACATGCTAAGCTCCTCGAGTCAACCTAGGTGTTTTGTGTGTGTAAATCTGGCTTACACCCGTTGTATGCGAACGTTAGAATCTATCACACCCGATCATCATGTGGTGCTTCGAGACAACGATCCTTCGCAACGGTGCACACTTAGGGGAATACGTTCTCGAAATTTTAAGAGGGATCATCTTATTATGCTACCGTCGTTCTAAGCAATAAGACGAAAAACATGATAAACATCACAATGCAATCATATAGTGACATGATATGGCCATTATCATCTTTGCTCTTTCGATCTCCATCTTCAGGCATCACATGATCATCATTGTCACCGGCGTGACACCATGATCTCCATCATCGTGTCTCCATGAAGTCGTCACGCCAACTACTACTATAGCTAACTGTTAGCAATGAAGTAAAAGTAGTAAGCACATGGCGTTGCATCTCATACAATAAATTAAGACAACTCCTATGGCTCCTGCCGGTTGTCATACTCATCGACATGCAAGTCGTGAAACCTATTACAATAACATGATCATCTCATACATCATACATGCAACATCACAACTTTGGCCATATCACATCACATGTCAAACCCTGCAAAAACAAGTTAGACGTCCTCTAATTGTTGTTGCAAGTTTTACGTGGCTGATTTGGGTTTCTAGCAAGAATGCCTTCTTACCTACGTGACAGCCACAACGATGATATGCCAAAGCTATTTACCCTTCATAAGGACCCTTTTCATCAAATCCAATCCGACTAGAGTAGGAGAGACAGACACCCGCTAGCCACCTTTATGCACGGTGTGCATGTCTGTCGGTGGAGCCAGTCTCATGTAAGCGTACATGTAAGGTCGGTCTGGGCCGCTTCATCCCACAATACCGCCAGAAAAGAATAATACTAGTAGCGGCAAGCAATTGAAAAATCGTCGCCCACAACCTTTTGTGTTCTACTCGTGCATAGAATCTACGCATAGAAAACCTGGCTCGGATGCCATTGTTGGTTAACGTAGCATAAAATCAAAAAATTTCCTACGCATATTTAGATCTTCCTATGGAAAGACCAGCCACGAGAGAGGGGTGAGTGCATCTTCATACCTTTGAAGATCTCTAAGTGGAAGCGTTGCTAGAACATGGTTGATGGAGTCGTACTCGCGACGATTCAGATCGCGGTGAGATTCCGATCTAGTGCCGAACCACGGCACCTCCGCATTCAACACACGTGCAGCCGAGTGACGTCTCCCGCACCTTGATCCCGCAAGGAGGAGGGAGAGGTTGGGGAAGATCTCCGGCAGCACGACGGCGTGGTGTCGATGGAGAGACGAGGTCTCCCGGCAGGGCTTCGCCAAGCACCGTGGGAGGAGGAGGAAGGAGGGGAGCAGGGCTGCGCCGAGAGGAGAAGAAACTGTGTGCAAAACAGCACCAAACCCCTCTCTATTTATAGGAGGAGGGGAGGGGGTGCCACCCCTAGGGTTTCCCCCCTAGGTGGTGCGGCAGCCCCCCTCCCAGATGAGAGGTGCGGCGGCCAAGGCACGGGGAGGGGGTGGCGCACCCCTTAGGTGGGCCTTAGGCCCACCAGCGCCTAGGGTTTCCCCCCTTTCTCCCCCCCGCGCCTTGGGACTCTTGTGGGAGGCGCACCAGCCCACTTTGGGCTGGTTGCCCTCCCCCTTTTGGCCCATGCTACCTCTTGGGCCTGATGGCCCCTCCCGGTGGACCCCCGGGACCATTTCCGGTGGTCCCGGTACGCTACCGGTGACGCCCGAAACATTTCCGGTGTCCAAAACCATCCATCCTATATATCAATCTTTACCTCCGGACCATTCTGGAGCTCCTCGTGACGTCCGGGATCTCATTCGGGACTCCGAACAACTTTCGGTAACCTTGTATAACATTTCCCTATAACCCTAGCGTCATCGAACCTTAAGTGTGTAGACCCTACGGGTTCGGTAAGCATGCAGACATGACCGAGACGCTCTCCGGCCAATAACCATAAGCGGGATCTGGATGCCCATGGTGGCACCCACATGTTCCACGATGATCTCATCGGATGAACCACGACGTCAAGGATTCAATCAATCCCGTATACAATTCCCTTTGTCTGTCGGTATAAAACTTGCCCGAGATTCGATCGTCGGTATACCTATACCTTGTTCAATCTCGTTACCGGTAAGTCTCTTTACTCCTTCCGTAGCATGTCATCGTGTGACCAACTCCTTAGTCACATTGAGCTCATGATGATGTTCTACTGAGTGGGCCCAGAGATACCTCTCCGTCACACGGAGTGACAAATCCCGATCTCGATTCGTACCAACCCAAACAGACACTTTCCGAGGTACCCGTAGTGCACCTTTATAGTCACCCAGTTACGTTGTGACGTTTGATACATCCAAAGCACTCCTACGGTATCCAGGAGTTGCACAATATCACGGTCGAAGGAAAAGACACTTGACATTAGAAAAGCTCTAGCATATGAACAATACGATCTAGTGTTATGCTTAGGATTGGGTCTTGTCCATCACATCATTCTCCCAATGATGTGATCCCGTTATCAATGACATCTAATGTCCATGATCAGGAAACCATGATCATCTATTGATCAATGAGCTAGCCAACTAGAGGCTTGCTAGGGACACATTGTGATCTATTTATTCACACATGTATTACTGTTTCCTGTTAATACAATTATAGCATGAACAATAGACGATTATCATGAACAAGGAAATATGATAATAACCATTTTATTATTGCCTCTAGGGCATATTTCCAACATATCAATCTTGGCATAATGGGCCGACATCCAGTCCATACCCAAGATGATATTGATATCCGAAGATTTCAAGGCTATCAAAGATGCTAGAAAAACTAGCCTGTCTACTAGAATTTCATTGTCATAGGTTATCCTGGAGGTTTGCCACTTTCTACCAGGGGTTTGGACAACCAATGGGATTGGCATATCACAAAAAGACATGTTATGCAACTATGCATAACTTTCTGAAATGAAGGAATGAGATGACCCAGTGTCAAAAAGAACAGACGCTGGGTGATGATTGACAAGGAGCGTACCCAATATGACGTCGGGATCCTCTGCAGCTTCTTCTGCTGAAACGTAGTTCACGCGACCACGTGCAGGAGTTGGCTTCACATAGTAAGCTTTGCCCGACTTGCCTTGCCCAACGGACATTCCAGGTTGCTTGGCACCCATATTCTGAGGACACTCTCATGAGTAGTGCCCTGGTTCTCCGCACTTGTAATAGATCACCTGATTAGCACGTGGTGCAGCATTGCTAGCTCGACCACCATAGGTTTTTGCTGGAGGGTTGGTCTGATTCGCCTGAGGCGCCACATAGGATGGCCTCGGGGTATATCTTGGCGGCAGAGAGCTATTTGAAACCCACAACCTACGTTTTGGGAACGTGGAGCCAGATGACGAGCCAGAGTCACGGGAGTGCTTCTTCGTGGCTTCATAGTCGTTATGACCAGTCTCGGCACTGATCGCCTTGTTGACAAGAGCTTGAAAGCTTGTACATTCATGGAGGCGTAGGTCACGACGAAGTTGAGGGCTCAGACCCTTGCGGAATCTTGCTTGCTTCTTGGCATCAGTTGACACCTCTTCAGTTGCATAGCGGGCGAGGTTACCGAACTCGCGGCTGTAAGCATCCATGGTCAATTTTCCCTGGGTGAAGGCACATAATTCCTCTCTTTTGCGGTCCATCAGACCCTCTGGAATATGGTGCAGACGAAAGGATGCACTAAAGTCTGCCCATGTGGCTGCTGGTCCGGTAGGACACATAGCTTCAAAGTTCTCCCACCACAGATTGGCGGGTCCTTCCAGAAAGTACGCCGCAAAGGTCACCTTGTCGGCCTTAGAAACATTTGCAGAGCGAATCTTGCGCGTTATACTGCACAACCAGTCATCATCGTCGAGGGGATCGACGAAGTGATGGAACTTCAGAGGATTCAGCTTCACGAAGTCATTGAGGGACACTGCATCATTCCTCGGCTGACGAGCCGTATTTTGCTCAATACGCTCTAGCAGACGGTTGGTCTCCCTTTTGTTTCTTTCCGCCTCAAGCATAACTTCCGCCACAGAAGGCGGGTGAGGCAGTTCTTCCTGCGATGCTTGACTACCCTCTCCCTGCTCATGAGCAGGGGCACAGTTCAACCTGGTGAACACCATCCTGACAAACAAACTCACAGCTTAGACCAATATCAACATCAATACTAACTATGGATTAAGAATGCACTGAACACATGGAATGCAGAAATGAACATCCGAACAACATGGTAACAAGCAACTGCTATATATACACCATGGTTCATACACACCATTACATAGTTCAGTACGACCTTAACCGATGAGCAAACTACTGAAAAGATGATACTACTCATCAGAGGCTTTCCAGGCTTCCTATACATTATTTATCTATGCCTCCGGAATTCATCTCATGACATAAGCATACTCCACAAGACACACAGGACTGTGGAAGTACAACTACTACCATACTACTCTTCCACTCACGGATTCACGCATCTGCATAGAACATTTCATAAAGGTTGCCTCCATGGCCTGGGAGCTCAACCTGCGGATCAGGAAACACTCGAGCCTGAGACCCCTGGGAACCGTAAGGACACAGGTGTGGCCTTGGTCCCCTGACTAGTGGTAGTAGGGGTCCCCGAAGAGGGGTGACTCCTCCTATAGCAGGCCAGTCAACATGAGCCGGAAGATGGGTCCTAACAGGGTTCAACATCTCCATATCTCCATACCCTGTCTGGACTACAGGTGCCAGCTGTGTCAAAGCCGTCCACAGACGGGCACGTGTAGCATAGAGCTCCATACGAAGGGCACGAGCATCCCTGTCTCTATTCTCTAGCATCTCAACAGTGGACTGGAGCAGCGGATCCTCCATAGAGGAATCAAAGTAGACCCCACTGAGGTATCCTTCTCCTCCTGGGGAACATAGAAGAACTCTAAATTCTGCAGCAGAGCATGTCTCGCCTTCATAATGGTCAGCATTGAATAGGCAACATCTTGTACTACCATGTCAACAGTAACCCCCAACCCATAAGACCAATGGATCGGCTCCTCGGCTCCAGGGGAATCTGGGAATACCCTAACAGTGCACAGATACTGACTCTGATTAAAATCCCGGTACTGCTCCTCCACTGTATACTCTGGGTACCAGCAGTAACCGGCTACTGACATCATTCTGACTAGCATGGCCGTGTGACCCGGCACATCAATGCACCCTAGTCAGACGGACCACCTGACGAGAAGGACGACCAGGCATCTGAAATAAAGAGTAATGCAAAGGCATTAGAGCTTTGAAGGCAAAATTGGGCAGCATAACAACTGTAAATGCTCAAAAACAATTTTGAGACAACCCACAAAAGATAAGATAGCATAACCACTCAACTATCAAGTTCAATTCCATGGTCATCAAAACTTACTGTCTTTTCCTTGGGATAAAAGAAACCCGGAGTAACTCTCGACTCGTTGTCCTATAATCTACCGATCAGTAATACATGATCCTGAGAGAAAGATAAGTAACCTAGTTATTAATCCCCGCAGAAAGACGAGGATGACCAAAACAGAATAAATTAAGAAGAGAAGCAAGAATCTTACGTTCCCTTCCACAAACAATTCCCTTATATATAACTAAAGCAATTCTAGACTCAACTTCGACCAGTTTGGCTTAGTAATCCTACATTCAGTCAGGCTCTGATAGCAACACTGTCGGGACCCCGATCCTAAGCCATAGGAATCCAACGTGTAACACATCACATCTCTTTGCGGTCTCACGCACGGTTATCCCCACGGCTGCAGCCTTACCTTAGCCGGGATCGTTTGCGCCTTTCGACTCGCATATGCAATTGTGTCGCTAGCATTCCAATGTCAAAGAACCCGGGTCGACATGTCTAGTCATAAACTCAAGTGGCAGTTCCGCACAGGGACATGCATACATGACCCAGCAAAGCAGGTGTCGGTCAACAACGAGTGTAGACGAGTCGTAGCAAGCTACAAGGACTCCATTACACCGCGTGACATTTCCCCAATGGGAGAGACACAACAACTAAGAAGGACACATGCCGGTCAACCAATGTGTCTGGAGCAGTAGCGAACTACCATGGCTCGGTGGAAACACAAAGGGGCATTTCCCCGTAAGGAGTGCTACTAAGGCATACGACTAGGTGTTCTAACCCCATACATATCAAGTACAATACACGTACGCATGGCATACCGATATGCATAGATACATCGATGGCATCACACCATAACCATAAACATACAAACTTTATTTAGAAGGCTCGGAAGAGCCTCACACATAATATTAAACAGATAGGGGTCTCATGACCCATCATCACAAGTCATTCAAACAAGTCTTACAAGCTAGCGGAAGATTAAAACTGTCTGAGTACAGACAGATGGGAAGGTAAAAGGCACCTGGCCTGACTATCTACAGACCCAACCTAGGACCAGATCGTAGCTGGGACACCATCTACTCGTCATCGTCAACGTCTAGATAGAACCCATCATTAGGGTCATTAACAACCTCTGCAACAAATTATTAAGCAAACGTGAGTACAAGAGTACTCAGCAAGACTTTAGAACAATCTATCTATTCATGCAAATGTATCAACAAGGGGTTGTGGGGTTTCAAGCAGAAAGCCAACATTTTTACTCTTGGCTAGGCAAACTACATTTTCAAATAGTTTTGACAACTTTGTTTTCTCGCACACGAGTCCACTAACTCGACAACAATACACCATCATGGAATCATTCCGCCACCCTACGGAAATGCCATCCACGACACTCACACTTATCTTGACATTTTTATGAGTAGCCATTACAGTTGTCTATGGACAACATATGTTTCCAAGTAGTCCATATCCGCGGACGCGGCTATTCGAATAGATCATAACCCTGCAGGGGTGTACTTCTTCACACACGCTCTCGCCACTTATCGCTATGTGCACGTCATGCACCTCGACAACCTTCAAGCGAAAGCCCAGCGAGGGAGTCGGCCATGACCGTTAACCACGCTAATACCTGGTCCAGGTTTATCGCCTATCTGAGGGTAACCCGCATGGAAGTCCGGCCGAGGTTTCCGCCACGGCCCCAAACGATGTGCGCAGGGTTCCCAAGCCCACCATCCGGGTGCCACTTGGTACACCGTGCCACTGCCTACCGCATCATAGCCCACCTCTAAGGTCAGCACCATGCACGGCCTCCAGCATGACTATAAACACCAGAAACTACTTGCAACTCCTCGACCGAGTACTTGGCGACTAATAAGTCGAGAGGGTCAATTAAGTATCCCAACGTGTGGTAGTATCTAGTCTTCGATTACATACACGGAACTCAGTTCCTAAGGACAGTTCCAATGAAACAACCCGCCATGTACTCCTACGTAGCCTTTCACCGGTACCTTTACCAAATCAGGTTCAACACACAACCTTTATTAACTGCACGCATTCTCACGATCCTGTTCATCACCCGGATGACAGACCATACACAACTCTATGCATAGCATGCATAGCAGGATAAGACACATCATGGCTCAAGCATCTACCAAGTATGCTAGGTTGCAAGGTTTAGCTAATTAGTGTGACAAAGACAGGTCATGCAAAGGATTGGTTCAACTAACACGGTAAAAACATTGAAAGCATTTTGACATAATGCAATAAGTAAGAGCAGGAGCGAGAACATGGGATTTATCGGGCTTATCAAAATGGTTGCTTGCCTTGTTGCTCAGCAGAGGGGTGATATCCGTCAGTCGGATAATCAGTCGTATCCGAAGGGGCGGGGCCTACCGAATCACAACATACAAATATTAACAATCATATGCAACAATCATGGTGCATGAACATGACATGAAATGAAGGGTGATATGTTTCAATGTGGTTGGTAAAACCTTAGTTTCCATCTGGTTTGAAATCCAAATTCAAATATTATTTGAAATGGCATATTCATCTTAATTATTTAATTGATTTGACCTGATGCTATTTCATAACTTTGTTTTTCATGCATGAAAGTAGCACCATTGTGTTTATTTAATTTTTCTGATCAATTTGCATATATTATTTGTCTGATTTGGAGATATATTCAATTTTCTATGAATTTCCAAAGTTTTGCAAATATTCTGGAATTATATTAAAACCAGAATTAGATTTATTGCATTAGCATGACATCAGCAGGTCAGCTGGCCGTTGAAAGTCAAACCTGACCAGTGGGTCCCACTAGTCAGTGACTCTTGCCAGTTTTAGATTAAGTTAAACTTAAATAGCTAATTAACAGAGCTGGACCCACATGTCAGTGACTATTTAACTTTTAATATAATTATTATTTTTATCTTGACAAAAGTTAATTAGTCTGGGGCTGGCCCCACTTGCCAGAGACTCAGGGGAGTCAACCCCATCGGGGATGGGGTCAAACCCACCGGCGGCGAGGCTCTGGCGACCACCAGAACGACGGAGGGCCTCGGGTTGGCTATTCCGGTGACCAAATGCACGACGGAGGGCACCAGACAATCGGCCACTCGATCGCAGCTCCATTTTTGCAAAGAGCAGGGGCTGAAACCACCGGAGATGACGCCGGCGACGAGCTCAGCGGCTGCCGGAGTTCGGGCTCCATCGGGATCATAGCTATGGGGACTATCACGCACGAGGCTGGGCTCATACATCATCTACGCGATCCACTGAAGCTAAAGGTGGCCTCAGAATGACCAGCCGATCACCGGAGGGCTACCGGCGACGAGGTCCCGCGGCGGATCTCGTCGGGCTCCGGTGGAATCAGGGCCTAGAGCTCGGTGGAATCGAACGGCAAAATGAGGGGGAAAGCACCCTGAGCTCACAGGGAGTGCAGAGGCGACGAGAGCAGGCTCGGGGATGGTCTGAGGAGGGAGAACGACGGCGGCGAGCTCCGGGGATCCGAGGTTGAAGACGATGGCGTCACGGCATCTCAGACGTTCTCGGCATCGAGCGACTGGTTGGAGAGCTTCAGGGGACCAAGGCAAAGCTAATGCGTAGCTCAGGTGAAAGGGAGAGGGGCTGGAGCGACGGTGAGCTCGAGCTCAGCTCGGGCTCTAATGGCGGTCGAGAGAGGAGAGAGCTGGGGGAGGAATGAGGCGAGGAGGAGCTCGGGGACGGCTGCGGGAGGCTTATCCCCTCCTTGCCAGCGCGAAGCGGCGGTCACGCAAGCACGCAAGTGCGTGGCCGCACCGGAGGGAGCGGCGGCCACCTCCTGCTGCTCGCTGGCACGGGAATGACGACAGGGCTAGCAGGGCTGGGCCAAGGGTGAGCGACAGGTAAGGTTTCTTTCTATTTTTTTCATTTCTGTTTCTGTTAATTACTTACTGACTTTGTTTTGTTTTATTTTTGGCTCCAAACTATTCCTAAAATAGTTTGAAACATGCTGAAATGTTATTTGGAATATTTCCAAACATATATAAAAGTTTCAGCATTTTTGAAAACTTTGAAATATTTGAAATCAATTATATAGTTGATTTCAGTAGCTTTTAACTTTAAAATAAAATATCAAAAGCATTTTGAAAATATATTTCACCCTGATATTTTTTTTCAACATTTATCAGAAATGATGAACTTTTCTATTGGCCATTTTGGAAACTTTAATTTGCCACCAAATTTGAATTGCTTTTGAATATAGAGTTGCTAGGGTTTTGCTTTTGTTTTCTTTGCTTTGCTTTTGATTTCATTTCCTTTTTCTTGGATGCAATGAAGAAGACATGAGCACAAACTTGCTATACTCTAGTAGGGATCAGGGATGTGACAAAAACTTGATTCCTCCCTACTTTCGGTGTCTTCTATTTTTGTGTGATTATCTACGACGGTACTCTGCTCCGCAACCTTGGATCGGATTCCTCGACAAGAGTTGGGGAACAAGTTATGAGCACGCTCTACTAATTCTCCATTGAGCGTGCGTCAAGCCTGCAACAAGCTGGCCCTCGTCGATCGCACGGAGGTATAAGATCTGATCCCTCTCTTTACAAACCGGGATTCCTCTCTTTATCACGATTCTGTTTTTGCGCTTAGTTTATCTTTCGGATTTAACCTACCTACGGTGAGAATTTCTCTTCCAAGAATTGGCTAACGAACACGTCGCCAACCAATGTCGATGTTCTTGGATCAAGAGAGACTTGTTGACAACACCTAGGGAGATGGTGATTACACGTACTCCAGATGAGCACGACACCACCGCGATGTACCGGATGTACACACGTCATGACGTCCCGCTGAAGCACGATCTGTAATTCCCGAGCTGCTTCAGTAACCATCGTCGGCATGCCTCTGCTGGCCTTGACCGTCACGTGCTGCCGCGCCACGCTCCGACCCTGCTAGTCGCCCAAGCCGCCGTCGGTCGCGCCTGCTGCGCATCCATGCCTCGCATGCAGCGCCCGCTGCACCGCCACGCACATGGCAAGCTCCGGCTGAGCCCGGCTGGCCTCGGCTTGGCCGCAACGCTGGCTGCGCCGCCGCGCTCGTTGGAGCTCGACCGGCTTCGGGTCGGCCGCAGCGCGTGCTGCGCCGACGCGCTCGTCGCAAGCCTCAGCCGCGCCCGTCTGGCTTCAGCTCACCCGCAACGCCCGCAGCGCCGCTGCACTTGCCGCGAGCTCCGGCGGGGCCCTCTCGCCGGCCCGGCCGCCGCGCACTCGCACCGCTCGTAGCTCCGCCGTCTCGCCCGTGCCCTCCTGGGCCTCGGCTGCACCGCTCCATAGCCCTCCGCGCATGCATGGAGCAGGTCGCCCCCTGGTTGGCCGCTCACCGCGCCTGGCCGACACCGCCCGCACTGCCACGCCTGCTGCGCTCGCACCACAGCTGCTGCAATCGCTCTCGCCGGACGCTCATCGCGCCGGGCCACCGCGCCCTGTTGGCCGACTGGCCGCCGCCGCTGCTCGGGTGTTAGGAAAACCCTAGCATCCAGGTCGAGCTGGCTGGCCAGGCCGACCTCTGGGCCACAGCGTCTGGTCCCGTGGCCCTTTTTTTAGGCCGTGTGCCTCTAAAAAAAGGAGGAGCACTAGGTCGGCAGCCCATTTTGAGCATTGACATAGTACGTTTTTTGTTGAAAACAAACTTTAGGCTTTAAAAAAATGCCTCGGGAATTCGTTTTTAGGACTATTTTTCACATATTTCGGCAAGGCACTCGTCTTACTTGGACGTCCACTTGACGCTAGGTTCGGTTGTCCTAGCGTTTGGCGTACGCTTCTTCTTCCTTGCTTTTGGCGTCAGCTTTGGTTCCGCCTCCGCCTGCTCTTCCTCCCCTTCTCCTCTTACTCGACGTTGTCCAGCTCGTCGTCCATGTCGACTGACGTGTCCATCATTTCATCTTGCACGCCGAACCCCGGGCAGGACACGGTGGCGAAGGAGCTACTCGTGATGATCTGTCCATGTCGGTGTCGGTGTGGCTAAATTGTGGCGTCGAGCCACGTACAATGGATAGGGCACCCCGGCGCAGAGGCGGCACACGCGAGGATGATGAGTACGCCGACGGCGAGTAGTGATACGTCCCAAACGTATCTATAATTTCTGCTTGTTCCATGATCTTTTGGGTGACATTGTCATATGTTTTGCTACACTTTTATATCATTTTACACATATTTGGACTAACCTACTAACTTAGTGCACCCAGTGTCAGTTTCTGTCCGCTGATGTCTATTTTGCAGGGGCATTTACCCAATTTTCAGAGGCCCAAAAAATTCCAGGAAAAATATATAAAAAATCAGCGTAACGGAAGCTTCCAGATCACCGAAGGTGGGTCAGAGGGGGGCCAGGGGCCGTCTAGGCGACCTCCTAGCGTGGCCTACCCCCTGGCCGCGCCAAGAGGACGGCTGGGTGGGTCCCACCTCCTTCGCTGCCCTCCTTCAGCCTATATTTAGTCCTCCGAGAGAAAACCCTTCCACAACTTCCAGAATCGCAAATTTCTCCATTGTTCTGCCGTCCTAATGGTTACGAGACCGGGAGCGTCAGGAGACCTCTTCCCGGTAACGTGTCGGAGGGAGGATTGACCTCAGGGAACTTCTCCAACGCCATGGATGCTTCCCGAACCTGCTGTCAGTAGTCCTCCTTGGACCATGGGTCCATGACCAGTAGCTATGTGATGTCTTCTCTCCAATCTTGTGCTTCAATGGTTATTCCTTTGTGAGCTGCCCTACATGATCAAGGCATCTATGTAATTCTCTTGCTATTGCTATGCTCGGTTTGTTGGGATGCGATGGATTATGAGATTATGTTCAGATTGTTATGAGTCATATATTTGATTATCCTTTTATATTATGTTGCTTAGTGATTCATGCATGTTCTCCGTTGCTATTTATTGCTTTGGCCGAGTAGTAGATTGTAACTCCAAGAGGGAGGATTATGCATGATTGTGGGTTCATGCCCCTCGATGTATAGCTTGAGTGACAGAAACATGAGACTAGTGGATGTGCTGTTGCCACCAGGGAGAAAACAACGATGCTTGTGATCACGGTTGCAAGGAATGTTTACCATACGCATAGTTCGTTAATGTAGTTGTCCGTTGCTTTGAGTTTACACTTTGGGTGGGGCTCACAACTTAATACCGACGAGATGTTCTCGATAGATATATCAAGGTGGACAATCAGTAAGTAGATGCTGATAAATAAACGGTCTACTTGTCTTGGCATACTGCCCATTACTATTGAACCACTAACTATGAAGTAGCGTAATTACCATTGAAGTGCGTTCATAATTCTATCAATTGGCCAACTATGATTTGTTTCCCAAAGCATAGTTGTTTATCGTCTTTTGGGAGAGAGATATCACTAGTGAACATCATATGACTCCGGTCCATATCACCATCATTGTTTAGACTTCCATCATTTACCGTTTTCATTTACTTTTCCGTTCCAATCACTATCACTTTTCCCGCTTGTGATTTGATCCTTTGTAAACTACAATGCCGGAGAGATTGACAACCTCTCTGTACTCGTTGGGAGAAAAGTTATTTGTTGTGTGTGCAGGTCCATGTTGCTACGGACACAAAAGTCCTTCCCCGGAGCCAGGAATTCTTCTTGCTCTTGTTTGCGTCGGTTTTTGCCTTGAAGAGGAAAGGGTGATGCAACACAGGAGCAGTAAGTATTTCCCTCAGTTTGAGAACCAAGGTATCAATCTAGTCGGAGAATCTCGTCAAGTCCAGAGTACCTGCACAAACACAAAGAGCTTGCACCCAACGCTGTAAAGGGGTTGTCAATCCCTTCAAGACTGTTTGCAAAGTGAGATCTGAAGGCGGAAAGTGCAACAAAGTAAAAAGTGCAAGGCTGAAAATATGGTGTGGAGTAGACCCGAGGGCCATAGTGTTCACTAGAGGCTTCTCTCAAAATAGCAAGTATTACGGTGGGTGAACAAATTACTGTCGAGCAATTGATAGAACCGCGCAGAGTCATGACGATATCTAAGGCAATGATCATACATATAGGCATCACATCTGAGACAAGTAGACCGATACTTTCTGCATCTACTACTATTACTCCACACATCGACTGCTATCCAGCATGCATCTAGTGTATTGAGTTCATGACGAATAGAGTAACGCCTTAAGCAAGATGACATGATGTAGAGGGATAATCTCAAACCAATGATGAAAACCCCATATTTTTACCCTTGATGGCAACAACACGATGCGTGCCTCGCTACCCCTTCTGTCACTGGGTGAGGTCACCGCACGGTATGAACCCAAAACCAAGCACTTCTCCCATTGCAAGAATCATAGATCTAATTGGCCAAACAAAACCCACAACTCGAAGAGAATTAGAAGGATATCAAAACATGCATAAGAGAGATCAGAAGAAACTCAAATAAGATTCATAGATAATCTAATCATAAATCCACAATTCATCGGATCTCGACAAACACACCGCAAAAGAAGATTATATCGGATAGATCTCCATGAAGATCATGGAGAACTTTGTATCGAAGATCCAAGAGAGAGAAGAAGCCATCTAGCTACTAGCTATGGACCTGTAGGTCTATGGTGAACTACTCATGCATCATCGGAGAGGTCATGGTGTTGATGAAGAAGCCCTCAGTGTCCGAATCCCCCCTCCGACAGGGCACCAGAACGTGCCCGAGATGGGATCTTGCGGAGACAGAAGCTTGCGGCGGCGGAAAAGTACTTTCGATGATGTCCTGATTTTTTTATGGATTTTTAGGGAATATATAGGCGCAAAACCTAGGGCAAAGGAGCCTCAGGGAGCCCACAAGCCAGGGCGCCGCGGCCCCCCTGGCCGCGCCATGAGGGCTTGTGGGGTCCCTGGTGGCCCCCTGCCCTGATTCTCCGGCTTCCCGATCTTTTTCTGTTCCGGAAAAAAATCTTTTTGGCAGTTTCATTCTGTTTGGACTCCGTTCAAAATCCTCCTCTGAAAGGGGTCAAAAACATGAAAAATAGGAACTGGCACTTGGCACTGAGTTAATAAGTTAGTCCCAGAAAATATATAAAAGGCATGCAAAACATCCAAAGTTTGACAAGATAATAGCATGAAACCATCAAAAATTATAGATACGTTGGAGACGTATCAAGCATCCCCAAGCTTAACTCCTACTCGTCCTCGAGTAGGGAAGTGATAAAGAATGAATTTTTGATGTGGAATGCTACCTAGCATAGTTTTCCTTTGCAACTTCTTTCACGTGACATGAATGTTCAGATCCGTAAGATTCAAATCAATAGTTTGCTATTGACATGAAAACAATAATACTTCAAGCAAACTAGCAAGGTAATCATGAACTTTCAAAATAACAAGGCCAAAGAAAGTTATCCCTACAAAATCATATAATGTGGCTATGCTCCATCATCCTCACACAACTAATGTAAATCATGCACAACCCCGGTATTGGCCAAGTAATTGTTTTCGCACTCTTACTTTCTCAAACTTTTTATAACTATCACGCAATACATGAGCGCGAGCCATGGATATAACACTATAGGTGGAATAGAGTGTGGTGGTGGTTGTGAGACAAAAAGGAGGAGATGGTCACATTGACTCGGCGTATCAAAAGGCTATGGAGATGCCTATTAATAGTTATCAATGTGAATGAGTAGGGATTGCCATACAAAGGATGCACTAGAGCTATAAGTATGTGAAAGCTCAAAAGTAGAACTAGTGGGTGTGAATCCAACTTGCTTGTTCACGAAGTCCTAGGGAAATTTTGAGGAAGCCCATCATTGGAATATACAAGCCAAGTTATATAATGAAGATTCCCACTAGCATATGGTGGTGACAAAACGAGAGGCTCTCAATCATGAAGAACATGGTGCTATTATGAAGCACAAGTGTGGAAGAAGATAGTAGCATTGTCCCTTCTCTCTTTTTCTCTCTTCCTTTTTTTAGTTGGGCTCTTAGGCCTTTTTCTTGGGCTCTTTGGCCTCTTTATTTATTTATTTCCTCACATGGCACAATGCTCTAATAATGACGATCATCACACTTTTATTTACTCACAACTAAAAGCTTAGAAATGACTCTATAGGAAATGCCTCCGGCAGTGTACCAGGATGTGCAACGATCTAGCTTGGCGTATCACGTTGAAACATCTCGCTAGCTGTCTTACGATCATGCAATGGCAATATGAGAGTGACGGCACAAGTCATGAGACAGAACGGTGGGAGTTGCATGGCAATATATCTCGGAATGGCTATGAAAATGCCATAGTAGGTAGATATGGTGGCTGTTTTGAGGGAGGCATATGGTGCGTTTGTGTACCGGGAAAGTTGCGCGGCACTAGAGAGGCTAGCAATGGTGGAAGGTGAAAGTGCATCTATACCATGGACTCACATTAGTCATGAAGAACTCACATACTTGTTGTGAAAGTTTTTATTAGTAATCAAAACAAAGTGCTAAACGCATACTCCTAGGGGAAGGGTTGGTAGGTGTTAACCATCGCGCGATCCCGACCTCAACACAAAGGATGACAATCAATAGATCAATTATTCTCCGACTTCCTAACATAGCGGTTCACCATACGTGCATGCTACGGGAATAACTAACTTCAACAGAAGTATTTCTAGATTCACAACACCCTACTAACATAACTCTTAGTATTACCAAATCCACGTCTCAAAACTAATTGAGAGGAATCAAGAGTTCTCTTTCCACTCAATGCACATGAAGATGGAGGTTTTTTATCCTCTTTGGATACTTATCACCTTTGGGACTACTTTCAAAGCATAAGCCAACTACCAAGTCACACACCGCCATGCTCTAAAAGATCTATGTGAAGCACATAGAGCAAAATGATCTAGCTCAAAAGATATAAGTGAAGCACAATGAGCATTCTAGCAAAATCACGATGAGTGCATGTCTCTCTCTAAAGGTGTGCAGCAAGGATGATTGTGATACAACAAAAATAAAAGACTCCTAAGATACAAGACGCTCCAAGCAAAACACATATCATGTGGTGAATAAAAATATAGCTCCAAGTAACGTTACCGATGGATTGAAGACGAAAGAGGGGATGCCTTCCCGGGGCATCCCCAAGCTTAGGCTTTTTTGGTGTCCTTGAATTTGGCTTGAGATTCCTTGGCCATCCCCAAGCTTGAGCTCTTTCCACTCCTTATCTCTTTGTCCATGAGAACATCACCCAAAACTTGAACACTTCACAACACAAAACTTAAAGAGAAACTCGTGATAACATTAGCACAAGAAAACAAACTACCACCTGCTACTGCAACAATAGACCTTCCAGCGGCGCCAGAAACGTGCTACGGCACCAGGAATCCTTCTGCTACGGCTACGCCTTAAGGGAATTCGTAGGCAAATATGCAAAGGATTTACCCCGTGGCCTTGGAGCCTTGTGTTGGTGTTCCCTCGAAGCGGAAAGGGTGATGTAGCGCAGCGGTGGTAAGTATTTCCCTCAGTTTGAGAACCAAGGTATCGATCGAGTGAAGGAGTATCACAAGTGCTTGCACAAACACAAAAAGCTTGCTCCCAACGCTATGAAGGGGTTGTCAATCCCTTATAGATTGTTCGCCAAGTGAGAAATGAAAGCAACAAAGTAAGAAAGCAAAGTAAAAGCGAAAGTGGAAACGATAGGTGTGAATAGACCCGGGGGCCGTAGTGTTTACTAGTGGCTTCTCTCATGAAAGCAAGTAGACGGTGGGTGAAAAAATTACTGTCAAGCAATTGATAGAACCGCGCAAAGTCGTGACGTCATCTATGGCAATGATTATATCTATGGGCATCACGTCCTAAACAAGTAGACCGATACTTTCTGCATCTACTACTATTACTCCACACGTCGACCGCTATCCAGCATGCAACTAGTGTATGAAGTCCAAAAGAACAGAGTAACGCCTTAAGCAAGATGACATGATGTAGATGGACAATCTCATATCTACGACAAAGCCCACCTTGTTACCCTTGATGGCAACTACACGATGTGTGCCTTGCTGCCCCTAGTGTCACTGGGAAAGGTCACCACACGGTAAGAACCCAAAACCAAGCACTTCTCCCATTGCAAGAATCATAAATCTAGTTGGCCAAACAAAACCCAAGACTCGGAGAGACTTACAAGGATATCAAATCATGCATGTAAGAAATCAGCAAAGACTAAAATATATATCATAGATGATCTGATCACAAATCCACAGTTCATCGGATCTCGACAAACACACCACCAAAGAGGATTACATCAGATAGATCTCCATGAAGATCATGGAGAACTTTGTATTGAAGATCCAAGAGAGAGAAGGAGCCATCTTGCTACTAACTACGGACCCATAGGTCTGAAGTGAACTACTCACGAGTCATTGGAGGGGCGATGATGTTGATGTAGAAGCCCTCGAACTCCAAAGTCCCCTCCGGCAGGGCACCGGGAAGGGTCTCCAGATGAGATCTCACGGAAACGGAAGCTTGCGGCGGCGGAAAAGTGTTTTCGAGGATTCCCTGATTTTTTTTGTATTTTAGGGAATATATAGGCGAAGGAGCTAGGTCACGGGGGCGCCAGGGAGGCCACAAGCCTGCTGGCCACCGCCCCCTGGTGGCGGATAGGGGGCTTGTGGGCCCCATGTAGCCCTCCTGGCTTGGCCCTCAAGCCCCATGATCTTCTTCCGTTCGGGGAATTTTTTTTTCGGGGATTTATTCCGTTTGGACTCTGTTCCAAAATCAGATCTGAAAAGAGCCAAAAACACACTTGGCACTGAATTAATAGGTTAGTCCCAAAAAAGATATAGAAGATACATAAAACATCCAAAGATGACAAGATAACAACATGAAAGCATAAAAAATTATAGATACGTTTGAGACGTATCAAGCATCCGCAAGCTTAACTCCTGCTCGTCCTCGAGTAGGGAAGTGATAAAGAATGATATTTTGATGCTTTCATGCTACCTAGCATAGATGTCCTTTGTAACTCCTCTTATGTGTCGTGAATGTTCAGATCCATTAGATTCAAAACAATAGTTTGCTAATAATAATTCAAGCAGACTAGCAAGGTAATCATGAACTTTCAAAATAACAAGGCCAAAAGAAAGTTATCCCTACAAAAGCATATAGTCTGGCTATGCTCTATCATCATTGCACAACGAATTTAAATCATGCACAACACCGATATTGGCCAAGTAATTGTTTCACACCTTTACTTTCTCAAACCTTTTCAACTCTCACGCAATACATGAGCGTGAGCCATGGTTTTAGCACTATAAGTGGTGTGGAGTGTGGTGGAGGTTGCAAGACAAAATAAGGAGAAGATGATCACATTAACTAGGCATATCAATGAGCTGTGGAGATGCTCATCAATAGATATCAATGTGAATGAGTAGGGATTGCCATACAAATGATGCACTAGAGCTAAGAGTATGTGAAAGCTCTTAAAGGAAACTAGTGGGTGTGCATCCAACTTGCTTGCTCACGAAGACCTAAGGCAATTTTGAGGAAGCCTATCATTGGAATATACAAGCCAAGTTATATAATGAAAATTTCCCACTAGCTATATGGTGGTGACAAAACGAGAGACTCTCAATCATGAAGATCATGGTGCTTAATATGCACAAGTGTGGAAAGGTGGTAGCAATGTCCCTTCTCTCTTTTTCTCTCATTTTTTTGGTGGGATCTTTGGCCTCTTTTTTTTGGTGGGCATCTTTGGCCTCTTTTATTTCCTCACATGGGACAATGCTCCATCAATGATGATCATCACACTTTCAACTGAAAACTTAGAAGAAGGATGACTCTATATGGAATGCCTTCGGTAGTGTACCGTGACAATGATCTAGCATGGCATAGACATTAATGGAAACATCATGCTAGCTATCTTACGATCATGCAATGGAAATGTAGACATGGCGGCACATGTCATGGTGGTAGTTGCATGGCAATATATCTCGGAATGACTTTGAAAAATACATAGTAGGTAGGTATGGTGGCTGTTTTGAGGGAGGCTAATGGTGGGTTTTGTGCACCGGCGGAAGTTGCACGGCACTAAGAAGATAGTGATGGTGGAAGGTGAAAGTGCATCTAAACCATGGGCTAAACATTAGTCATGAAGAACTCATATACTTGTTGCAAAAATTTTATTAGTAATCGAAACAAAGCATTCAACGCATACTCCTAGGGGAAGGGTTGGTAGGTATAAACCATCGCGCGATCCCGACCGCCACACAAAGGATGACAATCAAAAGACTAATCATGTTCAGACTTCATCACATAGCGGTTCACCATACGTGCATGCTATGGGAATCACTAACTTCAACACAAGTATTTCTAGATCCACAACACCTTACTAGCATGACTTCAATATTACCAAAACCACAACTCAAAACTAATTGAGATGAATCAAACTTCTCTAACTATTCAATGCACATGAAGGTGGGAGTTTTCGTATCCCTTTGGATAACTACCCATTTTGAGACTACTTTCAAAGCATAGATCAACTACCAAGCCACGCAACACCGTGCTCTAAAAGATATAAGTGAAGCACATAGAGCAAAAGCATCTAGCTCAAAAGATATAAGTGAAGCACATGTGAGCTGAATTGTCTACCAAGGGATATAAGTGAAGCTCGACAAAATCACAGTGAGTGCATATCTCTCTCTATAGGTGTGCAGAAAGGATGATTGTGACACAACAAAAACAAAAGACTCCTACGATACAAGACGCTCCAAGCAAAAACACATAACATGTGGTGAATAAAAATATAGCCCCAAGTAATGTTATCGATGGATTGAAGATGAGAGAGGGGATGCCTTCCCGGGGCATCCCCAAGCTTAGGTTTTTATGGCATCCTTTAATCTCTTGGGGTGCCTTGGGCATCCCCAAGCTTGAGGTCTTGCAACTCTTTATCTCTTTGTCCATAAGAACTTCACCCAAAACTTGAAAACTTCACAACACGAAACTTAAACAGAAACTCGTGATAACATTAGTATAAAAAAGCAAACCACCACTTCCTTAGTTACTGTAGCAAACTTAAATTCTACTTATTCTGATGTTTGGTCACTGTATCTTCAATCTTCCATGGCTAGTACCCCCGATACTATCCATAGTTTCATCAAAATAAGCAACCAACACAACAAAAACAGAATCTGTTAACAGCAGACCAGTCTGTACCAATCTGTCTGTTTCGTATAGTTATGGTACTTCACAAATTCTGAAAACTTACGACAGTCTGCATAATTTGCGTAGCAATGAGAAGAAAAAAGAATGAACTCAAAATATTATACAGAAAAAAAATGAAAATTCTTTTGGTGAGGAGAAAGTTTCTGTCTTTTCCAGCATGACCAAACGATCATCCCCAAGACTAATCATAACGGTTTTGCTTGGCACAAACGCAAAAAGAAACACAAAAAACACAATCATAATAGAATTATGAAAGTGTGGAAAACACAAAACATAAAGGAAAATGATGGATTCGTTGGGTTGCCTCCCAACAAGCGCTTTTGTTTAACGCCCTTAGCTAGGCAAAAGCTGATGGAATCACGTATAGTCATCTTTGGTGCTCAAACCATAAGTAGCCCTCATCATAGATACATAAGGCAATCTTATTTTCTTTATAGGAAAGTGCTCCATGCCCTTCTTTAAAGGAAATTGAAATCTAATATTCCCTTCCTTCATATCGATGATAGCACCAATAGTCCTTAGGAAAGGTCTACCAAGAATAATGGGACATGAAGGATTGCAATCTATGTCAAGTACATTGAAATCCACGGGTACATAGTTCTTATTTGCAACAATAAGAACATCATCGATCCTTCCCATGGGTTTCTTGACAGTAGAATCCGCAAGATGCAAATTAAGAGAACACTCTTCAATCTCATGAAAATCAAGAATATCACATAAAGACTTTGGAATCACGGAAACACTAGCACCCAAATCACACAAAGCATTGCACTCATAGTTTTTGATCTTGATTTTGATAGTAGGTTCCCACTCATCATGAAGTTTTCTAGGTATAGAGACTTCTAATTCGAGCTTCTCTTCAAGAGATTTCATCATAACATCTACGATATGCGCGGTAAAGGCTTTGCTTTGGCTATAAGCATGTGCAGATTTTGCAATGGATTGCATCAAAGAAATCATTCAAACAAGGAGCAATTATCATAATTGAATTCCTTGAAATCCAAAGTGGCAGTTTCATTACTACCCAAATTTTTGATTTCTTCTACTCCACTCTCCACACCTTTATCATCAAGATGGGTGGACTCCGAATCATTGGGATGTTTTTCAATCAAAGTGGATTCATATCCAGCCCCTTCATCAATAGGTTTGACACGCGAAAACAAAGATTCAAGAGGAGTCACACCAAGCACTTTAAGATCTTCGTGATTTGCATCACTAGAACGCACCCTTTTAAACCATTCATGCCTAGCGCGAATTTGGGCGGTTCTTTCTTTGCTCTCATTCATGGAGACACACATAGCTTTCAAAGTTTCATCCAAGTTGACCTTTGGAGGAGCGCATATAACTTTCAAAGCATCAATATCACAAGACATCCTATCAACGCTCTTAGCCAAATCGTCTAGTTTGAGTAGTTTTTCCTCTATGGACGCATTGAAAATCTCTTGAGAGCTGATGAGCTCTTTGATATTACTCTCTAAATCAGAGGGTAATTTGTTGTGATTTCCATAAGTGTTGTTGTAGGAATTTCCATAATTGTTAGAGGAGTTACTAGGAAAAGGCCTAGGAACATAGTTTCCTCTAAAAGAATTGTTGTTGCCAAAATTGTTCCTACCAACAAAATTAACGTCCAAACTAGCGTTGCTAATCTCAATCAAGGAAGATAGTGGCATGTCATTAGGATCTTCAGTAGCATTTATATTAGCAACCAAATTCATCAACTCGTCCATATTAGCACTAAGCGAGTTAATTTCTTCTATAGCGTGTACCTTTTTGCTAGCAGGCGACCTTTCAGTGTGCCACTGAGAGTAGTTGGTTATGATATTGTCTAGGAGTTTTGTAGCATCTCCTAACGTGATTTCCATGAACGTTCCACCTGAGGCGGAGTCCAAGATATTGCGAGAAGCGAAATTCAAGCCAGCGTAAAAGATTTGTATAATCATCCACAAACTCAAGCCATGAGCGGGACAATTTCTAATCATAAGCTTCATCCTCTCCCAAGGTTGTGCAACGTGTTCATGATCAAGTTGCTTGAAATTCATGATATCGTTACGTAAGGAGATGATCTTAGCCGGCGGAAAATACTTGGATATGTAAGCATCTTTGCAATTATCCCAAGAATCGATACTATTTTTAGGCAAAGAAGAAAACCATGTTTTTGCGCGATCTCGCAACGAGAAGGGAAAAAGTTTCAACTTAATCACGTCATTATCCACATCTCTTTTCTTTTGCATATCACAAAGCTCAATGAAGGTATTGAGATGGGATGCGACATGTTCACTAGGAAGGCTAGATAATTGCTCTTTCATAACAAGATTCAGCAAAGCTGCGTTGATTTCATACGATTCCGCACTAGTGGCGGGAGCAATCAGAGTACTAATAAAATCATTATTATTAGTGCTCGACAAGTCGCAAAGTTTGGTGTTTTCAGCCATGATGACTTCAACAAACAAACAAGCACACAAGCAAGCAAGAAAACCGGCAAAGGAAAACGGCAAAGGCAAAAGAAAACGGCAAAGGAGAAAGACAAATGAAAACTGCAAATGTGAAGTGGGGGAGAGGAAAACGAGAGGCAACTGGCAAAAAATTAAATGCAGGAGATGAGTTTGTGAGACCTACTTGGATAGATCTCTCCTTCCTCGGCAACGGCGCTAGAAATACTTCTGCTACTGCAACAAAAGACCTTCCAATGGTGCCAGAAACGTGCTACGACACGAGGAATCTGCTACGGCTACGCCTTAAGGGACTTCCTAGGCAAATATGCAAAGGATTTCCCCCGTGGCCTAGGAGCCTTGCGTTGGTGTTCCCTCGAAGCGGAAAGGGTGATGTAGCGCAGCGGTGGTAAGTATTCCCCTCAGTTTGAGAACCAAGGTATCGATCTAGTGAAGGAGTATCACAAGTGCGTGCACAAACACAAACAGCTTGCTCCCAACGCTATGAAGGGGTTGTCAATCCATTATAGATTGTTCGCCAAGTGAGAACTGAAAGAAACAAAGTAACAAAGCAAAGTAAAAGCGAAAGTGGAAACGATAGGTGTGAATAGACCCGAGGGCCGTAGTGTTTACTAGTGGCTTCTCTCATGAAAGCAAGTAGACGGTGGGTGAACAAATTACTGTCGAGCAATTGATAGAACCGTGCAAAGTCGTGACGTCATCTGTGGCAATGATTATATCTATAGGCATCACGTCCAAAACAAGTAGACCGATACTTTCTGCATCTACTACTATTCCTCCACACGTCGACCGCTATCCAACATGCATCTAGTGTATTAAGTCCAAAAGAACAGAGTAACGCCTTAAGCAAGATGACATGATGTAGATGGACAATCTCATATCTACAACAAAGCCCACCTTGTTACCCTTGATGGCAACAACATGATGCGTGCCTTGCTGCCCCTTCTGTCACTCGGAAAGGTCACCACACGGTATGAACCCAAAACCAAACACTTCTCCCATTGCAAAGAATCATAGATCTAGTTGGCCAGACAAACCCCAAGACTCGGAGAGACTTACAAGGATATCAAATCATCCATATAAGAAATCAGCAAAGACTCAAATATAAATCATAGATAATATGATCACAAATCCACAATTCATCGCATCTCGACAAACACACCGCCAAAGAGGATTACACCGGATAGATCTCCATGAAGATCATGGAGAACTTTGTATTGAAGATCCAAGAGAGAGAAGAAGCTATCTAGCTACTAACTACGGACCCATAGGTCTGAAGTGGACTACTCACGAGTCATTGGAGAGGCGATGATGTTGATGTAAAAGCCCTCCAACTCCAAAGTCCCCTCCGGCAGGGAACTGGGAAGGGTCTCCAGATGATATCTCACGGAAACGGAAGCTTGCGGCGGCGGAAAAGTGTTTTCGTGGATACCCTGATTTTTTTGCGATTTTAGGGAATTTATAGGCCAAAGAGCTAGGGCAGGGGAGTGCCAGGGAGGCCACAAGCCTGGTTGCCGCGGGCCCCCTGGCCGCGTTAACAGGGCTTGTGGGCTCCCTGTGGGCCCCCTGCCTTGGCCCTCAAGCCTCCTGATCTTCTTCTGTTCTCGAAAAATGTATTTCGGAGATTTTATTCCGTTTGGACTTCGTTCCAAAATCAGATCTGAAAAGAGTCAAAAAGACAGAATATATAGGAACTGGCACTTGGCACTAAATTAATAAGTTAGTCCCAAAAAAGATATAAAAGGTACATAAAACATCCAAAGATGACAAGATAACAACATGAAACCATCAAAAATTACAGATACGTTTGAGACGTATCACCACCTCTTTAGGTACTGTAGCAATCTTGATTTCTATTTATAATGGTGTTGGGCTACTATATTCTCACTTTTTCATGGCTAGTACCCCCCGATACTAACCATAGTTTCATCAAAACAAGCAACCAACTCAACAAAAACAGAATCTATCAAAAGCAGACCAGTCTGTAGCAATCTATATACTTCGTATACTTCTGGTACCTCAAAAATTCTGACAAATTACGACGGCCTGGAAAAAAGGCATATCAACCAGCAGCAAAAAGAATCAACTCAAAATATCTTTCTGAATAAAAATGAAAAATATTTCCGTGAGCAAAACGTTTCTGTCGTTTTCCAACAGGATTAAACAACCATCACCAAGACTAGTCATAAAGGTTTTGTTTGTCTCAAACACTAAAAGAAACACAAAAGACACTATCATAACAGAATTATGATGGCGTGGACGCAAAAAAACAGAAAGAAAAATAAATAAATTCATTGGGTTGCCTCCCAACAAGCGCTATTGTTTAGCACCCTTAGCTAGGCATTGATAAATCAATGATGCTCACACAAAAAGACAAGAATTGAAGCACAACGAGAGCATCATAAAGCATGTGGAAATCACATCTAAGTCTAACATACTTCCTATGCATAGGCATTTTATAGGAAAACAAATTGTCAAGACAACCAATAACTACCATATGCAAGGAAGAAAAAAGAGACAATAGCAATCTCCACATAACAAGAGGTAATTGGGTGACATGAAAGTTCCTACCACAATATTTTCCTATCTCATAGCAATTACATGTGGGATCATATTCGAATTCAACAATGTAACTATCACATAGGATATTATTTTCATGATCCACATGCATGCAAAGTTGACGCTCTTCAAAAATAGTGGGATTACTATCAACTAAAGTCATGACTTCTCCAATCCCACTTTCAATATTATTGCAAATATCATAATCATCATGAGGCTTAAACAAATTTTCAAGATCATAAGAAAAATCATTACCCCAATCATGCTCATTACAACAAGTAGTGGACAAAGCAAACCTAGCATCCCCAAGCTTAGGGTTTTGCATATTTGTAGCATGATTGTCATTAATAGAATTTATAATGAAATCATTGCAATCATGATTTTCATTCAAGGAGCCCTCGTGAATCACTTCACAAATTTCTTCATCACGATTTTCAGATTCATGCATCTCAAGCAAAACTCCATAGAGAAAGTCAAGTGCACTCAACACACTAGCAAATGGTTCAACATAATTGGTTGTCTTAAAGAGATTAGCAAGTGGGTGAGGATCCATATCACTAGATTTTCAGCAAGCGAAGATGCAAGCATATTGAAGGCACATGGCAACACAAGCGAACAGAAAGCAAGCGAAAGAAAAGGGCGAACGAAAAAGGAAAAAAACGAAAATTGGTAAAGTGGGGGGGGGGAGGAAAACGAGAGGCAACTAGAAAACAAAGTAAATGCAAGAGATGAGTTTGCGACACCTACTTGGATGAGTTCTTAACTTGATCCTCCCCGGCAACGGTGCCACAAATTCTTCTACTACGGCAACAAAAGTCCTTCCCCGACAACGCCAGGAATTCTTCTTGCTACTTCTCTTGTTTGCGTCGGTTTTTCCCTTGAAGAGGAAAGGGTGATGCAGCACAGGAGCAGTAAGTATTTCCCTCAGTTTGAGAACCAAGGTATCAATCCAGTAGTAGAATCTCGTCAAGTCCAGAGTACCTGCACAAACACAAAGAGCTTGCACCCAACGCTGTAAAGGGGTTATCAATCCTTCAAGATTGTTTGCAAAGTGAGATCTGAAGGCGGAAAGTGCAACGAAGTAAAAAGTGTAAGGCTGAAAATATGGTGTGGAGTAGACCCGGGGGCCACTAGAGGCTTCTCTCAAAATAGCAAGTATTACAGTGGGTGAACAAATTACTGTCGAGCAATTGATAGAACCGCACAAAGTCATGACGATATCTAAGGCAATGATCATACATATAGGCATCACGTCCAAGACAAGTAGACCGATACTTTCTGCATCTACTACTACTACTCCACACATCGACCGCTATCCAGCATGCATCTAGTGTATTGAGTTCATGACGAACAGAGTAACGCCTTAAGCAAGATGACATGATGTAGAGGGATAATCTCAAACCAATGATGAAAACCCCATCTTTTTACCCTTGATGGCAACAACATGATGCGTGCCTCGCTACCCCTTCTGTCACTGGGTGAGCTCACCGCACGGTATGAACCCAAAACCAAGAACTTCTCCAATTGCAAGAATCATAGATCTAGTTGGCCAAACAAAATCCACAACTCGAAGAGAATTACAAGGATATCAAATCATGCATAAGAGAGATCAGAAGAAACTCAAATAAGATTCATAGATAATCTGATCATAAATCCACAATTCATCGGATCTCGACAAACACACCGCAAAGGAAGATTACATCGGATAGATCTCCATGAAGATCATGGAGAACTTTGTATTGAAGATCCAAGAGAGAGAAGAAGTCATCTAGCTACTAGCTATGGACCCGTAGGTCTATGGTGAACTACTCACGCATCATCGTAGAGGTCATGGTGTTGATGAAGAAGCCCTCCGTGTCCGAATCCCCCCTCCGGCAGGGCACCAGAACGTGCCTCAGATGGGATCTTGCGGAGACAGAAGCTTGCGGTGGTGGAAAAGTACTTTCGATGATCTCGTGATTTTTTATGGATTTTTAGGGAATATATAGGCGCAAAACCTAGGGCAAAGGAGCCTCAGGGAGCCCACAAACCAGGGGGCCACGGCCCCCTGGCCGCGCCATGAGGGCTTGTGGGGTCCCTAGTGGCCCCCTGCCCTGATTCTCCGGCTTCCCGATCTTTTTATGTTCCGGAAAAAATATTTTTGGCAGTTTCATTCCGTTTGGACTCCGTTCAAAATCCTCCTCTGAAATGGGTCAAAACAAGGAAAAAACAGGAACTGGCACTTGGCACTGAGGTAATAAGTTAGTCCCAAAAATATAGAAAAGGCATGCAAAACATCCAAAGTTTGACAAGATAATATCATGAAACCATCAAAAATTATAGATACGTTGGAGACGTATCACACGTCTTCTGCTAGCCAGGACATGAGACACCTACTTGTTGAGCCTAGGAGTCCTCTTGGTTCGATAAACTGTACATTTTCCTTGTAAGGGAAAACTTGCTGCTGACTACATCTCAACCTTCCACTTGGGGTAACCAACGAGGTGCAAGAAGTATATACATCATCTCGTCATCAAGCAAAGTCTTCAAGATAGGGGAGCTGCACGTTATCCTTTACCTTTGCTTTTTAGGCTTGTTAGTTTGCTTTTTAGTTTTTGCTTTAGAGTCTTGTACCAAAAACCACAAAAAATTTAGTTGATTTGTTCTTGCTTGTTGTTGTTGCTATGGGTTCCACTGAGAACACCATGTTGGGTGACTTCACTAGTCACAACAACAATGATTATACCTTCTCTTCTATTGCTCCAGTTACCACTAAGGGTCTTTTTACAAGTAAACCTTGTGACTATACTAGTCATTATGGAGAATTATGCCCTTGGCATGGTTGCATCAGGAAGCCACATGTTCTTTGGTTTGAAGTTGCTCCTAAACGTCCCCAAACTTGGGAAGACGTCCAAGCTCTTATAATAGAGAGAAAATCAAACATAGAGGATGACACTACAATTTTACTTAATAGCAATGATGTTGATTTTGAAAATTGTAGTCTTTCCGAAGTCATCACCTTTTTGCAAAGAATGGCTAAAGACCCCCACACTAGTACACTCAATATTGCCTTCACCGAGCGTATTACCAATGCTCTTATCAAAGCTAGGGAGGAGAAGCTCAAGCTAGAGACTTCTATTCCTAGGAAACTACAAGACGATTGGGATCCTATGGTCAAGATTAAATTGAATAATATCTCTTGCTTTGCTTTGTGTGATGTTGGAGCTAGTGCTTCCGTTATGCCCAAAAGAATGTATGATATGCTTGATTGGAAACCTTATGATCCATGTTCTTTTGGTGTTCATATTGTTGATTCTTCCATAAAGAAACCTTTAGGGAGAATTGATGATGTGCTTATTATTGTCAATGATAATTATGTGCCCATTGATTTTCTTATTATGGACATTGAGTGTGATCCTTCATGTCCAATTATTTTGGGACGTCCTTTTCTCTGCACCGTTGGTGCTATCATTGACATGAAAGAGGGGATCATTAAATTCCAATTCCTCCTTAAAAATGGAATGGAACACTTTCCTCGAAAGAAGATTAAGTTACCTTATGAGTCCATTACTCGGGCAAGTTATTCTTTTGGAGTTGATAATACTTGATCTTCTTGAATTATGCCTAGCTCAAAGGCAAAAAAGAAATCGCTTGTTGGGAGGTAACCCAATTTGTTTTTTTTACTTTCAGTTTTAGTGGTCTTGATGCTTGTTACTACTGTAGCAACATCATTGTATCTTTATTTTTAAGCTTTGTGCCAAGTTATAGCCTCCAATTGCAAGAAAGTTCAAAAATTGTGACATGCTGTCGAGAAACAGATTCTGTTTGTTTGACGGAAAAATTCGCCAAAAATCACCAGATCATATTTTTGATCTGAATTGTTTTGACAACATGATCTATATAATTGCCTTTCTTTCATGTGTTCTGAGTTTTTTGATTAGAGTTGCAGAAGTACCCCGAATAAATTATTTACTACCTAATGTTCTGTTTTTCATAGATTCTGCCATGTTTTGCGTTTTCATTGTTTTGCAAATCCTAAGCTTATTTTTATTTGCAAAAACCTTTTGGCAATCATGAGAAACAGTAGATTTTCATGAAAATCTTTATTTCCAGCAGGTAATGAATTATTTTGTTAAGGGTACTAACCACTCTAATCAGCTTATGATGAGTTTCGTGTGAAGGAAGTTTTCAAGTATGCGATGTGATATGATGAAAGAAGATACAAGAGTGTCAAGTGCTCAAGCTTGGGGATGCCCCCATGCACCCCCAAGAAATATTCAAGGAGACTCAAGCGTCTAAGCTTGGGGATGCCCCCGTGCATCCCCTTCTGTATCAACAATCATCAGTTCGTCCATCTCCATGTTATATTTTTATCACTTCATATGTTATGTGCTATGCTTGGAGCGTCCCGCTCTTTACTTTTTAGTTTGTTTTAGTTTTTCTGGCTGTTCATAACAAGTCGGAACCTAGACTACCTTGTTTGGGAGAGAGACACGCTCCATTCCACTCTAGAACACAACATAGGTTTTCATGCTTATCTTTTTTGTGTGTTCTTCATCTTTTCATAGCTACTTTCATGCTTAGCTCTTAGTTTTCATGCTTATCTTTTAAAGAGCTTTTATTTAGGTTGGTTTTGGAACTCTCTTGAGTTATCATGGTTATCTTGTTTAGAGAGTTGGCTCGTTGCACTGAGTTGTGTGTCTTGCATGAGCAGGTAATTGAGGTTGCTATTTACGTATAGTAGTAACTTGCAATAGTTTTTAGGTATTGATTTGAGTAATGTTTGGACTATTGGTGCCAAGAGCTTGAGCCTATTAGTGATAGGTGTCGTATTTTGGGAACTCCGTGTGTTTTTCAAAAGCTAAAAATTAGTTGAGAACTCTAGCTACTAAATTGATCGCTAACCTATGAAGGGGTTGGAATATATAGAGTACCATCACGTTACCATGAGTCGAGGATGCGCAAGGATAACCAAACACCAAACACTCCTCCTCGGGGTACTTGTCTCTTTGTGAACCTCCTAACTAGATAGACAGTTACCGATAATAAGTGTATGAGTTCTTCGTACTAATGTGAGTATTCGATTGTTGGCACTTCCACCATCCATATTTTGCTAGCCTCTTCAGTACCGTGCATTGCCCTTTCTCACATCGAGAGTTGGTGAAAACTTCGCCGGTGCATCCAAACCCATGACATGATACGCTCTGTCATACATAAGACTCATTATATCTTTCCTCAAAACAGCCACCATACCTACCTATTAAGGCATTTCCATAACCTTTCCGAGATACATTGCCATGCAACATCCACCATCTCATGACTTGATCTTCATGTCATACATGCTTTTTCTTGATCGTAGAGCCGCATGATAGTTTGGCCTTGCCCCGGTTATTTCTACATGACGCGCTAGTATCATTGCATATCCTGCTACACTGGCAAAGGCATACATTTGCATACATCATGATAGTTTTCACTTGTCTATATGTTGAGTAATTCTTATAAAGTGTGATGATCTTCTTTTTATTCATATAAAACATAGAGTGTTGCCCTTAAGTGAGGAAAAGACCCCAAAGAGGACAAATGAGAGATAAAAAGAAAGAGCCAGAGGCCACAAAAAAATAAAAAAAGAGAAAAAGAAAAAGAAAAACAGAAATAAAAAGAGATAAAGGGGCAACACTACTATTCCTTTTGAAAGATCCACACTCGCACTCCATTGCTATATTTGTACTACATAGAGATTATCATTCATGCATAACTATGTGGGGACCCTTACACTATAGAACTTGGTTTGCATATTCCAATGATGAGCCTCCTCAAATGAGCTCTAGGTCTTCATGAGCAAACAAGTTGGATGCACCCCCACTTGTTCCATTGGAGATCTTACCTTAGCTCATATGTGCATCCGTTACATGGCAATCCCTACTCCTCACATCATATCTATCATTTGGCTTTCTCTCGCCTATGGTTGTCCTCATTGATGTGAGCCTTTCACACCTTTTTCTCTTCCTTCCCCATCATTATTCTGTTTGCCATCCTAAGTGCCAACATATCTTGCTTACGCTCATCCATTACATGAGTGCTCAAAGTTGAAAGGGAGAGGATCCTTTTGACTTGTGCCTGACTAGTGGTCCGGGGATGAGTCGAAAGCATTTCAGTTGCTTCTCTTCAATGGAAGTTTCATTTTCCCAGAATGTATCCTAATTTTTGGCCTAATTCTTCTTCTGATGATCGATTCAACCTCTGATAAAAAAGATAGACCTTGGTTCTATTTTATCTCTTCAACAAGTTTAGTAATAAGCATAACGGCCCTATTGTTCCGATGGAGAGAAGCACCTATAATTAGCTTTTCGGGAAATTTCCAAACGAATAATTTCAAAGAAATCTTTCAATTTCTAGATTCCGAAGGAGACTAAGTGTGAGGTTTAGTAGATTGAGTTCTCAATTTAAAATATATTTCATGATCTCAACCCATCTCCCACTTCTTGCATGCAAACACCATTTGGAACATTCGAGTCACGGATAGCGAGTGATACGTCTCAAACGTATCGAATTTTCCAAACACTTTTGTTATTGTTTTGGCCTCATTCTTGCATGATTTGAATGAAACTAAGCCGGACTGACGCTGTTTTCAGCATAGCTGCCTGCATGGTTTTGTTGTGTGCAGGAAAATGGATATTTAGACGTTCCGGAAAATTCTCATAAAAAATAGAGAAAATCCATGCACCGGGAAGAACCTTGGGCCAAAAGATGGGCCAGAGGGGAGCCGAAGGGCCCCCAGGCGACCTGCTGGTGCGGCCTGACCCCTGGCCGCGTCGGGAGGCCGCCTGGGTGGGGTCCACCCCCTCTGGTGTCTTACTTTGGCTCCTATTTTTACCCATGATGAGAAAATCCCAAAATAGAAGTCATTTTGCAAGTTCTCGACGCGAAGCCGCCGCCACCCTCGGTCTTCTTCGGGAGAGGTAATGTGGAGGTTGTTTTGGCCCGCGGAGAGGGGAAATCATCGCAATCGTCATCACCATCACCACTCCATCATCCTCCCATGGCCTCTCCCATCATGTGTGAGTAATTCCTTGTTGCTGGTGAAGGGGATGGGAGAGATTGGATGAGTTAGATCATGTAATAATTCGTAGGATTGTTGGGGCCATGTTGCCTATCATCTACTATGGTGTTTATCATCTTTGCTACTAATTGTTCCCCTTAATGCTTGTCACTTTGGGCCCGAGTGCCATGATTTCAGATCTGAGTACCTTATGTTTTCATGAATATATGTGTGTTCTAGATCCTATCTATGAGTAGTATGCACCTATTATAATCCAGAACCGACGATCCCAATGGTGACAACTTGGGACACCAAAGGGGATAGGCTATAGTTTGAGGATTCCATGTATCCATTGATTGTTAATGCTTTGTTCCGATGCTCTTTGATAGGAGTACCTTAATCTCCATAAGTTCCTTTTGGCCCCGTTGATAGCGGGATGGTAGGACAAAATCTGTTGTGCAAGTTCTTATTGCAAGCACGCACGACTACCTTGGGATACATGCCAAATGTTTGATATACGCCTAGATGATCATTACTTTTCTATGTGCCTTGCCCCAAGTGAAATACATGATATCTGATACGTCTCCAACGTGTCTATAATTTTTGATGGTTTCATGCTATTATCTTGTCAAACTTTGGATGTTTTGCATGCCTTTTATATATTTTTTGGGACTAACTTATTAACTCGGTGCCAAGTGCCAGTTCCTGTTTTTTCCATGTTTTTGACCCCTTTCAGAGGAGATTTTGAAACGGGGTCCAAACGGAAGAAAATCCCCGATTTTTTTTTCTGGAACGGAAAAAGATCGGCGAGCTTGGGAGCCAAGGCAAGGGAGCCCCAGGGGCCCCACAAGCCCCCACCCCGCGGCCAGGGGGGTAGGCCGCGCCATCCAGGCATGTGGGCCCCTGAGCGTCCCCTGACCTAGGGGTTGCGCCTATAAATTCCCTAAAAGTCCCAAAAAAATCAGGAGATCATTGAAAGTACTTTTCCGCCGCCGCAAGCTTCTGTCTCCGCAAGATCTCATCTGGGGCACGTCATGGTGCCCTGCCGGAGGGGGGATTCGGACACGGAGGGCTTCTTCATCAACACCATGACCTCTCCGATGATGCGTGAGTAGTTCACCATAGACCTACGGGTCCATAGCTAGTAACTAGATGGCTTCTTCTCTCTCTTGGATCTTCAATACAAAGTTCTCCATGATCTTCATGGAGATCTATCCGATGTAATCTTCCTTTACGGTGTGTTTGTCGAGATCCGATGAATTGTGGATTTATGATCAGATTATCTATGAATCTTATTTGAGTTTCTTCTGATCTCTCTTATGCATGATTTCATATCCTTGTAATTCTCTTCGAGTTGTGGGTTTTGTCTAGCCAACTAGATCTATGATTCTTGCTATGGGAGAAGTGCTTGGTTTTGGGTTCATACCGTGCGGTGACCTCACCCAGTGTCAGAAGGGGTAGCGAGGCACGGATCGTGTTGTTGCCATCAAGGGTAAAAAGATGGGGTTTTCATCATTGGTTTGAGATTGTCCCTCTACATCATGTCTTCTTGCTTAAGGCGTTACTCTGTTCGTCATGAACTCAATACACTTGATGCATGCTGGATAGCAGTCGATGTGTGGAGTAATAGTAGTAGATGCAAAAAGTATCGGTCTACTTGTATCAGACGTGATGCCTATATGTATGATCATTGCCTTAGATATCGTCATGACTTTGCGCGGTTCTATCAATTGCTCGACAGTAATTTGTTCACCCACCGTGATATTTGCTATTATGAGAGAAGCCTCTAGTGAACACTATGGCCCCGAGGGTCTACTCCACACCATATTTTCATCCTTACACTTTTTACTTTGTTGCACTTTACACCTTCAGATCTCACTTTGCAAACAATCTTGAAGGGATTGACAACCCCTTTCAAGCATTGGGTGCAAGCTTGTTTGTGTTTGCGCAGGTACTCTGGACTTGATGAGGCCCTCCTTCTGGATCGATACCTTGGTTCTCAAACTGAGGGAAATACTTACTCCTCCTGTGCTGCATCACCCTTTCCTCTTCAAGGGAAAAACCGACGCAAACGAGAGAAGTAATAAGTAGAATTCCTAGCGCCAAGGAAGGACTTTTGTTGCCGCAGCAATATCTCTCATCGATGACCAACCATCCATCTCCCTAGCCTACAGTGTTTCAATATTGCTAGTCACAAGTTACTTTACTTTCGACGTTTTACTTTTGTTGCTTTGCCACTATTATTTCCGTTGCCACCTTCACTTCCATATCACGGTTTCTACTAATATTTCATTACCAAGCAAGTATCTTTCAGGTGCGGTTGAATTGATAACTCAACTGTTAAAGCTTATAAATATTCTTTGGCTCCCCTTGTGTCGAATCAATAAATTGGGTTAACTTACCCGTGAGGACTGTTGCGATCCCCTACACTTGTGGGTTATCAAGACCTTTTTCTGGCGCATTTGCCGGGGAGCATAGCTTTATGTACAGCTCTACTTGGAGTTATTTTGCTTGATGCGATTTATTCACTATGGATAAGAAAGGAGACCCCAAGGTTCCAATTTTACCATCTACTACGAGAAAAGGTATTGTTCTTAGCACTAGCGCTACGCTTGATTCACCTTCCGTTATGAGTAAGTTTGCTTCACCACCATCACATGCTGCTTCTACCGAGTCTATCACTATGCGTGATACTTTTGATGATGCTTCCGCTACTATTGATGAGCCTAGTTTACTTGGTTATTTTATTGAGTCTCAGATTGCTAAGGCTGCTAAACAGTCTAAAATTGAACTTCCCGTTACACGCTACCCCATTGGTAGATCTTTTGGTTACCCAGACTTGAGTGGTCTCAAGGAAAGAATTCTTGATGATGAGTATATTGAACTTGATGATGATTTATGCAGGGAACTTACAGAGTGTGCTGACTCTAACCCTGCTTCTATTAAGAAGCTGCTTGAAAAGCATTCTATGAAGAACAAGTTTACTCCTGATCCTAAGTTTGCTTCATCTCCTATTTGTATTAAGGATGCTGATTTTGATTTCTCTATTGATCTTTCACTTATATCCACAGTTGAAGATGACCCCTTTTATGGCAGAGAAGATGATGATGCTATTGCACACCTTACCAAACTCACTGAGTTGGCTGGCTTATTCACTACAGAGGACAAGAAGATAAATTATTATGTTACTAAGCTACTTCCTTTCTCTTTGAAGGAAGATGCTAATGTTGGGGAACGTCGCATGGGAAACAAAAATTTTCCTACGCGCACGAAGACCTATCATGGTGATGTCCATCTACGAGAGGGGATGTGTGATCTACGTACCCTTGTAGACCGTACAGCAGAAGCGTTAGTGAACGCGGTTGATGTAGTGGAACATCCTCACGTCCCTCGATCCGCCCTGCGAACCGTCCCGCGATCAGTCCCACGATCTAGTGCCGAACGGACGGCACCTCCGCGTTCAGCACACGTATAGCTCGACGATGATCTCGGACTTCTTGATCCAGCAAGAGAGACGGAGAGGTAGAAGAGTTATCCGGCAGCGTGACGGCGCTCCGGAGGTTGGTGATGATCTTGTCTCAGCAGGGCTCCGCCCGAGCTCCGCAGAAACGCGATCTAGAGGTAAAACCGTGGAGATATGTGGTCGGGCTGCCGTGGCAAAGTTGTCTCAAATCATCCCTAAAACCCCACTATATATAGGAGAGGGAGGGGGGACCTTGCCTTGGGGTCCCAGAACCCCCAAGGGGTCGGCCAAGCCAAGGGGGGAAGGATTCCCCTCCCAAACCGAGTCCTACTTGGTTTGGAAGGTGGAGTCCTTCTTCCCTTTCCCACCTCCTCCCTTTTTTTTCCTTTCCTCTTTGATTTTCTTCCCAATGCGCATAGGCCTCTCTTGGGCTGTCCCACCAGCCCACTAAGGGCTGGTGCGGCACCCCAAACACCTATGGGCTTCCCCGGGGTCGGTGGGTCCCCCCGGTGAACTCCCGGAACCCATTCGTCATTCCTGGTACATTCTGGTAACTCCGAAAACCTTCCGGTAATCAAATGAGGTCATCCTATATATCAATCTTCGTTTCCGGACCATTCCGGAAACCCTCGTGACGTCCTTGATCTCATCCGGGACTCCGAACAACATTCGGTAACCAACCATATAACTCAAATACACATAAAACAACGTCGAACCTTAAGTGTGCAGACCCTGCGGGTTCGAGAACTATGTAGACATGACCCGAGAGACTCCTCGGTGAATATCCAATAGCGGGACCTGGATGCCCATATTGGATCCTACATATTCTACGAAGAACTTATCGTTTGAACCTCAGTGCCAAGGATTCATATAATCTCGTATGTCATTCCCTTTGTCCTTCGGTATGTTACTTGCCCGAGATTCGATGGTCAGTATCTGCATACCTATTTCAATCTCGTTTACCGGCAAGTCTCTTTACTCGTTCCATAATACAAGATCCCGCAACTTACACTAAGTCACATTGCTTTCAAGGCTTGTGTGTGATGTTGTATTACCGAGTGGGTCCCGAGATACCTCTCCGTCACACGGAGTGACAAATCCCAGTCTTGATCCATACTAACTCAACGAACACCTTCAGAGATACCTGTAGATCATCTTTATAGTCACCCAGTTACGTTGCGACGTTTGATCCACACAAAGGATTCCTCTGGTGTTAGTGAGTTATATGATCTCATGGTCATAGGAACAAATACTTGACACGCAGAAAACAGTAGCAACAAAATGACACGATCAACATGCTACGTCTATTAGTTTGGGTCTAGTCCATCACGTGATTCTCCTAATGACGTGATCCAGTTATCAAGCAACAACACCTTGTTCATAATCAGAAGACACTGACTATCTTTGATCAACTGGCTAGCCAACTAGAGGCTTGCTAGGGACAGTGTTTTGTCTATGTATCCACACATGTAAATGAGTCTTCATTCAATGCAATTATAGCATGGATAATAAACGATTATCTTGATACAGGAATTATAATAATAACTATATTTATTATTGCTTCTAGGGCATAATTCCAACAGTCTCCCACTTGCACTAGAGTCAATAATCTAGCCCTCACATCATCATGCGAATTACATTGTAATAAATCTAACACCCATACAGTTCTGGTGTTGATCATGCTTTGGCCGTGGAAGAGTTTTAGTCAGCGGGTCTGCTACATTCAGATCCGTGTGCACTTTGCATATATTTACGTCCTCTCCTTCGACATAGTCGCGGATGAGGTTGAAGCGTCGTTTGATGTGTCTGGACTTCTTGTGAAACCGTGGTTCCTTTGCTAAGGCAATGGCACCCGTGTTGTTACAGAACAAGGTTATTGGATTCAGTGCGCTTGGCACCACTCCAAGATCCGTCATGAACTGCTTTATCCAGACACCCTCCTTAGCCGCCTCCGAGGCAGCCATGTACTCCGCTTCACATGTAGAATATGCTACGACGCTTTGCTTGGAACTGCACCAGCTTACCGCACCCCCATTAAGAATAAATACGTATCCGGTTTGTGACTTAGAGTCGTCCGGATCTGTGTCAAAGCTTGCATCGACGTTACCTTTTACGGTGAGCTCTTCGTCACCTCCATATACGAGAAACATCTCCTTAGTCCTTTTCAGGTACTTCAGGATATTCTTGACCGCCGTCCAGTGATCCACTCCTGGATTACTCTGGAATCTACCTGCCATACTTATGGCCAGGCTAACATCCGGTCTAGTGCACAGCATTGCATACATGATAGAACCTATGGCTGAAGCATAGGGGACGGAGCGCATATGCTCTCTATCTTCATCAGTTGCTGGGCACTGAGTCTTACTCAATCTCGTACCTTGTAAAACTGGCAAGAACCCTTTCTTGGATTGTTCCATTTTGAACCTCTTCAAAACTTTATCAAGGTATGTGCTTTGTGAAAGTCCTATCAGGCGTTTTGATCTATCCCTATAGATCTTAATGCCTAGAATGTAAGCAGCTTCTCCTAGGTCCTTCATAGAGAAACTTTTATTCAAGTAATCCTTTATGCTCTCCAAAAACTCTACGTTGTTTCCAATCAGCAATATGTCATCCACATATAATATTAGAAACGCCACAGAGCTCCCACTCACTTTCTTGTAAATACAAGATTCTCCAACCACTTGTATAAACCCAAATGCTTTGATCACTTCATCAAAGCGTTTGTTCCAACTCCGAGATGCTTGCACCAGTCCATAAATGGTTTGCTGGAGCTTGCACACCTTGTTAGCATTCTCAGGATCGACAAAACCTTCGGGTTGCATCATATACAACTCTTCCTTAAGGAAACCGTTAAGGAACGCCGTTTTGACATCCATCTGCCAGATTTCATAATCGAAAAATGCAGCTATTGCTAACATGATTCTGACGGACTTAAGCATCGCTATGGGTGAGAATGTCTCAGCGTAGTCAACTCCTTGAACTTGTGAAAAACCCTTTTCCACAAGTCGAGCTTTATAAACGGTCACATTGCCGTCAGCGTCTGTCTTCCTCTTAAAGATCCATTTGTTCTGAATAGCCTTGCGGCCTTCAGGCAGTACCTCCAAAGTCCACATTTTGTTCTCATACATGGATCCTATCTTGGACTTCATGGCTTCTAGCAATTTGTTGGAATCTGGGCCCACCATTGCTTCTTCATAATTTGCAGGTTCATTATTGTCCAACAACATGATTGACACGACGGGATTACCGTACCACTCTGGAGCAGCACGTGGTCTCGTCGACCTGCGTGGTTCGACAGAAACTTCAACCGGAGTTTCATGATCATCATCATTAACTTCCTCCTCAACCGGCGTCGCAACGACAGAGGTTCCCCTTGCCCTGCGCCACCATCCAGAGGGATGAGAGGTTCGACAACCTCGTCAAGTTCTATCTTCCTCCCACTCAATTCTCTCGAGAGAAACTCCTTCTCGAGAAAAGCTCCGTTTTTAGCAACAAACACTTTGCCCTCGGATTTGAGGTAGAAGGTGTACCCAACTGTCTCTTTTGGGTAACCTATGAAGATGCACTTTTCCGCTTTGGGTTCCAGCTTTTCAGGCTGAAGCTTTTTGACATAAGCATCACATCCCCAAACTTTAAGAAACGACAACTTTGGCCTTTTGCCATACCACAGTTCGTATGCTGTCGTCTCAACGGATTTTGATGGTGCCCTATTTAAAGTGAATGCAACTGTTTCTAATGCATAACCCCAAAACGATAACGGCAAATCGGTAAGAGACATCATAGATCGCACCATCTCTAATAAAGTACGATTATGACGTTCGGACACACCATTACGTTGTGGTGTTCCAGGCGGTGTCAACTGTGAAACAATTCCACATTGCCTTAAGTGAGCACCAAACTCGAAACTCAGATATTAACCCCCACGATCAGACCGTAGGAACTTGATCTTCTTGTTGTGATGATTTTCGACTTCACTCTGAAATTGCTTGAACTTTTCAAATGTTTCAGACTTGTGCTTCATTAAGTAGACATAACCATATCTACTCAAATCGTCAGTGAAGGTGAGAAAATAACGATATCCGCCGCGTGCCTCTACGCTCATCGGACCACACTCATCGGTATGTATGATTTCCAACAAGTCACTTGCACGCTCCATTGTTCCGGAGAACGGAGTCTTAGTCATCTTGCCCATGAGGCATGGTTCGCACGTGTCAAGTGAATCAAAGTCAAGTGACTCCAAAAGTCCATGGCATGGAGTTTCTTCATGCGCTTTACACCAATATGACCTAACCGGCAGTGCCACAAAAATATGGCGCTATCATTGTTAACTCTAACTCTTTTGGTCTCAATGTTATGTATGTGTGTATCGCTATCAAGATTCAATATGAACAATCCTCTCACATTGGGTGCATGACCATAAAAGATGTTACTCATAGAAATAGAACAACCATTATTCTCTGACTTAAAAGAGTAACCGTCTCGCAATAAACAAGATCCAGATATAATGTTCATGCTCAACGCAGGCACTAAATAACAATGATTTAAGTTCATAACTAATCCTGATGGTAACTGAAGTGAAACTGTTCTGACGGCGATTGCATCAACCTTGGAACCATTTCCTACGCGCATCGTCACTTCATCTTTCGCCAGCCTTCGTCTATTCCGCAGTTCCTGTTTCGAGTTGCAAATATGAGCAACAGAACCGGTATCGAATACCCAGGCACTACTACGAGAGCCGGTTAAGTACACATCAATAACTTGTATATCAAATATACCTGATTTTTCTTTGGTCGCCTTCTTATCTGGCAGATACTTTGGGAAATTGCGCTTCGAGTGACCCATACCCTTGCAATAGTAACACTCTGTTTCAGGCTTAGGTCCAGCTTTGGGTTTCTTCGTCGGATTGGCAACAGGCTTGCCGCTCTTCTTTGAATTACCCTTCTTGCCTTTGTCGTTTCTCTTGAAACTAGTGGTCTTATTCACCATCAACACTTGATGCTCTTTACGGAGTTCAGACTCTGCGACTTTCAGCATCGCAAACAACTCGCCGGGAGACTTGTTCATCCCTTGCATGTTGTAGTTCAACACAAAGCCTTTATAGCTTGGCGGCAGTGATTGAAGGATTCTGTCAGTGATAGCCTCTTGCGGGAGTTCAATCCCCAGCCCAGCTAGACGGTTTGAGTACCCAGACATTTTGAGCACATGTTCACTGACAGACGAGTTTTCCTCCATCTTGCAAGCATAGAATTTATCGGAGGTCTCATACCTCTTGATCCGGGCGTTCTTCTGAAAGATAAACTTCAACTCCTGGAACATCTCAAATGCTCCATGACGCTCAAAGCGACGTTGAAGTCCCGGTTCTAAGCCATACAAGACTGCACATTGAACTACTGAGTAGTCCTCCTTACATGCTAACCAAGCGTTCTTAGCATCCTGATCAGCCGTAGCGGGTGGTTCATCTCCTAGCGCAGCATTAAGGACATAATCCTTCTTCCCAGCTTGTAAGATTAGCTTAAGATTATGAGCCCAGTCTACAAAGTTGCTTCCATCATCTTTCAACTTCGCTTTCTCTAGGAACGTATTAAAATTGAGGATGACTGTCGCGTGAGCCATGATCTACAACACAAATATATTCAAAGTGGACTTAGACTATGTTCAAGATAATTAGAGTTTAACTTAATCAAATTATTCGCTAAACTCCCACTCAAAAAGTACATCTCTCTAGTCATTTGAGTGGTTCATGATCCACTTACACTAGCTCAAGTCCGATCATCACGTGAGTTGAGTATAGTTTCAGTGGCAAGCATCCCTATGCTAATCATATCATCTATATGATTCATGATCGACCTTTCGGTCTCATGTGTTCCGAGGCCATGTCTGCACATGCTAGGCTCGTCAAGCTTAACCCGAGTGTTCCGCGTGCGCAACTTTTTTGCACCCGTTGTATGTGAACGTTGAGTCTATCACACCCGATCATCACGTGGTGTCTCGAAACGACGAACTGTAGCAACGGTGCACAGTCGGGGAGAACACAATTTCGTCTTGAAATTTTAGTGAGAGATCACCTCATAATGCTACCGTCGTTCTAAGCAAAATAAGGTGCATAAAAGGATTAACATCACATGCAATTCATAAGTGACATGATATGGCCATCATCACGTGCTCCTTGATCTCCATCACCAAATCACTGACACGATCTTCTTGTCACCGGAGCCACACCATGATCTCTATCAACGTGTCTCCATTGGGGTTGTCGTGCTACTCATGCTATTACTACTAAAGCTACATCCTAGCAAAATAGTAAACGCATCTTCAAGCACAAACGTTAGTTTAAATACAACCCTATGGCTCCTGCCGGTTGCCGTACCATCGACGTGCAAGTCGATATTATCTATTACAACATGATCATCTCATACATCCAATATATCACATCACATCATTGGCCATATCATATCACAAGCATACCCTGCAAAAACAAGTTAGACGACCTCTAATTTTGTTGTTGCATGTTTTACGTGGTGACCATGGGTATCTAGTAGGATCGCATCTTACTTACGCAAACACCACAACGGAGATATATGAGTTGCTATTTAACCTCATCCAAGGACCTCCTTGGTCAAATCCGATTCAACTAAAGTTGGAGAAACTAACACCCGCTAGTCATCTTTGAGCAACGGAGTTACTCGTAGTGATGAAACCAGTCTCTCGTAAGCGTACGAGTAATGTCGGTCCGAGCTGCTTCGATCCAACAATACCGCGGAATCAAGAAAAGACTAAGGAGGGCAGCAAAATGCACATCTCCGCCCACAAAAACTTTTGTGTTCTACTTGAGAAGACATCTACGCATGAACCTAGCTCATGATGACACTGTTGGGGAACGTCGCATGGGAAACAAAAATTTTCCTACGCGCACGAAGACCTATCATGGTGATGTCCATCTACGAGAGGGGATGTGTGATCTACGTACCCTTGTAGACCGTACAGCAGAAGCGTTAGTGAACGCGGTTGATGTAGTGGAACATCCTCACGTCCCTCGATCCGCCCCGCGAACCGTCCCGCGATCAGTCCCACGATCTAGTGCCGAACGGACGGCACCTCCGCGTTCAACACACGTATAGCTCGACGATGATCTCGGCCTTCTTGATCCAGCAAGAGAGACGGAGAGGTAGAAGAGTTCTCCAGCAGCGTGACGGCGCTCCGGAGGTTGGTGATGATCTTGTCTCAGCAGGGCTCCGCCCGAGCTCCGCAGAAACGCGATCTAGAGGTAAAACTGTGGAGATATGTGGTCGGGCTGCCGTGGCAAAGTTGTCTCAAATCAGCCCTAAAACCCCACTATATATAGGAGAGGGAGGGGGGAGCCTTGCCTTGGGGTCAAAGAACCCCCAAGGGGTCGGCCGAGCCAAGGGGGGAAGGATTCCCCTCCCAAACCGAGTCCTACTTGGTTTGGAAGGTGGAGTCCTTCTTCCCTTTCCCACCTCCTCCCTTTTTTTTTCCTTTCCTCTTTGATTTTCTTCCCAATGCGCATAGGCCTCTCTTGGGCTGTCCCACCAGCCCACTAAGGGCTAGTGCGGCACCCCAAACACCTATGGGCTTCCCCGGGGTGGGTGGGCCCCCCGGTGAACTCCCGGAACCCATTCGTCATTCCCGGTACATTCCCGGTAATTCCGAAAACCTTCCGGTAATCAAATGAGGTCATCCTATATATCAATCTTCGTTTCCGGACCATTCCGGAAACCCTCGTGATGTCCGTGATCTCATCCGGGACTCCGAACAACATTCGGTAACCAACCATATAACTCAAATACGCATAAAACAACGTCGAACCTTAAGTGTGCAGACCCTGCGGGTTCGAGAACTATGTAGACATGACCCGAGAGACTCCTTGGTGAATATCCAATAGCGGGACCTGGATGCCCATATTGGATCCTACATATTCTACGAAGAACTTATCGTTTGAACCTCAGTGCCAAGGATTCATATAATCCCGCATGTCATTCCCTTTGTCCTTCGGTATGTTACTTGCCCGAGATTCGATCGTCAGTATCCGCATACCTATTTCAATCTCGTTTACCGGCCAGTCTCTTTACTCGTTCCGTAATACAAGATCCCGCAACTTACACTAAGTCACATTGCTTGTAAGGCTTGTGTGTGATGTTGTATTACCGAGTGGGCCCCGAGATACCTCTCCGTCACACGGAGTGACAAATCCCAGTCTTGATCCATACTAACTCAACGAACACCTTCGGAGATACTTGTAGAGCATCTTTATAGTCACCCAGTTACATTGCGACGTTTGATACACACAAAGCATTCCTCCGGTGTTAGTGAGTTATATGATCTCATGGTCATAGGAACAAATACTTGACACGCAGAAAACAGTAGCAACAAAATGACACGATCAACATGCTACGTCTATTAGTTTGGGTCTAGTCCATCATGTGATTCTCCTAATGACGTGATCCAGTTATCAAGCAACAACACCTTGTTCATAATCAGAAGACACTGACTATCTTTGATCAACTGGCTAGCCAACTAGAGGCTTTCTAGGGACAGTGTTTTGTCTATGTATCCAGACATGTAAATGAGTCTTCATTCAATACAATTATAGCATGGATAATAAACGATTATCTTGATAGAGGAATTATAATAATAACTATATTTATTATTGCCTCTAGGGCATAATTCCAATAGCTAAAGCATGGTATGATGCACTACCATGTGGTTCCATTAAGAGTCCTCAAGATTTACCTCTATATTTTGTTGCTAAATATTTTCCTGCTCATAAGCACATGCTGCTTTACAAAGAATTTATAACTTTAAACAGTTGCAGGATGAGCACCTCCCTAAATCTTGGGGGAGGTATTGCACTTTGCTTAAGGCTAGATCGGTACATGGAATCCGTAAGAATGAATTCTTGATATATTTTATGCTGGTCTAACCGATGAATCTAGAACCTGTCTCGATATTTGTGCTGGTTGTGTTTTCTGGGAAAGAACACCGGACGACGCCGAAGAATTAATGGGCAAGATAGCTAAAAATCATGATGATTGGTCCGTTCCTGAGCCATCTCCACCACCTAAGAAGAGGGGCATGCTTTTCTTGAGCCCCGAAGTTATGCAAGAAGGAAAGAAGTCTATTAAAGAGAAAGGTATTAAAGCTGAAGATGTGAAGAATCTACCTCCCATTGAGCAACTATGTGAGCTTACCACTCACCCACCTATGGTAGAGGTACACTCTCTTTTAGAATTCAATGCAAGTGACATCCCTCATGGTAAGCCCCCTGATCAATGTTTAGATGAGCTTGATAATTTTATTGTGAAGCGAAATCCCTTTAATGAGAGGATTCAAACCAATTGCATGATAATTACCTTGCTATCAAAAGTTTGCTTGATGTTTTAAGTAGAACTGTCAATGATGTTAAAGGTCTTATTAACCATTTTCATATGGTTCAAACTCATCTTGAACAAATTTCTAATGTGCAAAAAGATTTGCTTGTTAACAATACCAAACAAGTTGATACGCATGCATATGGTATAAAGACCCGAGGAGGTACACATACCCAGGACCCCCTTTATCCGAAGGGGCATCCAAAGAGGATCGAGCAATATTTTCAATTGCAGGAAGAAGACGTTGTCACCTCTTCGAAGAAGAAGAAGAAGAAACACAAGGAGGCTGACAACTCCAATGATCCCATAATTGATGAAGAATCTACTGTTGATCCTAATAGTATATCTATTTCCGATGCTGAAACTGAAGATGGTGTTGAACCTGATAAAGATAATGAGAAGATTGATCCTCCTGAGATACGAGAGGAAGAGGCACCCGACAAGCGCAAGAGATATACTAGAGAAGATTTTGTTGCAAGGAAAAATGGAAAGGAAAGAGAACCACGGGTACAAAAATCAATGCCCTTCCCAGGTAAGTCTTTCAAAACCAAAGAAGAAGAGCATTACAATAAATTTTGTGAATGGATGAAACCGCTTTTTCTTCAAATTCCTTTGACTGATGCTATTAAGTTGCCTCCGTACTCGAGGTATATGAAAGATATTGTTACTAATAAAAGAAAAGTTCCTAATGAGACAATATCTACTATGCTTGCTAATTACTTTTTCAGTGGCAAGATTCCTGAGAAGCTTGGTGATCCAGGTATACCCACCATTCCTTGCTCCATCAAAAATAATCATGTGAGAACTACTTTATGTGATCTTGGTGCAGGAGTGAGTGTTATGCCCTTGTCTTTTTACAAAAGGCTATGTCTAGATAAACTAATCCCTACAGATATCTCTCTTCAAATGCGTGATAAGTCAACAACCGTTCTTGTAGGTATTTGTGAGGATGTTCCCATTGAAGTTGCTAATTGCTTGATCCTTACTGACTTTGTTGTGCTTGACATGCCCCAGGATGGGAGCACGTCTATTATTCTTGGTAGACCTTTTCTTAACACCGCAGGTGCTATTATTGATTGCAATAAAGGAAAGGTGACCTTCAATGTTAATGTGAAGGAGCACACATATATTTTCCGAAGAAGATTGATAAAAGGCATGGCCTTAATTCCATTGAGAATATTGAGACCGTGAAGGTTGGAGAGTGGGATTGTCCTCTACATGTGCACCACAAATACAAAACCATTATGGTGGCGACAATATCCATTGAAATAAAGGTACCATGATTGCTTTATAAGAAGTGAATTTTTTTGCTCAAACATAACACCTGTTTGGTAGTAAGACTTGATCAACCTGGCTAACAAATATGTTTTATATGAGTAAAAAGAGAAGCTTGTTATGTTTTCATTTCCTTTATCTTTCATCATCCTTGTTGTACCAAAGTTTAATGTTTTTGAAGCTTCATATATTTAACGAGTGTTTCGAGCTTTCCGCGAGTTTTGCAGCTTTCAGTATTTTGATTTTTTTTCAAAAGTGAAGTTGTTAGAAAAACTCCAGAAAATTTATAACAAAAAATTCCATCAAAAAAGAGACGCAGGGGCACCTGGAGCCAGCCAGGGGGGCACCCTTGTTCCACGCGGCCAGCTGGCGTGGCCTACCCCGTGGCCGTGCCCACAGGTCGCATGGGCTCACCTTGGCTCCTTTCCAGGTACTTCTTCCTCCCTTATCTCTCTCTCTCTCTCACTCCAAAAATCACGATTTTCTCCTGGATCTCGAGTTCTTGCTGTTCTTGGTGACATATTTCGATCTCTCTCTACAACCCATGAGTTGCATTAAGAATTTGAGCATTTGCTCCCTGGTATGTGACTCCTCCACTCCTCCAATTAAAATTTTGATTGGTGGTCTTATTCGTGAGTATTTAGGAGTTCTTGGTGCTGTTCATATGAGCTTGCATGCATGTTTAGGAATTTATTTAAGAAGTGTTGACGCAAGCTTATGCACTAGGGAAGTGAGTAGAATAGCTTGCTCCAACTCATTTTTGCTTAAACCTCCATTTTTGTGTTGAACCAAAAATTTCATAAATGAGTTTGTTTGGAAAAGCAAAAGTATGGCTTGGTAAGAAGAGACCCGAGCCTACTGATAGACTAACTAGAGTTGCAGCTTCATCCTCAACTGTGAGGACAAGTTACAATGATGATATCCTGCCACCGGAGTTGTTCCACGAGGCGGACACGACACGTGCCATGGCATACCCGTGTTCAGATTTCCTTATGACGGCAGGTATTAAGGATGAGTTTGATAACCTCTACGCAGTTGCAGGTTTGACACATCTCGAAACACGACGTGTGCAACAATATCCAAAACTCACCTATTATTTTGTCAACTGGTTTAGATATAATGCTAAAACTTCCATGATAGAATTCATATTATATGAGGATGTCTTCACCATGTCTTTGGCAGAATTTTGTGATGTTATAGGTGTGTGGAATGTCGGGAAGACGACCAAAATGAACATTCAGTCTTACGACCTGAAATCCCTATTCGCTTCCCTTTGCAGTAAGGACCCGCGAGAAATTCACCGGGGGAAGATCTCCAGCATCTTGTTTCCCCACATCAGGTATTTCGCCTACTATATTGCTCGAGGGGTGCTAGCTCGTGACAACACGAGCAACATTTCAGCTCCAAATCTCGCTATCTTGGCAGCCGCCCTCTTAGGAGATAACAGGTATCCTATTGGTGCTTTGATTTCTCGTCGCCTCGTTGCTAACAGCAGCAAAGGGCCTCACTTTGGTTGCATTTATGCCACGCTTATCCTCGAGCACCTTGGGCGCACTGTGCGCGCGAATGATACGCCTTTTTCATCCATAAGCTTTGATCTTACCGCTATGAAGAGGCATGAGTTTGTTACTAGGACTTCCGAGTTTGGTAACCTTGTTTATATTATGAGGTTTGGCAAGCTTACTACTCGCGAGATCCGTCTACCTGCACCACTTTTGTTTGATTACACTAGCAGGAACGAGTGGTATTTCACCTCGATTGAGTTGGACGAGTTCGTGATCCAGCAGCAGTTCCACAACCCCATGGAGGAGGATGTTCCCGAGGAAGAAGAGCCTTCTCCTTGGCAGGCCAGCCGGGCATCGATGTACGTGCCCGAGGCCTCGTATGATTCTTGGAGCCACAAGTACCACTCCGGAGCCAAAGGAAGCTCCTGGAGCCCGCAGTAGTCGAGCTCAACTTAGGAAAAAAGCCTAAGCTTGGGGAGTACGTATCCTTCTCCCCTTTCATTGTATCATCTGTAGTTTCCTTTTGAAATCTTTTCAGAGTTTTTGCTTGTTCTTCTTTGTTCTTTCTTTGCAAAAACGACAAAAAGATTTCTCTTTTCTTTTGCTGTTGTTTAACCTTTGGAAAACCCAAAAAGATTTCTTTTCTCTCTTTAGTTGCTTTGTTTGTAGAGTTCAGCTCATGTCCATGGTTGCATTTGCACTTGGTTATATCTTTCTATGTTCGATCGTGCAAGTGACGATGCAATAATGACAAAGATCGACGGAAGGAATGCAATAAGGAAAGTCGGTATGAACTCTATTTGTTTCAATTTTGTACATATGCATGTACTTATGATCTAGAGACCAGCTTGTAGCGACATAGTGCTATGATTACAATGCTATCCCAGTAGTTCATGCTTTCTTTGTGACTAATCTCAAATAGCTAGAATGCATAATGTGTTATTGAAATGTTTAGCATGCATTGCATTGTTCATGGTTTGGCATATTAGAGTGGTATTTCCCTTCTGACAGTTTTTGTATTGACTTGGCACATGCTTACACATGTTTATGACTAGAAGTCTATCAAGCCTTGACGATCTTTTTATTTCAGAATAGTTATATCGCTTTCATGCCCGATTCAATGTTGCTTTGTCGGTCTGCATGATTATGACCGTTATTGCTCTCTAGTTGGTCACTTCCCCGTCTTTTGCTAGCCTTCACCCGTACTTAGCGGACTACCTGCTTGTGCATCCAAAATCCATGAAACCAGTTGCGCCATATGAGTCCACCATACGTACCTATACGCGGTATTTATGTGTCGTTCTAAGTAAATCTGCATGCCTCGTATTCTAAATTTTCAAATAAATATTTTGTTTTGTATGCCCAAATTGCTCATGTAGCGACTAGGGGCTATCAGTATCTTCCATGCTAAGTAGTTTATTCTCAAGATATGTGTTGATTCACTATCATTCACGAGAAAGTGGCTGGTAACCGGGATGCCCAGTTCCATGCTCAGAGTCAAATCAAATTTAATGAAACAAAACTCCCCCAAGATTGTTGTTTGTACGGACAGTGCCCGTGGATTCGGCCCGCCGTGGAGTGTAATTGATTGGTGGAGGGGGAGTAAAAACTTTATTATTCTGTTTGGGAACCACCTATAATGTATTTAGCATGGAAGATATTGAGATCTCTTAGTGGTTACGTTGACAATGAAAGCATACCACCCAAAATTTTGATTTGTCTCTGTTTTAAAGTTCAAGCTCTGGCACCTCTGCAAATCAATGCTTCCCTCTGCGAAGGGCCTATCCATTTTACTTTCCTGTTGAGTCTTCCTCTTCTTATAAAAAGCACCAACTATAGAGAGCATAATTGTCATTCTGAGTGTAATGTGCATTGTCCCAAAGTATCACATTGTCTTCTGTATGATTGTGATATCACTCATTCTGAAATATTTATTTCTAGTCTCTTTAAGACTCCGGAGGAGCGTCTGCATTTATGTTTTGCTTCACTCATGGGGGCTAGCGAGATACCAATCTAGTATGTCCAGGTCATGTGCATTGTCATCTCGTTATGAGTTTTAGTTACATATTATTCATTCTTAGTTGTTTGAAACTCTTCACATGATTGAAAGATTGCTTCGTGCATTGTCTTTGTAGAATTACTGCAATACTTGTTGGACTTGTTCGTAGTGCATGCTTATATACATCTGATGAAGCAAAAGAGTTTGCCAAAGTTTTCTTTGTCGCGTTCAGTTCGTCGAACTGAATTGCTTGAGGACAAGCAATATGCTAAGCTTGGGGGAGTTGATACATCTCAAACGTATCGAATTTTCCAAATACTTTTGCTATTGTTTTGGCCACATTCTTGCATGATTTGAATGAAACTAACCCGGACTTACGCTGTTTTCAGCAGAGCTGCCTGTATGGTTTTCTTGTGTGCAGGAAAATGGATATTTAGGCGTCCCGGAAAATTCCCATAAAAAATAGAGAAAATCCACGCACCGGGAGGAACCTTGGGCCAGAAGATGGGCCAGATGGGAGCCACAGGGCCCCCAGGTGAACTGCTGGCGAGGCCTGCCCCCTGGCCACGCCGGGAGGCCGCCTGGGTGGGGTCCACCCCCTCTCGTGCCCTACTTTGGCTCCTATTTTTACCCGTCACAAGAAAATCCCAGAACAGAAGTCGTTTTGCAAGTTCTCGACATGTAGCCGCCGCCACCCTCGGTTCTTCTTCGGGAGAGCTAATCTGGAGGCTGTTTTGGCCTGCGAAGAGGGGAAATCGTCGCCATCACCACTCCATCATCCACCCATGGCCTCTCCCATCATGTGTGAGTAATTCCCTGCTGTAGGTGAAGGGGATGGGATAGATTGGATGAGTTAGATCATGTAATAGTTCATCGGATTGTTGGGGGCATGTTGCCTATCATGTACTATGGTGTTTATCATCTTTGCTACTACTTGTTACTCTTAATGCTTGTCACTTTGGGCCCGAGTGCCATGATTTCAGATCTGAATACCTTATGTTTTCATGAATATATTTGTCATCTAGATCCTATTTATGAGTAGTATGCACCTATTATAGTCCGGCACCGGCGATCCCAATGGTGACAGCTTGGGACACCAAAGGGGATAGGCTATAGTTTGAGGATTCCATCTGTCCATTGATTGTTAATGCTTTGTTCCGGTGCTCTTTGACCTAAGGACCTTAATCTCCATAAGTTCCTTTTGGCCTCGTTGATAGCGGGATGGTAGGACAAAAGATGTTGTGCAAGTTCTTATTGCCAGCACACACGACTACCTTGGGATACATGCCTAATGTTTGATATACGCCTAGATGATCATTACTTTTCTATGTGCCTTGCCCAAGTGAAATACATGATATCTCTCATCCATGACCAACCATCCATCTCCCTAGCCTACAATGTTTTAATACTGCTAGTTACAAGTTACTTTACTTTTGTCGTTTTACTTTCGTTGCTTTGCCACTATTATTTTCGTTGCCACCTTCACTTCCATATCACCGTTGCTACTAATATTTTGTTGCCAAGCAAGTATCTTTCAGGTGCGATTTAATTGACAACTTAACTATTAAAGCTTATAAATATTCTTTGGCTCCCCTTGTGTCGAATAAATAAATTGGGTTAACTTACACGCGAATACTGTTGCGATCCCCTACATTTGTGGGTTATCAGCGAGAGCTCTTGCACCTTTATGTTCTTACTTTGATAATTTCAATACTAGATATAAACTCTTGCTTGTTATTGTCTTGACTTGAATTGCATATCTTACTTACTTTACTTTTAATTTCTTATATGTGTGTTAGCATGATGATAACCCACAAGTGTAGGGGATCGCAACAGTTTTCGAGGGTAGAGTATTCAACCCAAATTTATTGATTCGACACAAGGGGAAGCGAAAGAATATTCTCAAGTATTAGCAGCTGAGTTTGTCAGTTTCAACCACACCTGAAAGATTAGTGTCAGCAAGCAAAGTATTAGTAGCAAAGTGGTATGATAGCAACGGTGCCAGAAAAGATCTGTTGACGGTAGACTATTCCTAACTTGTTGTATCAATGGCGCCTAGAAAATAGCACGTTGATGGGGGACTATTCTTGAGAATAATGCTTCCCCGGCTACGGCTCCAGAAAAGTCTTGCAACATGTAACAACAAAGTAACAAGTAACAACAGTAGTGACAGCAGTAGAAAGGAACAGCAGTAGTGACAACAGCAACAGAGTAACAATAGTAGCAACAGTAGAAGCAGAGTAACATTAGTAGCAACAGTAGTAGCGACAAAGAAACGTAGCGAGGACCAGTAGTAAAAGACTCGTAGGGAGTGGATCGGTGATGGATGAGTATGACGGATGTGATTCATCATGTAATAGCTGTAGCACGGAGAGATATGTAACTAGCTCTCGTTCGTCAATCTAATGTAGGCATGTATTCCGTATGTAGTCATACATGCTTAGGGAAAAGAACTTGCATGACATCTATTGTCCATCCCTCCTGTGGCAGCGGGGTCCTAATGGAAACTATGGGATATTAAGGTTCTCTTTTTAATAAAGCACCGGACCAACGCATTAACACTTGGTGAAAACATGAACTCCTCATACTATGGTCATCTCCGGGAGTGGTTCCGGCTATTGTCACTCCGGGGTTGCTGGGTCATAACACATAGTAGGTGACTACAACTTGCAAGATAGGATCTAAAACACACATATATTGGCGACAACATTATAAATCATGGCACTCGGGCCCTACTGACAAGCATTAAGCATGGCAAAGTAGTAGCAACATCAATTTCAAACATAGTGGATACTAGGGATCAATCCCCGTCAAAACTAACTCGATTACATGATAGATCTCATCCAACTGATCACCGTCCAGCAAGCCTACAATGAGATTACTCACGAACAAAGAAGAGCATCATGGAATTGGCGATGGAGGAAGGTTGATGATGACGATGGCGACGATTTCCCCTCTCCGGAGCCCAGAACGGACTCCAAATCTGCCCTCTAGATGAAGAAGAGGAGGTGGCGGCGCCTCCGTATCGTAAAACGTGATGAATCCTTCTCCCTGATTTTTTTTCCGGGAGAAACCGAATATATAGAGCTGAGTTTGGAGGCGGTGGCGCGTGGGCCCCACAAGCCCTCACGGTGCGGCCAGGGGGGTGGTCGCGACCCATGAGCTTGTGTCCCACTAGCACACCTCCTCCGATGGATCTTTGCGCAGGTATTTTTCATTTATTCCAGAAAAATTCTCCCTAAATTTTTAGGACATTCCGAGAACTTTTATTTTTGCACAAAAACAACAGCATGGCAAATCTGCTGAAAACAGCGTCAGTCCGGGTTAGTTCCAGTCAAATCATGCAAATTAGAGTCCAAAACAAGGGCAAAAGAGTTCGGAAAAGTAGATACGACGGAGACGTATCAACTCCCCCAAGTTTAAAGCCTTGCTTGTCCTCAAGCAATTCAGTTGACAAACTGAATGAGACAAAAGAAAAACTTTGACGAACTCTGTTTGATCTTGTTGTTGCAACTATGTCTAACATATATCCAGAGTTTCAGCAAGATCACAAGCAAACCACATAAGCAAATGACATCTAGGTCTCACGGTAAACTCATATCAATGGCATAATCAGCTAGTGAGCAAATAATAATAAACCTCAAATGTCAACATTTCAATCAAAACAACATGAAGCAGTGCGAACAGATGGTATCTCGCTAGCTTTTTCTGAGACCGCAAAACATAAATGCAGAGCACCTTCAAAGACCCAAGGGCTGACTAAACATTGTAATTCATGGCAAAGAAGATCCAGTCACAGTCATACTCAACACAGTTAAAAGCAAAGCATAAAAATGACAGAGCTGCTCTCTAAATGGTGCTTTTGTAAGAGGAGGATTACTCAACAGGAATATAAATAGGCAGGCCCTTCGCAGAGGGAAGCATTGATTTGCAGAGGTGCCGGAGCTCAAGCTTTGAAAACAGAGATAATAATTTTGGGTGGCATGCTTTCATTGTCAACGCAATGACTAAGAGTTCTCAACATCTTCCACGCTACACATGCTATAGGCGGTTCCCAAACAGAAAACTAAACTTTTGACTCCCCCACCACCAATCAATCACACTCCACGGCTAGCCGTATCCTCGGGTACCGTCCATACCAACATCAATCCTGGGGGAGTTTTGTTTGCAATTATCTTTTCGATTTGAGCATGGAACTGGGAATTCCAATTACCGACCCTTCCTCGTGAATGATAGTGAATAAACACATATCGAGGATAACACGCCTAGCATGGAAGATACTAATAGCCCCCTGTCACCACATGAGCGGTTCGGGCATGCAAAACAGATTATTTCTTGAAGGTTTAGAGAGTGGCACATGCAAATTTACTTGGAACGGCAGGTAGATACCGCACATAGGTAGGTATGGTGGACTCATATGGAACAACTTTGGGTTTATGGAAGTGGATGCACAAGCAGTATTCCCGCTTAGTACAAGTGAAGGCTAGCAAAAGACTGGGAAGCGACCAACTAGAGAGCGACAACAGTCATCAAAATGCATTGAGATTAACTAACATTGAGTGCAAGCATGAGTAGGACATAAATCACCATGAACATGAATATCATAGAGGCTATGTTGATTTTGTTTCAACTACATGCATGAACATGCGCCAAGTCAAGCCACTTGAATCATTCAAAGGAGGATACCATCCTATCATACTACATCATAGTCATCTCAACATTCATGTTGGCATCCAAGACAAACCATTATAAGTTCCTAGCTAAGTAAGCATGGCATAAGCAACTATGATCTCTAAGTTGTCATTGCAAACATGTTTCTCTCACAACAAAGCTGAATCAGGCACAATGAGCTAGTCATATTTGCAAAAACAAAATAGATCCAGTTCATACCAGCTTTTCCATACTGAGTCACTTCATCGTATATCGTCATTATTGCCTTTCACTTGCACGACCAAATGATGTGAGCAATAATAAGAGTGCTCGTGCATTGGACTAAAGATGGAATCTGCAGGCAAACACAAAGGAGAAGACAAAGTAATATGGCTCTATGAAAGCTAAACAAGTATGCATGCAAGAGCCACTAAACATTGTAACCAATATCTTCTACCTTGACCCAAAGAAATAGAAAACTATCTACACGGGAAAGCTCCCAACAAGCAAAAGAAGAAAATAAAAACTTTTTGGTTTTTCTCAAACTAGACAGACACACAAAAAGAAAACGAGAAAATGAAAATAAACTAGTATGGATGATATAGTGGCAAAGTGTGAACACCGACGAACAAAGTGAAAGCATAAGCAAGAATGTAAAATCGGTGAGAAACACGTACTCCCCCAAGCTTAGGCTTTTGGCCTAAGTTGGTCTACTCCCAAGGAGGGTAATAACCAGCTCTGGGGTACTCCGGAGTGGACTGAGGATGCCACTGCTGTGTGAGCTCCTCTGGCTCCCACTGATAAACTGGAGTCTGGTACTCGACTGGCGGCTCGGGCACGGGCACCTGTGGTTGGGCCAAGCCCCAATTTGCGTAGATGTCCGAGGGCATAATAATGTACCTGCGTGCATGAAGATTGAACAAGGAAGGAGCAGGCAAAGTAATAGTCTCACGAGTACCCTGACTAAATACCAAGTTATAAATCATCCTTCTATTTATATCTCTATCAAGAAAGTCATGGCGAACCATGCTATCGTAATCTAGATATCTCTCGGGAAGAAGAATCTCTTCTTCCTCCTCGAGTCTAATAGGTATCTCAAAGTGTCTAGCAAGACGAGTAGCATAGATACCTCCATAGACAATGCCTTTAGAACGGTTCATGTTCAACCGTTGAGCTACTATAGCGCCTGATACGTCTCCAACTTATCTATAATTTTTTATGGTTCCATGCTATTATCTGGTCAACTTTGGATGTTTTATATGCATATGCTATTTTATATATTTTTTGGGACTAACCTATTAACTCAGTGCCAAGTGCCAGTTTCTGTTTTTTCCATGTTTTTGGCCCATTTTCAGACGGAGTCCAAATGGAATGAAACTTTACGATGATTTTTTTGGACCAAAAGAGACCCCCGAAGCTTTGGAAGAAGGCCCGAAGAGCCACGAGGGAGTCACAAGCCCTGACGCCGCCGCCACCCCCCTAGGTGGCGCAGGGTAGGCTTGTGACCTCCTCGTGGGCTTCCTCAAAATTGCCTTAGGTCTTCGTGAGCAAGCAAGTTGGATGCACACCCACTAGTTTTCTTTAAGAGCTTTCACATACTCCTAGCTCTAGTGCATCATTTGTATGGCAATCCCTACTCATTCACGTTGATACCTATTGATGAGCATCTCCATAGCTCATTGATATGCCTAGTCAATGTGACCATCTTCTCCTTGTTTGCCTTGCAATCTCCACCACACTCCACACCACTTATAGTGCTAAAACCATGGCTCACGCTCATGTATTGCGTGAGAGTCGAAAAAGTTTGAGAAAGTAAAGGTGTGAAAACAATTACTTGGCCAATACCGGGGTTGTGCATGATTTAAATTTGTTCTGCAAGGATGATAGAGCATAGCCAGACTATATGATTTTGAAAGTAAAGGGGTAGTTATCTAATGGGATACGAAAACTTCCACCTTCATCTGCATTGAATAGTTAGAGAAGTTTGATTCATGTCAATTAGTTTTGAGTTGTGGTTGTGGTAATATTGAAGTTATATTAGTATGGTGTTGTGGATCTAGAAATACTTGTGTTGAAGTTAGTGATTCCCATAGCATGCACGTATGGTGAACCGCTATGTGATGAAGTCTAAGCATGATTAGTCTATTGATTGTCATCCTTTGTCTGGCGGTCGGGATCGCGCGATGGTTTATACCTACCAACCCTTCCCCTAGGAGTATGCGTTGAATGCTTTGTTTCGATTACTACTAAAACTTTTGCAACAAGTATATGAGTTCTTCATGACTAATGTTGAGTCTATGGTTTAGATGCACTTTCACCTTCCACCATCAGTATCTTCTTAGTGCCGTGCAACTTTCGCCGGTGCACAAAACCCACCATTAACCTCCCTCAAAACAGCCACGATACCTACCTACTATGGCTTTTTCAAAGTCATTCCGAGATATATTCGCATGCAACTACCACCATGACATGTGCCAACACATCTACATTGCCATTGCATGATCGTAAGATAGCTAGCATGATGTTTCCATTAATGTATATGCCATGCTAGATCATTGTCACGGTACACTACCGAAGGCATTCCATATAGAGTCATCGTTGCTCTAAGTTTTGAGTTGAAAGTGTGATGATCATCATTGATGGAGCATTGTCCCATGTGAGGAAATAAAAGAGGCCAAAGATGCCCACAAAAAAAAAGAGGCCAAAGACCAAAAAAAATTTATGAGAGAAAAAGAGAGAAGGGACAATGCTACCACCTTTCCACACTTGTGCATATTAAGCACCATGACCTTCATGATTGAGAGTCTCTCGTTTTGTCACCACCATATAACTAGTGGGAAATTTTCATTATATAACTTGGCTTGTATATTCCTATGATGGGCTTCCTCAAAATTGCCTTAGGTCTTCATGAGCAAGCAAGTTGGATGCACACCCACTAGTTTTCTTTAAGAGCTTTCACATACTCCTAGCTCTAGTGCATCATTTGTATGGCAATCCCTACTCATTCACGTTGATATCTATTGATGAGCATCTCCATAGCTCATTGATATGCCTAGTCAATGTGACCATCTTCTCCTTGTTTGCCTTGCAACCTCCACCACACTCCACACCACTTATAGTGCTAAAACCATGGCTCACGCTAATGTATTGCGTGAGAGTCGAAAAAGTTTGAGAAAGTAAAGGTGTGAAAACAATTACTTGGCCAATACCGGGGTTGTGCATGATTTAAATTTGTTGTGCAAGGATGATAGAGCATAGCCAGACTATATGATTTTGTAGGGCTAACTTTCTTTTGGCCTTGTTATTTTGAAAGTTCATGATTACCTTGCTAGTTTTCTTGAAGTATTATTGTCTCCACATCAATAGCAAACTATTGTTTTGAATCTAACGGATCTGAACATTCATGTCACATAAGAGGAGTTACAAAGGACATCTATGCTAGGTAGCATGAAAGCATCAAAAATTCATTCTTTATCACTTCCCTACTCGAGGACGAGCAGGAGTTAAGCTTGGGGCTGCTTGATACGTCTCCAACGTATCTATAATTTTTGATGGTTCCATGCTATTATCTTGTCAACTTTGGATGTTTTATATGCATGATTATGCTATTTTATATCTTTTTTGGGACTAACCTATTAACTCAGTGCCAAGTGCCAGTTTCTGTTTTTTCCGTGGTTTTGGCCCATTTTCAGACGGAGTCCAAATGGAATGAAACTTTACGATGATTTTTTTGGACCAGAAGAGACCCCCGAAGCTTTGGAAGAAGGCCAGAAGAGCCACGAGGGAGTCACAATCCCTGACGCCGCCAGCACCCCCTAGGTGGCGCAGGGCAGACTTGTGACCTCCTCGTGGGCCCAACCGACGTAATTCCACCGCCATAAATTCCTATAAATTCAGAAACCTCCAGAAAGAAACCTAGATCGGGAGTTCCGCCGTCGCAAGCCTCTGTAGCCACAAAAAACCAATCTGGAGCCCGTTCTGGCACCCTGCCGGAGGGGGAATCCATCTCCGGTGGCCATCTTCATCATCCCGGCGATCTCCATGACGAGGAGGGAGTAGTTCTCCCTCGGGGCTGAGGGTATGTACCAGTAGCTATGTGTTTGATCTCTCTCTCTCTCTCGTGTTCTTGAGATGTCTTGATCTCGATGTACCATGGGCTTTGCTACTCTAGTTGGATCTTATGATGTTCTTCCCCCTCTCCCTCTTGTAATGAATTGAGTTTCCCCTTTTGAGTTATCTTATCGGATTGAGTCTTTGAGAACACTTGATGTATGTCTTGCACGTGTCCATATGCTGTGATCAACTTGCGGGTTTGTGACAATTGGGAACCTATGCATATGGGTTGGCACACGTGGGTTCATGTGAGTACTTGATGTATGTTTTGGTGATCAACTTGCGGGTTCGTCACATTGGGAACCTATGCACAGGGGTTGGCACACGTTTTGACTCTCTCGTAAAAACTTTGGGGCACTCTTTGAAGTTCTATGTGTTGGTTGAACAGATGATTATGAGATTATGTGATGCATATCGTATACTCATACCCACGGATACTTGAGGTGACAATGGAGTATCTAGGTGACATTAGGGTCTTGGTTGATATGTATCTTAAGGTGTTATTCTAGTACGAGCTCTATGATGGATCGAACGGAAATAATAGCTTCGTGTTATTTTACTACGGACTCTTGAATAGATCGATCGGAAAGAATAACTTTGTGGTGGTTTCGTACCCGACAATAATCTCTTCGTTTGTGCCCCGCTATTAGTGACTTTGGAGTGACTCTTTGTTGCATGTTGAGGGCTAGTTATATGATCCGATTATGTTATCGTTGTTGAGAGAACTTCGCTAGTGAAAGTATGAACCCTAGGCCTTGTTTCCACGCTTTGCAATGCCGTTCGTGCTCACCTTTACCATTTGTTACCTTGCTGTTTTTGTAATTTCAGATTACAAAAACCTATATCTACCATCCATATTGCACTTGTTTTACCTTCTCTTCGCCGAACTAGTGCACCTATACAACTTACCATTGTATTGGGTGTGTTGAGGACACAAGAGACTCTTTGTAATTTGGTTGCAGGGTTTCTCGAGAGAGACCATCTTCATCCTACGCCTCCCGCGGATTGATAAACCTTAGGTCACCCACTTGAGGGAATATTGCTACTGTCCTACAAACCTCTGCACTTGGAGGCCCAACAACGTCTACAAGGAGAAGGTTGCGTAGTAGACATCAGCGCCCAAGCTTTAAGTTTTATCATTATAAAGGGCTTCGTGCAAGACCGCAAGATCTGGGGAACTAAGTGACCCAGCTTTCCCACGGCCAATCAAACATTTTCCCACAAATAGTGAGAAGTACCGAAGCACGGGAAAATGTATGCTAGCAGATCTAGTTCAAGACACTCCTCTCTCCTCTCCTACAACAATTGTATCGTTGAAAGCTTCCAAGTCCCGTGGACGAGGTTTATGAATATCCCCAACAAAAGGCAATTTGCAAACACTGCAAAAATCCTGGAGTGACATGCGATGGGGGATATCATAAAGTTTAATCTCAACCATACGAGGATTCTTCCTCGGATAGAAGTTAAAGCTTTGTACGGAGATATTAGTTAGGAGGAGGTATCGCGGACACTTATCTTCAACGAAGGCGGTAAGGCCTGCGTTCTCCACCAAGTGATAAAAGTCCTCATAAATTCTAGCGGCGCGTAAGAACACGTCGCTTGGCCACTCGCACGCTCGAACTTCTGCGACTTGAGGGACCAGATACTTGGGCTTCTTACTACTCCCATCATCCTTGGGGTCATGGCTTGACGAGCCTCTTAAGAACCTCCTCATTTTTTCCCTTTCTTATCTCTGAAAATTTCTGAATTTTGTAGTGATTCTAAGGAAAAGTGAACAAGGCTCAACTAAACTCGTAGCAACTACTCCCACAAGTGCCTAGAGGCCATATTATGCATCAAAACTACTTGGGACCAGCTAAAATCAGCTTGCAAAGCTCAAGAACATGGTCACCAAGGCAGCAAAAATACGCGGAGTATAAGGCACTAGAGAAAAAACTAATTGGACCAAGGGAGGAGTCACTTACCAAGGAGTAATTTCCCCAAAACAGTTCGTAGAATGGTGTTTTGAGCAAAGAGATCAAAAATCCCAGCAAGAGGAGCATGAACACGGGTTTGAGCTGTGAAACAATTTTTTCTGGAGGTAGGAGAACCAGATGAGAGCAAGAATGAGTGGAGGGGGTGCCTGTGGGCCCCACAAGCCTGGGTGGCGCGGCCAGGGGGTGCCCACACCGTCAGGGCTTGTGGCCCACTGGTACAGTCCCCAGACAAGCTCTTTGTCTCAGAATTTTTCAAAAAATACAGAAAAATCATACTTGATTTTTAGGACGTTCGGAGAACTTTTATTTTCGGGGTACTTTTCTTCCGGACGCTAAAACAGAAAACAGGGAAAACTAAACTAAATCTATCAATTTTCTTCTAAGCAACCTAAAGTGGAAGCTTGGAATAAAGGTTTGTGACTCCTTGATTCATCCATCTCATGGTCATCGAAAGAAATCCGTCAATGGGGTTGATCAAATCCCCTCGACAAAACTTTTCGAATCGCAAAAGAGAACGGAGAATTTTCAAACAATCACTAGGTCACCTCAATGGGGATGTGTATCTCCCCAACAAGCAAATCATACTTCATCTTGACACGAGGAATAGGGCATTCAAAGCTCCCAATAAGAATCGATGAAGTTTTTTCGATAGCATTGATGCAATGTACTCGATATTGTTTCTTCGGAAAGTGCACCGTATGCTCATTACCGTTGACATGGAAAGTGACATTGCCTTTGTTGCAATCTATAATAGCCCCTACAGTGTTTAAAAAGGGTCTTCCGAGGATGACAACCATGGCATCGTCCTCGGGAATATCCAAGATAACAAAGTCTGTTAAGATAGTGACGTTAGAAACCACCACAGGAACATCCTCGCAAATGCCGATAGGGAAAGCAGTTGATTTGTCGGCCATTTGCAGAGAGATTTCAGTGGGTGTCAACTTATCCAGTTCAAGTCTACGATAAAGAGAGAGAGGCATAACACTAACACCGGCTCCAAGGTCGCATAACGCAGTTCTAAAGTAGTTGCCTTTAATGGAGCAAGGTATAGTGGGCACACCGGGATCACCTAGTTTCTTAGGAGTTCCACCCTTGAAGGTATAGTTAGCAGGCATGGTGGAAATCTCAACCTCAGGTATTCTCCTCTTATTGGTCACAATATCTTTCATGTACTTAGCATACGGAGACATCTTGAGCATATCCGTCAAACGCATTTGCAGAAAGACAGGTCTAATCATTTCAACGAAGCGCTCAAAATCCTCATCATCCTTTTTCTTGGATGGTTTGGGAGGAAAGGGCATGGGTTTCTGAACCCATGGTTCCCTTTCAGTACCATGCTTCCTACGAGTGAAGTCATTCTTATCGTATCTCTTAGTCTTAGGTTGTGGGTTATCAAGATCAGGTTCAATCTCCACATCCTTATTGTCGCTAGGTTGAGCATCAACATGAACATCACTATTGATATTATCATTTGGCTCATGTTCATCACCAGATTGTGTTTCGGCATCAGAGACAGAGACATTGTTTGGACTCTCCGTGTAGCAGCAACAGGGTTGCTAGCGTGCAGGTTCCTATCATCTTTCTTCTTCTTTCTAGGATGACTAGGTGCGTTAGTGCTAACTCCTTGAGAATCTTGTTCAATTCTCTTCGGATGACCCTCAAGATACAAAGGTTCCTGAGTCATTCTACCGCCTCTAGTGACGACTCTGACGAAATTGTCATTCAACTCATCAAGCAAGTCATTTTGAGCTTTAAGTACTTGTGCTACTTGAGTAGTGACCATAGAGGCATGTTTACTCAGAAGCTTAAGATTGTTGACGTTTCTGTCTACACAAGCACTTAAATGACTAAGCATACGAGCATTCTGTTCCAATTGTCTGCTAACATAATCATTGAAACTTTGTTGTTTGGCAACGAAGTTATCAAATTCATCAAGGCATAGGCTAGCAGGTTTATCAAAAGGAATATCACTCTCATCAAACCTACGCAGAGAATTGACTCCTACTACCTGTATCGGGTTATCGAGACCATGGATCTCTTCGATAGGTGGTAGATTTTTGACGTCTTCAGATTTAATGCCTTTCTCTCGCATAGATTTCTTGGCTTCTTGCATATATCCAGGACTGAGGAATAGAATACCGCTTTTCTTCGGAGCTGGCTTAGGAGGTGGTTCGGGAATAGTCCAAGCATTCTCATTGCACAAGATGTTATTCAGTAGAATCTCAGCTTGTTCTACGGTTCGTTCCCTAAAAACACAACCGGCACAACTATCTAGGTGGTCTTTGGAAGCATCAGTAATTCCATTATAGAAGATATCAAGTATTTCATTCTTCTCAAGAGGGTGATCAGACAAAGCATTCAGCGGCTGGATGAGCCTCCCCCAAGCTTGTGGGAGACTCTCGTCTTTAGCTTGAGTAAAGTTGTATATTTCCTGCAAGACAGCTTGCTTCTTATGGGCAGGGAAATATTTTTCAGAGAAGTACTAGACCATATCCTGGGGGCTACGCACACAACCAGGAGCAAGATAAGTGAACTAGGTCTTAGCATCATCCTTTAGCGAGAAAGGAAACAACTTGAGGATATAGTAGTGGCGGATCTTTTCCTCACTAGTGAATAGGGTGGTTATACCGTGCAGTTTGGTAAGATGGGCTACAACCATTTCAGACTCATAACCATGAAAAGGATCAGATTCGACCAGAGTGATTAACTCAGGGTCGACAGAGAATTCATAATCCTTATTGTTCACAAAGATAGGCGAAGTGGCAAACTTCGGGTCGTATTTCATCCTAGCATTCAGAGATTTTTGTTTCCACTTACGCAGTAATTTCTCAACATCATAGCTGTCCTTACACGCAAGAAAGTCCTCAGCTATCTCTTCCTCCATAACATAACACGTATCAGGCATGTCAGGCAATTCAGGCATAGGAGAGCTAGTTCTAGCAGGCAAAATAGCAGGTTCTACTTCAATAGTATCAGCAGTTTCAGAAGTATCATCACATCTAGCAGCAATTCTAGCAAGTCGTGCATCAAGGAATGCACCAAGTGGCAAAGCAGTATCAGCCATAGCATCATGAGGCATAGTATCAAGCATAGCATCATCAAGCATAGTATCATGGGCAGTAGAAGTAGCATCATCAAGCACATGCAACATATCAAGATTTCTAGCAGGAGGTGATGTCGCAAACTTACTCATAACTGAAGGTGAATCAATTGCACAGCTAGATGGCAGTTCCTTACCTGTCCTCGTAGTGGAAGGCAAGACTTTAGTTCTTGGATCTATTAGATTCCTCATAGTGACCAACAGACGTAAATCCCAAGTGACTCAGAGAATATAGTTGTGCCTCCCCGGCAATGGCGCCAGAAAATAGTCTTGATAACCCACAAGTGTAGGGGATTGCAACAGTTTTCGAGGGTAGAGTATTCAACCCAAATTTATTGATTCGACACAAGGGGAAGCGAAAGAATATTCTCAAGTATTAGCAGCTGAGTTTGTCAGTTTCAACCACACCTGAAAGATTAGTGTCTGCAAGCAAAGTATCAGTAGCAAAGTGGTATGATAGCAACGGTGCTAGTAAAGATCTGTTGACGGCAAACTATTCCTAACTTGTTGTATCAATGGCGCCCATAAAATAGCACGTTGACGAGGGACTATTCTTGAGAATAATGCTTCCCCGGCTACGGCTCCAGAAAAGTCTTGCAACAGGTAACAGCAAAGTAACAAGTAACAACAGTAGTGACAACAGTAGCAAGGAACAACAGTAGTGACAGCAGCAGCAGAGTCACAATATTAGCAACAGTAGCAGCAGAGTAACAGCAGTAGCAATAGTAGTAGCGACAAATAAACATAGCAAGGACCAGTAGTAAAAGACTCGTAGGCAGTGGATCGGTGATGGATGAGTATGACGGATGTGATTCATCATGTAACAACTATAACACGGAGAGCTATGTAACTAGCTCCCGTTCGTCAATCTAATGTAGGCATGTATTCCGTATGTAGTCATACGTGCTTAGGGAAAAGAACTTCCATGACATCTATTGTCCATCCCTCCCGTGGCAGCGGGGTCCTAATGGAAACTACGGGATATTAAGGTTCTCCTTTTAATAAAGAACCAGACCGACGCATTAACACTTGGTGAATACATGAACTCCTCATACTATGGTCATCTCCCGGAGTGGTTCCGTCTATTGTCCCTCCGGGGTTGCCGGGTCATAACACATAGTAGGCGACTACAACTTGCAAGATAGGATCTAAAATACACATATATTGGCGACAACATAATAGGTTCAGATCTGAAAACATGGCACTCGGGCCCTAGTGACAAGCATTAAGCATGGCAAAGTAGTAGCAACATCAATCTCAGAACATAGTGGATACTAGGGATCAATCCCCATCAAAACTAACTCGATTACATGATAGATCTCATCCAACTCATCACCGTCCAGCAAGCCTACGATGAGATTACTCACGAACGATGAAGAGCATCATGGAATTGGTGATGGAGGAAGGTTGATGAAGACTATGGCGACGATTTCCCCTCTCGGGAGCCTAGAACGGACATCAGATCTGCCCTCCAGATGAAGAACAGGAGGTGGCGGCGCCTCCGTATCGTAAAACGCGATGAATCCTTCTCCTTGATATTTTTCCGGTCGAAACGGAATATATAGAGCTGAGTTTGGAGGCGGTGGCGCCACGTGGGCCCCACAAGCCCTCACGGCGCGGTCAGGGGGGTGGCCGCGGCCCATGGGCTTGTGGCCCACTCGCACACCTCCTCCGGTGGATCTTTCCGCACGTATTTTTTCATTTATTCCAGAAAAATTCTCCGTAAATTCTCAAGACATTCCGAGAACTTTTATTTCTGCACAAAAACAACACCATGGCAATTCTGCTGAAAACAACGTCAGTCCGGGTTAGTTCCATTCAAATCATGCAAGTTAGAGTCCAAAACAAGGGCAAAAGAGTTCGGAAAAGTAGATACGATGGAGACGTATCACATGTCACAACATAAATTATTGTGTTATCATTTATCTCCTCGAGGATGAGAAGAAATTAAGCTTGGGGATGTCGATACGTCCCAAACGTATCTATAATTTCTGCTTGTTCCATGATCTTTTGGGTGATATTGTTATATGTTTTGCTACACTTTTATATCATCTTACACATATTTAGACTAACCTACTAACTCAGTGCACCCAGTGCCAGTTTCTGTCTGCTGATGTCTATTTTGCAGGGGCTTTTACCCAATTTTCTGAAGCCCGAAAAATTCCAGGAAAAATATATAAAAAATCAGCGTAACACAAGCTTCTACATCACCGAAGGTGGGCCAGAGGGGGGCCAGGGGTCGTCGAGGCGACCTCCTGACGTGGCCTACCCCCTGGCGGCGCCAAGAGGCCGCCTGGGTGGGTCCCACCTCCTCCGGTGCCCTCCTTCGGCCTATATTTAGTCTTATGAGAGAAAACCCTTCACAACTTACAGAATCGCGAATTTCTCCATCGTTTCGCCGCCAGAGCGCTTCCGAGATCGGGAGCGTGAGGAGACCTCTTCCCGGCACCCTGTCGGAGGGAGGATTGACCTCCGGGAGCTTCTCCACCGCCATGGACACTTCCCGGACGTGTCGTGAGTAGTCCTCCTTGGACCATGAGTCCATGACCAGTAGCTATGTGATGTCTTGTCTCCAATCTTGTGCTTCAATGGTTAGTCCTTGTGAGCTGTTCTACATGATTAAGGCATCTATGTAATTCTCTTTCTATTCCTATGCTCGGTTTGTTGGGATCCGATGGATTATGAGATTATGTTCGGATTGTTATGAGTTATATATTTGATTATCCTTTTATATTATGTTCCTTAGTGATTCATGCATGTTTTTCGTTGCTTTTTATTGCTTTGGCCAAGTAGTAGATTGTAACTCCAAGAGGGAGCGTTATGCATGATTGTGGGTTCATGCCCCTCGATGTCTAGCTTGAGTGACAGAAACATGAGACTAGGGGATGTGCTTGTTGCCACGAGGGAGAAAACAACGGTGCTTGTGACCACGGTTTCAAGGACTGCTTACCTTACGCATAGTTCGTTAATGCAGTTGTTCGTTGCTTTGAGTTTACACGTTGGGTGGGGCTCGCAACTTAATACCAGAGAGATGTTCTGGATAGATATCTCAAGGTGGATGATTAGTAAGTAGATGTTGATGAATAAACATTCTACTTGTCTTGTCATACTTCCCATTACTATTGAACCTCTAACCATCAAGTAGCATAATTAGCATTGCGGTGCGGTCATAATTCTGTTAATTATCCAACTGTGATTTCTTTACCCAAGCATAGTTGTTTATCGTCTTTTGGGAGAGAGACATCACTAGTGAACATCATGTGACTCCGGTCCATATCACCATCATTGTTTACACCTCCATTATTTACCGCTTTCATTTACTTTTCCGTTGCAATCACTATTACTTTGCCGCTTGTGTTTTGATCCTTTGCAAACTACAAGGCCAGAGAGATTGACAACCTCTATGTACTCGTTGGGAGCAAAGTTATTTGTTGTGTGTGCAGGTCCATGTCTTCTACTAGCGCCAGGGTGGAAGACACCTACTTGTTGAGCCTAGGAGTCCTCTTGGTTCGATAAACCTTACAGTCTCCGTGTAAGGGAAATCTGCTACTTACTACATCTCCACCTTCCACTTGGGTTAACCAATGAGGGGCGAGAAGTATATCCATCAACTCGTCATCAACCAAATTTCCGGCGGCGTTGCTGGGGACTCTAGTCTTCAAGATAGGGGAGTTGCACACTATCCTTTACCTTTGCTGTAACATCCCAAAATTTATAAATTTTGGAATGTTAATATAATTATTAGATTGATTGTTTGTTTGTTTGCTGAGTGACTGAAACTTGTGTGAAATTTGAAACTTTTCGAAACTTTTGAATGAGAGGGAATAAAATGACTTTCCCCTTCTCCGGTGAATTCAAATTCAAGCTTTTAAAAGCAAAGAGAGAAGATGACATGACTTCTTCAACTATAAAGAATTCGAACGGAGATATTTGCATCGAATTCTTTTGCATTTCCATTCGTTTTCTTCGTGTAACAAAATGCCGAGAAATACATTCTAGAGCGGAGGAACATGACCCTCGAACCCACGGGAATTTTGAAAGTTATTTGAACCCTCAAACTTAGAGGATCATTTGAAAATTATTTGCAAAAAGAAATAATGCTTTTAGGGATTTTTGGAAAAACATTTTTTCTGAAGTTTTTATTTTGCCCTGGAAAAATGCCCATCTTTTATATTTTATTTTTCTGATAATTTTAGTATATAAAAACTCTTTATGCCGAATTGATTTGGTTTCCTTTTTAACGTTTTAGTTTCCTAGTTTTGAAAATAGGAAGGAGATCACTTTTATTAGGAAATACCCCCTGGCCCATTAAGCACTTTCCAAACTTGGCCCAACAAGAGATCATCTTCTTCCTCTGTCTCTCTCACGTCACAGAGATTTTTTTTCCTTCCATGGACAAAGAATCCCCACCTCCGGGATTCGGGACGCACATACCTTCCCAACGCCTCCCGTCGCCTCTATAAGAAGCCCCTCGTCCTCCTCGTTCCATTCCCGTTGAAACCGCCGCCTCTCCTCGCCTCTAGCTCGTGCACCCTCGCCGGAGTTCGTCACCGGAAAACTTGCCAAAGAGCTGCCAGGAACTCCACCTCGCCACCCCTGCACCCCTCCACCCTTCGGCCACCTCCCCACCACTTCGGCCTCACCCCTACAGCCCCCCTCCACCGCCCCCTGCTGCCCCACCCCCATCCCCATCGCCATTACCAGCAGCAGCAGCAAAACCAGCAGTATTTCACCCCTGACCTCGCCCCTACAGCCCCCTCCACCTCGCCTCCCTCCCCTCCCTGGAGCCACCCCTTCCCCCTTTGCCCCCCCTTTTCCCCACCCCCGCCGGCCCCTCCCCACCCCACCGGAGCACCTCCTTCCCACCTCGGCCAGCACAGCCACGGGAGCAGCTCCACCATGGTAAGAACTTCTCCTCCCTCTCTGTTATTTTCCTTCTCTTGTTTGTAGCCCTTAGATCCTATTTAGATGGTTAGATTAGATCTTAAAATACCTCTTCGGTTAGATTAGAAAAATCATGCTGGTTTTATTTCACTTATCATTTAACCAGCGAGTTTCGCTTAGCATCGGCCGTTTGCTCCTAGCCATGAAACAAACAGCACCCGCAGCCAACCGTAACTTGCCACGTGTACCCCAATAGCTAGCTAATTATCTCCAGTTTTTTCCGTCTAAATTGCAAAAACAGCAAGTTTCAATCTTGTTTTGGCCACAACTTTTGATCCCGAAGTCCAATGACATTGATTCTTTTTCCAGTAGCTCACAAATTTCCTGTAGTTATTAAAAACATATAATTTGTCTATGTTTGAAATTTGCAAATATAAGTAGAGCAGATTTAGTTTAAACCTTGTTTTGCCTATTCCAGGAGTTTGAAAAATGATTTTGAGTTGATTCTTTTTGCTACTGCTTCCTAGTGATAAAATCTTACTGTGGTAGAAGTTACAGAATTTTTTAAAGTATTTTACTGGTGTTTTCAACAGAAACAAGTTTCTGCCATACCGGCGCGTGTTAAATTCTTTTGCTTAGACTTTAGCAATTCCTTGCATGTGATGTTATTTTTACTTGTGGTTTGATTGAAGTGCTTATGGTGTGCTTTGTGTTTGTATCGGTAGATCATCCGGAGTGCGAAGCGTGTTACTTAGAAGCGCTCGAGCAAGACAACTATCATCAAGGCAAGTCATTTTGATCATGTTATTTCCTATGTTTTCGATGCATGGTAGATCACCTCCTATGCCCAATTGCATGCTGCCTAGGTACTTGGAAACTTTTGCATAAGTTGTAGTATCATGTGGTAGGAACACAACAACCCCGATACTTGGCCCCGGGACGACAATTTCCTAATGCTATGCTTGAGTAGACGGGTTTTCGGTTGAGTGTATATCACGAGTGATGCGAGGTTGACTAAATAATCAAGACCGGTTAAGACAAGATCTTCAAGACCTCGGACGCAATGCAACACTGGGTGAAGGACGGTTGATCGGCTCCCTGGAAAACCCAGTGGATGCCTGGGATGCTGGAGAGGCCATGACATCCTGCGGAAAGCTTCACCCAGGCTCAAAGAGACGGATGGATATTTTCAAGACCCAAGGCTTACCTGCACAGCCACAAGTCATTATGGGCTCTGGCTTGGTTGGACAACGCGGCGACTCTGGACAGGCGGTGCTAGCAGATGTAGAAGAACGGTAGGAATGGATGGGCACCGACAGGGATTCAGAGGGACCCGTTGAAAGACCATGTTTTGATCATCCGGTCTTCAAACACCCTGAAGTGCGAGGACATACTCGGAGGCGATCAAATCTTGTGGGGAACGTGTGCAAAACTCTGCAGAGTACTCAAACCTAATCGATTAGCCGTGTCCACGGTCATGGACAACTTGAGCCAAAGGAACTGAAGTTATCTGGATTTCTCAACACCATTATATAAATTTGATGAGGGTAATTATTGACAACTCGGGTACGAGAACTGGTTGGCGGAACCATCTCGTTAACAACCAATCTTTGTAGTAATATTTTGCTTTTAGCCCTCTCTTGATGTAGGAGAAAACTTGCTTTTCGCTAAAAACTTATAGCCCCACCCGCCATATATGCATATAGTATAGATGATTACTTTTCACCCCTCTCTTATGTGACTTGCCGGCATATTCAATATGCTGACCTACACGGCTGCAACGTCTTATGTTGGAGATACTTTTCTTCGACGAGTAAGAGTACGATTCAGGGTTACGGTCTACACTCAACTTGCCGTTGGTGTTTATTGGGACTCCACTCCCTTGACTGCTTCCGCTGAAATAATTAAGCTATATATCAGTTTTACGCTATTTACATGTGATTGCACTTTGATATATACATTGATGTACTGTGTGTGCCAGCATACTGATCCAGGGATGGCACAGAAACACAGAGGCTTGACTCGTTTTGAGTCGGGTCGCTACATTTGCTTTTTAGTCTTGTTAGTTTGCTTTTTAGTTTTTGCTTTAGAGTCTTATACCAAAAACCACAAAAAATTAGTTGCTTTGTTCTTGCTTGTTGCGCTGCTATGGGTTCCAGTGAGAACACCAAGTTGTGTGACTTAACTAGTCACAACAACAATGACTTTATCTACACACCTATTGCTGCTCCCGCCACTGGAGCTACGTCCTATGAGATTAAACCTACTTTACTGAACCTAGTTGTGAAAGATCAATTCCCCGGTGCTGAAGATGATGCTGCCTTGCACTTGAACAATTTTGTTGAGCTCTGTGATATGCAAAAATACAAAGAAGTAGATGGTGATATTGTGATACTTAAGCTTTTTCCTTTCTCCTTGAGAGGAGGAGCTAAAGTGTGGCTTCAATCTTTGCCTAGGAATAGCATAGATTCTTGGGATAAGTGCAAAGATACTTTCATTGGGAAGTATTACCCGCCTGCTAAGATTATCCAGTTGAGGAGTAACATAATGAATTTTAGGCAATTGGATAATGAACATGTTGCTCAAGCTTGGGAACGTATGAAATCTCTTGTTAAGAATTGCCCTACACATGGTTTGACTACTTGGCTGTTTATCCAAACTTTCTATGCAGGATTGAACTTTACCTCGCGGAATCTGGTAGAATAGGCCACGGGAGGAACCTTTACGTCAACTACACTTGGTGCTGCCACAAAGCTATTGGATGAGATGATGACAAATTATACTCAATGGCACACCGAGAGAGCTCCAACAAGTAGGAAGGTAAACTCTGTTGAGGATATCTCCTCCCTTAATGATAAGGTTGACATGATCATGACTCTACTTACAAAGCAAGCTCCTATTGATCCTCATGATGTTCCTTTAAATTCTTTGGTTGCTCAAGAAAGAGAGCAAGTGGATGTTAATTTTATTTCTAGGAACAACTTCAATAACAATGCTTATAGGAGTAATTTTGGTAGCAATCCTAGACCGTTACCATCCAACAACTATGGGAATAGCGACACCTATAGTAACACTCCTAATGATAGAAGAATGCCTAGTTATGAAAAACTTTTAGAGATAGAGAAGGCTACAAAGAATTATATGCACACTCAATATGAACATAACAAGGCCTTATCTAGACAATTAGACGGGCATTCTTCCATCTTGCAAAACATTGGAAGACAACTTGAGAGCCTGAATAGTGAAATTTCTAATCTCCAAACTAGACTCACCACCACAAAGATCCAGGTCTCCAATATGTCTCACACACATGCCACTTTGATAAATCAAATGGCGGCCAAACCCGAAGTGGTTGTACCTCAGGAAGAGGAAGACAGAATTAAGAGCCTTCCTACACACACTACCATTGCTACTATACAAGTTGTTGAGGATCTCAAAACTTTTAGCACCCATCGCACTCCTAGTCCCAATGGACCTATTAATGGTGATGCTAATACCTCAACTATAGGACAAGAAGGTCCTATGAATTTAGAGACTACCAAAAGAATGAGCTTAGATGGCATTACTACCACTTTAATAAATGGTAGTAACCTTGATTTTCACAATTGTAGTCTCTCCGAAGTTATCACCTTTTTGCACAGAATGGCTAAAGACCCCCACTCTAGTACGCTTAATATTGCCTTCACCGACCATATTATCGATGATCTTATCAAATCTAGGGAGGAGAAGCTCAAGCTAGAGACTTCTATTCCTAGAAGACTAGAAGATGGTTGGGATCCTATGATCAAAATAAAATAAAATAATATCTCTTGCTTTGCTTTGTGTGATGTTGGAGCTAGTGCCTCCGTTATGCCCAAAAGAATGTATGATATGCTTGATTGGAAACCTTATAATCCATGTTCTTTTGGTGTTCGTCTTGTTGATTCTTCCATAAAGAAACCTTTAGGGATAATTGCTGATGTTCTTATTATTGTCAATGATAATTATGTGTCCGTTGATTTTCTTATTATGGACATTGAATGTGATCCTTCATGTCCAATTATTTTGGGACGTCCTTTTCTCCGCACCGTTGGTGCTATCATTGACATGAAAGAGGGAATTATTAAATTCCAATTTCCTCTTGAAAAGGGAATGGAACACTTCCCCAGAAAGAATATTAAGTTACCTTATGAGTCCGTTACTCGGGCAAGTTATTCTTTTGGAGTTGATAACACTTGATTTTCTTGCATTATGCCTATCTCAAAGGCATAAAAGAAAGCGCTTATTGGGAGGCAACCCAATTTATTTTTTACTTTCAGTTTTAGTGGTCTTGATGCTTTTTACTACTGTAGAAACACCATTGTATCTTTATTTTTAAGCTTTGTGCCAAGATATAGCCTCCGATTGCAAGAAAGTTCAAAAATTGTGACATGCTGTCGAGAAACAGATTCTGTTTGCTTGACGGAATAATTCACCAAAAATCACCAGATCATATTTTTTATCTGAATTGTTTTGAAAGCATGCTGTGTATAATTGCCTTTCTGTAATCTTTTCTGAGTTTTTTGGTTTCAGTTGTAGAAGTTCCCCGAATAAATTATTTACTACCTGATGTTCAATTTTTCACAGATTTTGTCATGTTTTGCGTTTTCATTGTTTTGCGAATCCTAAACTTGCTTTTTATTTGAAAAAACCTTTTGGAAATAAAGAGAAGTAGTAGCCTTTCATGAAAATCTTTATTTCCAGTAGGTAATGAATTATTTTATTAAGGGTACTAACCACTCTAATCAGCTTATGTTGAGTTTCGTATGAAGGGAGTTTTCAAGTATGCGATGGGAGAGATGATGAAATAAGATACATGAGTGTTAAGCACCCAAGTTTGGTTATGCCCCCATGCACCCCAAGAAATAATCAAGGAGACTCAAGCGTCTAAGCTTGGGGATGCCCCCGTGCATCCCCTTCTCTATCAACAATCATCAGTTCGTCCATCTCCATGCTATATTTTTATCACTTCATATGATATGTGCTATGCTTGGAGCGTCTCGCTCTTTAATTTTTAGTTCGTTTTAGTTTTTGTTGTTGTTAATAACAAGTCGTAACCTAGCCTACCTTGTTTGGAAGAGAGACACGCTACATTCCACTCTAGAACACAACTTTGGTTTTCATGCTTATCTTTTTGTGGGTTCTTCATTTTTCGTAGCTACTATCATGCTTAGCTCTTAGTTATCATGCTTATCTTTTTTAAGAGCTATTATTTAAGTTGCTTCTGCAAATCTCTTGAGTTATCATGCTTATCTTGTTTAGAGAGTTGGCTCGTTGCACTGAGTTGTGTGTCTTGCATGAGTAGGTAACTGAGGTTGCTATTTAAGTATAGTAGTAACTTGCAATAGTTTTGAGTTATTGATCTGAGTAATGTTTGGACTATTGGTGCCAGGATCTCGAGCCTATTAGTGATAGGTGTCATATTTTGGGAAATCCGTGTGTTTTTCAAAAACTAAAAATTAGTTGAGAGCTCTAGCTATTAAATTGATTGCTAACCTCTAGAGGGGTTGGAATATATAGAGTACCTTCACGTTACCATGAGTCGAGGATGCGCAAGGATAACCAAACCCCCAAACACTCCTCCTCGGGGTACGTGTCTCTTTGTGAATTTCCTAACGAGATAGAGATTTACCGATAATAAGTGTATGAGTTCTTCGGACTAACGTGAGTATTCGATTGTTGGCACCTCCACCATCCATATTTTGCTAGCCTCTTCGGTACCGTGCATGGCCCGTTCTCACATTGAGAGTTGGTGCAAACTCCGTCGGTGCATCCAAACCCATGACATGATACACTCTGTCATACATAAGCCTCATTATATCTTTCCTCAAAACATCCACCATACCTACCTATTAAGGCATTTCCATAGCCTTTCTGAAATACATTGCCATGCAACATCCACCATCTCATGACTTGATCTTAATATCATACATGTTTTTTCTTGATCATAGAGCCGCATGATAGTTGGGCCTTGCCCTTATTACTGCTACATGACGCGCTAGTATCATTGCATATCCTGCTACACTGGCAGAGGCATACATTTGCATACATCATGATAATTTTTCACTTGTCTTTATGTTGAGTACTTCTTATAAAGTGTGATGATTTTTCTTTTATTCATGTAAAACATAGAGTGTTTCCCTTAAGAGAGGAAAGATCCCAAAGAGGACAAACAAAAGATCCCAAAGAGAACAAATGAGAGATAAAAAGAAAGAGCCAAAGAGGCCACAAAAAATTAAAAAAAGAGAAAAATAAAAAAGAAATAAAAAGAGAGAAGGGGCAACACTACTATTCCTTTTGAAAGATCCACACTCGTACTCCATTGCTATATTTGTACTACATAGAGATTATCATTCATGTGTAACTATGTGGGGACCCTTACACTATAAAACTTGGTTTGCATATTCCAATGATGAGCCTCCTCAAATGACCTCTAGGTCTTCATGAGCAAACAAGTTGGATGGACCCCCACTAGTTCCATTGGAGAGCTTACCTTAGCTCATATGTGCATCCGTTACATGGCAATCCCTACTCCTCACATCATGTCTATCATTTAGCCTTCTCTCGCCTATGGTTGTCATCGTTGATGTGAGACTTTTGCACCTTTTTGTCTACCTGCCCATCATTATTCTATTTTCCATTCTAAGTGCCAACATATCTTGCTTACGCCCTTCCATTGCATGAGTGCTCAAAGTCAAAAGCGAGAGAATCATTTTCACTTGTGCCTGACTAGTGGTCTGGGGATGAGTCAAAATAAGAATCTGAAGGAGACTAAGTGTGAGATTTAGTACATTGAGTTCTCAATTAAAAAATAATATTTTATGATCTCAACCCATCACCCACTTCTTGCACGCAAACACCATTTGGAGACATTCGAGTCACGGAGAGCGAGAGCTGTTGCACCTTTATGTTCTTACTTTGCTAAATTCAATACTAGATATAGACTCTTGCTTGTTATTGCCTTGACTTGAATTGCATATCTCACTTGCTTTACTTTGAAGTTCTTATGTGTGTGTTAACATGTTACCACAGAAATTGTTGTGTTATCATTTATCTACTCGAGGACGAGCAGAAATTAACCTTGGGGATGTTGATACGTCCCAAACGTATCTATAATTTCTGCTTGTTCCATGATCTTTTGGGTGACATTGTTATATGCTTTGCTACACTTCTATATCATTTTACACATATTTGTACTAACCTACTAACTCAGTGCATCTAGTGCCAGTTTATGTCGGGTGATGTCTATTTTGCACGGGCTTTTACCCAATTTTCCGAAGCCCGAAAGATTCCAGGAAAAATATATATATAATCAGCAAAACAGAAGCTTCTGAATCACCGAAGATGGGCCAGAGGGGGGCCAGGGTCCTCCCACGCGGCCATGCCCTAGGCCGCGCCAGGAGGTCGCCTGGGTGGGTCCCACCTCCTTCGGTGCCCTCCTTTGGCCTATATATAGAGTCTCGAGAGGAAACCCTTGCACACTTTCTGGAATTGCGAATTTCTCCATCGTTCCGCCGCCGGAGCGCTTCTGAGATCGGGAGCGTCAAGAGACCTCTTCCCGGCACCCTGTAGGAGGGAGGATTGACCTCCGGGAGATTCTCCACCGCCATGGACGCTTCCCACACATGCCGTGAGTAGTCCTCCTTGGACCATGAGTCCATGACCAGTAGTTATGTGATGTCCTATCTCCAATCTTGTGCTTCAATGGTTAGTCCTTGTGAGCTTCCCTACATGATCAAGGCATCTATGTAATTCTCTTGCTATTGCTATGCTCGGTTTGTTGGGATCCGATGGATTATGAGATTATGTTCAGATTGTTATGAGTTATATATTTGATTTTCCTTTTATATTATGTTCCTTAGTGATTCATGCATGTTCTCCGTTGCTTTTTATTGCTTTGACCAAGTAGTAGATTGTAACTCCAAGAGGGAGCGTTATGCATGATTGTGGGTTCATGCCCCTCGATGTCTAGCTTGAGTGACAGAAACATGACACTTGGGGATGTGCTTGTTTCCACCAGGGAGAAAACAACGGTTCTTGTGACCACGGTTGCAAGGATTGTTTACCTTACGCATAGTTCGTAAATGCAGTTGTCCGTTGCTTTGAGTTTACACTTTGGGTGGGGCTCGCAACGTAATACCGGAGAGATGTTCTGGATAGATATCTCAAGGTAGATGATTATTAAGTAGATGTTGCTGAATAAACGGTCTACTTGTCTTGGCGTATTGCCAATTACTATTGAACCTCTAACTACCAAGTAGCATAATTAGCATTGCGCTGCGATCGTAATTCTGTCAATTGCCCAACTGTGATTTGTTTACCCAAGCATAGTTGTTTATCATCTTTTGGGAGAGAGACATCACTAGTGAACACCATCACTTAGTAGAAAAGAGGGCTTTTGACCACTTGATGAAATTCCATTAGTCCCGGTTCACTTACAAACCGGGACCCATGGGGGCATCGGTCCCGGTTTGTAAGGCCAGGGCACCGGCCGGGCCTCGTGGGCCATTGGCCCAGGTTCGTATGGCCCCTTTGGTTCCGGTTCCACACACGAACCAGGACGAATGTGCCTCGCTCCTGGCCCACAACCATTGGTCCCGGTTTTTGGCTGGAACCGGGACCCTATGTTGAACTTTAGTCTCGGTTCCGTCCGCAAACCGGGACCAATGATTTGCCTATATATACCCCGTGCCCATGAGAGAGCAGTGCATTGCTCTGTTTTTTTGGCCAGCCGTGGGAGAGCTTTGTGGTGCTCTAGCTCACCTCCTATGCACATGAGGTGTTCGATGAAATGCCCAAGCCACACTTAAGCTTTCTCCCCTCTAATCTCCTTGTCCAAGCTCGATTTTCCTCTAGTTTTGTGTAGCTTTAGCGATCTGTCCATGTCCCGTCCCGTCCTCACCGCCGTCAATCGCCCGTGCCCATCTCGGCGTCGGCACCACCGTGGTTAGTCTCTTCTTCTTATCTTCTTTCTTAAAGAAAAAAGTTCTTACTTGTATGATTTAGATAGATACTTGTGTAATTTTCTTACTTCTATTATTGTTTGTTATTATATAGTGCGATGGTTTTCGTATCCGCCTCCGTCGGCCCTCGTCCTATCTATGATTCAGCTGTGGTATATACTATGTTTTATAACTATTTGTTTTATTTAGTGTTGATGACAATTATGCCGACCAACGTGACATATATTTTTTTATCTAGGAGGTATGTGAACCAGAAATTCGAACCGACATACAAATTCTTGCCGAGAAGTTAAATTTGGTTGAAAAAGAAAAGAGTAACTTGAAAGAAAAATTACAAAGAGTTGAAGAGGAGAAGATGATATTGGAGTTGGATGTTGCCAATGTGCGTGACGATCACAAGATCAAGATGAATGCAATGCGCTTGAAGATTAGAAACATTAGAAAACATGCCATTCATACGGAGGCTTGGTATCATTATGCCGTTGGATCAATTTGGACCTTAGTTGCGCTTATGATCGCATTTGTTGTTGCATTTAAATTTAGTAGTTTCAATGTATGTTCTAATTAGATGCTCTGGAGAGCTATATGTTGTTCAATAATGAGAACTATGTAAGAACGTTATGTATTTATTTTGGTCACTACTGTACTTTGCCTTTAATGTGATGATGAATTTCTATTAATTTGGTCACTTCTCTATTCATGATATGCTGTAATGGTTTTTAATACACGCACCAATGTGGAAAAAATGAAATAAGTTCGAAAAAATGAAATGCCTTTTCTAACAGATGAGTTTTCGTATGAAACCCTCATACTTTGAAAGAGATTGTCCGATTTGTACACGAAGTGCATCTAGTTTTGAATCATATCGAATCATGTGAAGAACAGATCTTGTTGGAATTTCTTCAATCATGTCGAATCATCTGGAACCATGTCGAATCATGTCGAATCATGTGAAGAATAGATCTTGTTGGAATTTCTTGAATCATGTTGAATCATGTGGAATCATGTTGAATCATGTGAAGAATAGATCTTGTTGGCATTTCTTGAATCATGTCGAATTATGTGAAGAATAGATCTTGTTGGCATTTATTGAATCATGTCGAATCATGTGAAGAATAGATCTTGTTGGAATTTCTTGAATCAAGTCGAATCATGTCGAACCATGTGAAGAATAGATCTTGTTGGAATTTCTTGAATCATGTGGAATCATGTCAAATCATGTCGAATCATGTGAAGAATAGATCTTGTTGGCATTTCATGAATCATGTCGAATCATGCAGAGCTTGGTGAAGACCCACCTGTTCCTGCCGGTCTTGAAGCTCTCCTCGAGCTTGGCCTTGGCGGACTTGGTGGCGGTGAGCTTCTTGTCCTTGGTGGTGAGGGAGTCGGGCCGCTGGAGACCACCTTCTTGAGGTCAATGTCGAGGGTGTAGCGCGTGGGCATGAGGTGGGTGAAGTTGACGAGCTTGAGGAAGACCTTTACGCGAGACTTCTTGGCCGTCTTCTTGTCTGAGTCCTTGCGGATCACCTTCTTCGGGTATTTGGCCAGGCCGACGACCAGGCAGTACCCGTAGGGGCGGTCGCGGGTGCCCTCCTCGAACACTCACACAATCACCACCTTCTTCCCAGCGTACCTGCCCTGCAGCAGGATCACCGCCTTGCCCGGCTTCAGGAACTTCACCATCTTCCTTCTCCTCTCCTCGCGATGTGCCGCCGCCGATGGGTTTAGGATTGGCGGAGGGGTTGGAGGCTGTGGGCAGGGGAAATCTGGCGGCGTGGTTGGGGAGGAGATTATATAGGGTTGGCGGCGCTAGGGTTTCGCCCAATCATGTGAAGAATAGGTCTTGTTTTTGGTGGTTCTTCAACAAACACCTCGGTCGTGGCAGGCACAGGCCATTCGTGTCGGTTTGTGGCACCAACCAGGACCAAAGACATCCTTTCGTGTCGGTTCGTGGTACAAATCGGGAAAAATGAAATAAGTTCGAAATAACGAAATGCCTTTTGTGACAGATGTGTTTTCGTATGAAACCCTCATACTTCGAAAGAGATTGTCCGATTTGACACGAAGTGCATTCAGTTTTTGCGGCAACCCTCTCAACTTTTTAGCACATGCTGTGTGGGTGAAATGATGAAACCATGCCAACTTTCAACCTATTAAGAGTTTATTTGTAGTGCTTTTCAATTTCTAGGTCATTTAGTTCCGAACAATCAATAAAAGAATGAAAAATACCAAATGAAGTCAGAAAGTGTTGAAAATGGATGATGTGGCCTTGAATGGTTCATTTTGAACACACAAAAAGTCTGGAGGTCAAATAAGTTCAAAAAAATGAAATTCCTTTTGTAACACATGAGTTCTCGTATGAAACCATCATACTTCAAAAGAGATTGTCCGATTTGTACACGAAGTGCATCCAGTTTTTGCGGCAACCCTCTCACATGCTATGTGGGTGAAATGATGATACCATGCCCACTTTCAACCTACTAAGAGTTCATTTGTAGTGCTTTTCAATTTCTGGGTCATTTAGCTCCAAAAAAAATCAGTAAAAGCATGAAAAATACCAAATGAAGTCGCAAAGTGTTGAAAATTGATGATGTGGCCTTGAATGGTTCATTTTGAACACACAAAAAGTCTGGAGTTCAAATGAGTTCGAAAAAATGAAATGCCTTTTGTAACGGATGAGTTTTCGTATGAAACCCTCATACTTCGAAAGAGATTGTCCGATTTGTACACGAAGTGCATCCTGTTTTTGTGGCAACCCTTTTAACATTTTAGCACATGCTATGTGGGTGAAATGATGATACCATGCCATCTTTCAACCTATTAAGAGTTCATTTGTACTGCTTTTCAATTTCTCGGTCATTTAGCTCTAAAAAATCAGTAAACGCATGAAAAATACCAAATGAATTGAGGAACTGTTGAAAATTGATGATGTGGCCTTGAATGGTTCATGAAGACTCTGTTTTTAGTGTGGATCTATATGAGATGCTATGTTTCATTTGTTGAATCATGTGAAGAACAGATCTTCTTGTAATTTCTTGAATCATGTCGAATCATGTGAAGAATAGATCTTGTTGGCATTTCTTGAATCATGTCCAATAATGTGAAGAATAGATCTTGTTGGAATTTCTTGAATCATGTCGAATCATGCCGAATCATGTGAAGAATAGATCTTGTTGGAATTTCTTGAATCATGTCGAATCATGTCAAAACATGTGAAGAATAGATCTTGTTGGAATTTCTTGAATCATGTCGAATCATGTAAAGAATAGATCTTGTTGGCATTTCTTGAATCATATCGAATCATGTGAACAATAGATCTTGTTGGAATTTCTTGAATCATTTAAGAATCATGTGAAGAATAGATCTTGTTGGAATTTCTTGAATCATGTCGAATCATGTCAAGAATAGATCTTGTTCGAATTTCTTGAATCATGTCGAATCATGTGGAATCATGTAGAATCATGAGGTGGGTGAAGTTGACAAGCTTGAGGAAGACCTTGACTCGGGACTTCTTGGTCGTCTTCTTGGACGAGTCCTTGCGTATCACCTTCTTCGGGTATTTGGCCAGGCCGGCGACCAGGCAGTGCCTGTAGGGGCGATCGCGGGTGCCCTCCTCGAACACGTGCACGATCACCGCCTTCTTTTCGGCGTACCTGCCCTACAGCAGGATTACCGCCTTGCCCGGCTTCAGGAACTTCACCATCTTCCTTCTGCTCTCCTCGCGTGCGCCGCCGCTGATGGGTTTCGGGTTGGGGGAGGGGTTGGAGGCTATGGGCGGGGGAAAGTTGGCGGCATGGTTGGGGAGGAGATTATATAGGGTTGGCGGCGCTAGGGTTTTGCCGAATCATGTGAAGAATAGATCATGTTTTGGTGGTTCTTCACCAAACACCTCGGTTGTGGCAGGCACAAGGCATTCGTGTCGGTTTGTGGCACCAACCGGGACCAAAGACATCCTTTCGTGTCAGTTGGTGGTACAAATCGGGACCAACGACGCCCTTTAGTGTCGGTTTGCGACACAAACCGGGACTAAAGGTCTCTTCTTCCCGCCTGTTAGGCTGCTGAAAATTGACCTTTAGTCGCCGTTTGATGCTCGAACCAGGGCAACAGTTTTTCGCATATAAGGCGAGAGTTATCGAATTTTCCGCAACCTCTCCCATTTGCCCTCGCCGCCGCCGCCGATCCATTCCTCCTCGTCGTCGCCACCGTCCCCAAGCCCGTCGTCGTCGCCGCCCCCGAGCCCGTCGCTGTCGCCGCCCCTGCCCCCAGCCCGTCATCGTCGCCGCCCTCGAGCCCGTCGCTGTCACCGCCCCCGAGCCCATCGCCGTCGCCGCCCCCGCCCTGAGCCTAGGGTTCTTTCTAGGATATGATTCTTGTATATTTGCAAAATATTTGCTCAAGCCCCGATTGTTCTTGCGGAAATATTTGCAATATATATATATATTGTGTTTTATTATTGTATATTTGGTGTCATACTTGCATGTTGAGAAAAATAGGTAGTGGGCGCTAGCTAAATTCAAATGAGATGATTATTGTATAAATGATAACTAGAAAGTAAAACATTAAACAATAAGAAAATTTTCTCAAAGGAATTTGTCTCGACGTCGACGATGCCCGGCCTGCATCCTCGTCGTCGAGTGGTCAGCAAGAGCCTTCTTGATAGGTGCCAGCATGTCCGGGACTGGGCTCCGCCGGGCTGGCACTAGGAGGTGCTACCTTCCGGGGGGCGCACCTTGGTGAGGAATCCCGGTCTCATCGACGACCCGGAGCTTCTTTGGCGGCGATCGCGTGGGCCATTATCGGTGCCGAGGGAGCTGCCCCCCACGGAGATGGAACGTCGTCGTGTCAGGGAGGAGGACGAGCACGTCTGTCGCTACATGGCTGCGTTGGATGCCAGGTTCTCTAATACCTGGCAGGTTCTCTAGGGACATCACCCGAGCTATGATTCGGTGAAGGTTCCTGTCAGGACCCCGATCCTAAAATGTAAGAACCCAGCCCGTAACACATCACATCACTTTGCGGCCTCACGCACGGTAAACTCCACGGCTGCCACCTTACCTTGCCCAGAAACGTTTGCGTCTTTTGGCTCACGTATATGAATGTGTCGCTAGCATTCAAACGACAAAGAACCTGGGTCGACATGACTAGTTATAAACCCAAGTGGTACATCCATACACGGACAGGCATACATAACCCAGCAAAGCAGGTGTTGGTCATCAGCGTGTGTAGACGAGTCATAGCAAGCTACAAGGACACCATTACACCGCGTGACATTTCCCCGAAGGGACAGACACAGCAGCAAAGAAGGATACATGCCGGTCAATCAATGTGTCCGGAGCAGTAGAAAGCTACCAAAGCTCGGTGGAAGCACAAAGAGGCATTTCCCCATAAAGAGTACTACTAAAGGCACACAACTAGGTGTCGAATCCCACATATATAATGCATTTCATAACATACACACAATATGCACGATATGTGTAGATACAACATGGCATCACAACATAACACTATGACTCAAGCTTTTTATTAAAGACTCATAAGAGTGAACATAGTATGATATTACAAACAGGGGTCACACGACCCTACACTCAAGTCATACAAGCATCAAGCGGAAGCAAAACATGTCTCGTTACACACATCTACTAAAAATGGCTGGAGGATCCTGAAAAGCTACCACGACCCTACCGAAGGAGCCAGACCTCTGTCTGGGATCCCCAAGCTATTCCGGTCAACATTGAACACATCGTGTAGAAACCTCTAATGAGACTAAAATCTTCTCTGCAAAAACATAAATACAGCAATTGTGAGTACAAAGGTACCCAACAAGACTTACATCAGAACTATCTACATATGCATCAGTATCAATGAAAGGATTGTGCGGTTTGATTGCAGCAAGCTAGCTTTTACTCTTGGCTAACCTGTACTACTACTACAAGTTCTTTCTTTGAGGTGGGATAGCGCACACGAGTCCACATATTCACCAATCAATACACCACCATGGATCCACTCTCGTCTCCCTACAAGAAAGCCATCCATAGCACTCACACTTATCTTGCATGTTTTTGAGCATCCATTTAATTTGTCTATGTACCACGTAACGTTTCTAAGTAGTCCATATCCAAGGACGCGGCTATTCGAATAGATTAAATCACCATGCAGGGGTATACGTCATCACACATGCTCTCACCACTTAGCACCATATGCACGTCATGCATCTCGGCAACCGTCAAGCGGAAGCACTGTTGTGGGTGTCGGCCACGACTGTTAACCACACAAGACCCTAGTCCAGCTTTATCGCATATTTGAGACTGAACCCACAAGGAAGTCCGGCCGAGGTTTCCTCTACGGCACCAAACGATGTGCGCATGGTTTCCAAGCCCACCATCCGGGTGACACTTGGTACACCATGCCACTGTGTATCTACCGCACTGAAGCCTACCCCGTCAGGCAGAGCTAAACACGGCCGCCAACACTTTTCCTACAAACACCAGAAACTAGTTGCAACTCCTGGACATAGATCTAGGCGATTAATAAGCCAAGAGGGTCAATTAAGTATCCCAATGTGTGGTAGTATCTTGTCTTGGATAACATACACAGAACTCAGTTCTTAAGGACGATCCCAATGAGACAACCCACCATGTACTCCTACATGGCCTCTCACCGCTAGCTTTACCAAATCGGATTCACACCTTTACTCTCACACTGTAGAACATGAACACAACCATTCCGATTCATCGTCCAGATGGATCAGACCCGACATGACTCTAAGCATAGCGGGCACCGTAAGCAATCATAGATGAGTAAGCACAACAAGGCTCAAGCAGTTACTACTCATGCTAAGTGGTTTCAACTATTTAATGTGGCAAAATCAGGTCATGCAGAGGAATGGGTTCAACTGCCGGAACAGGTAAAAGTTGAATTGTGATTGTCCTAATGCAATAAAAGAGAGCAGGAGCGAGAGAGTGGGTTTATATAAATATTCTCAAGGGGGTTTGCTTGCCCGACAGTTCTGAAGATACCCATGAGTCTTCATCAATGTCAATGATCACATCATCGAAACCATCATCTACCGAGAGGGAACAACACCGACAAACACAAAAAGAGTAATATTTACTTCACAAAAATGCAACACTATGATGCATGATCATGACATGAAAATGAAATGTGGCATGGCTAATGTAGGTACCATTTCTTAAGTTGAAGCTAGCCTGAATCAAAATTCAAATATCACTTCAAACAAGGTATTTTTCAGATATCCTTTTAATTGATTCGACCTGATGCTCATGCATAACTTGTTTTATCATGCATGAAGATGGCATATTGAGGTACTGAGTTTCCTAGCTCAATGTTTGGTCTTATTAATTGAAGTGGAATTCAAATATATACCAAATTCCAACTCCAAACTATTTATTAAATTTACCCCAATCATCATTTTGCCTACTTGGTGATGTTAACTTTCTCAAACATGCATGAAAATGCCATAATCAGATTCCTTGAATTTCTTTGATCATTTTTCATATATTATTTACTTAATTTGGAGTTATATTTTATTTTCTATGATTTTTTAAATTTTACTACATTTTCTAGAATTATTTTATAACACAAAATACTATTATTGCATCAGCACTAACGTCAGCAGGTCAACTGGTCAGCCAAGTCAAACCTGACAGCGAGGGCCCACCAGTCAGTGAAACAGGGCTAATCCCCGGTCAAACCTAAGACTAACTAGGCTTTGACCCCCTGTGGGGCCCTCTGTCACTGACTGGGGGTATTAGTGGTTAATTAGGGTCTAAACTAATCCCTGACCGACCGGGCCCACATGGGAGTGGCTCGGGCCGGCGAGGTCGACGTCGGCGACCAACAAAGCGACGGAGGCTCGCCGGAATTGCGGCATCGGCGTCCATTCAAGGCATAGATGGGTGGAATGGGTTCGGCCGTTGCAGGGAGTGGGGCTACGAGGCACGGGAGAGCATGGAAAGAGAGGGGAAATGACGGCGAACTCACGGCGGTTCCATCTGCGGTGACGGGGAGGTCGGGGTCGTCCTCTAGCCGGCGAATCGACGCCGGGAAGCTCCGGTGGCCGGAGAAGAAAACAGCGGCGGTGGCGGCGCTCCGAGGCTCCCGGTCTTGATTCTTCTGGCAGGGAGTCGAGGGCGATGCTGCGAGGACAACGGGCCTCTCGGGAAGGCGAGGGGTGGCCGGAGGCTACGGCTGCGACGGACGGCAGCGACGGCCACGCTGGGATTCGGTGGGGAAGGAGAAGCACAGAGATGGGGAAGAGACCAGATAGGGGTGGAGAAGAGAGAGGGGGCTCTAGGGCATCTCCAGGCGAGGAGATAAGCTTAGGGGGAGGCGAGCAGGAGGTGGAAGCAGGAGGTGATTGCGGGTGAGCGTGCGTGCGCCACGCCTCTGCCTACTAGCGAGAGGTGGAAGAAGACCCTTTCGCCCCTAGTGGGCTGGGCCATCTCCTTCCTGGGCCAAGTAAGCAGGTAAGGTTCTTTCTCTCTTTTATTTTTTTGTTATTTCCTGTTTTATAATTTCAAACATTTGTTTTGATTTTTTTAAAATACCAAATCACTTAATAAAATTCTGAAAATTTATATGTGGCCTCTTATAATATATTGAGAACCACTCACCAATTTCCAGATTTATTGGATCTATAAAATTATTTATAGAATTTATAAATCCAATGCAAATAGGGTTGAATTAATTCAAATGCCCAATATGAAATGATTCTGTGATCCAATAATATTGGTTGACATTTTTATCTGAGTCCAATATTTTATTGGAAAATCAGGAACATTTCCGTGTAGTTGTTTGTAGTAACTTTTATCTTGGTCATTTGACAAAATTCTTTATGAAACTTGATCATATCTCAATTCAAATCCTTTTGAATTTAGAATGCATGCATGAGTATGCAATGGCAAGCAATGCTAAGCTAGGGTTGTGACAACTCTTCCCCACTAAACAAGAATCTCATCCCGAGATTCAAGCGTAGGATAGGAATAACAGGGGACACTAGCTATCATAATCTTCACGATCCAATTGCCCTTCCTAAAAATGATGATTCATTGCACCATGTTGATCTTGACATCTTTATCTTGAGGTCTTCATCTAATAACGACGATAAAAGAACAGGAAGACTCTACAAGATTCGGTCTCCTCAAAGATCGAGCAACTCAAGATCAACTCATAGAATGAGACGTAGGAACGTCCCTTGAGCTGAGACACAAAACACATAACAGGAATGAGGAAATGAAGCATATGACAGAGATTCAATTGGTAGGCAACAATTCTACGCTTAAAATAGATGGTGACCAGGTTTCAAAGTAGCGAGGATTAAATTGCCCTTCATACCATAACGAGGCACCTTAGGAGGGTGACTCGCAGAATTATTCCCTTAAGTGGCAAAAAGAATTACTTTTGATCCAAAGATCATTGAAACTCTTCATACCAGAATAAGGCAATTCACAATTGATTGTTTGAAGGAATTTGAAAGAATTGCATACTTAGGTTGGAAAGGAACTAGGGTTATTGTCACGCCAAAGATGCGACCCTATCCTCAATTTGGCACGGGGCCTCGTCAAGGATAGAAGCGCATCTCGTCGTGTCGCAAGAATGTATATCGTTACAAGTACATGTACTGAAAAGAAGAGATATATAATAGAATTGGCTTACACTCGCCACAAGCTACATCAGAGCCACATCAGTACATTTCATAATCATCAAGAGTAAGAGCAGGGTCCGACTACGGACGGAAACAAACGACAAAAGAAGAACGATGTCCATCCTTGCTATCCCAGGCTGCCGGCCTGGACCCCATCCTAGATCGATGAAGAAGAAGAAGAAGAAGCAACTCCAAATGTACAATCAACGCGCTCGCGTCAAGTAACCTTTACCTGTACCTGCAACTGGTGTTGTAGTAATCTGTGAGCCACAGGGGACTCAGCAATCTCATTTCCAAAGGTATCAAGACTAGCAAAGCTTACTGGGTGAGGTATGGTTAAGTGGTGAGGTTGCAGCAGCGGCTAAGCATATATTTGGTGGCTAAACTTACGAGTACAATAAATAAGAGGGGGGAGATCTACGCATAACGGACGTGAGCTACTGATGATCAAGTGAATGATCCTGAACACCTACCTACGTCAGACATAACCCACCATGTCCTCGATCGGAGAAGGAACTCACGAAAGAGACAGTCACGGTTACGCACACAGTTGATAGATTTTAACTAAGTTAACTTCAAGTTATCTAGAACCAGTGTTAAACAAAGTTTCCACGTTGCCACATAACCGCGGGCACGGCTTTCCGAAAGATTTAACCCTGCAGGGGTGCTCCAACTAGTCCATCACAAATTACCACAAGCCGCATAGAAATCCTCGAACCAGAATAAGGCAATTCACAATTGATCGTTTGAAGGAATTCGAAAGAATTGCATACTCAGGTTGGAAAGGAACTAGGGTTATAGAACGACTCGGCAAACGGAAGGCACATTCCAATTACTACCGAGGATATAAAATAGTGTCTGAACGTGCTCTCAAGAACTTGAGCATTTCCATATTCATCAAGGTTTACCAACATCCGTGCCAAGGATCCTGGTGACACATCATACTACCATGATGAATAATGGTGGAGGATTCAGATGCAAAGGAAGACAACACTTTCTTAGATTTCACCTTAGCTATGCCAAGGGAACGAAATCTGGTTAATCAACCGAGAGACATTTAACACTCCGCTTCTAATGTTCTTCTTGATGTACTAGCACAACCCAATTATAGGTCATGCTTGATATATAGCACATCAAGTATAGGTCGGACTTTGGGGCTCAAAGGGGGTCCATGAGGAACAACTTCCAAAATAAGTCATACAAAGTCCTCACGGGGAGATGGCTAAGATTGCGGATGCAAGATATTATAATATTAAGTCTTCCGGCTAGGTGTGTTAGCCACGACATCACTTTACCGGGTTACACAGAGACCAATATTATAATTCTTGGGAGAAGTTCCAACCATTATAACTTCCTGAGATTCAGCTCTGGTTGGTGACAGGATGTGTCAGACTTAGCATGTCTGAAAGAGAAAGTCTGCAACACAAATCTACAAGATAACGTTGCAAGATTCTGAGGGGCTGAACTACGGAAGCCAACTCCAAAACATGAGCTGGATTGCAAAACCCACGTGTACACACTACCCAAGACAATGATGACCACATGGAAAATCTTACAACAAAACACTACCGAGTTATGGCTGGGAACCATCATTGCGGATAACGAAGCCATGTGCAAGTCCATCTGGTACCTTCAGGAATGGCACTTAACTTATTTTCCTTGAACAAATCAATCAGTGGCTTGGTGTGCTAGGAGATACATATGGAATGAAGATGATCAGTCTATCAAACCATAGAATACTTTGCACATGCATTACTGACTTGGGATGATTCTAGAGGAAGCAAAATAACTTTTCTCGAATTCACGGTGGCAACTTGCACCAATTACACGTGAATGGAGAGGAAGTCACTTCTTACACCTAACATATACCTCGTGCACGAGACACGAAGACAATGTCTACAAAGTTTACAACACTAACTTAATGTCCAACATAAATCATGGAACAATGAAAATGTTTCCAATGGGCTCAACAAAAATTCATTGAGATACCCATATAAATAGATTTCCACAACTATGTGAGCAAGATAATAGCATTGTCAGATCAAAGAATATAATGGTGTATGCTCAAGGAAATCCATGAGTCAGACACCGTTACGAAAATCTTTGGTTCTGAGTTTGATTTGACAATAGCCCATACTATAATCAAAATTGGACAAGATAATATATGCAACAATTGATCACATGAATCAACCGATGACAATATCATCTTTCTTCAGGACTCACACAACAGGAAAGATATCCCTTTAAAATGAACTAAATTTAGGCCAAGCTTTTATCTTCCAACTCTCCAAGTTGTTGTTTAGCTTAACCAACTAGCTCGGGGGTATCCAACACAGATTCTTGGAAAAGGGTGGCTTATAGGGAAATCAACTTGATCACGAGCTCTATCATAACAGTCAGGAAACAACTTGGTAATACTTCCGAGAAGATATTCGGAAAACCACGAACCACCCATATGTTATTAAGCTCGGGAACAATCTCGCTTTTCAGGACAAGATGATATGATCAAAGAGAGAAGGATTGACACAATCCTAACCCATTGATCGAAAAGTGCACCATGAAACATGGACTAGGTAGAAAGGTCAATCTTAGGATGACGATTCAATCACCATCACCATAAGAGTGAATTTATTGTCCACTAACTACTAGGCAATGGCATTGCTAGTAGTATTGATTTCACACATCATGGTTCACTTGTCGATATTCCGGTTACAACCAACACGGAAACCGAAGGATGAACAATGATAGCGAAAAGTATCACTATATCAAGGGTTCATAAGGGATGGTGCAATTCTCATGACATTCTTGACAAAAGAAGGTAATACTCCAAGATAGAGCAGAACAAAAGCTGGATTGGCATTTTGATCTGCGGAATACAACTATTTTGACCTAATCCAAGAAATGGATGAGGTACTGGAGTTTGCTTCTCCCAGTCATTCGGAAATAGAACAACTTGACAGAGCACATGAATAATAGACATCGATGACACGAATGCACAACTACTCTTAACTATCCTCTATAAATGAAGGTCAGAATACACAACTAGGTAGGACCAACTCAAGATAACATGATTTTCTGAGTTGTGGATGCATAGATTAGCATGTCGAATGAGTTCAACATAATTCTTCTAGATAACCCATGCAGAAGGGCGGGGTTGGCAGAGTCACAGTATGGAGTAGAGAACTCATCACGAGCACTCTTGTTATGATCTTTACTTCACGAAGAACTTCTGCCAGAGATGATCCATGGTGTTGGAAGAATGATATACCACGAACCTTGGAAACTACCACAAGGTTACTAATCATTCTAAAGGAACTAGCAACACTATCTACAAAAGTAAGCAGAATGATCCTTGGATTCAAGAACCATAAATGAAATACCTACAAACTAAATAACATCACGAGATGTTTTCGAAAATGATGGCTAGAGTTATCACACTTGAAACATAGAACACATCTAGACTATTGGGTGGTTTTCGAGGTAACATGTTTTCCTAATACTTCAACAAATATGTCGAGGCAATAGAGTACCTCAATGATACGTCTCCAACGTATCTATAATTTTTTATGGTTTCATGCTATTATCTTGTCAAACTTTGGATGTTTTGTATGCCTTTTATATCTTTTTTGGGACTAACTTATTAACTCAGTGCCAAGTGCCAGTTCCTGTTTTTTCCATGTTTTTACCCTTTTCAGAGGAGGGTTTTAAACGGAGTCCAAACGGATTAAAACTTCCGAAAAGATTTTTTCCGGAACAGAAGATATGCAGAAAGCTTGGGAAAAAAGGCACGGAGTCCCGGGGGAGGCCACAAGACCCCATGGCGCGGCCAGGGGGGTCGCGCCTCCCAGGCTTGTGGGCTCCCTCGGCCTCCCCTGCCCTAGCTCCTTCGCCTATAAATGCCCTAAAATCCCTAAAAACTCGAGAGATCCACGAAAATACTTTTCCGCCGACGCAAGCTTCTGTCTCCGCAAGATCCCATCTGGGGCACGTTCTGGTGCCCTGCCGGAGGGGAGATTCAGATATGGAGGGCTTCTTCATCAACAGCATGACCTCTCCGATGATGCGTGAGTAGTTCACCATAGACCTACGGGTCCATAGCTAGTAGCTAGATGGCTTCTTCTCTCTCTTGGATCTTCAATACAAAGTTCCCCATGATCTTCATGGACATCTATCCGATGTAATCTTCTTTTGCGGTGTGTTTGTCGAGATCCAATGAATTGTGGATTTATGATCAGATTATCTATGAATCTTATTTGAGTTTCTTCTTATCTCTCTTATGCATGATTTCGTATCCTTGTAATTCTCTTCGAGTTGTGGGTTTTGTTTGGCCAACTTGATCTATGATTCTTGCAATGGGAGAAGTGCTTGGTTTTGGGTTCATACCGTGCGGTGACCTCATCCAGTGAGAGAGGGGCAGCGAGGCACGCATCGTGTTGTTCTCATCAAGGGTAAAAATATGGGGTTTTCATCATTGGTTTGAGTTTATCCCTCTACATCATGTCATCTTGCTTAAGGCGTTACTCTGTTCGTCATGAACTCAATACACTAGATGCATGCTAGATAGTGGTCGATGGTGGAGTAATAGTAGTAGATGCAGAAAGTATCGGTCTACTTGTCTCAGACGTGATGCCTATATGTATGATCATTGCCTTAGATATCGTCATGACTTTGCGCGGTTCTATCAATTGCTCGACAGTAATTTGTTCACCCACCGTATTATTTTCTATTTTGAGAGAAGCCTCTAGTGAACACTATGGCCCCCGGGTCTACTTCACACCATATTTTCAGCCTTACACTTTTAATTTGTTGCACTTTCCGCCTTCAGATCTCACTTTTCAATCAATCTTGAAGGGATTGACAACCCCTTTATAGCGTTGGGTGCAAGCTCTTTTGTGTTTGCGCAGGTACTCTGGACTTGACGCGATTCTCCTACTGGATTGATACCTTGCTTCTCAAACTGAGGGAAATACATACTGCTCCTGTGCTGCATCACCCTTTCCTCTTCAAGGGAAAAACCAACGCTAGCCAAGTCTCCGTCAATGTGCCAATTTGTGGCGCTGTTGTTTGAGAAGTACCAGAAGGATTTCTGGCACCGTTGCCGGGGAGGATCAAGTCAAGAACTCATCCAAGTAAGTGTCGCAAACTCATCTCTTGCATTTACTTTTTTGCCTCTCGTTTTCCTCCCCCCCCCCACTTGTGAAAAATAAAATTTACAATTTTTTTTCCTTTTTCGTTTGCCTTTCCTTTGGTTGTGTGCTATGTGCCTTCAATATGCTTGCATCTTTGCTTGCTGAAAATCTAGTGATATGGATCCTCATCCACTTGCTAATCTTTTTAAGAGATCCAATTATGTTGATCCATTTGCTAGTAAGTTGAGTGCACTTGACTATCTTTATGGAGTTTTGCTTGAGATGCGTGAATCTAAAAATCGTGATGAAGAAATTTATGAAGTGATTCACGAGGGCTCCTTGAATGAAAAGCATGATTGCAATGGTTTCACTATAAATCCTATTAGTGTCAATCATGCTAAAAATATGCAAAACCCTAAGCTTCGGGATGCTAGTTTTGCTATGTCCACTACTTGTTGCAATGATCATGATTGGCGTAATGATTTTTCTTATCATCTTGAAAATTTGTTTAAGCCTCATGATGAATATGATATTTTCAATAATATTGAAAGTGGGTTTGGAGAAGTCTTGACTTTAGTTGATGATAATCCCACTATTTTTGAAGAGCGTAAACTTTGCATGCATGTGGATCATTAAAATAATATCCTATGTGATACCTATATTGTTGAATTTGAATATGATCCCACATGTAATTTCTATGAGAGAGGAAAATATTGTGGTAGAAACTTTCATGTTACCAATTTACCTCTCGTTATGTTGAGATTGATATTGTCTCTTTCTTCTTCCTTGCATATGGTAACTATTGGTTGTCTGGACAATCTGTTTTCCTATAAAATGCCTATGCATAGGAAGTATGTTAGACTTAGATGTGATTTTCACATGTTTTATGATGCTCTCGTTGTCGTTTAATTCTTGTCTTTTGTGTGAGCATCATTGAATTATCAATGCCTAGCTAAGGGCGTTAAACAATAGCGCTTGTTGGAAGGCAACCCAATGAATTTATCTTTTTATTTCTGTTTTGTTGTGTGCACACCATCATAATTCTGTTATGATTGTGTTTTTTGTGTTTGAGCCAAGCAAAACCTTTATGACTAGTTTGGTGTTGGTTGTTTGATCCTGCTGGAAAAAGACAGAAACTTTTCGCTCACGAAATTATTTTTTCGTTTTTATTCAGAAAGAGATTTTGCATTGATTCGTTTTGCTGCTGGTTGATATGCCTTTTTCCCATACAGTCGTAAGTTTTCAGAATTTTTGAGGTACCAAAAGTATACGAAGTATACAGATTGCTACAGACTTGTGTGTTTTTGACAGATTCTGTTGTTGTTGAGTTGGTTGCTTGTTTTGATGAAACTATGGATAGTATCGGGGGGGGGGGGGGGGGGGTACTAGCCATGGAAAAGTGGGAATACAGTAATATAACACCAATATAAATAGAAATCAAGATTGCTACAGTACCTAAAGAGGTGGTAGTTTGTTTTCTTGTGCTAATGACATCACGAGTTTCTGTTTAAGTTTTTTGTTGTGAAGTTTTCAAGTTTTGGGTGATGTTCTCATGGACAAAGGGATAAGGAGTGGAAAGAGCTCAAGCTTGGGGATGCCCAAGGCATACCAAGCCAAATTCAAGGACACCAAAAAGCCTAAGCTTGTGGATGCCCCGGGAAGGCATCCCCTCTTTCGTCTTCTATCCATCGATAACATTACTTGGAGCTATATTTTTATTCACCACATGATAGGTGTTTTGCTTGGAGCGTCTTGTATCGTAGGAGTCTTTTCTTTTTGTTGTGTCACAATCATCCTTGCTATACACCTTTTGAGAGAGACATGCACTCATCGTGAATTTGCTAGAATGCTCATTGTGCTTCACTTATATCTTTTGAGCTAGATAATTTTTCTCTATGTGCTTCACTTAGATCTTTTAGAGCACGACGGTGCGTGACTTCGTAGTTGGATTGTGCTATCAAAGTAGTCCCAAAGGTAATAGGTACCCAAAGAGGATACAAAAACCTCCATCTTCATGTGCATTGAGTAGAAAGAAAAGTTTGATTCCTCTCAATTAGTTTTGAGACGTGGATTTGGTAATATTAAGAGTTATGTTAGTAGGGTGTTGTGAATCTAGAAATACTTGTGTTGAAGTTAGTGATTCCCGTAACATGCACGTATGCTGAACCGCTATGTTAGGAAGTCGGAGCATAATTGATCTATTGATTTTCATCCTTTGAGTTGCGGTCGGGATCGCGCGATGGTTTACACCTACCAACCTTCCCCTAGGAGTATGCGTTTAGCACTTTGTTTCGATTACTAATGAAAACTTTCACAACAAGTATGTGAGTTCTTCATGACTAATGTGAGTCCATGGAATAGAGCACTTTCACCTTCCACCATTGCTAGCCTCCCTAGTGTTGCGCAATTTTCACCGGTGCACAAACCCACCATATGCCTTCCTCAAAACAGCCACCAAACCTACCTACTATGGCATTTTCATAGCCATTCCGAGATATATTGCAATGCAACTCCCACCGTTCCGTCTCATGACTTGTACCATCACTCTCATATTGCCATTGCATGATCGTAAGATAGCTAGCAAGATGTTTCAACGTCATATGCCAAGCTAGATCGTTGCACATCCCGGTACACTGTCGGAGCCATTTCCTATACAGTCATCATCGTTCTGAGCTTTGAGCTGCAAGTAAATAAAAATGTGATGATCATCATTATTAGAGCATTGTCCCATGTGAGGAAATAAAAAAAGAGGCCAAAGAGCCCAAATAAAAAAGAAAAAGAGAAAAAAAGAGGCCAAAGAGCCCAAATAAAAAGAAAAAGAAAAAGAGAGAAGGGACAATGCTACTATCTTTTTCCACACTTGTGCTTCATAATAGCAGCATGTTCTTCATGATTGAGAGCCTCTCGTTTTGTCACCACTATATACTAGTGGGAATCTTTATTATATAACTTGGCTTGTATATTCCAATGATGGGCTTCCTCAAATTTCCCTAGGTCTTCATGAGAAAGCAAGTTGGATGCACACCCACTAGTTCTCCTTTTGAGCTTTCACATACTTATAGCTCTCATGCATCGTTTGTATGGGAATCCCTACTCATTCACATTGATATCTAATAATGGACATCTCCATAACCCTTTGATACGCCGAGTCAATGTGACAATCTCCTCCTTTTTGTCTCACAACCACCACCACACTCTATTCCACCTATAGTGCTATATCCATGGCTCACGCTCATGTATTGCGTGATAGTTGAAAAAGGTTTGAGAAAGTAAGAGTGTGAAAACAATTACTCAGCCAATACCGGGGTTGTGCATGATTTAAATTAGTTGTGTGGGGATGATGGAGCATAGCGAGACTATATGATTTTGTAGGGATAACTTTCTTTGGCCTTGTTATTTCGAAAGTTCATGATTACCTTGCTAGTTTGCTTGAAGTATTATTGTTTTCATGTCAATAGCAAACTATTGTTTTGAATCTTACGGATCTGAACATTCATGTCACATGAAAGAAGTTACAAAGACAACTATTCTAGGTAGCATTCCACATCAAAAATTCAGTCTTTATCACTTCCCTACTCGAGGACGAGCAGGAGTTAAGCTTGGGGATGCTTGATACGTCTCCAACGTATCTATAATTTTTGATGGTTTCATGCTATTATCTTGTCAAACTTTGGATGTTTTGTATGCCTTTTATATCTTTTTTGGGACTAACTTATTAACTCAGTGCCAAGTGCCAGTTCCTGTTTTTTCCGTGTTTTTGACCCTTTTCAGAGGAGGATTTTAAACGGAGTCCAAACGGAATAAAACTTCCGAAAATATTTTTTCCGGAACAGAAGATACGCAGAAAGCTTGGGAACCAAGGCAGGGAGTCCCAGGGGAGGCCACAAGCCTCCATGGCACGGCCAGGGGGCTCGCGCCTCCCAGGCTTGTGGGCTCCCTGGGCCTCTCCTGCCCTAGCTCATTCGCCTATAAATTCCCTAAAATCCCTAGAAAAATTGAGAGATCCACGAAAATACTTTTCCGCCGCTGCAAGCTTCTGTCTCCGCAAGATCCCATCTGGGGCACGTTCTGGTGCCCTGTCGGCAGGGAGATTCGGATACAGAGGGCTTCTTCATCAACACCATGACCTCTCCGATGATGCGTGAGTAATTCAACATAGACCAATGGGTCCACAGCTAGTATCTAGATGGCTTCTTCTCTCTCTTGGATATTCAATACAAAGTTCCCCATGATCTTCATGGAGATCTATCCGATGTAATCTTTTGCGGTGTGTTTGTCGAGATCCAATGAATTGTGGATTTATGATCAGATTACCTATGAATCTTATTTGAGTTTCTTCTGATCTCTCTTATGCATGATTTCATATCCTTGTAATTCTCTTCGAGTTGTGGGTTTTTTTTGGCCAACTTGATCTATGATTCTTGCAATGGGAGAAGTGCTTGGTTTTTGGTTCATACCGTGCGGTGACCTCATCCAGTGACAGAGGGGTAGTGAGGCATGCATCGTGTTGTTGCCATCAAGGGTAAAAAGATGGGGTTTTCATCATTGGTTTGAGTTTATCCCTCTACATCATGTCATCTTGCTTAAGGCATTACTCAGTTCGTCATGAACTCAATACACTAGATGCATGCTGGATAGCGGTCGATGTGTGGAGTAATAGTAGTAGATGCAGAAAGTATCGGTTTACTTATCTCGGACGTGATGCCTATATGTATGATCATTGCCTTAGATATCGTCATGACTTTGCGTAGTTCTATCAATTGCTCGACAGTAATTTGTGCACCCACCATATTATTTGCTATTTTGAGAGAAGCCTCTAGTGAACAATACGGCCCCGGGTCTACTTCACACCATATTTTCAGCCTTACACTTTTACTTTGTTGCACTTTCCGCCTTCAGATCTCACTTTGCAATCAATCTTGAAGGGATTGACAACCCCTTTATAGCGTTGGGTGCAAGCACTTTTGGTTTTGCGCGGGTACTCTGGACTTGACGCGATTCTCCTACTGGATTGATACCTTGGTTCTCAAACTGAGGGAAATACTTAGTGCTCCTGTGCTGCATCACCCTTTCCTCTTCAAGGGAAAAACCAACGCAAGCCAAGTCCCCGTCAACGTGCCAATTTCTCGCGTTGTTGTTTGAGAAGTAGCACTCAACACAATGATTAGTGTGCTTTGTCTGGCCAAAAAGACATTAACTCGGGATGAGAGGATTTGCAATTGCATCAGATTATTTAGAAACCTTGGAAAACTCGGACAGCATAACGGTTGTACGGGCATGAAATATGAGGCAACGTGCAAAAAAACTGACAACATAACAGTTGAATTCTTATGGAGACACTGATCCAGGAAGACAACAAACTTTCTATAAGTCTCCAGCATAGTAACTCGTCATCCTAATGAATAGATGAGAAAACCTAATTCTTAAACCCCGTAGAATAAGGAAGAGGGTGACTCAGAATAAGAATGCCACAAGGAAAGGAGTAAAAAGAGCCTTACATTCCGTTCCACAAACAATTCCCTTACATAAATAAAGACTTGCTAGACTCAACATCGACCAGTTTGGCTTGGTTAACCTACACGCAATCAAGCTCTGATACCAAAGCTATCGGGACCCCGATCGTAAATCGTAAGAACCCAGCATGTAACACATCACATCACTTTGCAGTCTCACGCACGGTAAACTCCACGGATGCCACCTTACCTTGGCCGGGACCGTTTGCGTCTTTTGGCTCACATATATGAATGTGTCGCTAGCATTCAAACGACAAAGAACCCGGGTCGACATGACTAGTTATAAACCCAAGTGGTACATCCGTACAGGGATAGGCATACATAACTCAGCAAAGCAGGTGTCGGTCATCAGCGTGTGTAGAAGAGTCGTAGCAAGCTACAAGGACTCCATTACACCGCGTGACATTTCCCCGAAGGGACAGACACAACAGCAAAGAAGGATACATGCCGGTCAATCAATGTGTCCGGAGTAGTAGCAAGCTACCAAAGCTCGGTGGAAGCACAAAGAGGCATTTCCCCGTAAAGAGTACTACTAAAGGCACACAACTAGGTGTCGAATCCCACACATATAATGCATTTCATAACATACACACAATATGCACGATATGTGTAGATACAACATGGCATCACAACATAACTCTATGACTCAAGCTTTTTATTAAAGACTCATAAGAGTAAACATAGTATGATATTACAAACAGGGGTCACACGACCCTACACTCAAGTCATACAGGCATCAAGCAGAAGCAAACCATGTCTGGGTACAGACATCTACTAAAAATGGTTGGAGGAGTCTGAAAAGCTACCATGACCCTACCAAAGGAGCCAGACCTCTGTCTGGGATCCCCAAGCTATTCCGGTCAACATTGAACACATCGCGTAGAAACCTCTAATGAGACTAAAATCTTCTCTGCAAAAACATAAATAAAGCAACCGTGAGTACAAAGGTACTCAGCAAGACTTACATCAGAACTATCTACATATGCATCAGTATCAATGAAAGGATTGTGGGGTTTGATTGCAGCAAGCCAGCTCTGACTCTTCGCTAACCTGTACTACGACTACAAGTTCTTTCTTTGAGGTGGGATAGCGCACACGAGTCCACATATTCACCAATCAATACACCACCATCGATCCACTCTCGTCTCCCTACGAGAAAGCTATCCATAGCACTCACACTTATCTTCCATGTTTTAGAGCATCCAATTAATTTGTCTATGTACCACGTAATGTTTCCAAGTAGTCCATATCCGAGGACGCGGCTATTCGAATAGATTAAATCACCCTGCAGGGTTATACTTCATCACACATGCTCTCACCACTTAGCACCATATGCACGTCATGCATCTCGGCAACCTTCAAGCAGAAGCACTGGCGTGGGTGTCGGCCACGACCATTAACCACACAAGACCCTAGTCCAGGTTTATCGCCTATTTGAGACTGAACCCGCAAGGAAGTCCGGCCGAGGTTTCCTCTACGGCCCCAAACGATGTGTGCAGGGTTCCCAAGCCCACCATCTGGGTGACACTTGGTACACCACTACAAGGAATATGCTAATACACGACGCTATATTTTCGTCGCTACATCGTCACGGTTTTTAGTTTACGACGATCTCACGACGAAAAATCAAGCGTCAAAAACGGAGCGTCACAAATGAACAGCAGTGATGTTTTGATCAAAATCGTCGTAACCTTTACGACGATTCCTGGATTGTCGTAACCTTTACGACGATACTAAATCGTCGTTGACAATCTAACCCAGTCCTACGTGGCAGTCCTACATGGCAAAATTACGACGAAATCAAACGTCATGGTTGAAATCAGCCCAACCCATTTCAATTGATCACATGGGCTGATTTTACTTTTTTCGGCTTTTTCTTATTGGGCTTCTTTTTGGGCCTTAGCCTATTTATAGCCACTTTTAGTTTTCTTTTTCGAAATTTTTTTTGGGCCCTGACCTTTTAGTGCCCAAATACACTTGGTCCAGTTTCAGTTTTGGCCTTTTTCATTTTTAAATTCAGCAACTTTTTTTCTTTTATGCTGCTCATACAACTTTAAAGCCCATACACATAAATCTGAGCCCATACAACTTTGAAGCCCATACACATAAATCTGAAGCATCTCAGCCCACATCACAAAGTTTGAAGCACAACCACAAATATATAGCCCACACCATAAATCTGATAGTATATAGCCCACACCATAAATCTGTAGCACAATCAAAATATGTAGCACAACCACAAATCTCAGCCAACACCATAAATCTCTAGCACAATCAAAATCGAATACCAAAACCACCTAGTTATCAAGTGTACAAGAACTGCTACCAAAATCTAATTCCAAGATCTGTTATCAAGTACTGCTACCAAAATCTATTACCAAAACCACCTAGTTCCCTGTTTTGACTCCAAGCATTGCCATCAACTAAACGTACTTCGTATCATTTTCTTCCGCCTTCTTGAGCAGCAGCTCATACGACTTCTCGCATTCGGCTTGTGCAGCTTCAGCTTCTACTGCCTTCCTCTTCATGCATGCCTAAAAAGAAAACAATTGTTGCTGTCATACCATTCAATCTCTCCTTTGTAGATCAATGAAAAATAACAGCTACTTGTTGCACGTTTGCACCGAGGAATTAGACCTAAAGCAACAATTGAAAATCAAAATGATCTTTCCATCAGCTAAGTGTGCAGGAAGAAAACAGTCAACTCTGCCTGTACATTCACTCTTACATCTAAAAGGCAGATAACTACTTAACACTCTTCAGCGAGGGAAACTAGACGTGAGGCTATAGGATAGTATCAAAATATGCAGAGAATATAAGGTGCAATGTTTTCTCATAATTCAGTGCTAAGGGAGATACATGCAGCTTTTCATTCCTATTACTTGTTTTCAATTCATTGTAAGTATTCAGTTATGCCTTGCAAAGATTCAATGCACAAATTAATCAAAGGCAACACAATAGCCATACGAAGGAGACAACCTAGACCTGGCAGTGTATATCAACATTATATATTTTTGCTATGTAATGTTTTTTACATTCACCCTCCTAACAGTATATATCAACATTACAGCAGGTTAACAAAAGAAAAAACATGGCAGTAGTAGTGTTCTCCTGATATGACTTGTTATATCTCTGTTTTCGACTATTAAGCACAACATGCAAAGTACACATAAATTAATCTAGATAGAATACAACAAATAAACTACAAGCTTCTACTTCGAGCAAGTTAAATAAAATAACTTATGAATTGGGCCAATGAGCAATGAGCAAGTGTTGCATAAGGCAAGTCCATTTCAACCACATTTATACCAAAAATCATACAGATGGGACATCTGACTACAAGCTTTTAACTGCTACTGAATGCATATCATTCAGGCAGATTATCATAGTTTCCTCTTCACATCATTATAAACAGATGAGCTTGTTTGATTTAACTACTACCTAATAACATCACATCATTATAAATAGATGAGCTTGTCTGATTTAACTACTACCTAATAACAGATGAGCTTGTCTGATTTAACTACTTAATGCTTTGGCATGAAGAATTGGTGACGAAGAGCGTGGATTGAGAAAATCAGATAATTGCGTACTCTGTTTGTATCTATTTTCTATGATGGCTTGAGCTCTTGTGTTGCCAAGTACCAATTTGCATTGCTTTTTAAAAATGCATTTGCATTGCTTTGGTACTCACGTGTTGCTACACCATTATTTCTCAAAGTAAGAAAGAATTGAATGTTTCGTTTTCTGAAACTGCTATGTGTGCATTGTCAAACCATTGTTTTGAAAAAATTCTGGCTAAAATGCAAGTGGGTCTCTGCATGACTATATGCCATGTGAGGACATGATTTGCTGAATCTGTTTCGACTGATCGTTGCAGGTGAAACAAATAGCAGAAATAATCAACCCTTCTTATTCAACCTCTTGATGAGGATATATAGGCAGGTGCATGTTGGGCTCTTTTTTATATATTTGCGACAGTGTGGAAGGTAGCATAAAGGATGCAGATGCGGGTGTATGCCATCAGCTTGGAAAACGTATAATGTAAGTTGGTGGCCTTATTTCTGTAGTGCAGTTCCACATATGAGAAGAAACCATATATTTATCTAAGAATCTACGTGTATGTCGGATTGCCTGTCTTCTCGCTGAAGTAGAACTCCTCTGAAGGTTGAAGTTAGCAAATATAGTACATTCACCTATATTTAAATAAGCGTAGATAAGTGTTATCAAGAATTAGATCAGACAACCGCCTCAAGAGACGCGCCCAAGGCGCGTCCTAGCCACTAGTGCAAAACATTACAGTGGTGCAGATTATAAAAATAGGAAATTACATGGAATGAATAACTCACATTTGAATCGGTGCGAACCCAGCTCTGATCATCACCATGAAGCTCTGCTTCAAATTCCTGCTGAAGCCTCAAGATTTGCTCGGATACATCAGTAATCTGCAAGGATATTATATCAGTGCATGCAAATAATGCATCTGCTTTGCCAGGAAGAACTTAGTAGATATTTCACTCAACATAATGTATGTCCCATCGGATGGTTAGGTTGTGCAGATAGAACTAACACATAGCTAGTGAAGTTGGCTGGACAAAAGATGAGAACACAATTATGTCCACAAAGAGAAATAACCCATCCCTATCTAGAACTATTTTTACCATACCACATAGCTGGCAACCCATCATGTGTTAATGCAGTAATTTTAAGAGAAGGTACATACAGTATATTATTCACTTGTACATCTGTATGTATGTGAGTTGGGGAATGCGGAATCTAGACGGGCTGCTCCGTTCTTGAGTATCCAGCAATGAATTACTACCATACTGGAGTAGCAAAATTTCTTTCTCAAAGTTGATCCAGATATGAACCGTTTATAAAAATTTAAACATTTGGAATCTGATTCTTGGTGTTACATTTTAAACCTTTGTATGTACTGTACAAACAATCACTAGCATTTTAGTAACGATACACTTGGTGTTACATTGTTAATAAAACGACAAGAAAGCAGCAGAATGGATGATTACCTGCAGTGCTCGGTGGTATCTCCTAACATGTAACCAAGGTCTGCAGAAAACCCGACTAAAGTTACCTACGAGTATGAAGTCTATCTATTAGAGAGCAGAAGGGAAAGAAGGGCCTATTAGTTACACACAACAGCTGCACATATCAGCACGCATCCAGCGAGAATGAAGGGCCGTCTCCTCCCGTACTTGGAGCGGCATTTTTCACTCCAGACTCCTACACAAGGTTGAACCTGGAGACAGGGCATAAGCAACCATTTAGAGACTGGTGACAGGGCATAAGCAACCATTTAGAGACATAAGGCCTCGTACTAGTAACTCTGAACAAAATCAGCAACTGTGTGCATGGTCTATTCCTAAAGTCTGCATATACAAGACAAGAGGAACAAACAGCAGGTGAGTGAATACGTAGGACAAGAACGATACATGTCGTGTAGGACACATTGAGAAGATGAAGTTGTTGCAGTAGAAATTCAGCATTTACAAGAATCTGCATGCATACATAGACACGATCAAGCGACAAAAATAGCACGCCTGCCATCTTGGATATCTACCAGGACAATTGATTCCACACAAATGCGGCCAGGCCAGAATCACTGCAGAAAAATGTGTGGAGTTAGCTGGATGTATGGGGTGAGGAGGGAGAGCTGCAGCGCCCAGCCGAACTGCACGCCGACGGCGACCATGCAGGCCAGCACGACCCGGTACTTGGGCGCGCCCGCCCCCGCTCTGTGACCGCTGGCCTGCTCCTCCTTGGGCGGCTGGGCGGCGCTGTTGATGCGGACGAGCTCCATCTCGGCGTCGCGGATGTGGCGGTAGGGCATGCGGATGGCCGTGGCCCCGGCGCCGGAGTCCATGGCCGGCGGGCAGCCGCAGATCCGGGGCGGGCTAGGGTAGGGTAGGTCTGGCCCGGCAAGATCTGGTCGTAGGTGGGCAGATGCGGCGCAGGACGGCGCGTGGCGGAGAGAAGAGAAAGCAAAGGGAAGGGAGGAGGGAAGGAGAATGAAATTGGCGACCGTCGGTGTGCTGCCCGTCAACGAGGCAGGGGCGACTCACTCCTTTTGTATGGTTTTCTTCTTCATCTCTACCATGTGACCGCGCGATTGCCTCCGCTACCTGCCTACAGAGGGATTTGGGGTTGGATCTGGTGCCTTCCTCCTAGGAAGACAAGGAGAAGGCGAAGGTGGGGGCGCGACGGCAGCGGGTTGCAGAGTAGAGGCAGGATGTCGACGGTGGGGCTGGGGCAGAAAGGTCGCCGGTGTGGGGGATAGGAGAGGAGGTCGTCGGCTGCGATCTGGAGGAGGTGGCGGCTGCGATCTGGAAGGGAGGAGGAGGGGTATTCGATCTGGATGGGCTAGGGTTCCCTGCGCTGGGGAGAGAGAGGAGCTGGGTGGGTGAGACCGTGAGAGGGTGAGGGGGTGTGGGCCGTTGGATGTGTACGACTTGGATGGCTCAGATCGTTTTTAATATGGTGATTCGTGGACTCTATTCTGATTGGTCGAGACATGTGTCATTTAAAATAATCTCCAAGTGCTAAAAACAATGAAGATTTATAAAAAAACTATCAATAATATTTTGCAAAATGCCACCACTAAAATTTTCACTCAAGGTATACCACATTTTATGGATAATAACCAACTTCTATGCATTTTCTTTGGACGAAAAATTCTTTTTCCATTTTTCGAGGACCCAAAATGAGTTGTTTTGTGAAGGACGTGCCATATATTTGTTGCAAAATTGGACCAAATAATTTTTCTAAAATACTAGGCCATATTAAATGCACAATTAACCAAATGGTTGGGTGTCAAAAGCTTTTATCCACCTCTCGTGAAAAAGACAAATTTTCGTCGAATCAGCTGGAAGCGGGTCAAATTTGAACTGCAGCTGCTTCATAGTTTGCTTTTTATTTTTCCCAAAAATAATTTATCGGTACAAAAGTATCTATTTAATCATAGAAACATCAAAAGATTTCCAAGATTCAACCACTAGCTAGGAACGGTCATACCCGTCGTTTTGACCCCATTTTGAAATGGCCATGAAAAATTCAAAAAAAATCAAACAAATGGAGAACCTTTGCATTGTGTCATTATATGTGACAAATTTACCAGGAAAAATAATAAACTTGTAATATGGCAATTATTTTTTAAAAAGTGTTCTCGGAAATGGGTTATCATGTGTAAAGATTCATGATTTTCAAGCCAAATGATCAATCTTATGGCCACATTCATTGCATAGTTTGTTCAAAGATCTAATATTATGCACAAGGGTGCATATTGGAATGGAAAACGACGTTGATTAAGGAAGTTTTCATTTTTTTTGTATGTAAAAATTATTTTCCATTTTTCAAGTGTCCAAAATGAGTTTTTTTATGAATGACCTACCATATATTTGTGTCAAAATTGTACCAAATAATTTTTCTAAAATACTAGGCCATATTAAATGCACAATTGACCAAGTGGTTGGGTGTTAAAAGCTTTTATCCACCTCTCGTGAAAAAGTCAAATTTTCCTCGAATCAGTTGGAAGCGGGTCAAATTTGAACTGCAGCTGCATTACAATTTGATCTTTATTTTCCCCAAAAATCATTTATAGGTACATACGAATCTATTTAATTATAAATATATGGTGTGGTGTCTTGACGTCGATGTTTAGAAGGTGGTCGAGGGCCCCAACTCTAGAGCGTGTAGACTTGCATGCCAGCCACGTGGTCACCGCCTGACCGTTGTATTGCCACACGTTCGGGGTGGAATAGGCATGTCTGGTGGTTTGAAAAATCCCTCGTAGGTGTTAGGAAGAATAATACAATAGAAGAATCTCACGAGGAGACCGAACTAAGCTCAAACATGAATTAGCAGTCAAGTATTTGATTAGCGGTGCGGGAAATGCACATAGACAATGGACCTAAATTTTGGATGAGGATGATCATCTACTAACGACACTCTCTTGGCAAATTTTTAGCTCAAATGGATGAACCTAGGTGACACTTGCTTTGCAAAGTACCACACTGTGCAGGAATATGGATGTTGAAGCTGAGATCAAATGAATGAATGTATTGAGCTGAAATTTGGTCTATGATGCTAATATAGGCACATGAAGGCACTGTAAAAATTGTATACCATTTGGACATGCCAAAGTGACACTTCCTTCACAATGTGTTAATCCAGACAAAAAATGGTAATTGAAATTGGGCTCACATACATGATTGGATTGAGCTAAAAATTGAAGGAGGATGATAACTTGGGCACATTAAGGCACTGTAATAATTTCATAAATTTTGGATAAACAAAAATTGTACATCCTTCACAATGCTCTCTACTTAACAGAATATTGAGAAAAATATTGACGTAAACTGACCGAATTAAATGAGCTAAAATTTGGTGGAGTTACGTTATATGATAAGTTTTATTCCGTGGTAAATTTCCATCAACTATAAAGCAATATAAAATGTAGTTGCTTCAAAAATTGAAAATATTACTAGAAACAAAGATTGGATGCTGAGCTCACATGGATTGTTACATGTGGCTGAAATTTTGTGGAGATCTATGGTTTTGGCATATAGAAGATGTGGAAAAAAATTGAACTCATCAGGATTTTCCTAGCTAGTACTTCCTTCACAAAGCTGTCAGCTCAACACAAACTTTGGAAATTTGGTGAGAAAGATTTACTAGGCAAATGATTACGAAAGTTTTCATGAGGCAATGATTTGGATAGGAAAGAGTGCCCAACAATTTTGAGGGCAATCAAGAAAATCGAAATAGAACTTCCTTCACAAAGTGCTATCCTAAACACAATAGGAAAATGAATATTTTTGAATTATTTTTGATCTATGGAAGGAAGGGTTTTCACATATTTGAGGAATATATGATCCAAAATATTTATGAGAATTTTTTAAGAATTTTTGGAATGAAAGAATAGTAGGTTGCTTCACAAACTAGGCGGGTTTGGCGCATGACATAGAATGGACCCACGAGTGACATGTCAACATAGTTAGAACATGTTATGACATTTTTATAATCGTCGTAAAAGTTATGACGATCTCATCTTATGCGGTTACGACGTTTTTGACTCACATCGTCGTAATTTATATGTAGATTTGATCCCCTCAAACGGTTTACGACAATCTCGGATGAAATCGTCATAGATTTATGACGAATTCATCAACGACATCTTAAAAAACGTCATGTATGAGCATATTTCTTGTAGTGCACCGTGCCACTGTGTATCTACCGCACCGAAGCCTACCCCATCGGGCAGAGCTAAACACGGCCGCCAACACCTTTCCTACAAACACCAGAAACTAATTGCAACTCCTGGACAGAGATCTAGGCGATTAATAAGCCAAGAGGGTCATGCAGAGGAATGGGTTCAACTACCAGAACAGGTAATAGTTGAATCGTGATTGTCCAAATGCAATAAAAGAGAGCAGGAGCGAGAGAGTGGGTTTATATCAATACGCTCAAGGGGGTTTGCTTGCCTAACAGTTTTGAAGATAGACATGAGTCTTCATCAATGTCAACGGTCACATCGTCGGAACCATCGTCTACCGAGAGGAAACAGCACCGACAAACACAAAAGAGTAATATTTACTTCACAGAAATGCAACACTATGATGCATGATCATGACATGAAAATGAAATGTGGCATGGCTAATGTAGCTACCATTTCTTAAGTTGAAGCTCGTTTGAATCAAAATTCAAATATCACTTCAAACAAGGTATTTTTTAGATATCCTTTTAATTGATTCGACCTGATGCTCACGCATAACTTGTTTTATCATGCATGAAGATGGTATATTGAGGTACTGAGTTTCCTAGATCAAAGTTTGGTCTTATTAATTGAAGTGGAATTCAAATATATACCAAATTCCAACTCCAAACTGTTTATTAAATTTACCCTAACCATCATTTTGCCTACTTGGTGATGTTAACTTTCTCAAACATGCATGAAAATGCCATAATTAGATTCCTTGAATTTTTCTGATCATTTTTCGTATATTATTTATTTAATTTGGAGTTATAGTTTATTTTCTACAATTTTTCAAACTTTACATCATTTTATGGATTTATTTTATAACAAAAAATATTATTATTGCATCAGCACTGACGTGAGCAAGTCAAATGGTCGGCCAGGTCAAACTTGACAGCCAGGGCCCACTAGTCAGTGAAATAGGGCTAATCCCTGGTCAAACCTAAGACTAACTAGGCTTTGAGCCCCTATGGGGCCCTTTGTCACTGACTGGGGGGGTATTAGTGGTTAATTAGGGTCTAAACTAATACCTGACCGACCTGGCCCACATGGCAGTGGCTCGGGCCGGCGAGGTCGACACCGGCGACCAACAAAGCGACGGAGGCTCGTCGGAATCGCGGCATCGGCGTCCATTCGACGCGCGGATGGGTGGAATGGGTTCCCGGGGGGCGTTGCTTCTTTTGGTGGCACCTAGGTGGCCGGAGGGGCACCGGAGGTACGCCGGCGACGAGCCCAAGCGGCGGCGGGGTTCGGCCATGGCGGGGAGCGGGGCTACGGGGCACGGGAGAGCGTGGAAAGAGAGGGGAAATGACGGCGAGCTCACGGCGGTTCCATTGGCGGTGACGGGGAGGTCGGGGTCATCCCCTAGCCGGCGAATCGACACCGGGAAGCTCCGGTGGCCGGAGAAGAAAACGACGGCGGTGGCGGAGCTCCGAGGCTCCCGGGCTTGATTCTTCTGGCACGGAGGTCGAGGGCGATGCTGCGAGGGCAATGGGCCTCTCGGGAAGGTGAGGGGTGGCCGGAGGCTATGGCTGCGACGAACGGCGACGATGGCCACGTTGGTATCCGGTAGGGAAGGAGAAGCAGAGAGATGGGGAAGAGACCAGAGAGGGGTGGAGAAGAGAGAGGGGGTTGTGGGCATCTCCAAGCGAGGAGATAAGCTTAGGGGGAGGCGAGGAGGAGGTGGAAGCAGGAGGTGGCCGCGGGTGAGCGCGCGTGCGCCACGCCTTTGCCTACTCGCGAGAGGTGGAAGAAGACCCCTTCACCCCTGGTGGGCTAGGCCATCTCCTTCCTGGGCTAGGTAAGCGGGTAAGGTTCTTTCTTGCTTTTTTTTGTTATTTCTTGTTTTCTAATTTCTGACATTTGTTTTGATTTGTTTAAAATACAAAATCACTTAATAAAATTCTGAAAATTTATATGTGGCCTCTTATAATATATTCAGAACCGGTCACCAATTTCCAGAATTATTGGATCTATAAAATTATTTATAGCATTTATAAATCCAATGCAAATAGGGTTGAATTAATTCAAATGCCTAATATGAAACGATTGTGTGATCCAATAATACTGGTTGCCATTTTTATCTGAGTCCAATATTTTATTGGAAAATCAGGAACATTTCCGTGTAGTTGCTTGAAGTAACTTTTATCTTGGTCATTTGACAAAATTCCTTATGAAACTTGATCATATCTCAATTCAAATCCTTTTGAATTTATAATACATGCATGAGTATGCAATGGCAAGCAATGCTAAGCTAGGGTTGTGATAGTTCCTTATCTTTGGGTTGCCACCACCTGCACCGTGAAACGTCAAGTGGGTTTTTATTAGTGATATTGTATGATAATATTCTAGATGTATTAGTGATAATACCGGTTATGTTTCGGTTTGTCGTTGCTCCTTGTATGACTTTCATGAGTTGTTAAATGAGTAAGATGATGATGAGTTATATGTCATTTATTTGATGTATGGAACGGGTTGACTTTAGGTGTCGTGGGGGTCGTTTCTCCTTCTTTTCCTTGTGTGCTAGATAGAGGAAGAATCCCGACTGTTGTCGTGGGGATCGCTTCTCCTTCTTTTCCTTGTGCTAATTATTTGTAATGCACTAGGGAAAGGAGGAGTAGCGACCATCACCGACGATCGAAATATCAGAGGGAGTGCCCACCATATACGTGACATGAGAGTTTAGGAAGGAAAGACTCGACAGACCTAAAGTCAACCCGTTGCATATTGAGTAATAGTGATCTGTGTGTTGATCAGCTTTATCAGTTGTAGGAAGGAAATGTCTGACGACGAAAGGGAAATTCGCTATGTGCGAATACTGCCAAGACGAGCGCCGCCTGTGCGACACGCCTGACCTAGTTGATGATAGGCGCTTCAGCATCATGCTGGATGAGGACTTCGAAGTGGGTACAGTAAGTCACAACGACAAGTCTTTTTTCATAATTAAGCATGACTTCTTTTGCTTCAACTTATAATATTTTTTTTACTATTCTACTAGTGTATCCCCTACCATGCAAGAATTTATGTCTTGGATAAGATTGGTTTCAATACTGAAAAAACTATGGAGGTAAAGAGAGTTCACTTGAGGACCGAGGATGGTTATACTTTTGCCGTAAAGTTGTACAATGCAGACACCTACTCCTATTTTGAATGCACAAATTGGCAAGCACTATGCAAGGCTTATGCATTTGAGCCTAATATGCTTATCACCTTTGATATTCGCCCGGAAGATGAAATTGAAGGTAATATCGACATCTGGGTCGATGTGCAGACGCCTCCAGTTCTACCATTATGTGAGTTTCTCAACCATATTAATTAATTAATTTATATTGTTTATTTAAAAATAGTTGACAACTTATTTTCATTGACAACTTATTTTCGTTCTTCAAAAAATGTACGGAAGATGGTAGACAGAACCTATTACTACAATGGTGAAGCGGAATTAACTTGTAAGGAGAAACATCATCTTGTCGCATTTATCAATGATCTTGAGAATTACAATACCTATCACCAAACTCCCCCACATTATTACCAATACGTGCCACTAGTGCACATGGTGAACTACGGTAACATGCATGGAGATTGCATGTTAAGATTTTCTACTATTACGACATCCATGCATCTTTTGCATAAAATTCTTGTAAAACTAAACTACATTGCTAGCTACAAAGTTAATACTATGTTTTTCAACAGAAAATCCCACAAGATTGTGTGCCTCATCTGATGTTTCCAAGAGGTCGCGTTGATGTTATGAGCATACGACCAGCACGGCCAAGTCAGCCTAGGTATCTGCATCACTCTTGTCCATACCGGATTTCTAAAACCGATGAAATGACAATCAAAGATTGGAAAATGTATGGTCAATCGTAGAGAGCTACTTGGAAGCAACATTGTGTGTAGGCCAAGAACGGGAGACAAGATGATCTCCATTCTCCATAATGGAGAGTCAGGGCCTATCTTGTTTTATGATATTCTACCTAAGATAGGGTAGAGTAGGTCCTATGAGAGAGGAGTAGGTCCTAGGTACAATGTGTTATTATGTGCTACAATGTGTTATAGTTGATGATGATGAGGAGGAGGAGTTGTGATTATGACTAGTGACCAACTTTTGTTATATATATGATGTCTCATTGACGAAAATGACGATTAAATAGTGTTGGTGGTAATGACTATGATGATTATTAGCTATAGTGATGCAAGAGTTTTATATTAATATGATGATGATGTTGATCATGATTATCATGATGATTTGTTATTATGACCATGATTGGTTATTATATCATTGGGGGAAGGAAAGCGGATTAGATTCATGTGTGGATGAATCTTCGACGTTGGGTTCATTAGCCCAGATGTTGTAAATGAATGGTCGGTACGCCACAATACCTAAGAGACCGAGGATAACTTGCTAAAGTCCTTACTTCTACATCACGGAGAAAGAGAGGACACTTCTCTCTATTAGCTAGCTAACACAATATGAAACCCCTAAATTAACCCTCCAAAAGCCCCAACACACACCCCATTCAAAAAAAACACCTCCTGGTCCCGGTTGATATTACCAACCGGGACTATAGGCCCTCCTGCCTAGGCTCCGCGCACAGGCCACGTGGAGGCCCTTCTGTCCCGGTTGGTAAAGGAACTGGGACTAAAGGTTTTGGGATTTAGTCTCGACCCTTTAGTCCCGGTTCCGGAACCGGGGCTAATGGGCCTCCGGAACCGGGACAAATGGACCATTTTCTACTAGTGCATGTGACTCCGGCCCATATAACCATCATTGTTTACACCTCCATCATTCACCGCTTTCATTTACTTTTCCGTTGCAACCACTATTACTTTCCCGCTTGTGTTTTGACCCTCTATGGCTGCTACAAGGCTGGAAAGATTGACAAACTCTCTGTACTCGTTGGGAGCAAAGTTATTTGTTGTGTGTGCAGGTCCACGTCTTCTGCTAGCGCCAGGGTGGAAGACACCTACTTGTTGAGCCTAGGAGTCCTCTTGGTTCGATAAACCTTACAGTCTTCGTGTAAGGGAAATCTACTGCTCACTACATATCCACCTTCTACTTGGGGTAACCAACGAGGGGCGAGAAGTATATCCATCAACTCGCCATCACGCGTCTAGTGTGAAAGTTTTATCTCTCGCGCCTTTTCCATCGCTAGCGCGGGCTTTGGCCCGATACAATTTTGGTCTCGCGCTAAATACACTTCCCGGCAGGAAACGGGTCATGGTTTACTTGTCCCGACAAAAGACAAGCCCTAAAAGTTTATTGGCAGTTTGTGTGTCGTTGTTCCAATGGTTCTACCGGTAGTTTTTGTGCTCTGAATCACTTCTCCCGGCAATATTGAATGTCCCGACAGATCTTTTGTCCTCGTACACGTATTTATCCCAGTAGTGAATTGGCCCCACACAAGGGTTGTGGTGTAGTGACTATTGCCTCCATGGTTTCACACCCACTCGGAGTAAGCTTGTTCTACTGCCTGCCTAGTCTTGAACCCTCTATGGTTGTTGTTTCTATACGATGCCACTTGTGCACTGGCTTCTCCCATGAACTGTAAACCCCTGGAGCCTTACCGATGAACAAGACATGCCACTTTCCCTAGCAATGCACAAGAGCGAGAGTTAAAGCAGCAAATCAATGGAGCACACACATAGAAGAGAAGAACTAAAGCATGCATGATCATACGGCATAGCAACTTCTACATAGCACTACCATGGTGTTATCCTACCACCACAGCCAAAATGGGTGTCGTCCTACCACTGCAAGTTCACCATCATCGTGAGGTGTTAGTATATATCACATCACCAAAATATACAGACCATCAAATAGTTTTTCAGCCCTAACTACACAAAATGTACGTTGTCATCGCCATCGTCATCGTCGTCGCCACCACCATCGCCATCGTCGTCGGGGATCATGCACACTCAAAGGCAGCACTAGTCTAGTAGTTGTGCTTGCCCAGCCAACTCCCGAGCCACAGCACCTTGTGAGCGTTTGCCATGGCAACGAACCCAACAGCCTGGGCCTTGTTGTCAAGTAGGTGGCTGAGAGCTGCCATGAGAGCGTCATCGCTGAAGCCACCCTCGGTCATGACAGCGCCATACAGGTCAGGGTGGACGTCGAGGGGCTTGCACACCATGATGGCTGTTGCGACCTCCTTCACCGCCTCAGTCATGCTGCAAAAGACATTGATCTCCTCCTCCATCAGGCCTCCTCTCTTCCTCTTCCTACCATGGATGGGGTCAAAGGGCTTGTCGAAGGGCTTCTCGAAGGGCTTGTCAGGTCCATCAATGACCTCGACCTTCGGGGTCGCAGGGAAGTCTGGCATGGGAGAACCAAGAGGATCCCCCGAGCCCATGGCATGCTTCCCAGTTGTCAGCCCAAAGGAGAAGATGTGTTGCATCTGGTTGTAGTTCTGTATGGGTGTGTTGAGGAACTCAGCATCCCTTGGGTGGTCCTAAGAATGAAACACAAGTGTTGTTAGTTGCGATTAGGAGTAGACAATGGTGGATGGTATGAAAAGGAAGAGGGTTGTGAGCTAACCGCGACATAGCCGTCGTAATGCTCTGCCTCCAGAACTATGGAGCAAGTGTTCTCATCCCATGAGGCGCCTCTAAGGTCTCTCAGCTTGGACACTTTGATCCATCGATCTCTCCACTTCCTCAGGTGGTTGTACACCTGGGTGGCGGACACGTCCTGCCCACAGAACTCGAACACCTGCTTCGCAACGGTGTTCAAGTGCACCTCTTTGAAGCCCTTGTCAGTCCTAACTCCACTAGAGATGAGGTCACACATCTTGTTCAGCACGAACGTGGACATGAACGACTGCCACTTCATGTTGTCCTACCTATCATCCTTCTTTAATTTTGATGTTGCAGTGGTAGCAGCAGAAGTTTGCTGAAAGGGCACTACTGGCACATAGACAGAATCAGACGCAAACACCTTTGAATCACGTGCCATCTCGGACATAGGTTGCGAGTCCTCGACAAACAATGGAAGAAACTGGTTGTCCGACAGAACAAGGGCCTGACTAAGATCTTGCGTGTGCGTGGTCACATCCTATAATCGTAGCACGCATTGACAGTAAGCATAGCACAAAACATAACGGACAATCCATGAAAGCAGGGGCATACATGTACATACTAAGCATACCGCGCAATCTATGAGCAGGAACATACATCTACAACAAACAACATGCTACAAACTGCTTGAACATCTAACCCTACCACAAGTTATAACCGCAGTATAGCAATCAACGATATGAGCTCAGAGATCAGAGCACTAATCAAGCATGCATGCACATCAAACCCTAGCTGCAGCTCAGATCTAGCTACGAGGAACAGAGAGAAAGGGGGATTGAACTCACAGATGCCATGGATGCAGCTCGAGGACGAGGGGGGAACGGTCGTAGAAGATCACCACCGGGCGGTGAAGGACCGCCGACTCCGTGGACCGCCGGCCGATGAAGATGCGCCGCTTACCTGCTCGTCGGTGTCGATGCACGTCGACGGGAAAGCTCAAAAGGGGGGAAAGTGGTGGTGGGAGTTGGGGCGGTGAGGGAGGGGGCTAAATAGGGGTGGACTCGGCCAAAGGTGAGCGGAAATCCTCCCGCCGATTTTTCGACGAAGCGGGCGAGCTTGCGCCATCTCCCTGGTCGCAAGAGGAGAGAAGCGCGTCGCCCTCCCCTACGTCGCCCGAGCCAGGCTCGCGAGCTACTGCCTACTCGGATGTTTTTTCTGGGCCTGGTCTAAAAATGCTTTATGGTTTGTGCCATACGGGTCATACAGTAAACATACGTAACCAAACGAGCATTTTTCTTCCCACGCGAACCAGGTTAGACTAACCAAACGCGTCCTTAATGCAGCGATGCCGGACAGCACGTACTACACCACACGTCACGCTACCGCCCAATTTATGAGGATATCGATGGGTCACGTGTGCAGGGTCAATAATTTTCAGCACGAGACAGCTCCACGTGCAGATATATTACTGTGGACCATCTCCCATTTACACTTTGCATGATGGTCTGTCTGACGCGGAATTCCGGCCGGGTGTGTGAGACCTACTCTAACCATATACATACCGTGGTAAAAGCAAATCTACATCCACATGTATCTATTGACCCTTCACCTCTGCGATGTATGCATGCACCTCGGTGTGAAACGAGAAACACAGGAGACGGGGTACTGCCCATCACATCGCCGCCGTCCTCCGTGCTGTGGCTTCCGCGTCTTGTCGGACCAAGATGTGTTTTCACGTAGTAGTAGCAAGCAAGCGTGTATGTATACATAACTAAAATATCTATAAACATCATCCAGCTATATGATAGAGATGCAGGGTAGCACGTAACACACGTCGCGTACTCACCTAGGCTAATTCAGAAATTCAGTATGATAATATCCATCATCGGTTACGCAAGTTGAATCATTTCAAGCGTGGGACAACCACAGGTGCAGAGATGTCGAATTCAGCTGTATCTGCATCCACTTCCCGATTGTGCATGGTCGGCAGGCACTCCATCCATCCCGTCCGCACACATATTATCTTTCCTCTCTCCCTCTTCCCGTTTTGTCTTGATTGGAATACCTACCACTCCACCATGAAAACCAAACTTTAGCACCAGCTAGTCCTATAATTGGTCAGTTATTTTCACAATATTTCAGAGCTATTAAGGTCCTGTTTGGAACCATAATAGATTATGATAATCTGGATTATGAAGATAGATTATATAATCTGGTTTATAAAAATAATCTAGGTGGACATGTTTGGAGGCCAGATTATATAAACTGTAATCCACGTTTTACATTGCATAATGACCTGTCTGCCCTTTGTTTGTTTTTTCGAAAAAAGAGAAGGGTGGCGGTGGTAGGAATGTAATTATCTTCAACTTTATAAGAGTAATGGTCATTAGCAATACATAATCTGATTTTAGCTGGTATAGAGTAGATTATGAGTTTTTAATAATCTAGCCATCTAGTTTTTATAATCTACATCATAAGCTGTCCTGTTTGGAGACATAATAAATTATAAAAACTGAATTATATAATCTGGATGGTTCCAAACAGGGCCTAAGTGAAAATAAGCATAAGCTAAAACTAACTTAAGTTTGCCTAGCTCATTTCTTAATCCACCTTTTCCCGCGTTGGTAGCAGAAAAACAAGAGAATTAATGACCCCGATCTTCAGGTTAGAGCATAGCATAGAAAAGGAAAGTCACGGCATTGTTGTGCTCGTCTAGTGTAAAACGAAGAAGGAATGTTAGGAATTATTAGCATGTTGCTTACTTTTGATAATTACTGTAGATATAAAAAATTCAAAAATAATTTTATTTCACCATCAACTTGTTTGTATGCAATTACTATGAATGTACATATTAGATCTGTAATTTAAAAATTAATTTAAGTCGTTCTAGTCTTAATTGAATAAATTCATAGAAAAAAAGATAGGGTGTCGTGGGTATAAGCCTGACAGTAGATGTGTAGGGTACGAAAAGGATGGGCAGAGCCTTAGCTACGGCGAGGTTGTAAGAGTTCAAGGCCTCTGCGGTGGAGGTAATAGCCCTACGTCTCAGTGCTCGGGGAGCTTGTTGTCGAGTGAAAATATGGAATACAATGAGTTGCTAACCCCTCTACCAACGGGGGAGGGTGGCTTATATAAAATGCGCTGCCCTCCACAGCGGTTCCGGTACAGGGGTGGAGTAGTGGTGATTGAATGCGTACGTTACAGGTAACGTACGCCCTAAATGCTAATAAATGCACCTGGAAACGTACGACCGTTTCCCTCCAGGGGGGTTACGATGTACCGAATGGTATCCAGTCGGTTAGCTTGATATCCTTCGAATGCTAGTCTCCGACTGGATGATCGAGGACCTGTTACCGATTGGATGATGGAGACTCCTTAATTCAGTCGGAGCTGACTAATGGCCTTGTCCTTTGTGAGGGGTAGTCCTTGGGTAGGACCTATAGGGCAGGCCTATGACCCTACCCTAGGACTATAACCCCATCATAGGGTATTGTAGCTTCTCTAACATCCCTTGCGTATGTTAAAGGATCCAGTTTCATCTTTAACGCCCCCCCCCCCCCATTTCTTCTAAAGCAATTTATACCCCGGGGCCATTCAAAGAGTAATTAGTCATCCGGAGTGGAGTATTTCTTTTTGCCTCTATTCTCCCCCACCGCTCTGCCCCAGTCCAATCCGTCCACTCCGACGCTGCCCACCTAGCCTCCGTCGACCTCCTGCTTTCAAATTCCGACAGCGTTCCGACGATCTTTTATCTTTATTTTTTTGTCCTTCTCCATGGTCTCGGATGGATACGCTCGTCCTCATCGTCTCGCCCGTAGGCGCTCTTCTCGCAGTCGGAGCCATCGAAATAACGATGAGACTACTTACAATGGGGAGTAACATAGAGTAGTAACGTACATATGTTACTAGTTCAAGTTACTACCTTCATAGTTGATAGTAACATAATGGCAGTAACATTGAGCCTTTCATTTATTAGCCTATAGACTCATCTTGTCTTGGTATCCGCTATGTTACTCATAGTATAAGGGATAATGCTACACCTATAAAGGCTTACGTAAAGATTTTACATACAAACTGATGTGTAAGATTGTGATTGGTAATTGAGGGATGAGGGGCCCCACCCTCACTAAAAATCAGGAGGGGGAGAGAAGAGTTACTTTGGAAGGTTAAGTAAACCTTTGTAAGTTTTTGTAGGTCTAGCATTTTTGTAGTATAAGTAACATGTCAAGTTACTTAATTTATCTCTCTTATTAATTAATTGCCACATCATATTTCTTGTTTAGGTGACATCTATGTTACTGTCTATGTTATTTTCATTGTGAGTAGTCTGAAGGAGGTTGTGCACGATCTTATCCCAGGCCTCGGCGGCGACGGCAGAGTGCACAATGTTCTCCAACACGGTCGGATCATCCTCGAGCTCCACCCAGGTCTTCGGCATCATGGTCTCCCTTTTAGCCTCACGGATGTTGTGCAACATGCAGTAGGCGCCTAGCACCACGTGGAAGTCTTGGAGCTTCACCTATGTGTACTTCTACAAATACGCCCACTAGATCTTGAGCCGTGCGAATGCGTCTATGACCACCTAAGGGACACGCCAGAGCTGACCTTGACATCGCCTACTGCGAATGATTCACGGTCCAGCAACCGAAAGAAACGCGACATGAGGATGGAGCGTATGGCGCCTCCGAGTACCTCAGGCTGCTTCGCAGCTCCCACCACACAGGCGGCTCAACGTTCAGCGGGGAGCACCATCATCGTGTGCGGCAACGAGCAGCATCATGATGAGGCGGACGCCATGCGATGTGTGCGATGCGTCTGGCTTCGGACGAGGACTCATAGCTCCGGCATGGTCACCATCGCCGCCGCTCGTCGTGAAGGTGTATAACAAGTGTTTGAAGAAATATGTTAGAGTTGTGTCAAATATTGTGTATAAGGTAGGTTGTACTTAGACTTGTAGTTGTATTGTACTCCCTCCGTTCCTAAATATAAATCTTTTAAGCGATTTGACTAGGGGACTACATACGGAGCAAAATGAGTGAATCTATAATCTAAAGTATGTCTATATACATCCGTATTTAGTCCTCTAGTGGAATCTCTAAAAAGACTTATATTATGAAACGAATGGGGTATTTAATACTCCCTCCGTTTCTAAATATAAGTATTTTAAACGATTTCACCAAGGGACTACATACAAAGCAAAATGAGTGAATCTACACCCTAAACTATGTCTATATACATCTGTATGTAGTCCTTTAGTGGAATCTCTAAAAAGACTTATACTATGAAACGGAGGGAGTATGATATGGAGTCGTGTCCTAGGCCTTTCATATACAACGGGGCTAGACACACGATGTAACTTATGCCAACATAATAGCACAGACACGTGGGGGAGCCGGTGGCGTGTGCGAGCGCCCGGACGGTCAGGGTGTGGTATTGTAGCATTGTCATGGGGAGGAGTGCCCGTAATCATGTCCTGTGGATGTAGCCATATTGATGAACATCGTTAACAAATCTCGATGTCGTGATCGTGTGATTGTTTGGTCCTCACATGATCAACGATGTGTCAAAATTCATCAAAACATATTCAAAATGGATCTTATTTGAAACTCTCATCATAGCAAACACAAATATGAAAATAGAACTTAATTTGGATATTTATACAAAAGATATTTAAATTTTAAATTTGAAAGCCAAAAAATGCACAGCCGAGTGACTTGGTACCCCGCACCTGTGTGCAACAAATCCTCTTCACCGAGGTCTCTGCACACTCCGGTTCACATGGGCGTTACGCCCCAACCTGGCTCAGTTGCGTCCTAGCCTGCTAGCCCATCTTCTCCGAATGGTTCTCCACTTTTCATCAAACAATCCAGACAAATACAGTTGACGTGTATTATAGACTCGTCACACAATTTCATTTCAGTAATATTATAGATTTTCGCCAAATAACTTGTACGATAATCTAAAGAGTTGGACTGCAGTTTCTCGGTTGTATATTTCTACTGTGTTTGTGTGAGTGTTTTAGTTTAAACCGTTTCCCTCTTCTTCTTTTTGCAGGAAAGTTTGAACCGTTTCTGAAGAAACTAGAGAAAAGAACTGGTCCATTTTACCGCACCAACAGATTGTAAAAATAATAACCTTGAGGACCAATGAACCAAAAACACTCTGGTGATTATATGAGTGTATAATACTACTACAAAATATCAGCATTTCCAATACACCAATATGGGGATGTGTTCTCCCGTCAAAAAATAATAATGTGTGGATGGGGTCTCCCGTCAGAACGCAGTGGCGTGGGGTTTGAACCTCGCTACATATCCAAAATACATTATCGGATGGTAATTGTCAACTCCTTACGATGGTACCCCCAAGGCCCCAACTAAGCGATTCAGAATAGATTTTTGTTTTTGTTTTTTACAACACCAATTGAACATTCAAATGGACAACCAAATTGCTAGCATGTAGCACACGAACAAAACTGTCCCTGGGTGGTGGTGATGATGATTTTACATGGACCGGTTTACTAGCTACTACATCAAGATGGATGCAGAGCCGCCTGTATTTACAACTCCGAACACATACGTATACGCAAATCGACACTGGCTCTGGCTCATCACTTGTCCCTCCGTCTTCCCACGGTTGCTGCTTCATCATATCATAGCTGCACGCGGTCAAGAGCGAAGAGAGAGGATTCATCGATCTCGAAAACATCCTTTCCAAACCCGGGCATCAGGCGAGGCGGCACGGCGGCTCGGATCCCTTTTATTTTGAGAGATCAGAAGGCGCAGCAGGAGGAGAAGAGGCGGCTCCACGCGGCGGATTCGGCATCGGCCCTCCTCGTCCGCCTCCTCCCCCTTAGCTTCTTCCTGGCAGCGGCCTCAACCATGGCGGCGGTGGCGGCAACGTGTACGTACTTCCGCGGCGCGCTGCCGTCCATGCCGCTGAGCAGCTCCCACATGACGTGCACGTCGTCGTACTCGCACGTTCGGACCTCCCTGCGCAGCTCTCCAAGACCTGCAACGCAAATATGTATCATCACTCATCAGCTCCATCGTCCACGACAAAGTTGGTCCACGAGGAAAGAGACCGAGAGATAGTATTAGTAGTAGGAGGAGGAGGAAGAAACTCACCGGTGGATCGACGGAGGCCGAGGCGCCCGCGGAGGCCGAGCCAAACCCGCTTTACCGGCACGGCCGCGCGGCGAAGGCAGGGGTACGACATGCTGCGAGTGCTTCTTTATTTAGCGCGCGAGCGAGCTCTCTACCTTGGAGTGTGAAGATTGCAGTGCTGGGCGAGAGAAATCTTTGCCTCTGCTGGTCAGCTGGTCTGCCCTTGGAGCCGAGGAATTAACAATCAAGCAAGCTCCAGAGCACACACCGGCTCTCTCTCTCTCTCTCTCTCTCTGATTCTGTGTGTGGCGCCCGTCGAGGCCTGCTTTATAGGCGAGCTGGGTGTGGGTGAGAGAGGAGAAGGACCGATCGATTTCATACCGGACGTACGGCGTCCATTGTCACTGACCTGACCGTCTGACGTGGACGCGCCGTAGTCCGGCGATTGAGCACGTGGATGGAGCATGAATGGCAGTCGGCGACGCCGGGTCCCTCTGGCCGCGCACTGCACCCTAGCGCGTCTGAACAAGCGGCTTGGGATTAGCTGAACATCACTGTACCTGCTCTTCCTAGTAATACTCCTCGTCACATAATTTCTACTAGTACTCTGCTATTCGATGCCCGTTCTGTTTTTTCTTCCTACGTCGGTTACAGGAAAACTCACAAAGTCCGACGCGTGTCCCGGTAAAATCGGCCACGGCCAGCAGCTAGCTCCTGGCCACTGTACGTAGTACTCTTCATGATCATTTGATTCAAAAACAAATTGTTGATCTTTTCGCGCTGATAATTTGACCTCTCTTGATAACCTTACGATCAGGTAGTAGAGTACATGCATGCACATCGCCCTTAAGATGGATGGAGACATATATATTTTTTCTGGACTGTTGCCAGCCGTGATATGGACAGTGGCGATGGGTGCATGATCGATTCGATACATGCACGGAGCCGTGTTATATCATTGTGGTGGAGCAGCATTTTTCAACGGTGCGCGGAAACAGATTCGAAATAGAATAGTTGTGTATGACTAGTAGCTATCTGAAGCAACGGCAGAGTGTACGCCTCCAGTTTCCGCAAACTTAAAACGTACCCATCGTCCCTAACTAAAAATAACCGTAACGTGGACCTTGGTGCTGTACAGAAAAAATGTACACAAGAGACAAAAGGAGCCGGATTTATTATTTGTTCTATAAATCGACTGATGTGGTTCTTAACTCGGCTAGCACCAGGAGTGATTAGTGACCAATCAGTTATCTATTCCTCATGAGCTATCTCCTCTCTTTGATTTTCCTTTTTCTACAGCAATCCTTCGAATCCAAATAATTGACGTGGTTTAAGTTAAGATATCACATGCATGTGATCGGTGTGGCTTGTCCTGTTGCGACTTGCGATAACCGGAGTTGCAGCTAAATCAGGCGCCTGATCATGGCAGTCTGCATGATCCAACTAGTAGGGTTCTCTTCCTTGATCCAATCATGAAATCGTGTGGCCCATGTCATAAAGCACGAATTGATTGCTCGTTTGGTTGCACACGTGACTCATCATGGTGTGGTTGCCTACTCCTTGTGTCATGGTTTAGAAGACGCAGTTAAACTTACGTGCATTTTTAAAATAGACAAGCTTTAAGACGCGAAAGCAATTATTTTTATTAATCTCTACTAATAAAAGCATGAGAGGGCAGATCCAAATCACAATCTCAACCGTCTAATCACTTAATCAAGGGTCTAAATATGTCGTTAACGAAAGTAGGCAGTTTTCGTTAGCGCTAAACAACCCCCGCTCCACGTCTCGCGAGGAATCAATCCTGGCGGTCCGCCTCCACCTGTTCGGATTGTTCGCCGTGCCTGCTCTCCCACTCGCCGCGCCGCGCCTCCTCTCGGCATCGCGCCTCCTCCCGCCGCTTGCCGCGACTGCTCCCGCCGCTCGCTGCGACCCCTCCCCCCGCCACCACGCCTCCTTCCGCCGCTCGTCGCGACCCCTCCCCCGGCTCGCCGCGACCCCTCCCCCGGCTGCTGCGCCGAGCGCTCCGTGCCGCGCGCGTCCACGCCGCCGACCCACACCGCCGCGTCGTGCTCGCCGCCTGGCTCCGGCACAAGCGCCGAGAGGACGAGTTCGACCCGCCGACGCCGCCTCTCGATTCCTGCGGCCCGACGACCCCGCTCCTCGAGTGCCCCCGCTCCGCGGTCTTCGCCATGGAGTCCTCCGGCGTGGATCCCGTCTTCCCCTGCCGCCGCCACCAGCCCCGCCTATCCACGCACCGCTGCCGCTCACCATGTGCGGGTATCTAGCGCCAGCTATCTCCCACTGTCGGGAAGATGCACCCAACAGGAATCTGGATGCGATGGCTGCCGTGGACTACATCACCGTGGCCTGCGAGCGAAAAATCCTCCAATAGTAAGCGCATCGACGAGGACACTGAAGTCCTCTCCGGTGAGCAATCATCAGCTTATCCGCCGGCTGCAAAAAAACGAGTCTCTCGTCGTCGGTGGGCGTTGTCCTACCAGCCCAGGCGCCGACGTCGCTGGAAGGTACTATCTTCCTTCTCCCCTGCACCGTCCGTGGGCTTCTGCCTTCGCTGTTCATTTATTTTCAGTCTCTGAGATTTGAAGTTTGTAGTACTACTTGGTTCTTCGTTGTGCTGTTTCCTCGAAGCTCTGTGCGGATTGATTATGGCCGTGTGTTTAGGCCATTACAGCCCAATGCATCATACTCGAGTGTGACTGTGGAGTAATATTTGGATTTGTCAGGGTCGTTGCAATCCACATGAAAATGCTTCATGTGTGTTTTTGGGATACCTTTATGCTTGCGAAATTTCTCTTCACTACTAATTAATTTGGATTAGAATTTCAGTTGTGTAATCTCACCTATTTCCCATCCAATTTCTTGTTTTATGTGTTAATTTGTTCAAATTAGATTTTACTGAAATATGTGTATTGTCGTCTGAATAATTGCTGATTTTCAACGAAGATGAAAAAAATTTGATAACCCTAGGCCACCTGTTAGAAGTTCATTTGGTTGCATGCCCCCACCTTCATGAATAATCTCGTGACCAACATATGAATTCAGAGTTGTTAGAGTTCCTAGAGCCATCATTATCTGTTGAAAATCAACACTGACGAGTCTACTGCACAAATGATTTTGCCTTTACAAATGCTGAGGAGCACAAGTGCCTGAATTTGGAAATATGACACGTTTGTGTCGGCCTGCTTCTTTCCTTTCCTTCGGTCGACAACAGGGTGGTGTACTTCCCACAGGGTCATAGCGAGCAGGTTGGTGCAAAATTACACTCCATCACAAGGAGCTCCATGGCAAGGAGCTTTGCATGATCCTGAATTCTAGCTTTCAGCGCCGAATAAAAAGCATGGCTTAATTATGTCATGAATCTATTGCTTTATTTGTGTGTGTAGATTTACTTGGTGAATTTCTGTCTCAGCTAGCCGCGTCAACGAATAAGGAGATCGAGCCTCAGATCCCCAACTATCTCAATCTGCCGCCACAGCTTATCTGCCAGCTGCGCAATTGTAAATAAATAGTAAATGGGTAAGCATTTGAGAAGGTTGCAATGTGCAAATGCACTGTTCAAGAAAAAGGGAACCCAACTACCTATAGTTCAGCCCAGCCTTTGATATCACTTTTTGCTTGAATTAATTGGCATCGAAATTTGAATGTACAGTATAGTTTTTTAGCTTATGTTGCACATATAATGGATGTTGTAGATGTATCTCTTTAGCATCTGTAAGTAGATAGCCCACACCATGTGGGGCTAGAAGATTGGCCCTTCCATTATGGGCTGAATCTAATTTGGCTTCTCCCTAACTCACTCATTCATGCAGGTAATTTCCTCTGATTTTCCTCATGTACTTTCTTTACAAATAACATGGTGAACATTGGGAAAGTTTGCATAGCCCAAATTCAATTCTTCCCTTGCAAGAGAGGTGCCATATTTTCCAGTTTGTTGCAGAACTTGTGACGTCAAGCAATAGCGACTATTTTTATTTATTAACTTCTCTGCTCTTATGTCCTGAAATAGTGGAATGTGTTAATTTTCTCTTAAATGTATGTTTATAAAAACATATGCTCTTATTGATTAGCTTCTATGCTCTTATGACGGTAGTTTTAGCATCCATGGTGTTGTAGAATAGTTTTATCACTATCACATATCCATGAAAATACTAAAACCGAGGAGCAGGAGCAGGTGACAGCAGCCAGACATTTGATCCCACTTGGGTACAAGAGAAGTTTCTCCTGATATTGTTGAGATGAGTGAAGATAGCTTGATGGCGTGGCAAGTCTTCTCTTGAAATAAACGACTGTGTCTTGAGTTAGCATCAGCGTCCCTAGGCTCGACAACAATTAGAAATTCAGAATAGAGCAATCATTTTCCAAAACCACTTCTTATGTTTCTATGTTTATCTATGACATTTTCTGTTTTTTTCTCATGTTGATGTACGGACAAAATCAAACTAGGCTTTGCTATACTCTTAGTTACCATGAGAGTAAGTAATCAACACTTGCTTACTTCCTAATACTGACTGTGCGCTTAATATAATTTTGATTACTCATGTTCTGGATAACATTATGTGTAATAACTTGTGTCTTCTTATGCAATTGTTTGATTATGATAAAAAAATACTTTGATCATGATAGATATACATGAGCGCATACTCATGTGAAATTTCTATTAAAATTGTTCACTTGATCGCAGTTCCGTCAATTTCTCTGTAGGACATCGTGTTGTCTCTCGACGTGCAATGGATTCAAGCATGCGTAGGGAGATTTTCTACGCCACACAATGTCAGATGCACGAGCCTTATGGTCTAAGATGTCACCGTCACGCAAGGTATAGCCAGAACCATTAATCGGTCTTGCTCTACATTTTTGTATCTAGGTAACTTGGATTTACAAATCTACATTATTGCGGTCTGGTGGCTTGCTCACAATATGCATGCGTACCTTTAGATAGGAACATGTGCAATTTCTTGGGTATCACCTGAGGAAATTAAAAAATGCCCCATTTATTGATATTTGTGTGGTTCCCAGTGAACATACTCTTGATGGAAAGCTATATCTTTGAACCCTTTATTCGTCCAGCAAATTTGTCAACGTCATGCCTTGAATTGGCTTTTTTAGAACATATTTCAATTGTGCAGAGTGTAGTGTTTCCGTTCGATCCAAAGTGGAGAATGTATGGAGCTCCCAAGTCAGACCAGTCTCAACCTCCTAAATTGGTATCTGAGTTATAAACATCTCTTCTTGGTCGAAGGGAGACAATTACAGTCCAACGTCTGATTTTTTTCCCAATCGTCGGACCAAATCCCCCCCGTAAGTTGAGAAATTTGATTGTACCAATAATTATTCCAATATATTTCACTGATCTGCAACTTACTATAGGAGTTGGAGCCTACCGCGTGCAATCACTGAAAAAGAAATGGATTTGCCACACTGTGCATGGAGGTGCAGAGTGCAGTGTTGCCGTTTGATCTAGAGTGGAGAATGTATGGATCTCACATGTCTGACCAGTCATCCTTTCCACTCATGCACTTGAGGTATTATATACTCCTTCCATTCCCTTATACAAGGCCATTTCATATTTTTATGTCCAACTTTAATCATTTAATTCTACCAACAAAATTTGTGTTATATGCTACAAAAAGTATGTCCTTGAATGAATATTTGAAATAACTTTCCTGCGATATAATTTTTATGGCATATAATCGTTATTTTATTGACCAAAATTATAAGTCAAAGTTGGACACGAAAATTGAAGTGGACTTGTAAAAGGGAATGGAAGGAGTACTACCCTTTACTCTGAATGTTTTTGAGAAATGGATTTCAGCTAGCATGAGTGCTTGCAACTTGCAGGTGTTAAAGTTAACAGTAACTAGGATGCACTCAGAATACTCATGTATTTGTTTCCCATATTATCAATCCAAGGATTAGAGAAGAAAAAAAGGACATAGTAAAATTTACTTCAGAGAGCTAGACCATGATCTACAAAACTATCACGCTTAGGGCAGAAGAGTGATGAAGCCCCGTGCTTTTCTAACCCAGTGGTTGCTTCTCACCTAGTTAAGGTAGGAAACATCAATCATGTTTTCATTTTCTGTACATATTTTTGTGATTGCTGAAGGTAAGGCAAAGAGTTGTTGTAGACATGAAATTTGTGAAGTTTGTAATGACTAGAGATTTAGGCAATTGTCATGGTTACAAAATTTCATCTTGGTCACTTCGTATGCTAAACTTTTTTTAGATAATGGAAGATTGTTTTTCCGTCCTCTGCATCGTTCCACCTGAACATGTTTTTTTGCCTGATCTTGGATCCTACCAATTTGTTGTACAACCTTCTTTCTCTTGAGCCCACTCTTCATATCAAAATCCTTTTACATAATATGGACTTATGCTCTATTTGCACTGTAATCCAACATGTCTTCCTTCCAGTTACAACTGCTATCCCTGTTTGTCTCGTGCATATTTTGAAGTATAGTGTTTTGGTTGATTATAACTATGTACCATTCTTTGACTATTTCAGAGAAAATCAGAAGAACATTTAGGGATGAGATGGAAGGGGAGTAGGTCCCTATCTAGAACTGTTTAACATTCGCTATTTAATTAGACTAATAAACAAAGGTATGACTGGCATTTCTAAAAAACGTAGGTCCATGTGGGACACAAGATAAATATATCGTGCTATTGTTGTGATCAATGAAGATGGGTCTCCTCCTAATTACACAGATATTCACCATAAGAACTGCTCTCCGGCCTCTGCTCCCCCATCAAACTATTAAGATGCCCCGTTTATTTATTTTCTCATAATATGTCTCATCTACTTGCAGCCATGGAATTCACATATCTTCACTACAAAATGTGACCAAGATGGAAGAGGCGCTACTACAAACATTGTTGCATGTATCTGTTTCTTTTGATTTGTTATGTTGCTTACAAGATAACTCCCCAGCTAGCTTTTATAATTTCTTGTGGATTTACATGGTGTGCATGAAATTTCTCTTACGTGCAAGCTTGTATACTTGAAAATCAGGGTTTATATGTAGTATTACTAACTAGAATCCAGGAATTTTGTTTTGTTCTCAACACAAATATCAAATCAGTTGATTTTCCAATGTTCACCATTGGTTTTATCTGGCACTCTTTCTTTTGGTATTTAAGCATGAAATTTTCGCGACGGGACTATTAAGAGAGATTAAAGGGGAATACTTTGGAGAACGACTATGCATGTTGCTTGTCAAGTTAATTTCAGTGCTGAGATATTTTTGTGAAGAATAAACTAAACATGCACATGTCTAGAGCATCTTGGTGGTGCACATAAAGAGTGATAGGGGGGGGGGTCAATGGCTCAGAGATTTATGGTTTGATGTTATCTTCTCTAATATCTTACATTTGTGTACACGACATGAAGATCCACTCTTTAACATAATGGAAATTCTTCCTATTTGTCGTCGTAGTCATAAAGATTTTCTTGTACTACACATCGTCAACATTTTGAAATATATTCATTCTATTATAGAAAGTATAGTGTTGCTGATTTTATTTTACAATTGTTATGAACAAATAAAATCTTATGGTTGTACGTGCATTGCACGTGCCCGCTTACTAGTTAATACTAGTACTACTCATGCATGCGCCCTCCCAATTTACCGCTCACACATTAGTAATAATATTTTCTTAGTTAGTCGCATTAGTATTTACACCTGCTACATCTCACAACTAATCGATGACTACCTTGGTCCCAGAGATTTTCCAAGCGTGCCTTGTAAACCGTGATGGAGGGAGTACAATATATGCAGGTCACACTACGCTCTTTCTTGAAAATGGCGTGAAGTCTGAATTTTTTAAAAACTAAAAAAGATATGCATTCTAAGTTAAAAAAAAGTCCAAAAAATAAACTCACAAGTGCTGGTATATTAGATGTGTGTGAAATTTCATCACGAAATATATCTTGATATGAGTTTACACAAAATTCATGTACTTTCATAGTGAATAATACATGTGCTAGAAATACATGATTTTGCCATTTTTAATAGCTCACATAGAAATGTATTTCGCCATGAAACTTTGCAGGCAAGCAGTATATACATCCATACATATATATGCGTACTTAAAAAAAATTAAGACCTTAAATTTAGATTTTTCTTAATTTTTAAAATTAAGGATCCCATGGAGATCGAGCTCCATTAGCAATTTCTAAAACTTACCGTTCTTTTCTATTTATGAGATGGTGTGTGTGCTTTAGGTAAATTTCACTAGTTGTTGGCACATGAGAATGGCGTTTTGGAGGCTGAGCTCCATGGAAGCCTTTATTTTTGAAAAATTCAAATTCAAAATTTTATGGTTCAAAAAATTATGAAAAAACATGCATGTATGTAAGGATGTAACCTACATGTGTGTAAAATTTCAGGTCAAAATACTTTAAAACGTGATCTGTACAAAAAAGACAAATTCATGGTCTGAAATGATGAATAGTAACATGTGCTAAACAACCTCAGATTTGTCTTTTTTGCACAGCCCTTATTTGAACGTATTTTGTTCTGAAAATTTGCACACTTGTGTATTATACCTTCATCTATTTTTTTTCAGAATTTTTTTGAAACATTAAAATACAAATTTTCATTGAATTTAAAGACCTCTAGTGAGCTCGGGAGCCAAAAGCAATATTCGTTGGCACATTGGCTATATAATTTTTTACATCAATAAAAAGTGGATTTTATTGGTGAAATATCATGGGGATATAAATACAACAGACACATAACTCGTCTATGCATAACTAGGATACATACACCCAAGTGTAAAAAAATGCATGTAGCCAACATCAAGAAGCACACCGAAAGAAACATGTAGGCAAAGAGCAAAGACACACAAGACCAAAACTATGCATACGTGGTCTCTACATAATTAAGATGCATACAATCAACTATATATAAAAGGGATGCACACATACAACGTCTAGGTGCACACACAAAGAAACGGCAAAGAGAAAGGTCATACAAGAGAAACTACAATAACGATCGTATCCGCATCAACCATCTCTTGACATCACAAAGACAATATGAAATGTTTTCCAACAGCAACACCTTCAAGAAGGAGATGATGCTCATGCGACGACATCGTTTGACCATATTTAAGCAATTCCTTCCAAAAGGTAATGACAGACAAACATCCTCATTTCCATATATATATATAACCAACAAGGGTCAAATCTAGGATTTTCACCTTAAAGCTCGAGACCAAGTAAGTACTCGAGAAGCACCACCAAATGAAAATTAATAATATATCATCGCTACTATTGTCACATCTCATATTTTTCTCAAGTCGTATATGTTGAAAATTCCACAAGGAATTAAAAAAATCTAGGAAAAACCCACGAATGCCTAGGATTGCTTGTGATTGACTTTGAATTGCTTGATTGTTTCATCACAAAGTGGAAGCCCAATGCAACCAATGGAAACCTAGCTAGCTATTAGTTGAAATCAAACCCATTTGAAATATTTGTTGGGCATAAGGCTAGCCTAAAATAAATCCCAAGAAATATTCAGTGCCCTCATTAATCGCCCCCCCCCCTAAAAGTATTGAGTTGGATCTGTTTTGCAATCATTTCAAAAATTCAAAGCGAAATTACGAAATAAATGGCTTTGCAATTATTTGGCAAGGAAGTGAATCCCCTAAGTTTAAATAATGTACTTGACCCCCTAGAAATTTCCTGAAATGTATTTGACACACATTTGGGTTTGAAACCAAATTCAAATTCAAAAAGGAAATTAAAGTTTAGGAAATATATGTCCAAAAGGCCCAAAGAAAATGTGCACCAAGCCAAAAATGTTTCATTTAGAAATTATTCACTGTTGGAAGAAAAAATAAATTCAAAACGGTTTTGAATTTGGAAAGAAACTCAAAAAGAAAAATAGAAACACAAAACACAAAAAGAGGCCTAAACCTAACCTCCTAGCCAACCTAGATCAAACCGACCCAGCTCAGCGCCCTAGGCCAGCCCCAGAACCTCTCTCTTTAACCCATTGACGCCCCGGCCCCATGCGTCACCCCCTCCTCCTGCAACCGCACCACCTCACGCACGATCATAACAAAGCCCGCGCCCACGTCGCCTACTATGTTGGGGAACGTAGTAATAATTCAAAATTTTCCTATGTATCACCAAGATCAATCTAGGAGATGCTAGCAACGATAAAGGGAGAGCATCTTCATACCATTGAAGATCGCTAAGCGGAAGCGTTACAATGAACGCGGTAGATGGAATCGTACTCGCGATGATTCAAATCGCAGAAGATCCGATCCAAGCACCGAATGAACGACGCCTCCGCGTTCAACACACGTACAGCCCGGGGACGTCTCCTCCTTCTTGATCCAGCAAGGAGAGAGGATAAGTTGAGAGAGAGCTCCGGCAGCATGACGACGTGGTGGCGGTGGAGCTTGTGGTTCTCCGGCAGGGCTTCGCCAAGCGCCGCGGAGGAGGAGAAGTGGAGAGGTAGGGCTGCGCCAAGGCGAAGGGTCCAGGTGTGTGTACAACCCTCTCACCCCTCCTCTATTTATAGGAGGAGGGGGAGAGGGGGCCGGCCACCCTAGGAAACCCTAGGAGGGGGTGGCGGCGGCCAAGGGGGTGGTTTGGCTCCCAAGTTGGTGGGATGCAGCCCCACGCCCTAGGGTTTCAGCCCTAGACGCCTTGGGCCCCTTTGGTGGCGCGCACCAGCCCACCAGGGAGCTGGTTCCCTCCCACTTTCGGCCCATGTGGCCCTCCAAGACAGGTGGCCCCTCCCGGTGGACCTCTGGAACCCTTTTGGTGCTCTCGGTACAATACTAATAAAACCCAAAACCTTTCAAGTGACCGAAATTGGGCTTCCCATATATAAATTTTCACCTCCGGACTATTCCCGAACTCCTCGTGACGTCCGGGATCTCATCCGGGACTCCGAACAACTTTTGGTAACCACATATACAATTCCCGTTACAACTCTAGCGTCACCGAACCTTAAGTGTGTAGACCCTACGGGTTCGGTATCCATGCAAACATGAGCGAGACGCCTCTCCGGCCAATAACCAATAGCGGGATCTGGATACCCATACTGGCTCTCACATGTTCCACGATGATCTCATCGGATGAACCACGATGTTGGGGATTCTCTTAATCCCGTATACAATTCCCTTTGTCCATTGGTATATTACTTGCCCGAGATTCGATCGTCGGTATCCCTATACCTTGTTCAATCTCGTTACCGGCAAGTCTCTTTACTCATTCCATAACACATGATCCCATGACTAACTCCTTAGTCACATTGAGCTTATTATGATGATGTATTACAAAGTGGGCCCAGAGATACCTCTCCATCACACGGAGTGACAAATCCCAGTCTCTATTCGTACCAACCCAACAAACACTTTTAGAGATACCTGTAGTGCACCTTTATAGTCACCAAGTTACGTTGTGACGTCTGATACACCCAAAGCATTCCTACGGTATCTGGGAGTTGCACAATCTCTGTTGGGAAACGTAGCATAAATTAAAAAAAATTCCTACGCATATTCAGATCTTCCTATGGAGAGACCAGCAACGAGAGAGGGGTGAGTGCATATTCATACCTTTGAAGATCGCTAAGCGGAAGCGTTACTAGAACGCGGTTGATGGAGTCGTACTCGCGGCGATTCAGATCACGGTGTGATTCCGACCTATTGTCGAACTACGGCACCTCCGCGTTCTACACACGTGCAGCTCGGTGACGTCTCCCGCACCTTGATCCAGCAAGGAGGAGGGAGAGGTTGGGGAAGAACTCCAGCAGCATGACGGTGAGGTGTCGATGGAGAGACGAGGTCTCCCGGCAGGGCTTCGCCAAGCACCGGCACAGAGGAGGAGAAAGAAGGGAAGGGCTGCGTCGAGGGAGAGGGAAAAGTGTGTCCACCAATGGACAAAACCCCTCTCGATTTATAGGAGGAGGGAGAGGGCTGCGCCACCCTAGGGTTCCCTCCCTAGGGGCCGGCGGCCACCAGATGGGAGAGGGGGGCGGCGGCCAGGGCAGGGAAAGGGGGGGCGCGCCCTAGGTGGGCCTTGGGCCTCCCCTGCACCTAGGGTTTCCCCTCCCTCCCTCTCTGGTGCGCATGGGCTGGGTGTGGGGGGCACACCAGCCCACCTAGGGGCTGGTTGCCTCCCACACTTGGCCCATGTAGCCCTCCGGGGCTTGTGGCCCCTCCCGATGGGCCTCCGGAACCCTTCCGGTGGTCCCGACACTTTGCCGGTGGTGCCAGAAACATTTCCGGCGTCCAAACCCATCCATCCTATATATCAATCTTTACCTCTGGACCAGTCCGGAGCTCCTCGTGACGTCCGGGATCTCATCCGGGACTCCGAACATCCTTCGGTAACCTCGTATAACGATTCCCTATAACCCTAGCGTCATCGAACCTTAAGTGTGTAGACCCTACGGGTCCGGGAGACAGGCAGACATGACCGAGACACCTCTCCGGCCAATAACCATCAGCGGGGTCTAGATACCCATGGTGGCTCCCACTTGCTCCACGATGATCTCATCGGATGAACCACGATGTCAAGGATTCAATCAATCCCGTATACAATTCCCTTTGTCTGTCGGTATAGAACTTGCCCGAGATTCAATCGTCGGTACCTATACCTTGTTCAATCTCGTTACCGGTAAGTCTCTTTACTCGTTCCGTAGTACGTCATCGTGTGACTAACTCCTTAGTCACATTGAGCTCATGATGATGTTCTACCGAGTGGGCCCAGAGATACCTCTCCGTCACGCGGAGTGACAAATCCCGATCTCGATTCGTACCAACCCAACAGACACTTTCAGAGGTACCCGTAATGCACCTTCATAGTCACCCAGTTACGTTGTGACGTTTGATGCACCCAAAGCACTCCTACGGTATCCAGGAGTTGCACAATCTCACGGTCGAAGGAAAAGATACTTGACATTTAGAAAAGCTTTACCATACGAACAATACAATCTAGTGCTATGCTTAGGATTTGGTCTTGTCCATTACATCATTCTCCCAATGATCTGATCCCGTTATCAATGACATCTAATGCCCTTGACCAGGAAACCATGATCATCTATTGACTAACGAGCTAGCCAACTAGAGGCTTGCTAGGGACACATTGTGATCTATTTATTCACACATGTATTACTGTTTCTTGTTAATACAATTATAGCATGAACAATAGACGATTATCATGAACAAGAAATATGATAATAACCATTTTATTATTGCCTCTAGGGCATATTTCCAGCAGTCTCCCACTTGCACTAGAGTCAATAATCTAGTTACATTGTGATAACATTATGGTGTTGATCATGTTTTGCTCGTGGAAGAGGTTTAGCCAACGGGTCTGCAATATTCAGATCCGTGTGTACTTTACAAATATCTATTACTCCACTGTGGACATGGTCCTCGATGGAGTTGTAGCGGCGTTTGATGTGCTTGGTCTTCCGGTGAAACCTGGGCTTCTTGGCAATGGCAATGGCCCCAGTGTTATCACATAAGAGTGTCATTGGACCCGACGCGCCTGGAACCACTCCAAGGTCGGTGATGAGCTCCTTCATCCAAATTCCTTCATGAGCCGCTTCTAAAGCAGCTATGTACTCCGCTTCACATGTAGATGCTGTCACGACTTCTTGCTTGCTGCTGCACTAGCTCACTCCCCACCATTCAAAACATATACGTATCCGGTCTGTGACTTAGAGTCATCTGGATCTGTGTCGAAGCTAGCATCGACGTAACCCTTTACGATGAGCTCTTCGTCACCTCCATAAACAAGAAACTTTTCCTTTGTCCTTTTCAGGTACTTAAGGATATTCTTGACCGCTGTCAAGTGTTCCACACCGGGATCACTTTGGTACCTCCCTACCAAACTTATGGCAAGGTTTATATCAGGTCTGGTACACAGCATGACATACATAAGAGAGCCTACGGCTGAAGCGTAGGGGACATAACTCATCTTCTCTCTATCTGTTGCCGTGGTCGGCGACTGAGTCTTACTCAATCTCATACCTTGCAAAACTGGCAAGAACCCTTTCTTTGAGTTTTCCATATTGAACTTCTTCAATATCTTGTCAAGGTATGTAGTTTGCGAAAGACCTATGAGGCGTCTCGATCTATCTCTATAGATCTTGATGCCTAATATGTATGCTGCTTCTCCAAGGTCCTTCATTGAAAAACTCTTGTTCAAATAGGCCTTTATGCTCTCCAACATCTCTATATTATTCCCCATCAATGATATGTCATCCACATAGTATGAGGAAAGCTACAGAGCTCCCACTCACTTTCTTGTACAGACAGGCTTCTCCGTAAACCTGTATGAACCCAAACGCTTTAATCACCTCATTAAAGCGAATGTTCCAACTCCGAGATGCTTGCACCAGCCCATAGATGGAGCACTGGAGCTTGCACACTTTGTTAGCACCATTAGGGTCGACAAAACCTTCAGGTTGCATCATATACAACTCTTCCTTAAGGTTCCCGTTAAGGAACACTGTTTTGATGTCCATTTTCCAAATTTCATAATCATAAAAGGCGGCAATTGCTAACATGATTCGGACTGATTTCAGCTTCGCTACGGGAGAGAAAGTCTCTTCGTAGTCAATTCCTTGAATTTGTCGAAAACCCTTTGCGACAAGTCGAGCTTTATAAACGGTTACATTACCGTTTGCATCAGTCTTCTTCTTGAAGATCCATTTATTTTCTATGGCTCGCCGGACATCGGGCAAGGCCACCAAAGTCCATACTTTGTTCTCATACATGGATCCTATCTCAGATTTCATAGCTTCAAGCCATTTGTTGGAATCCGGGCCCGCCATCGCTTCTTCATAGTTCGAAGGTTCACCGTTGTCTAACAACATGATTTCCATCACAGGGTTGCCGTACCACTCTGGTGCGGAGCGTGCCCTCGTGGACCTTCGCAGTTTAGTAGTAACTTGATCCGAAGCTTCATGATCATTATCATTAACTTCCTCTTCAGTTGGTGTAGGCGCCACAGGAACAACTTCCCGCGCTGCGCTACTATCCTGTTCAAGAGGGGTTGTAATTACCTCATCAAGTTCTACCTTCCTCCCATTTACTTCTTTCGAGAGAAACTCTTTCTCTAGAAAGGATCCGTTCTTGGAAACAAAGGTTTTACCTTTGGATCTAAGATAGAAGGTATAACCAATAGTTTCCTTAGGGTATCCTATGAATACGCATTGCTCCGCTTTGGTTCGAGCTTTTCTGGCTGAAGTTTCTTCACATAAGCATCACAGCCCCAAACTTTAAGAAACGACAACTTAGGTTTCTTGCCAAACCATAGTTCATACGGTGTCGTCTCAACGGATTTAGACGGTGCCCTATTTAAAGTGAATGCTGCAGTTTCTAATGCGTATCCCCAAAATGATAGCGGTATGTCGGTAAGAGACATCATAGATCGTATCATATCTAATAAAGTGCGATTACGATGTTCATACACTTCGTTGTGTTGCGGTGTGCCAGGCGGCGTCAGTTGTGAAATGATTCCACACTTCCTTAGGTGTGTGCCAAACTCGTGACTCAAATATTCTCCTCCACGATCAGATCGTAGACACTTAATTTTTCTGTCACGTTGATTCTCGACCTCACTCTGAAATTCCTTGAACTTTTCAAATGTCTCAGATTTGTGCTTCATTAAGTAGATATACCCATACCTACTCAAATCATCGGTGAGAGTGAGAACATAACGATAGCCACCACAAGCTTCAACGTTCATTGGACCACACACATCAATATGTATTATTTCCAATAAGTCGGTTGCTCTCTCCATTATTCCTGAGAATGGAGTCTAAGTCATCTTGCCCATGAGGCACGGTTCGCATGTGTCAAATGATTCAAAGTCAAGAGACTCTAATAGTCCATCAGTATGGAGCTTCTTCATGCGCTTAACGCCGATATGACCAAGGCGGCAGTGCCACAAGTATGTGGGACTATCATTATCAACTTTACATCTTTTGGTACTTACACTATGAATATGCGTAACATCACGATCGAGATTCATCAAGAATAAACCATTCACCAGCGGAGCATGACCATAAAACATATCACTCATATAAATAGAACAGCCATTATTATCTGACTTAAATGAGTAGCCGTCTCGCATTAAGCAAGACCCTGATACAATGTTCATGCTTAAAGCTGGTAATAAATAACAATTATTAAGGTTTAAAACTAATCCCGACAGTAGATGTAGAGGTAGCGTGCCGATGGCGATCACATCGACCTTGGAGCCATTCCCGACGCGCATCGTCACCTCGTCCTTGGCCAGTCTCCGCTTATTCCGCAGTTCCTGCTTTGAGTTGCAAATGTGAGCAACAACACCGGTATCAAATACCCAGGAGCTACTACGAGCGCTGGTAAGGTACACATCAATAACATGTATATCACATATACCTTTAACGTTGCCAGGCTTCTTGTCCGCTAAGTATTTGGGGCAGTTTCGCTTCCAGTGACCCTTTCCCTTGCAATAGAAGCACTCAGTCTCAGGCCTGGGTCCATTCTTTTTCTTCTTCCCAACATCTGGCTTACCTGGCGCAGCAACGACTTTGCTGTCTTTCTTGAAGTTCTTCTTACCCTTGCCCTTCTTGAAACTAGTGGTCTTGTTGACCATCAACACTTGATGCTCTTTCTTGATTTCTACTTCTGCAGACTTGAGCATCGAGCACAACTCGGGAATGGTCTTCTCCATCCCTTTTATGTTGTAGTTCAGCACAAAATCTTTGTAGCTTGGTGGGAGAGACTGGAGGATTCTGTCAATTATAGCATCATCCAGAAGTTCGACTCCAAGTGAAGTCAGACGATTGTGCAACCCAGACATTTTGAGTATGTGCTCACTGACAGAACTGTTCTCCTCCATCTTACAACTAAACAACTTGTCGGAGACTTCATATCTCTCGACACGGGCATGAGCTTGAAAAACTAGCTTCAGCTCTTGGAACATCTCATATGACCGTGTTGCTCAAAACGCCTTTGGAGCCCCGTTTCTAAACTGTATAACATGCCACACCTAACCAGAGAGTAGTCATCACTCCGCGTTTGCCAGACGTTCAGAATGTCCTGGGCTGCTGCGGGAGTGGGAGGGTCACCTAGCGGCGCATCAAGGACATAAGCCTTTTTAGCTGCTTCAAGGATGAGCTTCAAGTTGCGAACCTAGTCCGCATAGTTGCTACCATCATCTTTCAGCTTGTTTTTCTCTAGGAATGCGTTGAAATTGAGGTTGAAGTTGGCCATCTACAATATTTATAAAGACAACTTTTAGACTAAGTTCATGACAATTAAGTTCATTTAATCAAATTAAGTATGAACTTCCACTTAGATCGACATCCCTCTAGTCATCTAAGTGATACATGATCCATGTTGACTAACCCGTGTCCGATCATCACGTGAGACGGACTAGTCACCATGGTGAGCAACTTCATGCTGATCGTATTCAACCATACAACTCATGTTCGACCTTTCGTTCTCTTGTATTCGAGGTCATGTCTGTACATGCTAAGCTCGTCGAGTCAACCTAGGTGTTTCGCGTGTGTAAATCTGGCTTACACCGGTTGTATGCGAACGTTAGAATCTATCACACCCGATCATCACGTGGTGCTTCGAGACAACGATCCTTCGCAACGGTGCACACTTAGGGGAATACGTTCTCGAAATTTTAAGAGGGATCATCTTATTATGCTACCGTCGTTCCAAGCAATAAGATGAAAAACATGATAAACATCACAATGCAATCATATAGTGACATGATATGGCCATTATCATCTTTGCTCTTTCGATCTCCATCTTCAGGCATCGCATGATCATCATCGTCACCGGCGTGACACCATGATCTCCATCAACGTGTCTCCGTGAAGTCATCACGCCAACTACTACTATCACTACTACTATAGCTAACCGTTAGCAATGAAGTAAAAGTAGTAAGCACATGGCGTTGCATCTCATACAATAAATTAAGACAACTCCTATGGCTCCTGCCGGTTGTCATACTCATCGACATGCAAGTCGTGAAACCTATTACAATAACATGATCATCTCATACATCATACATGCAACATCACAACTTTGGCCATATCACATCACATGTCAAACCCTGCACAAACAAGTTAGACGTCCTCTAATTGTTGTTGCAAGTTTTACCTGGCTGATTTGGGTTTCTAGCAAGAACGCTTTCTTACCTATGTGACAGCCACAACGATGATATGCCAAAGCTATTTACCCTTCATAAGGACCCTTTTCATCAAATCCAATCCGACTAGAATAGGAGAGACACACACCCGCTAGCCACCTTTATGCACGGTGTGCATGTCTGTCGGTGGAACCAGTCTCACGTAAGCGTACGTGTAATGTCGGTCCGGGCAGCTTCATCCCACAATACCGCCGGAAAATAATAAGAGTAGTAGCGGCAAGCAATTGACAAATCATCGCCCACAACCTTTTGTGTTCTACTTGTGCATAGAATCTACGCATAGAAAACCTGGCTCGGATGCCACTATTGGGAAACGTAGCATAAATTCAAAAAATTTCCTACGCATTTTCAGATCTTCCTATGGAGAGACCAGCAATGAGAGAGGGGTGAGTGCATATTCATACCTTTGAAGATCGCTAAGCGGAAGCGTTACTAGAACGCGGTCGATGGAGTCGATCTCGCGGTGATTCAGATCGCGGTGTGATTCCGATCTAGTGCCGAACTACGACACCTCCGCGTTCAACACACGTGCAGCCCGGTGACGTCTCCCGCACCTTGATCCAGCAAGGAGGAGGGAGAGGTTGGGGAAGAACTCCAGCAGCACGACGGAGTGGTGTCGATGGAGAGACGAGGTCTCCCGGCAGGGCTTCGCCAAGCACCGACACAGAGGAGGAGAAAGAAGGGCAGGGCTGCGCCGAGGGAGAGCGAAAAGTGTGTCCCCCAATGGCCAAAACCCCTCTCTATTTATAGGAGGAGGGGGGAGGGCTGCGCCACCCTAGGGTTCCCTCCCTAGGGGCTGGCGGCCACCAGATGGGAGAGGGGGGGGGGGCAGGGCAGGGAAAGGGGGGCGTGCCCTAGGTGGGCCTTGGGCCTCCCCTGCGCCTAGGGTTTCCCCTCCCTCCCTCTCTGGTGCGCATGGGCTGGGTGTAGGGGGCGCACCAGCCCACCTAGGGGCTGGTTCCCTCCCACACTTGGCCCATGTAGCCCTCCGGGGCTTGTGGCCCCTACCGGTGGGCCTCCGGAACCCTTCCGGTGGTCCCGACACTTTGCCGGTGGTGCCCGAAACATTTCCGGCGTCCAAACCCATCCATCCTATATATCAATCTTTACCTCCGGACCATTCTGGAGCTCCTCGTGATGTCTGGGATCTCATCCGGGACTCCGAACATCCTTCGGTAACCTCGTATAACGATTCCCTATAACCCTAGCGTCATCGAACCTGAAGTGTGTAGACCCTACGGGTTCGGGAGACAGGCACACATGACCGAGACACCTCTCCGTCCAATAACCATCAGCGGGGTCTGGATACCCATGGTGGCTCCCACTTGCTCCACGATGATCTCACTGGATGAACCACGATGTCAAGGATTCAATCAATCCCGTATACAATTCCCTTTGTCTATCGGTATAGAACTTGCCCGAGATTCGATCGTCGGTATACCTATACCTTGTTCAATCTCGTTACCGGTAAGTCTCTTTACTCATTTCGTAGTACGTCATCGTGTGACTAACTCCTTAGTCACATTGAGCTCATGATGATGTTCTACCGAGTGGGCCTAGAGATACCTCTCCGTCACGCGGAGTGACAAATCCCGATCTCGATTCGTACCAACCCAACAGACACTTTCAGAGGTACCCGTAATGCACCTTTATAGTCACCCAGTTACGTTGTGACGTTTGATACACCAAAGCACTCCTACGGTATCCGAGAGTTGCACAATCTCACGGTCGAAGGAAAGGACACTTGACATTAGAAAAGCTTTAGCATACGAACAATACGATCTAGTGCTATGCTTAGGATTTGGTCTTGTCCATTACATCATTCTCCCAGTGATGTGATCCCGTTATCAATGACATCTAATGCCCATGACCAGGAAACCATGATCATCTGTTGACTAACGAGCTAGCCAACTAGAGGCTTGCTAGGGATACATTGTGATCTATTTATTCACACATGTATTACTGTTTCCTGTTAATACAATTATAGCATGAACAATAGACGATTATCATGAACAAGGAAATATGATAATAACCATTTTATTATTGCCTCTAGGGCATATTCCCAACAATCTCATGGTCCAAGGAAATGATATTTGACATTAGAAAAGCTCTAGCAAACGAACTACATGATCTTGTGCTATGCTTAGGATTGGGTCTTGTCCATCACATGATTCTCCTAATGATGTGATCCCGTAATCAATGACATCCAATATCCATGGTCAGGAAACCACAGCCATCTATTGGTCAACGAGCTAGTCAACTATAGGCTCACTAGGGCCACAGTGTGGTCTATGTATTCACACATGTATTACGGTTTCTGGTTAATACAATTATAGCTTGAACAATAGACAATTATCATGAACAAGGAAATATAATAATAACCATTTTATTATTGCCTCTAGGGAATATTTGCAACAGTCTCCCACTTGCACTAGAGTCAATAATCTAGTTACATTGTGATGAATCTAACACCCATAGAGTTCTGGTGCTGATCAGGTTTCGCTCGTGGAAGAGGTTTAGTCAGCAGATCTATGACATTCAGATCCGTATGTACTTTACAAATATCTATATCTCCATCCTGAATGTATCCACGAATGGAGTTGAAACGTCGTTTGATATGCTTGGTCTTCTTGTGAAACCAGGGCTCATTGACAATGGCAATAGCTCAAGTGTTGTCACAGAAGAGAGTCATCGGGCCCGACGCATTGGGAATCACTCCTAGGTCGGTGATGAACTCCTTCATCCAGACTCCTTCCTGTGTTGCTTCCGAAGGAGCTATGTACTCCACTTCACATGTAGATGCCGCCACGACTCTTTGTTTGCAACTGCATCAGCTTACTGCCCCACCATTCAAAATATACACGTATCTGGTTTGTGACTTGGAGTCATCTGGATCTGTGTCGAAGCTAGCATCGACGTAAGCCTTTACGACGAGCTCTTTGGCACCTCCATAAATGAGAAACATATCTTTAGTCCTTTTCAGGTACTTAAGGATATTCTTGACCGCTGTCCAGTGATCCATTCCAGGATCACTTTCGTACCTCCCTACCAAACTTATGGAAAGGTTCACATCATGTGTGGTACACAACATGGCATACATAATATAGCCTATGGCTGAAGCATAGGGGACGATACTCATCTTTTCTCTATCTTCTACCATGGTCGTGCATTGAGCTGTGCTCAATCTCACACCTTGCAATACAGGCAAGCACGCCTTCTTGAACTTATCCATATTGAACTTCTTCAATTTCTTGTGAAGGTATGTGCTTTGTGAAAGACCAATGAGGCATCTTGATCTATCTCTATAGATCTCGATGCCTAATATCTAAGCAGCTTCCCGAGGTCCTTCATAGAAAAACACTTATGCAGGTAGGCCTTTATGCTTTCCAAAAGTTCTATATCATTTACCATCAACAATATGTCAACCACATATAAAATGAGAAATGCTACAGAGCTCCCACTCACTTTCTTGTAAATACAGGCTTCTCCATAAGTCTGTACAAACCCAAACGCTTTGATTACCTCATGAAAGCGAATGTTCCAACTCCGAGATGCTTGCACCAGCGCATAGATGGAGCGCTGGAGCTTGCATACCTTGTGAGCATATTTAGGATCGGAAAAACCTTCCGGCTGCACCATATACAATTCTTCCTTAAGAAAGCCGTTAAGGAAATCCATTTTGACATCCATTTGCAAGACCTCATAATCATAAAATGCGGCAACTGCTAACATGATTCGGATGGACTTCAGCATCACTACGGGTGAGAAAGTCTCATCGTAGACAACTCCTCGAACTTGTCGATAACCCTTAGCTACAAGCCGAACCTTATAGACGGTCACATTACCATCCGCATTAGTCTTCTTCTTAAAGATCCATTTATTTTCTATGGCTTGCCGATCATCGGGAAAGACCACCAAAGTCCATACTTCGTTCTCATACATGGATCCTATCTCGAATTTCATGGCTTCAAGCCATTTGTTGGAATCCGGGCCCGCCATCGCTTCTTCATAGTTTGAAGGTTCACTGTTGTCTAAAACATGATTTCCAAGACAGGGTTGCCGTACCACTCAGGTGCGGAACGTGTCCCGTGGACCTACAAAGTTCAATAGTAACTTGATCCGAAGTTTCATGATCGTCATCATTAACGTCCTTCTAGTCAGTGTAGACACCACAAAAACATTTTCCTGCGCTGCGCTACTCACCGGTTCGAGAGGGGGTATAATTAACTCATCAAGTTCTACTTTCCTTCCACTCATTTCTTTTGAGAGAAACTCTTTCTCTAGAAAGGATCCATTCTTGTAAAAAAAGATCTTGCCTTTGGATCTGAGATAGAAGGTATACTCAATAGTTTCCTTAGGGTATCCTGTGAAGACACACTTTTCCGACTTGGGTTTGAGCTTTTCAGGTTGAAGTTTCTCGACATAAGCATCGCATCCCCAAACTTTCAGAAACGACAGTTTATGTTTCTTCCCAAACCATAATTCATACTGTGCCGTCTCAACGGATTTAGACGGTGCCCTATTTAAAGTGAATGCGACAGTCTCCAATGCATATCCCCAAAATGATAGCGGTAAATCAGTAAGAGACATCATAGATTGAACTATATCCAATAGAGTGTGATTAAGATGTCCAGACACACCGTTACGCTGAGGTGTGCCGGGCGGCGTGAGTTGTGAAACAATTCCACATTTCCTTAAGTGTGTACCAAACTCGTGACTCAAATATTCTCCTCCACGATCAGATCGCACAAACTTTATTCTCTTGTCACGTTGATTCTCTACCCCAGTCTGAAATTCTTTGAACCTTTCAAAGGTCTCAGACTTGTGTTTCATTAAGTAGACATACCCATATCTGCTTAAGTCATCAGTGAGGGTGAGAACATAACGATAGCCACCGCGAACCTCAACGCTCATTGGACCGCATACATCAGTATGTATTATTTCCAACAAGTTGGTTGCTCTCTCCATTGTTCCGGAGAACGGTGTCTTGGCCATCTTGCCCATGAGGCATGGTTCACACGTGTCAAATGATTCAAAATCAAGAGACTCCAAAAGTCCATCTGTATGGAGTTTCTTCATGCGTTTGACACCGATATGACCAAGGCGACAGTGCCACAAGTATGTGGGACTATCATTATCAACCTTACATCTTTTGGTACTCACACTATGAATATGTGTAACATCACGTTCGAGATTCATTAAGATAAACCATTGACTAGCGGGGAATGACCATACAACATATCACTCATATAAATAGAACAATCATTATTCTCAGATTTAAATGAGTAGCCATCTCACATCAAACGAGATCCAGATACAATGTTCATGCTCAAAGCTGGTAATAAATAACAATTATTAAGGTTTAAAACTAATCCCGAAGGTAGATGTAGAGGTAGCGTGCCGACGACAATCACATCGACCTTGGAACCATTCCCGACGTGCATCGTCACCTCATCCTTCGCCAGTCTCCGCTTATTCCGCAGCTCCTGTTTTGAGTTACAAATGTGAGCAACTGCACCGGTGTCAAATACCCAGGAGCTACTACGAGCGTTGGTAAGGTACACATCAATAACCTATATATTATATATACCTTTGACGTTGCCAGTCTTCTTATCTGCTAAGTACTTGGGGTAGTTCCGCTTCGAGTGACCGGTTCCCTTGCAATAATTGCACTCAGTCTCAGGCTTGGGTACATTTTTGCACTTCTTCTCGGCAACTGATTTACCGGGTGCAGCAACTGCGTTGCCTTCCTTCTTGAAGTTCTTCTTAACCTTGCCTTTCTTGAAACTGGTGCTCTTATTCACCATCAACACTTGATGTTCCTTTTTGATTTCCACCTCTGTTGTTTTCAGCATCGAATATAACTCAGGAATGGACTTTTCCATCCCTTGCATATTGTAGTTCATCACAAAGCTCTTGTAGCTAGGTGGAAGTGACTGGAGGGTTTTGTCAATAACCGAGTCCTCCGGAAGATTAACTCCCAGATGAGACAAGCGGTTGTGCAACCTAGACATATTGAGTATGTGCTTGCTGACAGAACCATATTCCTCCATCTTACAACTAAAGAACTTGTCAGACACTTCATATCTATCGACTCGGGCATGAGCTTCGAAAACCAGTTTCAGCTCTTGGAACATCTCATATGCTCCATGTTGCTCAAAACGCTTTTGGAGCCCCGGTTCTAAACTATAAAGCATGCCGCACTGAACCAGGGACTAATGGTCACTACACGACTGCGAGGCGTTCATAACGTCTTGAGCCGCTGGGACTGCAGGTGCGTCACCTAGCAGTGCATCAAAGACATATATTTTCTTGGAAGCTATGAGGATGAGCCTCAATTTACAGACCCAATCTGTATAGTTTCTTCCATTGTCTTCGAGCTTCGTTTTCTCTAGGAACACGTTGAAGTTGAGGGGAACATTAACGTGGGCCATTGGATCTACAATATAGATTGTAAAGATAATTTTAGACTAAGTTCATGATAATTAAGTTCATATAATCAAATTATTTAATGAACTCCCACTCAGATAGACATCCCTCTAGTCATCTAAGTGACACATGATCCATATCGACTAGGCCGTGTCTGACCATCACGTGAGACAGACTAGTCATCAATGGTGAACATCTCCATGTTGATCGCATCAAGTATACGACTCATGTTCGACCTTTCAGTCTCTCGTGTTCCGAGGCCATGTCTGTACATGCTAGGCTCATGAAGTCAACCTAAGTGTTTCGCGTGTGTAAATCTGGCTTACACCCGTTGTATGCGAACATTAGAATCTATCACACCCGATCATCACGTGGTGCTTCGAAACAACGATCCTTCACAATGCTGCACACTTAGGGGGAACACATTTCTTGAAATTTTAGCGAGGGATCATCTTATTTACTACCGTCGTTCTAAGAAAATAAGATGTAAAAACTTGATAAACATCACATGCAAATCAAAATGTGACATGATATGGCCAATATCATCTTGCGCCTTTGATCTCCATCTTCGGGGCGCGGCATGATCACCATCGTCACCGGCACGACACCATGATCTCCACCAACATGATCTCCATCATTGTGTCTTCATGAAGTTGTCTCACCAACTATTACTTCTACTACTATGGCTAACGGTTAGCAATAAAGTACATTAATCATATGGCGTTTTTGATTGACACGTAGGTCATGCAATAAATTAAGAAAAACTCCTATGGCTCCTGCTGGTTGTCATACTCATCGACATGCAAGTTGTGAATCTTATTACAAGAACACGATCAATATCATACATCACATATATTTCATCACATCCTTTTGGTCATATCACATCACATAGCATACCCTGCAAAAACAAGTTAGACGTCCTCTAATTGTTGTTGCATGTTTTACGTGGATGCTATGGGTTTCTAGCAAGAATGTTTCTTACCTACGTTACAGCCACAATAGTGATATGCCAATTACTATTTACCCTTCATAAGGACCCTCTTCATCGAATCCATTCCGACTAAAGTGGGAGAGACAGACACCCGCTAGCCACCTTATGCAATAAGTGCATGTTAGGCGGTGGAACCAATCTCACGTAAGCGTACGTGTAAAGCCGGTCCAGGCCGCTTCATCCCACAATGCCGCCGAATCAAGATAGGACTAGCAACGGTAAGCAAATTGACCAAATCATCGCCCACAACTTACTTGTATTCTACTCGTGCATAGAATCTACACATAGACCTAGCTCATGATGCCACTGTTGGGGAACACACTAATAATTCAAAAATTTCCTACGTATCACTAAGATCAATCTAGGAGATGCTAGCAACGAGAAAGGGAGAGCATATTCATATCGTTGAAGATCGCTAAGTGGAAGCGTTACAATGAACGCGATTGATGGAGTCGTACTCGCGGCGATTCGAATCGCGAAAGATCCGATCCAAGCACCGAACTAATGGCGCCTCCGCGTTCAACACACATACAACCCGGGGACGTCTCCTCCTTCTTGATCCAGCAAGGGGAGAGGAGAAGTTGAGGGAGAACTTCGGCAGCACGACGGTGTGGTGGCAGTGGAGCTTGTGGTTCTCCGGTAGGGCTTCGCCAAGCGCCGCAGAGGAGGAGAGGTGGAGAGGTAGGGTTGCGCCAAGGGAAGGGTTCAGTTGTGTGTATAACCCTCTCACCCCTACTCTATTTATAGGAGGAAGGGGATAGGGGCCCGGCCACCCAAGGAAATCCTAGGAGGGGGTGGCGGTGGCCAAGGGGGTGGCTTGCCTCCCAAGTTGGTTGGAGGCAACCCCACACCCTAGGGTTTAAGCCCTAGGTGCCTTGGGCCCCTTTGGTGGCGCGCACCAGCCCACCAGGGAGCTGGTTCCGTCCCACTTTCGGCCCATGTGGCCCTTAGGGACTGGTGGCCCCTCCAGGTGGATCTCCGGAACCCTTTCGGTAGTCCCGGTACAATACCGATAAAATCCGAAACCTTTACGGTGACCGAAACTGGACTTACCATATATAAATATTCACCTCCGGACTACTCTGGAACTCCTCGTGACGTCCGGGATCTCATCTAGGAGACCGAACAACTTTCAGTAACCACATATACAATTCCCATTACAACTCTAGCGTCACCGAACCTTAAGTGTGTAGACCCTACGGGTTCGGGAACCATGCACACATGACCGAGACGCCTCTCCGGCCAATAACCAATAGCGGGATGTCGATACCAATATTGTCTCCCACATGTTCCATGATGATCTCATCGGATGAACCATGATGTCGGGGATTCACTTAATCCTGTATGCAATTCCCTTTGTCCATCGGTATATTACTTGCCCGAGATTCGATCGTCGGTATCCCTATACCTTGTTCAATCTCGTTACCGGCAAGTCTCTTTACTCTTTCCATAACACATGACCCCGTGACTAACTCCTAGTCAAATTGAGCTCATTATGATGATGTATTACCGAGTGGGCCCAGAGATACCTCTCCGTCACACAGAGTGACAAATCCTAGTCTCGATTCGTACCAACCCAACAGACACTTTCGGAGATACCTGTAGTGCACCTTTATAGTCACCCAGTTACGTTGTGACGTTTGATACAACCAAAGCATTCCTACGGTGTCCGGGAATTGCACAATCTCATGGTCTAAGGAAATGATGCTTGACATTATAAATGTTCTAGCAAACGAACTACACGATCTTGTGCTTTGCTTAAGATTGGGTCTTGTCCATCACATCATTCTCGTAATGATGTGATCCCGTGATATAAAACATACAATGTCCATGGTCAGGAAACCACGACCATCTGTTGATCAACGAGCTAGTAAACTAGAGTCTCACTAGGGACATGTTGTGGTCTATGTATTCACTCATGTATTATGGTTTCCGGTTAATACAATTATAGCATGAACGATAGACAATTATCATGAACAATGAAATATAATAATAACCATTTTATAATTGCCTCTAGGGCATATTTCCAACATACTACATGCGCTCTTAGGGCACGCTAGCCCCGACCACAATGCCCCTATATGGTGTGTTCGGTTGCATTTCCATCTCAGCATAGTTGTTCCTGTTACGTGCATGCTCATCTCAGCACCCCTCTTCATGCATGCTCTCTTCAATCATGCATGTACTGTATTTGTGTTAAGCTAGTGTGGACTCATCCACCCTTCATACAATCCACCAAACACCCAAATGTGGATTGGGAAGGGAACTTTTAGGCTCATGCGCCCTACCAAACACACCCATGAATTCCCTCGTCGTCACGTGTGTTATGACCCATTCGATTTGACCCGAGGCCATCAGGTTGTCGCTGGCGATACCCACGACCACGATCACTCACCTAGAGCTCCTTACCTTGATTCTGACAAGCACATCCATCCACGATGCCCGTTGCGACCACCACCGCACTCCCTATCGCCTTGCGCACTACCAAGACATCCTCCGCAATCCCGAGTACCCCTCGAACACCCCAACCACTGGAACCTGGAGCCAATCATCATCGCGAGCTCAATTACAGCGAGGTGAGAATGTGTTTGATCTTGTGACCTTGTCTATTGCGTTCACGCATGTGTGTGCACCTCCCTGACCCATTCAGTCATCTCTGGGTGCTCATTTTCGAGCACTTTGTGCATGACCGAGAAGCTCGGCCGCTGTCGTGTCTCTAGTGAGCTCACGCCGCCCTACTCCACATCACCGAGGCTGCCCAGCACCAACATCACCCTCGTTGTGCTTCCCCACGTCTAGTCGTGCCCTCCATTGTCGCCAGTGACCATAGGAGCATCGTATGCGTTGAGTCCCGAGCCGCACAGCGTTGTCCCTCTCAGCTCTGTCCGTTCTCCGGCGACCTAGTGAAAACCCACAAGTGTACGGGATTGTTTATAACCTTTTTTGATAAGTAAGTGCGTCGAATTCAACGTGGAGCTAAAGGTAGAATTAATATTCTTTCAAGTTCTATCGATCACCGATACAACTCTACACACGCTAATGCTTACTTTACCTAGAATAAGTATGAAATTACTTTGCGGAAATAAAACTTGAAGTACTTCGTAGGTGTAAAATATAGGCTTGCAAGGCAATAAAGAACAAGTAAACATAAGTAGGGGCTGTTTAGAAAAAGATTAATTCAGTTAGTTGTTTAGTAGAAAGCCTTTTTGTAACGCAAGAGAAATATTGTCCATAGGCAATTGAATATAACATGATAGATACTTATCATATGCAATGAGGGAGAGGCATACGCTAACACACTTTCCGTACTTGGATCATATGCACTTGTGATTGGAACTCTAGCAAGCATCCACAACTACTAAAGACCATTAAGGTAAAACCCTACCATAGCATTAAACATCAAGTCCCCTTTTCTCCCATACGTAAACACCCCCTTACTCAGATGTAAGCTTCTGACACTTTAGCCACCCACTTTAAGCGAATCATGAACATATTGCAAACCCTCTGGTGGGAATCCCTCACGTGTGTGCTGCACGGAAGGCACCTTAGGACAACACCATATTAACATACAACTCATATCAAGCACACCATAGCACAATTAACCCGTAGGAAAAAAGAGATCTACTCAAACATCATAGGGTAGCCACACATCTTCGGATAATAATATATAGTATTAAGCACCATGTTTAAGTAGAGATTACAATGGAGAAAAAAGGTTTTACACCGCTGCATAGAGGAGGAGAGAGTTGGTGGTGATGTTGACGAAGTTGTTGGGTGTAGATCGCCATCACGATGGTTGCCTCAGCGCCGCTCCGGCACCACCGAGAGAGAGAGGGAGAGAGTCCCCCTCCTTCTTATTTTTTCCTTGGTATCCCCCCTAGATGGGAGTAGAGTTTCCCCTCTCATCCATGACCGCCATGGATCCTGAAGGGCAAGAGCCCCTTCGATATTTGATCTCTCTCTGTTTCTCTCCTGTTTTCACTACTGTTTTTTGGCCCTTCATTGTTTCATAAATATTCGGAGACACTTAACTCTGTTTGGTTTGAGGAGATTTTTGTCGGAAAATCATATTTATTTTGACAAAAGTAGCCCCCAACCGACTTAAGGGGGAGCCACGATCTAATAGGGCACGACCTACCCCCTGGTCATGCCCTGTTGGGTGGTGGGGCCCTCAAGCACCATGTTGCGTTGATTTTCCTTCCCCAAATCCACATATATTCCAAAAACAATCTCCGTAAATTTTTATCGCATTTGGACTTCATTTGATATGGAATTTCTGCAAACAAAGAACACAAAAAACAAGAACTACCACTGGTTACTAGATAAGTAAGTTGGTCCCAAGAAATTGTATAAAATGTTGCCAAAAGTATATGAAAGTGGTAGAATAGTGGCACGAAACAATAAAAAATTATAGATATGACAGAGACATATCAACATCCCCAAGCTTAATTCTTGCTCGTTCTCGAGTAAGTAAATGATAAAAGATAATTTTTGATGTGGAATGCTACCTAACATAATCTTGAGCAAATATATCGTCATGGAATGAACATTAAGATAGAAGTGATTGAAGCCAATAGTCTACCATTTGACAAAAAGACATCCATAATCAGGTTTATTAGGAAACAATCATGTCCTTTCAAAATAACAATCATAAAGAACGCTATACCTAAAAATCATATAGCCTGTCATGGTTTGTCTTCCTAGTATAAAGTATAAATCATGATCACCTCGGTGTCAAACCAAGAAATTGGATCATACTTCTTAACGCGCTTCAGATTTTTATTACTCACTCAATACATGAGTGTGAACCATGGCCATAGCATATAGGTGGAACAGAATATGGTGGTAAGTTTCAAAGGGGTAAAAGTGGAGAAGAAAGTCTCGCATCAACTCGGCGTATCAACGGGCTATGGATATGCCCAACAATAGATATCAATGAGAGGTGTAGGGATTGCCATGCAACGGATGCACTAGAGCTATAAGTGTGGAAAATAGGTAGTAGCACTTCCCCTTCTCTCTTTTCTCTCATTCTATTTTTTTCTCCTTTTTTACTTTTTTTTTCTTTTTTCTTTCTTCCTATCCTTTTCTCTTTTTTTCCTTCTTTTGTTCTTTTTTTTGTGGAGTCTCATCCCGACTTGTGGGGGAATCATTGTCTCGGTCATATTTTCCTCACTCGTGCAATGATCTAATAATAATGATCATCACACTTTTATTTACTTACAACTCAATATAACAACTCAATGATGATATGATATGACTCTATATGAATGCCTCTCGCAATGTACCAGGATGTGCAATGATCTAGCATAACAAAGATATCAAAAAATGGAAAAGCCATGGAAATATCATGTTAGATATCTTATGATCATGCAAATCAATATGACAATGAATGCTCAAGTCATGTATATGATGATGATGGAAGTTGCATGGCAATATATCTCAGAATGGCTATGGTAATGCCATGATAGGTAGGTTTGGTGGTTACTTTGAGGAAGATATAAGGTGGCTTATGTGTAACTGAGCGTATCATGTTGCGGGGTTTGGATGCACCGGAGAAGTTTGGACGAATCCTGAAGGTGAGAATGGGCAATACATGGTACCAAAGAGGCTAGCAAATATGAGGTGGTGAGAGTGCGTACATCCATGGATTCACATTTGCCATAAAGAATCACATACTTATTGCAAGGTTTTATTAGCTCTCTCGAATCAAAGTAATACTTGCATGCCCCTAGGTAGTAGGTTGTTAGGAATTAACCATCGCGCGCCCCCAATTATAACAACAGAAAGGATTTCATTCAAGGATAAGTTATGCTCCAACATCATCGCATAACTAGAGACTATACGTGCATGCTTCAGGAATCACAAACCTTAACATCGATATTTTTACTAATCCACAATCATCCACTAGTGGACCCACATATTACTATCTTAATGTCGCAAAACTATTACATGGAATAAGATATATCATATTCACTAATCTACAAGTTTTATGTAGGATTTTATGACTAACCATGTGAATGACAAATTCCTCTTGACTCTCTAAATAGGTATAAGTGAAGAATAAGAGTTTATTTATTTCTACAAAATACCACGCTCTAATAAATATAAGTGAAATAAAATACATTCTACAAATAACGGTTTTCTACATGTAGAGAAACAGGCATCCAACTTCAAATGATATATGTGAAGCACATGAACCATTCTATAAAGCCATACTCAAAAGATATAAGTGAAGTGCAAAGAGCATTCTATAAATCAACTATGGACTTTCCCATACTAGCATGGTACATTGCTAAAAGGAAAATAAAAGGCAGACGACGCTCCAAGAATTTACGCATATCATGTGAACAAAACAAAAACCGAGACATACCAATAATTGTTGAAGAAGAAAGTTGGGATGCCTTCCGGGGCATCCCCAAGCTTAGACACTTGATTGTCCTTGTATATTTACTTGGCGTGCCTTGTCATCCCAAGCTTGAACTCTTGTCTCTCCTTATTCTTCTCATATAGATACCTCCTCGATCTTTGGGCACTTCATACGTACAAAACTTAACAGAACTTTTATAAGAAATGCTATAATAATCAAATCTCATCATGTCCTGACATAAAATTATTGTAAAATTATAATATATCATTACCTGCTGTTAGTTATCACAAATCTATGGATCCCAAGTGAATGGGGATCAACAAGAATTCAAATATAAGCACACAAAGAAACTATAACAACAATCTCTGATAAACAGGGCAATTTGTAAAGATGAAAATAAATCGTATACTTATGTAACTCAAAAAATTTCTGAACATTTAGGACATGGTAAACAATTTGTATAACAATATTGTCTAAACATTTCAGAAACATTTGACGTTGCAGTAAAATAAAAAAAGTCAAATACTAGAGCCAAAGTTTCCGTTTTTACACAACACATATCAAACAAGAAATTTAAACATCATAAAGGAAATTCTTGGCACATTATCTTTATAATACAATGGATTTATAAAAGGGGATAATTATTTTTGTTGAAAAGTTTCTCTAACCAAGATTCACAAAGTTTCCATGGGCATGAACAAAGTTCATGGCTAGCCCCCACTTCAACGGTGCTCATCTTTCACACTTTCACCTTCCTTTTTGAAAAAGTTATAGGTTCCCCACTTTTTTTTTGCTTTTAATTATTAGCAAAGCACACAATAGACTCTCCCTTGTAGCGCTTTTCTTTAAAGACATTAAGCTAGGCATATAGTTCTCAAGTAATTGATCCATCCAAATTCCAAGGTTTATTAAAGCCAATTTTAATTGAAAATGATTGGTAATTAAGTAGTGAGCTCAAAGTGATATATGTATTATGTGACAAAAAAGTCTAACTCTCTTCCTATGCATTGGCATCTCATTAAAGAACAACTCATTCACACAAAGTAAAGGCCAATACATAGCATAAGTAGCTTGTTGCAATTTTATCGTATTGGAAACATAGAGAGGTGAAGATTTAGTTCCTCTCATATAATAATTGCAAGTAGGAGCAGCAAGCACATGCGTATTTGTCGCGACCCCGATCCTAAGTCATAGGAATCCAGCCTGTAACACATCGCATCTCTTTGCGGTCTCACGCACGGTTAACTCCACGGCTGCAGCCTTACCTTGCCGGGACCGTTTGCGTCTTTTGACTCACGTATGCAATAGTGTCGCTAGCATTCCAATGTCAAAGAACCCGGATCGACAAGTCTAGTCACAAACCAAAGTGGCAGTACCGCACAAGGACATGCATACATGACCCAACAAAGCAGGTGTCGGTCACCAACGAGTGTAGACGAGTCGTAGCAAGCTACAAGGACTCCATTACATCGCGTGACATTTCCCCAAAGGGGACAGACACAACAGCTAAGAAGGACACATGCCGGTCAACCAATGTGTCCAGAGCAGTAGCGAACTACCAAGGCTCGTTGGATCACAAAGGGGCATTTCCTTGTAAGGAGTGCTACTAAAGTTCACGACTAGGTAATCGAACCCCATACATATCAAGTACGACACACGTACGCATGGCATACCGATATGTATAGATACATCGATGGCATCACAACATAACCATAAACATACAAGCTTTATTTAAGAGGCTCGGAAGAGCCACACACATAATATTACACATTAAGGGTCTCACGACCCATAATAGAAGTCATTCAGTTACAAGCCAGCGGAAGAGTTTAAACTGTCTGAGTACAGACAGGTGCAACTAAAGGGGCACATGGCCTGACTATACTACAGATCCAACGTAGGGCCAGATCGTAGCTGGGACACCAGCTACTCGTCGTCGTCGATGTCTATGAAGAACCCTCTATTAGGGTCATTAGCAACCTCTGCAACATTTATTAAGCAAACATGAGTAGGAAGGTACTCAGCAAGACTTTAGGATATCTAACTACTCATGCAAGGTATCAAAAGAGTATTGTGGGGTTTCATGCGGAAAGCCAGCATCTGACTCGTAGCTAAACAACTTGCATTTTTAAATAATTTTGACAACTTGATTTCTCGCACACGAGTCCACTAACACCACAACAATACACTATCATGGAATCATTCCGTCTCCATACGGAATTGCCGTCCACGACACTCACGCTTATCTTGACAATTTTATGAGTAGCCATTGAAGTTATCTATGAACAACATATGTCTCCAAGTAGTCCATATCCGCGGACGCGGCTATTCGAATAGATCATAACCCTGCAGGGGTCTACTTCGTCACACACGCTCTCGCCACTTATCGTCATGTGCACGTCATGCACCTCGACAACCTTCAAGCGGAAGCCCAGCGAGGGAGTCGGCCACGACCGTTAACCACACTAGTACCTAGTCCAGGTTTATCGCCTATCTGAGAGTAACCCGTACGGAAGTCCGGCCGAGGTTTCTGCCATGGCCTCAAACGATGTGCGCAGGGTTCCCAAGCCCACCATCCGGGTGCCACTTGGTACACCGTGCCACTGCCTACCGCATCATGGCCCACCTCTCAGGTCAGCACCATGAACGGCCTCCAGCATTACTATAAACACCAGAAACTACTTGCAACTCCTGGACAGAGTACTAAGCGATTAATAGGCCGAGCGGGGTCATATTTCAGGGCCCAGCATGTGGTAGTATCTAGTCTTGGATTACATACACGGAACTCAGTTCCTAAGGACGGTTCCAATGAAACAACCCGCCATGTAGTCCTACACAGCCTTTCACCGGTACCTTTACCAAATCAGGTTCAACACACAACCTTTGCTTACCGAACACATTCTCACAATTCTGTTGATCTCCCAGATGATAGACCATACACAACTCTAAACATAGCATGCATAGCAGGATAAGGCACAACATGGCTCAAGCAACTACCAGGTATGCTAGGTTGCAAGGTTCGGCTATTTACTGTGACAAGGTTAGGTCATGCAAAGGAAGTGGGTTCAACTAACGTGGCAAAAGCATTTGAAGCATTTGATCCTAATGCAATAAATAAGTGCAGGAGCAAGAACATGTGATTTATCGAGATGATCAAAATGGTTGCTTGCCTTGTTGCTCAGAGGAGGGACAATATCTGTCAGACGGATATTCGGTGGAATCCGGGGGTGCGGAGCCTACCGAGATGAAGGGCAACAATCAATAACAATCATATGCAACAAGATGATGCATGAGCATGGCATGAGAATGCAAGGTGGTAAACTAATAAAATCAACATGTATTAGGTTTGAAATTGATTTGAATCACATTCAAATATCAATTCAAACGAGGTATTCTCGGATACCGATTTAATTGATTCGACCTGATGCTCAGATCAACTTGATGTTAGCATGCATGAGATGTCATGTTAAGGTACTCGTTTGTTATTAGAACATTGTTTGATCATGTCATTCATAATGAAATTTGAATATTTTCCAAATTCCATTTATAAAATATTTATAAGAATTGACTTATTCATTAATCTACATGTTTGGGTTCTGTAAATTTTTCAAACATGAATGAAAATAGCATATTCAGATTCCTTGAATTTTTCTGATACTTTTTCATATATAAATTATTTTCATTGGAGTTACAGATTAATTTCTATGAATTTTTGAAGTTTTAAACATTTCTGGAATTATTTTTATACTGGAAAATACTTTTACTTTATCAGCATGACATCAGCAGGTCCATCTCGCCGTTGAAAGTCAAACCTGACTAGTGGGACCCACTGGTGGGTGTCTCTGGTTAGTTTTAGATTAAGATTAAACTTAATTAGCTGATTAATCTTACTGGACCCACATGTCAGTGTCTTATTAATTTATCTGATTTATTTTTATTATTTCTAAACTATCCTGAGGCTGGCCCCACCCGTCAGTGGCTCAGGCCAGCTGAGATCCACCGGCGGCGAGGTCGTCCTCGTCGGCGGGGAGCCTTCGGCGAGCACCAGAACGTCGGGGGGCATCGGAAATGGCGCACAAAGGGCCAAACTCGGCGCGGAGAGCACCAGAGGAACGACCACTCGATGGCGTGCATGATGGGGCAAGCCCCAGGGGCTGGGGTGGACGGAATCAACGCCGGCGACGAGCTTGGCGGCGACCAAGTTCGGCCGTCGTCGAAGCCATCGAATACGGGGACAAAACGCGCGGGGCTGGGCACCTAGCGCATCTACATGATGTCCTGAGGCTGTTGGTGGCCTGAGGCGGACCAACCCGTCACCGAGGGCTACCGGCGACGAGCCGCAGCGGCGGTCCTCGTCGGGCTCCGATGGAACTAAGCCTAGAGGAGGGGATCGACGGGGAGAGCTTAGGGGAAATGACCGCATGCTCACGGGGAGTGCAGTGGTGGCGCTAGTTTGCTCGGGGACGGCCTGGAGAGGGAGAACGTCGGCGGCGATCTTCGGTGACCCGAGGAAGAAGACGACAGCTGCTCGTCGTTTCACTGCACCTCAGCGTCGGGCTCGGGGCTAGGAAGCTTCAGAGAGGTGCGGCGGACCTACTGCGTGGCTCAGGAGTGAGAAGGGTCGGCTAGATCGATGGCGAGCTCGAGCTCTGCTCGGCCTCCAATGGCGGCAGCAGGAGGAAGAGAGATCCGAGAGGAGGGGGGAACTGGCGCTGGGAATGGATAGCCACGGGCTCGGGGAGCTTATCCCCGGGCTTGCCAGCGCGAGACGGCGGCCAGGCAGGCGCACAGGTGCATGGCCGCGCCGGAGTACGCAGCGGCCACCTCCTGCTGCCCACTGGCGGGGGGAGGAGACGACTGGAGGAGATGGGCTGGGCCGGCTAGGCGACATGTAAGGATTTTTTCATTTTCTTTCTGTTTTTTTGTTTATGTTTTGCTATTTCACTGGTTTTCTATTTATTTCAACTCCCAAATAAAATTGTAAAAACTATGTTGAGCACCTTAGAATATTTGTTGGAATATTTCCAACCATTTCTAAAGTTTTCAACATTTTTGAAAGTTTAAAATTTCTGATTTCAAATTTAAAACTTGAAACCAGTAGCTTTTTGCATTTATCTAAAATGCTTAAGATGTTAATAAAAATGTTTTCTTCATTGCTCATTTACTTTCATGATTTATCAGAAAGTTTGAACTTTTCTTGAGGCCATTTTGGGTTCATTGATTTTAACTAGTTTTGAGATTTCCTTTATTTGAAGAAATGGCTAGGGTTTGAGTTTTTCCTTCACCTCTTTCTTTGTTCTTGTTGACAATTTCTTAGATGCAATGCAAAGAATACATGAGCACAAGACTAACTTGATTAAGGGGTCAGGGATGTGACAGTATTATAATCATCAAAATCATCATGTGTAATGGTAAAACACAACCCATCAATATAATCCTTAATAAGTGGAAACTTCCCCGATATGGTTTTGTTGAGAGAATTCAAAAAGATAATGTGACTATCATGTGTGGGTGTGATAACCCACAATTATATGGGATCATGATAGTTTTTGAGGGTATAGCATTCAACCCAAATTTATAGATTCAACACATGGGGAGCCAAAGAATATTTGCAGGTATTAGCAGCTGAGTTGTTAATGCAACCACACTTGGAGATTTAGTATCTTCAACACAGTGATATACAAAACAATAATATGATAGTTTTGATAGCAGTGGTAACATTACCACCAGTAATGGTAACAGTAGCAGCAGTAACGGTAAGAGTGATAGCAGTTTTGTAGCAGTTGTAACAACAATAGCAACAGTAGTAACTTAGCAAGCACAATAAGTGGAAAACTCGTAGGCATTGGATCGATGATATTCCTCGACAATATTCATCATATAACAGGCACAACATAGGGAGACAGAGAACTAGCTCCCGTTCATCGATATAATGTAGGCATGTATTTCGTAAATCGTCATACATGCTTGTGGAAAAGAACTTGCATGATTTTTTTGTCCCACCCTCCCATGGCAGCAGGGTGCATTAGGAAACTAAGTAATATTAAGGCCTCCTTTTAATAGAGAACCGGAACAAAGTATTAACACATAGTGAATACATGAACTCCTCATACTATGGTCATCACCGGGAAGAATCCCAATTATTGTCACTTTGGGGTATGCGGATCCTAACGTGTAGTAGGTGTATATAACTTGCAAGATCGGATCAAAACATAGATATAATGGTGAAAACATAAACGGTTCATACGTGAAATCATGGCACTCGAGCCCTAGTGACAAGCATTAAGCATAGTAAAGTCATAGCAACATCTATCTCCGAACATAGCGGATACTAGGGATCACGCCCTAACAAAACTAACTCGATTACATGATGAATCTCATCCAGCTCTTCACCAACCAGCAAGCCTACGAAGGGATTACTCACTCCCAATGCAGAGCAACATGGAATTGGCGATGAAGGAGGGTAGGTGATGACGAAGACCGAAGATTCCCCTCTCCAGAGCCCCAAACGGACTCGAGATTAGGCCTCCCGACAAAGAGCAGGAGGTGGCGGTGGCTCCGTATCGTGAAACATGATGAAACTTCCTATCTGTTTTTTTCTCCAGAAATAGGATTTTAGAGCGACGGAATTAGGGTCAGTGGACCCAGGGGGGCCCACTAGACACCAGGCGGCTCGAGGAGGGCCTGGCGCGCCCTAATGTCTAGTGGGCGCGTGTGGCCTTCCCTCCGATGGGTCTTGGTTCTAGTATTTTTCATATATCCCAGAAAAAATCTCCAAAAAGTTCCGTTCCATTTCGAGAACTTTTATTTCTACACAAAACAACACCATGGTAGTTCTGCTGAAAACAACATTAGGCCGGGCTAGTTTCCTTCAAATCATGGAAATTAGAGTCCAAAACAAGAGCAAAACCATTAGGAAAAGTAGACACGATGGAGATGTATCAACTCCCCAAGCTTAACCCATTGCTTGTCCTCAAGCAATTCATTTGCGAAACTGAAAGTGATAAACAAAAACTTTTACGAACTCTTTTGTTCTTGTTTACATATACATGCTTAGAGAGCACCGAGGTTAAATCATAACTAATCATATCGATAATAACCTTTAGAAACTATATTTTCTCATACCATTGGCATAATCAACTAGCCAGCAATAATATGATAACTCAAACATCAACACTTTGTCAAAACAATCATGATATAATATGACAATAATGGTATCTCACTACCCCTTTCTGAGAACACAAAACATAAATGCAGAACACCTCCAAAGTTCAAGCAGCGACTAGACATTGTAATTCATGGTAAAAGAGATCCAATCATGCTGCAAACAACGACTAACTAGACACAAATTATGAGGATGACATCACTGCTCTTAGGTCGGGTTCTTATTTGAGAAGGTGATGACTCAAAGTAAAAATAAAATAACATGAAGTAAATACAAATTCCCTTTGTAGAGGGAAGCACGGATTTGTAGTGGTGCCAGAGCTCATAGCAAAAATAAGAGATAAATTATTTTGGGAGGTGCATTCTTCCTCTCAACGTTACGACCAAGAGTTATCGATAACTTCCATGCTAGACAAATTAGCGGTGGTTCCCAGGCAGTAAAAGTAAAGGTTTACACCCCCTCCACCAACAAACGCACTCCACGGCTAGACGAATCCACGGGTTCCGTCCATACCAATAACAATCTAGGGGGAGTTTGGTTTAACTGTTTGCGATTTATGTTTCGGGATTGGGAGTCCCTTTTACTAGCCCCTCTCATGCAAGGATGAGTGAATGAACACTCATCATGAGAATAACCTACTTAACATGGAAGATACTGACCGTCTTGTGTCTCTCCATGAGATGTAGAGGCACACAAAACAGAAGTTCGTTTAAAATATTAGAGGTGACACATGCAAATTTACTTGGAACGGCAGGGTAATACCGCATATAGGTAGGTATGGTGGAATCATCTCGAATAACTTTGTTTCAAAGATTTTGATGCACAAGAAGTATTCTCGCTTAGTACACACGAAGGCTAGAAAATAGGTTGGGAACGACCAAATTTTGAGCGAAGATGGTCACAAACATGCTTTATGAATAATCATCGTTGCATACTAGCATGAGTAGGATATAAACACCATGAACATAAATATCATTGAGAATATGTTGGTTTTGATTCATCTACATGCGTGAACATGTGCCAAGTCAAGCCACTCGAACATTCACAGGAGGATACCATATCATCATACTACATCACAACCATTTGAATGCATGTTGACATCAAAGATAAATCATTATCCACTCCTAGCTACTTAAGCATGGCATGTACAACTATAATCTCTAATTGTCATTGCAAACATGTTTGGTAATAATACGTCGAATCATGGATACTGGTCTACACATATTTACAAAAAAAACAAGTTGAGTTCATACCCGCTTTTCTCTGCCACGGTCGCTTCATTAGATATCGTCATTATTACCTTTCACTCACACGACCGAACGATATGGAAATAATAATAGTGGAAGAGTGCCATGGACTAAGCTCGAATCTGCAACATTTCATTCAAAAGGAGAATACAAAGTAATATGGGCTCCTCATTAGATCAATAACAATGCATATTTTTGGAGCTTTTAATTTTTCAAGAGGAAAGCAAGTTAAAGAAGGAAAAACTAAAACGAGAAAACTATTTACACGGGAAATCTCCCAAAAAGTAAAGGAAGGAAATATAAATCTTTTTGCGTTTTCTTTTAATACTACAACTAAATTATGCTAGAAAGAAAAACCGAAAAGAAGTGAGAAATATTTTTAGATTTTCTGCAAGTTTTTCAAGCACACAAGAAGAAGGCAACAAAATAAATCTAATAAGGATAGTGATACATCTCCATCATATCTATAATTTTTGATTGTTCCATGCCAATATTATACAACTTTCACATATTTTTGGCAACATTTTATATGATTTATTGGACTAACATATTGATTGAGTGACAAGTGCTAGTTCCTATTTGTTGCATGTTTTTTGTTTCGCAGAATATCCATATCAGACAAAGTCCAAACGTGATAAAAACTTATGTTGAATTATTTTGGAATATATTTGATTATTTGGAGGCGGGATCAACACAATTGGAGGGACACGACCTCCACTAGACACCAGGGCGCGCCTAGGACCCCTGGTGGGGGTGGTGTCTAGTGGGCACCCCTTAAGTCGATTGGGGCTCTTGTTCGGGCACAAGAAAGCTAATTTGTGGATAAAAACCCTCAAAATATCATAGTGATTGGAGTTATGGATCTCCGGGAATTTAAGAAACGGTGAAGGGCCAGAAAACAGGAACACAAAACAGAAGAGAACAAAGAGGGAGATCCAATCTCGGAGGGGCTCCTACACCTCCGTCGCCATGGAGGTCATGGACCATAGGGGGAACTCTCCTCCCATCTAGGGGGGCATCCAAGGAAGAAGAAGGAGGAGGGGGGGCTCTCTCCCCCTCTCTCCCGGTGGTGCCGGAGCGCCACCGGGGCAAGGAGCGTGACAACTATCTACAGCAACAATCTTGCCGTCATCAACTCCAACCCTCTCCCCCGCTATGCAGTGATGTAACACCTCTTTTCCTGCTTTTACTCTCTACTTAAACAAGATGCTTGATACGTCTTCGTCGTATTTACTTTTCCGAACTCTTTTGCCCTTGTTTTGGACTCTAATTTGCATGATTTGAATGGAACTAACCCGGACTAACATTGTTTTCAGCAGAATTGCCATGGTGTTGTTTTTGCACAGAAATAAAGTTCTCGGAATGACCTAAAAATTTACGGAGAATTTTTATGGAATTTATGAAAAATACTGGCGCAAGAATCAGCGGAGGATGTGGAGCGTGGAGCCCACAAGCCCACCAGGCGCGGGCCCCCCTGACCGCGCCTCGCAGGCTTGTGGAGCCCACGACGCTCCACCGCCTCCAAATCTAGCTCTATTAGTCCGTCTCGCCCGGGAAAAAAAATCAAGGAGAAGAATTCATCGCGTTTTACGATACGGAGGCGCCGCCACCTCCTGTTCTTCATCTGGAGGGCAGATCTGGTGTCCGTTCTGGGCTCCGGAGAGGGGAGATCATCGCCATCGTCATCATCAACCTTCCTTCATCTCCAATTCCATGATACTCTTCATCGTTCATGTGTGATCTCATCGTAGGCTTGCTGGACGGTGATGGGTTGGATGAGATCTATCATGTAATCGAGTTAGTTTTGATGGGGATTGATCCCTAGTATCCACTATGTTCTGAGATTGATGTTGCTACTACTTTGCCATGCTTAATGCTTGTCACTAGGGCCCTAGTGCCATGATTTCAGATCTAAACCTATTATGTTGTCGCCAATATATGTGTGTTTTAGCTCCTATCTTGCAAGTTGTAGTCACCTACTATGTGTTATGACCCGGCAACCCCGGAGTGACAATAGCCGGAACCACTCCCGAAGATGACCATAGTATGAGGAGTTCATGTATTCACCAAGTGTTAATGCGTTGGTCCGGTTCTTTATTAAAAGGAGAACCTTAATATCCCGTAGTTTCTATTAGGACCCCGCTGCCACGAGAGGGATGGACAATAGATGTCATGCAATTTCTTTTCCCTAAGCACGTATGACTACATACGGAATACATGCCTACATTAGATTGACGAACTGGAGGTAGTTACTTATCTCTCCGTGTTATAACTGTTGCATGATGAATGACATCCGGCATGATCATCCATCGCCGATCCAATGCCTACGAGTGTTTTCCTACTGGTCCTTGCTACATTACTTTGCCACTACTACTGTTGCTACTGCTACTGTTACTCTGTTGCTACTGCTGTTACTTTGCTGCTACTGGTTACTATTGCTACTGCTGCTATCACCCTACTTTGCTACTGATACTTTGCTGCAGATACTAAATCTTTAAGGTGTGGTTGAATTGACAACTCAACTGCTAATACTTGAGAATATTCTTTCGCTTCCCCTTGAGTCAAATCAATAAATTTGGGTTGAATACTCTACCCTCGAAAACTGTTGCGATCCCCTATACTTGTGGGTTATCAAGACTATTTTCTGGCGCCATTGCCGTCGAGGCACAGCTATATTCTTTGAGTCACTTGGGATTTACGTCTGCTGGTCACTATGAGGAATCTGATAGATCCAAGAACTAAAGTCTTGCCCTCAACTACGAGGACAGGTAAGGAACTGCCATCTAGCTCTGCACTTGATTCAGCTTCAGTTATGAGTAAGTTTGCGACACCGCCTCCTGCTAGAAATCTTGATGTCACCTATGCTTGATGATGCTACTTCTGCTGCCCATGATGCTTATGATGATGCTATGCTTGATACTGCTTTTCCTGATGATGCTATGCTTGATACTGCTTTGCCACTAAGTGCATTCCTTGATGCACAAATTGCTAGAGTTGCTGCTAGATGTGATGATACTTCTGAAACTGCTCATACTATTGAAGTAGAACCTGCTATTTTGCGTGCTAGAACTAGCTCTCCTAGAAATGAATTGCCTCATATGGCTGAGCGTTATGTTATGGAGGGAGAGATAACTGAGGACTTTCTTGTGTGTAAGAATAGCTATGATGTTGAGAAATTACTGCTCAAGTGGAAAGAAAAATCTCTCAACGCTAGGATGAAACATGACCCGAAGTTTGCTACTTCGCCTATCTTTGTGACTGATAAGGATTATGAATTCTCTGTCAACCCTGAGTTAATCACTCTGGTCGAATGTGATCCTTTTCGCGGTTATGAGTCTGAAACGGTTGTAGCCCATCTTACCAAACTGCACGATATAGCCACCCTATTCACTAGTGAGGAAAAGATCCGCCACTACTATATCCTCAAGTTGTTTCCTTTCTCGCTAAAGGATGATGCTAAGACTTGGTTCATTTCTCTTGCTCCTGGTTGTGGGCGTAGCCCCCATGATATGGTCTACTACTTCTCGGAAAAATATTTCCCTGCCCATAAGAAACAAGCTGCCTTGCAGGAAATATACAACTTTGCTCAAGCTGAAGAAGAGAGTCTCCCACAAGCTTGGGGGAGGCTCATCCAGCTACTGAATGCTTTGCCTTATCACCCTCTTGAGAAGAACGAAATACTTGATATCTTCTATAATGGACTTACCGATGCTTCTAGAGACCACCTAGATAGTTGTGCCGGTTGTGTTTTTAGGGAACAAACTGTAGAACAAGCTGAGATTCTACTGAATAACATCTTGTGCAATGAGAATGCTTGGACTATTCCCGAACCACCTCCTAAGCCAACTCCGAAGAAAATAGGTATTCTATTCCTCAGTCCTGAAGATATGCAAGAACCTAAGAAATCTATGCGAGAGAAAGGCATTAAATCTGAAGATGTCAAAAATCTACCACCTATCGAAGAGATCCATGGTCTTGATAACCCAATACAGGTAGTAGAAGGAAATTCTCTACGTAGGTTTGATGAGAGTGATATTCCTTTTGACAAACCTGCTAGCTTATGCCTGGATGAATTTGATAACTTTGTTGCCAAACAACAGAGTTTCAATGATTATGTTAGCAGACAATTGGATCAGAATGCTCGTATGCTTAGTCACTTAAGTGCTTGTGTGGACAGAAATGTCAATGGTCTTAAGCTTCTAAGTAAACATGCCTCTATGGTTACTACTCAGGTAGAACAAGTACTTAAGGCTCAAAATGACTTGCTCAATGAGTTGAATGACAATTCTATCAGAGTCTTCACTAGAGGCTGTAGAATGACCCAGGAACCTTTGTATCATGAGGGTCATCCGAAGAGGATTGAACAAGATTCTCAAGGAGTTAGCACTGATGCACCTAGTCATCCTAGAAAGAAGAAGAAAGATGATAGGAACTTGCACGCTAGCAACCCTATTGCTGCTACACCTGAGAGTCCAAACGATGTATCTGTCTCTAATGCTGAAACACAATCTGGTGATGAACATGAGCCTAATGATAATATCAATAGTGATGTTCATGAATATGCTCAACCTAGAATTGAAAAGGATGTGGAGATTGAACCTGTTGATCTTGATAACCCACAGCCTAAGAATAGAAGATACGATAAGAACGTTTTCGCTGCTAGGAAGCATGGCAAAGAAAGGGAACCATGGGTTCAGAAACCCATGCCCTTTCCTCCCAAACCATCCAAGAAAAAAGATGATGAGGATTTTGAGCGCCTTGTTGAAATGATTAGACCTGTCTTTCTGCAAATGCGTTTGACAGATATGGTCAAAATGTCCCCGTATGCTAAGTACATGAAGGACATTGTGACTAATAAGAGGAGGATACCTGAGGTTGAGATTTCCACCATGCTCGCTGATAATACCTTCAAGGGTGGAACTCCTAAGAAACTAGGTGATCCTGGTGTGCCCACTATACCTTTCTCCATTAAAGGTAACTACGTTAAAACTGCTTTATGCGACCTTGGAGACGGTGTTAGTGTTATGCCTCTTTCTCTTTAGCGTAGACTGGAACTGGATAAGTTGACACCCACTGAAATCTCTGTGCAAATGGCCGACAAATCAACTGCTTTCTCTATCGGCATCTGTGAGGATGTGCCTCTTGTGGTTGCTAACGTCACTATCTTAACAGACTTTGTTATTCTGGATATTCCCGAGGACGATGCCATCGCCGTCATCCTCGGAAGACCCTTTTTACACACTGCAGGGGCTGTTATAGATTGCAACAAAGGCAATGTCACTTTCCATGTCAACGGTAATGAGCATACGGTGCACTTTCCGAAGAAACAATATCGAGTACATTGCATCAATGCTATCGAAAAAACTTCATCGATTCTTATTGGGAGCTTTGAATGCCCTATACCTCCTGTTAAGACGAAGTATGATTTGCTTGTTGGGGAGATACACATCCCCATTGCGGTGACCTAGTGACTATTCGAAAATTCTCCATTCTCTTTTGCGATTCAAAAAGGTTTGTCGAGGAGACTTGATCAACCTCATTGACGGATTTCTTTCGATGACCATGAGATGGATGAATCGAGGAGTCACAAACCTCCGTTCCAAGCTTTCACCTTTGGTTGCTTAGAAGAAAAATGATAGGTTTAGTTTAGTTTTCCCTGTTTTCTATCATAGTGTCCCGTAGAAAAGTACCCTGAAAATAGAAGTTCTCCGAACGTCCTGAAAATCAAGTATGATTTTTTCTGGAGTTTTTGAAAAATACTGAGACGAAGAGCTAGTCTGGGGCCTACACCAGTGGGCCACAAGCCCTGGAGTCGCGGGCACCCCCCTGGCCGCGCCTACCTGGCTTGTGGGGCCCACGTGCACCCCTTCCACTCATTCTAGCTCCCATCTGCTTCTCCTACCTCTAGAAAAAAATTGTTTCGCAGCTCAAATCCGTGTTCTTGATCCTCTTGCTGGGATTTTCGATCTCCTTGCTCAAAGCACCATTCTCCAAACTATTTTGGGGAAATTACTCCTTGGTAAGTGAGTCCTCCATTGGTCCAATTAGATTTTGCTCTAGTGCCTTATACTTCGCGTATTTTTGCTGCCTTGGTGACAATGTTCTTGAGCTTTGCATGCTAATTTTAGCTGGTCCCAAGTAGTTTTGATGCGTAATATGGCCTCTAGGCACTTGTTGGAGTAGTTGCTACGAGTTTAGTTGAGCCTTGTTCACTTTTCCTTAGAATCACTAAAAATTTCAGAAATTTTCAGAGATAGAAAAGGGAAAAGATGAGGAGCTTCTTAAGAGGCTCTTCAAGCCGTGACCCCAAGGATGATGGAAGTGAGAAGAAGCCCAAGTATCCGGTCCCTCGAGTCGCAGAAGTTCGAGCGTGCGAGTGGCCAAGTGATGTGTTCTTACGCGCCGCCGGACTTTATGAGGACTTTTACTACTTGGTGGAGAACGCGGGCCTTACCGCCTTCGTTGAAGATAAGTGTCTCCAATACCTCCTCCTCACTAATATCTTCGTACAAAGCTTTAACTTCTATCCGAGGAAGAATCCTCCTATGGTTGAGTTCAAACTTTATGATACCCCCCAGCGCATGTCACTCCAGGATATCTGCAATGTTTGCAAATTACCTTACATTGGGGATATTCATGAACCTCGTCCATGGGACTTGGAAGCTTTCATCGATACTGTTGCTGTAGGAGAAGAGAGAGGAGTGTCTTGTGCTATAGCTGCTAGCATTCATTTTCCCGTGCTTCGGTACTTCTCATTATTTGTGGGAAAATGTTTGATTGGCTGTGGGAAAGCTGGGTCACTTAGTTCCCCAGATCTTGCGGTCTTGCACGAAGCCCTTTATAATGATAAAACTTATAGCTTGGGCTCTATAGTAGCTCAACGGTTGAACACGAACCATTCTAAAGGCATAGTCTATGGAGGTATCTATGCTACTCGTCTTGCTAGACACTTTGAGATACCTATTAGACTGGACGAGCAAGAAGAAATTCTTCTTCCCGAGAGATATCTAGATTATGATTGCATGGTTCACCATGACTTTCTTGATAGAGATATAAATAGAAGGATGATTTATAACCTGGTATTTAGTCAGGGTACTCGTGAGACTATTACTTTGCAGGCAGGTACATTATTATGCCCTCGGACATCTACGCATATTGGGGCTTAGCCCAACCACAGGTGCCCGTGCCCGAGCCACCAGTCGAGTACCAGACGCCAGTTTATCAGTGGGAGCCAAAGGAGCTCACACAGCAGTGGCATCCTTAGTCCACTCCGGAGTACCCCGGAGCTGGTTATTTCCCTCCTTGGGAGTAGACCAACTTAGGCCAAAAGCCTAAGCTTAGGGGAGTACGTGTTTCTCACCGACTTTATATTCTTGCTTATGCTTTCACTTTGTTCGTGGGTGTTCACACTTTGCCACTGTATCATCCATGCTAGTTTATTTTCTTTTTCTCGTTTTATTTTCGTGTGTCTATCTAGTTTGAGAAAACCCAAAAAGATTTTATTTTCTTCCTTTTTGCTTGTTGGGAGCTTTCCCGTGTAAATAGTTTTCTTTTTCTTTGGGTCAAGATAGAAGACCATGGTTACAATGTTTAGTGGCTCTCGCATGCATATCTATTTATCTCTTAAAGAGCCATATTACTTTGTATTCTCCTTTGTGTTTGCCTGCAGATTCCAGCTTAGTCCAATGCATGAGCACGCTTATTATTGTTCACATCGTTCAGTCGTGCAAGTGAAAGGCAATAATGACGATATATGATGAAGTGATTGAGCCTGGAAAAGCTGGTATGAACTCGATCTATTTTGTTTTTGTAAATATGACTAGCTCATCGTTCCTAGTTCAGCTTTGTTGTGAGAGAAACATGTTTGCAATGACAACTTAGAGATCATAGTTGCTGATGCCATGCTTAATTAGCTAGGAGCTTATAATGGTTTGTCTCGGTTGCCCACATGAATTTTGAGATGACTATGATGTAGTATGATAGGATGGTATCCTCCTTTGAATGATTCAAGTGGCTTGACTTGGCGCATGTTCACGCATGTAGTTGAAGCAAAATCAACATAGCCTCTATGATATTCATGTTCATGGTGATTTATGTCCTACTCATGCTTGCACTCAATGTTAGTTAATCTCAATGCATTTTGATGAATGTTGTCGCTCTCTAATTGGTCGCTTTTCCCAGTCTTTTGCTAGCCTTCACTTGTACTAAGCGGGAATACTGCTTGTGCATCCACATCCATAAACCCGAAGTTGTTCCATATGAGTCCACCATACCTACCTATATGCGGTATCTACCTGCCGTTCCAAGTAAATTTGCATGTGCCACTCTCTAAACCTTCAAGAAATAATCTGTTTTGCATGCCCGAACCGCTCATGCTGTGACAGGGGGCTATCAGTATCTTCCATGCTAGGCATGTTATCCTCGATATGTGTTTATTCACTATCATTCACGAGAAAGGGGCCGGTAATTGGAATTCCCAGTTCCATGCTCAAATCGAAAAGATAATTGCAAACAAAACTCCCCCTGGATTGTTGTTGGTATGGACGGCACCCGAGGATTCGGCTAGTCGTGGAGTGTGATTGATTGGTGGTGGGTGAGTCAAAACTTCACTTTTCTGTTTGGGAACCGCCTATAGCATGTGTAGCGTGGAAGATGGTGAGAACTCTTAGTCATTGCGTTGACAATGAGAGCATGCCACCCAAAATTATTATCTCTGTTTAAAAGCTTGAGCTCTCGCACCTCTGCAAAAATCAATGCTTCCCTCTGCGAAGGGTCTGTCTATTTATGTTCCTGTTGAGTCATCCTCCTCTTGTAAAAGCACCAATTAGAGAGCACCTCTGTCATTTTTATGCTTTGCTTTTAACTGTGTTGAGTATGACTGTGACTGGATCTTCTTTGCCTTGAATTACAATGTTTAGTTAGCCCTTGGTCTTTGAAGGTGCTCTGTATTTATGTTTTGCGGTCTCAGAAAGAGCTCGCGAGATACCATCTATTCGTACCGCTTCATGTTGTTTTGATTGAAGTGTTGACGTTTGAGACTTATTATTATTTGCTCGCTAGTTGATTATGCCATTGATATGAGTTTACCGTGAGACCTAGATGTCATTTGCTTATGTGGTTTGCTTGTGATCTTGCTGAAATTCTGGTTATGAGTTAGACATAGTTGCAACAACAAGATCAAACAAAGTTCGTCAAAGTTTTTCTTTTGTCTCTTTCAGTTTATCAACTGAATTGCTTGAGGACAAGCAAGGCTTTAAGCTTGGGGGAGTTGATACTTCTCTGTCGTATCTACTTTTTCGAACTCTTTTGCCCTTGTTTTGGACTCTAATTTGCATGATTTGAATGGAACTAACCCGGACTAACGCTGTTTTCAGCAGAATTGCCATGGTGTTGTTTTTGCGCAGAAATAAAAGTTCTCAGAATGACCTGAAAATTTACAAAGAATTTTTCTGGAATTTATGAAAAATACTGGCGCAAGAATCAACGGAGGATGTGGAGCATGGAGCCCACAAGCCCACCAGGCGCGGGCTCCCCTGGTCGCGCCTGACAGTCTTGTGGAGCCCACGACGCTCCACCGCCTCCAAATCCAGCTCTATTTAGTCCGTCTCGCCCAAAAAAAAATCAAGGAGAAGGGTTCATCGCGTTTTACAATACGGAGGCGCGGCCACCTCCTGTTCTTCATCTGGAGGGCAGATCTGGAGTCCGTTCTGGGCTCCGGAGAGGGGAGATCGTCGCCATCGTCATCATCAACCTTCCTTCATCGCCAATTCCATGATGCTCTTCACCGTTCGTGAGTAATCTCATCATAGGCTTGCTGGACGGTGATGGGTTGGATGAGATCTATCATGTAATCGAGTTAGTTTTGACGGGGATTGATCCCTAGTATCTAGTATGTTCTGAGATTGATGTTGCTACTACTTTGCCATGCTTAATGCTATTCACTAGGGCCCGAGTGCCATGATTTCAGATCTGAACCTATTATGTTGTCGCCAATATATGTGTGTTTTAGATCCTATCTTGCAAGTTGTAGTCACCTACTATGTGTTATGACCCGGCAACCCCGGAGCGACAATAGCCGGAACCACTCCCGGAGATGACCATAGTATGAGGAGTTCATGTATTCACCAAGTGTTAATGCATTGGTCCGGTTCTTTATTAAAAGGAGAACCTTAATATCCCGTAGTTTTCAATAGGACACCGCTGCCACGAAAGGGATGGACAATAGATGTCATGCAAGTTCTTTTCCCTAAGCACGTATGACTACATACGGAATACATGCCTACATTAGATTGACGAACTGGAGCTAGTTACTTATCTCTCCGTGTTATAACTGTTGCATGATGAATCACATCCGGCATAATCATCCATCACCAATCCAATGCCTACGAGTCTTTTCCTACTGGTCCTTGCTATGTTACTTTGCCGCTACTACTGTAGTTGCTGCTACTGTTACTCTGTTGCCACTGCTGTTAGTTTGCTGCTACTGGTTACTGTTGCTACTGCTGCTATCACCCTACTTTGCTACTGATACTTTGCTGCAGATACTAAATCTTTCAGGTGTGGTTGAATTGACAACTCAACTGCTAATACTTGAGAATATTCTTTCGCTTCCCCTTGAGTCGAATCAATAAATTTGGGTTGAATACTCTACCCTCGAAAACTGTTGCGATCCCCTATACTTGTGGGTTATCAATGCTCAATACTACATACTATTTCCCAATGATATGTTGTTATCCTATGATGTTTGATTACATTCGTTTTGTCCTACGGGTTAATTGTGATATGATGTTATTGATATGAGTTGTGTGTTGATATGGTGCTGTCCTAAGGTGCCTTCCGTGAGGTGCACATGTGAAGGATACACGCTAGAGTTTTTGCAATATGTTCATAATTCACTTATAGTGGGTGGCGAGAGTGACAGAAACTTACACCCGAGTAAGGGAGTTGTGCGCGTATGGGAGTAAAGAGGACTTCATGTTTAATGCTATCGTTGGTTTAACCTAAATGATTTCTTGCTGTTGCGGATTCTTGCTAGAGGTCCAATCATAAGTGCATATGATCCAAGTACGGAAAGCGTGTTAGCGTTTGCCTCTCCCTCATTGCACATAATAATTATCTATCATGTTATATTAAACTGCCTACGGACAATATTTTTGTTACGTTACACAAATTTTTTTTACTAAAAAACCCCCAAACTTTTATTTACTTGGTCTTTATTTTCTTGCAAAGTACTTATAGTTTTATTCTTGTTTTAGGTAAGTCAAACTTTAAGTGTGCATAGAGCTGTATCGGTGGTCGATAGATCTTGAGGGAATATTTGTTCTAACTTTAGCTCCTCATTGAGTTCGACACTCTTACGTAACGAAAAAGGCTACAAACGATCCACTACACTTGTGGGTTATCAAGACCTTTTTCTGGCGCTGTTGCCGGGGAGCAATAACATGGGGTGAATATTGTCGTGTGTGCTTGTTTTCTTTATAACTATGTAGTTTTTATTTTTTGTTATTAGTTGTTCCCTATCTTTAGTTATGGATATGGAACATGAAATAGAAAAAATTTAAGTGTACTTGCCACTCATGGAGATGGGGAACCTCCTAAAACCGTGGATGCTCGTTATGTGGAAAATAGTAAACACTACTTTGATAATCCCGAGAAAACCCCATTCAACTTGATAATGGGAGTAACATTGGATCAACATGAACACTTCTGGGATTATTGCTTGATTCAAAAAAGGGAAATCGTTATGGGATCAAATTCATATGTTCCATTGGTATGCTTGGAATTTATGCGAGAGATATCATTATACTTGTTGCTCTAGGATGAAGACTCGACACCTTCCCTTTTCATGTGAATTTAATAATAATGAAACCTTAGATTCTTATGCTAATGGTATGTATGATTACTATGATGTGGAACGAATAGAAGAATTTGTTGCTTTCAAGGGTGCTTATGAAATTGAATCTTTGTTTGAAGTGTGAAAATTATGATGATGATGTTTAACGACCTAAATTTTTGCTATGAGAATTATGAATACAATTATGATATTGATGCATTTCTTGAGAAAGTCTCCAATGTCCAAGAAGGGACTAATATTTTGTAGGAGTCTATGGAAGAAGAAATTGCTGAAACTGTGAGCTCATTAGATGAAAAATATGAGGAGGAGAGCGAAGAACAAAGGGAGGAAGAGCAGATTAGCTACCCGTGCCCACCTTCTTATGAGAGTAACTCTTCAAATCATACATTATTTAATTTCCCTTCATCCTTACCGAAGGATGAATGCTATGATAACTGCTATGATCCCGTTGATTCTTTTGAAATATCCCTTTTGTTGAACTTGATGTTTTCTATGATTGTGACCAAGATGCCAATACGAATTATACTTGTGAAGATTAACTTTCTATAGTTACTTATGGTAAGCATGAAATTGTTGCTTTTTGCACCCACACATGATAGTCCTGTTATCTTTTTGAATTCTCCGAACTACACTATATGAGAGAAGTTTACACTTATTAAGGATTATATTGATGGGTTGCGTTTTACCACTTCACATGATGATTTTGATGGATATAATATACATGTGCTTGCTTATCCTACTTGCAACTATTATGAGAGAGGGACTACATCTTTACCTCTTTATGTTTTGAAAACAATAAAATTGCAAGAAACTACTTATGCCATGTATTGGCCTTTACTTGATGTGCATGAATTGTTCTTTTATGACATGCCAATGCATAGGAAGATAGGCGTACTTCGTCATTGAATGATATATGTTGTTTTGTGATCACTACTAAATTACAAATCGTTGTTAATTAAAATTGGCTTTGATATACCATGGGATCCAGGCGGAACCATTACTTGAGCACTTTATGCCTAGCTTAATGGCTTTAAAGAAAGTGCTGCCAGGGAGACAACCCGGAAGTTTGAGAGAGTCATTTATTTTTGTTGTGTGGTTTCAAAATATTTGAAAACAAAATAAAAATAAAGTGGGGAACTTAAAACTATTTCGAAATTAAAAATGAAAGTGAGAAGGACAAGCACCGTTGAAGTGGGGGCTAGCCTTGAGCTTTGTTCATGCCCATGGAAACATTGTGAATCTTGATTACAAAAACTAAAAAAATACACCCTTGTATTGATACCATTGTATTATAAAAATAATGTGCCAAGATTTTCGTTTAGGATGATTAGATTGCTTGTTGGTATGTGCGGTGCAAAAACACAAACATTGGCTGTACTGCGTGAATTTAAATGTTTTACTCGAACGTAGAAAGTTTTGGAATTTTTTTACATAGTAATGACATGCAAATTTTTATTTATTCCTAATTTCTTCCTAATTTTTTTAATTTGCAGAAGAATGGTTAATGTTTATATTACTACAGACTATCTTGTTTTTGATAGATTTTGTTTTTGATGCATTGTTTGGTTTGTTTTGATGAAACTATTGATTGTATCGGTGGTATAAGACATGGAGAAGTTATATTACAGTAGCTATAATGCAAAAACAAAATATGAATGGGTTTTCAATAGTACTTAAGGTAGTAATTTGCATTATTATACTAATGGATCTCACAGGTTTTTTGTTAAGTTTTGTGTGGATGAAGCATTCGAAATTCGAGGAGGTCTCGATATGAGGAGATGGAGGAGAGGCAAGAGTTCAATATTGGGGATGCACAAGGCACCCCAATAAATATCTGAGGAGACTCTAAGCTTGGGGATGCCCCGGAAGGCATCCCATCTTTCTTCGACAAGTATCGGTCTGTTTTCGTCTTCGTTTCGTTCACGTGATATGCATAAATATTGGACCGTCTTTTGTGTTTAGTTTTCACTTTTATTTTATGCACCATGCTGATATGAGATAGTCCGTGGTTAATTTATAGAATTACCATTGTACTTCACTTATATCTTTTGAGTATGGTTTTATAGAATGCTTCATGTGCTTCACATATATCATTTGAAGTTCGGATTGCCTGTTTCTCAACATATAGAAAACTATTTTTTGTAGAATGCTCTTCCGCTTCACTTATATTTATTAGACCATGGTATTTTTACAAATAATTAAACTTTCATGCTTGATACGTCTCCAACGTATCTACTTTTCCAAACTCTTTTGCCCTTGTTTTGGACTATAATTTGCATGATTTGAATGGAACTAACCTGGACTGACGCTGTTATCAGCAGAATTGCCTTGGTGTTATTTTTGTGCAGAAATCAAAGTTCTCCAAACGTCCTGAAAATTTACGGGGAGCAGTGTTGGAAAATATCAAAAATACCTGCGCCAAGTTCCACCTCACGAGGTGGGCCAGTGGGCCACAAGCCCCTGCTCCGCCACCACCCCCTGGTGGCGGTGGGCAGGCTTGTGGGGCCCACAGGCACCTGCCGCCCCAACTCCAGCTCTATAAGTTTTCTTTCGTCCCAGAAAAAATAAAAAGAGAAGTTTTCGTCGCGTTTTCGATACGGAGGCGCCGCCACCTCCTGTTCTTCATCTGGAGGGCAGATCTGGAGTCTGTCTTGGGCTCCGGAGAGGGGAAATCGTCGCCATCGTCATCATCAACCTTCTTCCCTCTCCAATTCCATGAAGCTCTTCGTTGTTCGTGAGTAATCTATTCGTAGGCTCGCTGGGCGGTGATGAGTAGGATGAGATCAATCATGTAATCGAGTTAGTTTCGATGGGGATTGATCCCTAGTATCCACTATGTTCTGAGATTTGATGTTGCTACTACTTTGCCATGCTTAATGCTTGTCACTAGGGCCCGAGTGCCATGATTTCAGATCTGAAATTATTATGTTGTCACCAATATATGTGTGTTTTAGATCCGATCTTGCAAGGTGTAGTTACCTACTATGTGTTATGACCCGGCAACCCCGGAGCGACAATAGCCGGAACCACTCCCGGAGATGACCATAGTATGAGGAGTTCATGTATTCACCAAGTGTTAATGCATTGGTCCGGTTCTTTATTAAAAGGAGAACCTTAATATCCCGTAGTTTCCTTTTGGACCCCGCTGCCACGGGAGGGATGGACAATAGATGTCATGCAAGTTCTTTTCCCTAAGCACGTATGACGACACACAGAATGCATGCCTACATCACATTGACGAACGGGAGCTAGCCACTTATCTCTCCGTGTTATAGCTGTTGCATGATGAATATCATCCAAACAAATCACCAACCCATTGCCTACGAGTTTGTCCTACTGCTCTTACTTGTCTTGCTCTACTGCTGCTGCTACTACTGTTGCTAGTGATGCTGCTACCACTGTTGCTACTGCTGTTACTTGTCTTGTTCTGCTGCTGCTGCTACTACTGTCGCTTGCTACTGTTGCTACTTGCTACTGCTGTCACTACTGTTGTTCCTTGCCACTGCTATTGCTCGTTACACTGCCGTTACTCGCTACTTTGCTGTTACTACTGTCCTTGCAGATACTAATCTTTCAGGTGTGGTTGAATGTGACAAATTGAGCTGCTAATACTTGAGAGTATACTCTCACCTCCCGACTGGTAAACCAACAAATTGGGTCGAATACTCTACCCTCGAAAACTGCTGCGAACCCACGCGCTGGTGGGCCATCAACAACATTCTTCCAGTTTCATTAACGGGGAGTGCTATCAGCATTCTTCTGGCGCCGTTACAGGAGAAGGTTCATTGTCATAAGCATTCGTCTAGCTAACACTAGAGATTGTAGGATCAACACTTTTCTGGCACTATTGCTGGGGAAGCACAACTGACGTCAACATTTTTCTGGCGCCGTTGCCGGGGAGGTATTGTTATATTCTCTGAGTCACTTGGGATTTATATCTGCTGATCACTATGAAGAATCTGAAGGATCCGAAGACCAAAGTCTTGCCCTCAACTACGAGGGGAGGTAAGGAATTGCCATCTAGCCCTGCACTTGATTCACCTTCAGTTATGAGTAAGTTTGCGACTTCACCTCCTGCTAGAAATCTTGATATGTCGCCTGTGCTTGATGATGCTTGTGATACTATGCCTGATGATGCTATGCTTGATACTATGCTTGATACTGCTAGAGATGCTATGCTTGATACTGCTTTGCCTGATGATGCTAGAGATGCTATTTTGCCTGATGATGCTATGCTTGATACTGCTAGAGATACTCCTTTGCTCATATTGCTAGAGTTACTGCCAATGCTCATGATGCTTCTGAAATTGCCGATGCTATTGAGATAGAACCTGCTTTTGCTCCTGCTAGATCTAGCTCTCCTAGATATGAATTGCCTGATATACCTGAGGGTTACGTTATGGAGGGAGAGATAGCTGAGGATTTTCTTGCGTGTAACGATGCCTATGATGCTGAGAAATTAATTCTCAAGTGGAAGGAAAAATCTCGGGAAGTTAGGATGAAAAATGATCCGAAGTTTGCCACTTCGCCTATCTTTGTCACCGATAAGGGTTATGAATTCTCTGTCGACCCTGAGATAATCTCTCTGGTCGAATCTGATCCTTTTCACGGTTATGAGTCTGGGACGGTCATAGCCCATCTTGCCAAACTATCCGAAATAGCCAACCTTTTCACTAATGAGGAGAAGATCCGCCACTACTATATCCTTAAGCTATTTCCTTTCTCTCTAAAGGATGATGCTAAAGCCTGGTTCACCTCTCTTGCTCCTCGATGTGTGCGTAGTCCCCAGGAGATGGTCTATTACTTCTGTGAGAAATATTTCCCTGCCCATAAGAAGCAAGCTGCCTTGCAGGAAATATACAAATTTGCTCAACTCCAAGAAGAGAGTCTTCCACAAGCTTGGGGGAGGCTCGTCCAGCTACAGGATGCTTTGCCTGATCACCCTCTTAAGAAGAACGAGATACTTGATATCCTCTTTAACGGACTTACCGATGCCTCTAGAGACCACCTAGATAGTTGTGCCGGTTGTGTTTTTAGGGAACGAACTGTAGAACAAGCTGAGACCCTACTGAATAACCTCTTGATCAACGATAATGCTTGGACTATTCCCGAACCACCTCCTAAGCCAACTCCTAAGAAAAGAGGTATTCTATTCCTCAGTCCCGAAGATATGCAAGGAGCCAAGAAATCTATGCAAGAGAAAGGCATTAGATCTGAAGATGTCAAAAATCTACCACCTATCAAAGAGATCCACGGTCTCGATAACCCGATACAAGTAGTAGAAGTGAATTCTCCGCGTAGGTTTGACGAGAGTGATATTCATTTTGATAAACCTGCTAGCCTATGCTTTGATGAATTTGACAACTTTGTTGCCAAAGAACAGAGTTTCAATGATTATGTTAGCAGACATTTGGAACAAAGTACTCGTATGCTTAGCCATTTAAGTGCTTGTTTAGACAGAAATGTCAATGCTCTGAAGCTTCTGAGTAAACATGCCTCTATGATTACTACTTAGGTAGAACAAGTACTTAAAGCTCATAATGACCTGCTCAATGAATTAAATGAAAACTCTGTCAGAGTCATTACTAGAGGAGGCAAAATGACTCAGGAACCTTTGTATCCTGAAGGTCATCCTAAGAGAATTGATTAAGATTCTCAAGGAATCAATGCTGATACACCTAGTCATCCTAAGGAGAAGAAGAAGGATGATAGAAACCTGCACGCCAGTTCACCAAATACTATCACACCTGAAGAACCTAATGATATTTCTGCGTATGATGCAGAAACACAATCTGGTGATGAACATGAACCTGGTGACAATGTGGACAGTGATGTTCATAAGAATGCTCAACCTAGCAATGATGAGGATGTGGAGATTGAACCTACGGTTAATCCTGATAATCCACAACCTAAGAGATACGACAAGAATGACTTTACTGCTAGGAAGCATGGTAAAGAAAGAGAGCCATGGGTTCAGAGATCTATGCCCTTTCCTCCTAAGCCATCCAAGAAAAAGGATGATCATGATTTTGAGCGCTTCGTTGAGATGATAAGACCCGTCTTTCTGCAGATGCGGTTAACTGATATGCTCAAGATGTCTCCGTATGCCAAGTACATGAAAGATATCGTGACTAATAAACGGAAGATACCAGATCTTGAGATCTCCACCATGCTTGCCAACTACACTTTTAAAGGTGGAACTCCTAAGAAACTTGGTGATCCCGGAGTGCCCACTATACCTTTCTCAATTAAAGGAAACTACGTAAGAACTGCCTTATGTGACCTTGGAGCCGGTGTTAGTGTTATGCTGCTCTCTCTTTATCGTAGACTTGAGTTGGATAAGTTGACACCCACTAAAAGTTCTCTGCAAATGGCCGACAAATCAATTGCTTTCCCTATCAGCATTTGCGAGGATGTGCCTGTTGTGGTTACTAACACCACTATCTTAACAGACTTTGTTATCTTGGATATTCCCGAGGACGATGCCATGGCTATCATCCTCGGAAGACCCTTTTTAAACACTTCAGGGGCTGTTATAGATTGCAACAAAGGCAATGTCACTTTCCATGTCAACGGTAATGAGCACACCGTGCACTTCCCTAAGAAACGATATCCAGTACATTGCATCAATGCTATCGAAAAGACTTCATCAATTCTCATTGGGAGCTTTGAATGCCCTATTCCTCGTGTCAAGATGAAGTATGATTTGCTTGTTGGGGAGATACATATCCCCATTGAGGTGACTTAGTGGCTATTCGAAAATTCTCCGTTCTCTCTTGAGATTCGAGAAGGTTTTGTCATAAGGACTTGATCAATCCCATTGACGGATTTCTTTCGATGACCATCAAATGGATGAATCAAGGAGTCACATACCTCTGTTTTATGTTTTCCTTTTCTTTTTCTTAGAAGAAAAATGATAGAATTAGTTTAGTTTTTCCTATTTTCTGTTTTAGCGTCCCGGAGAAAAATACCTCGAAAATAAAGTTCTCCGATGGTCCTGAAAATTTAGTATGATTTTTCCTGGAATTTTTGAAAATTTCTGGGCCTGAGTGCTGGTCAGGGGGCCTGACCAGTGGGCCACAAGCCCCCCCACAGCCACCTACCCCCTGGTGGCGGGGTGCCAACTTGTGGGGCCCATAGGCACCCCCTCCACTCACTCCAGCTCTCAGCCTCTTCTTCCACCTCCAGAAAAAATTGTTTCGTAGCTCAAACCCGTGTTCTTGCTCATTTAGCTGTGATTTTCGATCTCCTTGATCAAAGCACCATTCTCCGAACTGTTTTGGGGAAATTACTCCTTGGTAAGTGACTCCTCCATTGGTCCAATTAATTTTTGCTCTAGTGCTTTATCCTTCGTGAATTCTTGCTACCTTGGTGACCCTGTTCTTGAGCTATAAATGTTGATTTTAGCTGGTCCCAAGTAGTTTTAGCGCGTGATACGGTCTCTAGGCACTAGTAGGAGTAGTTGCTACAAGTTGGGTTGATCCTTGTTCACTTTTCTTTCGAAGTCTCTAAAAATTTCAGAATTTTTCAGAGCTAGAAAAAGGAAGAGATGAGGAGGTTCTTGAGAGGCTCTTCAAGCCGTAACCCCAAGGAGGATGAGAAGAATCACCCCAAGTACGTAGTCCCTTGAGTCACAGAAGTTCAAGCATGCGAGTGGCCAAGTGATGAATTTTTGCGCACCGCCGGACTTTATGAAGACTTTTATTACTTGGTGGAGAACGCAGGTCTTACTGCGTTCGTTGAAGATAAGTGCCCACAATATCTCCTCCTCACCAATATTTTCATTCAAAGCTTCAACTTTTATCCAAGGAAGAATCCTCCCATGGTTGAGTTCATGATATACGATGTTCCCCACTGCATGACGCTGCAGGACTTTTGCAATGTATGCAAATTACCTTATGTTGGGGATATCCGTGACCCTCGTCCAAGGGACTTGGAGGATTTCATTAGTTCTATTGCTGTTGGAGAGGAGAGAGGAGTGTCTCGCGCTAGAATTGCTAGCATACATTTTCTTGTGCTTCGGTACTTCTCACTATTTGTGGGAAAATGTTTGATTGGCCGTGGGGAGGCTGGATCACTTAGTTCTCCATACCTTGCGGTTTTGCACGAAGGCCTTTTTAACGATAAGACTTATAGCTTGGGCACTATAGTAGCTCAACGGTTGAACCTGAACCGTTCTAAAGGTGTTGTCTATGGAGGTATCTATGCAACCCGTCTGGCCAGACACTTTGAGATACCCATTAGACTAGGAGAGGAAGGAGAGATGCTCCTCCCTGAGAGATATCTGGATTATGATAGCATGGTTCGCCATGATTTTCTGGATAGAGATGCTAGTAGACGGATGATTTATAACCTGGTGTTTAGTCAGGGTACTCGGGAGACTATTACTTTGCCTGCTCCTTCTTTGTTCGATCTTCATGCACGCAGGTACACTATTATGCCCGCAGACATATACGCATATTGGGGCTTGGCCCAACCACAGGCGCCCGTGCCCGCGCCGCTAGTCGAGTACCAGACGCCAGTTTATCAGTGGGAGCCAGAGGAGCTCACACAGCAGTGGCATCCACAGTCTGCTCCGGAGTATCCTGGAGCTGGTTATTTCCCACCTTGGGAGTAGACCAAGCTAGGCCAAAAGCCTAAGTTTGGGGGAGTACGTGTTCTCACCGACTTTACATTCATGCTTATGCTTTCACTTTGTTAGCCGGTGTTTACACTTTGCCACTGCATTATCCATGCTAGTTTCTTTTTGTTTTCTTGTTTTCTTGTTTTGTGTCCTTTTGAGAAAACCCAAAAAGTTTTTTCTTTCTTCTTTTGCTTGTTGGGAGCTTTCCCGTGTAAATAGCTTTCTTTTTCTTTGTGTCAAGGTAGAAGATATATGTTACAATGTTTATTGGTTCTTGCATGCTTACCTGTTTAGCTTTTTCAAAGAGCCATATTATTTTGTCTTCTCCTTTGTGTTTTCCTGCAGACTCAGCTTAGTCCAATGCGCTTATTATCGTTTTCATCATTCGATCGTGCAAATGAAAGGCAACAATGATGATATCTGATGAAGTGTGTGAGACTGAAAAGCTGGTATGAACTCTATCTATTTTGTTTTTGTAAATATGACTAGCTTGTCGACCCAGATTTAGCTTTGTTGTGAGAGAACCATGTTTGCAATGACAACTTAGAGATCATAGTTTCTGATGCCATGCTTATTTAGCTGAGAGCTTATAATGGTTTGTCTTGATTGTCAACATAGATTTTGAGATGACTATGATGTAGTATGATAGGATGGTATTCTCCTTTGAATGTTTCAAGTGGCTTGACTTGGAGCATGTTCATGCATGTAGTTGAAACAAAATCAACATAGCCTCTATGATGTTCGTGTTCATGGTGATTTATATCCTATTCATGCTTGCATTTAATGTTAGTCAAACTCATTGCATCTTGAAGACTGTTGTTGCTCTCTAGTTGGTCGCTTCCCAGTCTTTTGCTAGCCTTCACTTGTACTAAGCGGGAATACTGCTTGTGCATCCACTTCCATAAACCCAAAAGTTTTTCCATGAGAGTCCACATACCTACCTATTTGCGGTATCTACCTGCCGTTCCAAGTAAATTTGCATGTGCCACTCTCTAAACCTTCAAGAAATAAATCTGTTTTGCATGCCCCAACCGCTCATGTGGTGACAGAGGGCTATTGGTATCTTCCGTGCTAGGAGTGTTATCCTCGACATGTGTTTATTCACAGTCCTTCACGAGAAAGGGGACGGTATTTGGGATGCCCAGATCCATGCTTAAATCGAAATCATAACTGTAAAACAAGACTCCCCCCGGATTGATGTTAGTATGGACGGTACCCGAGGATTCGGCTAGCCGTGGAGTGTGATTGATTGGTGGTGGGGGAGTTAAAACTTTACTTTTCTGTTTGGGAACCGCCTATAGCATGAGTAGCATGGAAGATATTGAGAACTCTTGGTCATTGCATTGACAATGAAAGCATGCCACCCAAAATTATTATCTCTGTTTTCAAAGCTTGAGCTCTGGCACCTCTGCAAATCAATGCTTCCCTCTGCGAAGGGCCTGCAAGTTCTTTTCCCTAAGCACGTATGACAAGACACGGAATGCATGCCTACATCACATTGACGAACGGGAGCTAGCCACTTATCTCTCCGTGTTATATCTGTTGCATGATGAATATCATCCGAACAAATCACCGACCCATTGCCTACGAGTTTGTCCTACTGCTGTTACTTGTCTTGCTCTACTTCTGCTGCTACTACTGTTGCTACTGCTGTTACTTGTCTTGCTCTACTGTTGCTACTACTGTTGCTACTACTGTTACTTGTCTTGTTCTGCTGCTGCTACTACTACTGTTGCTACTACTGTCGGTTGCTACTGTTGCTACTTGCTACTGCTGTCACTACTGCTGTTCCTTGCCACTGCTATTGCTCGTTACACTGTTGTTACTCGCTACTTTGCTGTTACTACTGTGCTTGTAGATACTGATCTTTCAGGTGTGGTTGAATCTGATAAATTCAGCTGCTAATACTTGAGAGTATACTCCCACCTCCCGACTGGTAAACCAACAAATGGGGTCGAATACTCTACCCTCGAAAACTGCTGCGAACCCACGCACTGGTGGGCCATCAACAACATTCTTCCAGTTTCATTACCGGGGAGTGCTATCAACATTCTTCTGGCGCCGTTACAGCAGAAGGTTCATTGTCATAAGCATTCGTCTAGCTAACACTAGAGATTGTAGGATCAACACTTTTCTGGCACTATTGCTGGGGAAGCACAGCCGACGTCAATGCTTCACTTATATCTATTTAGAGAGTCAAAAGGAATTGGTCATTTACATGGTTAGTCATAGAATCCCTGCAATAGTTTTGCGACATTAAGATAGTAATATGTGGGTGCACTAGTTGATGATTGTGGATTAGTAAGAATATTGATGTTAAGGTTTGTGATTCCCGAAAGCATGCACGTATAGTCTCTGGTTATGCGATGAAGTTGGAGCATAATTTATCCTTGATTGAAATCTTTTGTGTTGTTATAATCAGACTCGTGCGATTGTTAACTCCTCCCTACCTTCTCCCTAGGGGCATGCAAGTAGTTCTTTGCTTCAAGAGAGCTAATAAAATCTTGCAATAAGTATGTGAGTTCTTTATGACTAACGTGAATCCATGGATATACGCACTCTCACCTCCACATATTTGCTAGCCTCTTCGGTACCGTGCATTGCCCATTCTCACCTCGAGAGTCGGTGCAAACTTCACTGGTGCATCCAAACCACGTGACATGATACGCTTTGTTGCACATAAGCCTTATTATATCTTCCTCAAAACAGCCACCATACCTATCTATTATGGCATTTCCATAGCCATTCATAGATATATTGCCATGAAACTTCCACAGTCACTTCATATGAATTGTAACGCCATTGTTGTATTGCTTTGCATGATCGTAAGATAGCTAGTATGATATTTACATGGCTTGTCCGTTTTTTGATATCTTTTGCTATGCTAGATCATTGCACATCCTGGTTCAGTGCGAGAGGCATTCATAAAGTGTAATATCGTCCTATAAATTATTCATATGGAGTTGTAAGTAAATAAAAGTTTGATGATCATCATTATTAGAGCATTGTCCTAGTAAGGAAAGGATGATGGATACTATGATTATCCCACAAGTCAGGATGAGACTCCGAACGAAAAATGAAAAATGGAGGAGGCAAAATGAGCCCACCACAAAAGAGAGAAAAAAGAGAAAAAGAGAAAGAAAGAAAAAAAGAAGAAGAAAAATGAGAGAAAAGAGAGAAGGGGCATGCTAATTCCAAACTTGTGCTTCAAAGTAGCACCATGTTTTTCATATGGAGAGTCTCCTATGTTGTCAATTTCATATACTAGTGGTAATTTTTCATTATAGAGTTTGATGCACACCCACTTAGTTTTCATATTGAGCTTTCATACACTTATAGCTCTAGGTCATCCGTTGCATGGCAATCACTACTCCTCGCATTGATATCTATTGATGGGTATCTCCATAGCTCGTTGATACGCTGAGTTGATGTCAGACTTTTTTCTTCACTTTTCCCCCTTTGAAACCTACCACCATATTCTGTTCCACCTTTATGCTATATCCATGGTTGACCCCATGTATTGAGGGAGTAATAAAAATCTGAAGTGCGTTAAAAAGTACGATCCAATTGCTTGATTTGACATTGGGGTGCCTACGATTTGCACCTTATGCTAGGAAGACCAAGCATGACATGCTATATGATTTTGTAGGGATAACTTTCTTTAGCATTATTATTTTGAAAGGACATGATTATTTGGTAGTAAACCTGAGTATGGATGTCTTTTTGTCAAATTATATACTATTTCCATGAATCACTTATATCTTAATATTCATGCCAAGATTAGATTTATTATCAAGATTATGCTAGGTAGCATTCCACATCAAAAACCATCTTTTTTATCATTTACCTACTCGAGGATGAGGAGGAATTAAGCTTGGGAATTCTCCGTCGTATCTACAATTTTTGATTGTCCCATGCCAATATTATACAACTTCCACATATTTTTGGCAACATTTTATGTGGTTTATTGGACTAACATAGTGATCCACTGCCAAGTGCTAGTTCCTGTTTGTTGCATGTTTTTTGTTCCGCAGAATATCCATATCAAACAAAGTCCAAATGCGATAAAAAATTACAAATAATTATTTTGGAATATTTGTGATTTTTGGGAGGCGGAATCAAGCAAACGGAGGGCCACGACCTCCACTAGACACGAGGGCACGCCTGGCGCGTGTGGCCCCCTGGCGCGGGGTGGCGTGTAGTGGTCACCCCATAAGTCGGTTGGGGCCCTTGTTCGGGCACAAGAAATCTGATTTATGTTTAAAATCCCCTCAAAAGTTTAACCTTATCGGAGTTACGAATATCCAGGAATTTAAGAAATGGTGAAGGGCCAGAAAAGAGGAACGCAAAATAGAAGAGAACAAAGAGGGAGATCCAATCTCGGAGGGGCTCCCGCCCCTCCGTTGCCATGGAGGACATTGGCCAGAGGGGTAATTCTCCTCCCATCTAGGGGGCGGCCAAGGAAGAATAAGAAGGAGGTGGATCTTCCCCCTCTCTCCCGGTGGCGTCGGAGTGCCGCCAGGGCAAGGAGCGTGACGATGATCTACATCAAAAATCTTGCCGTTGTCAACACCAACTCTCCCCCTCAATGCAGCAGTGCAACACCTCTTTTCCCACTCTAACTATCTACTTAAACATGGTGCTCAACAGTCCATACTATTTCCAAGTGATATGTAGTTATCCTATGATGTTTGAGTAGATTCATTTTGTCCTATGGGTTAATTGTGATATGATGTTATTGATATGGGTTCTGCGTTGATATGGTGTTGTCCTAAGGTGCCTTCCGTGAGGCGCATGCATGAAGGATACACGCTGGCGGGTTTGCAATATGTTCATAATTCGCTTATAGTGGGTGGCGTGAGCAACAGAAACTTACACCCGAGTAAGGGAGTTGTGCGCATATGGGAGTAAACAGGACTTGATGTTTAATGCTATGATTGGGTTTATCTTAATGATTTCTAGTAGTTGTGGATGCTTGCTAGAGGTCCAATCATAAGTGTATATGATCCAAGTACGGAAAGTGTGTTAGCGTATCCCTCTCCCTCATTGCACATAATAAGTATCTATCATGTTATATTCAATTGCCTATGGACAACGTTTTTCTTGCGTTACACAAAAATCTTTTTTACTAAACAGCCCCAAACTTTTATTTACTTGCTCCTTATTTTCTTGCAAAGTACTTCTATTTTTACTCTTGTTTTAGGTAAAACAAACTTTAGGTGTGCGTAGACTTGTATCGGTGGTTGATAGAACTTGAGGGAGTATTTGTTCTACCTTTAGCTCCTCATTGGGTTCGACAATCTTACTTATCAAAAAAGGCTACAAACAATTCCCTACACTTGTGGGTTATTAGATAGCACCATGCAAGAGTGTGAACACCGACAACTAGAATGTGTAAGCATGAATGTAAAGTCGGTGGAAACAAGTACTCCCCCAAGCTTAGGCTTTTGGCCTAGCTTGGTAATCACCACCCGTAGTAGCGTGTGTAATAGTCAGTGTGGTAACTCATGGAAGCCTTTGGTGCAGCCTCCGCGGCTTGATGGGCAGCCTCCAGTGTCGTGTTTTACTCATGCACCTCCCTCTCATAGACATAATATCTTTCTTTTATACGATAATCAAAGAGGGAAGGTGCAGGAAAAATAACATGCACAATAGGTTTCTTATTAAACATTATTTGTAGTTATAATCAGTAGCGGTGGCCTTTATGAACTTGTGGCGCTTCATGGCCTCAAAGTCTAAATATTGTGTAGGAATATTGTGGCGGTGGCCTCACTAGACCGTGGTGCCACGCCACATTTCTTAGCTAAACGGGAGGCATAAATTGCCACTATCAGAATTGTGTTGGAATCTGCATGCTACGATTGCTCCAAGATTATAACATTTAGTTCCAGTTAAAACGATATGTAGGAGACCTAAGCCTGGGGCACATAAGGTACTACAATCTTGCTTGCCCACTATGCATTTTCCATTAAAGAGTGCTAGGTAATGGATTCAAGTAAAATGTATTCTATTTATTCTACGTTGTGTTACTCCCCATGTTCGCCAAAGCAAAGACTAGTTAAGAATGCCTCAAATTCAGATTTTGGTGGTTCATCTAGTGAACCCCAACTTGGAATTTTAAATGCATTAGAGAAATCATCTACAGACATGGTGAAGGCATTTTCTTAGAGGTTAAAGGAGACTCTGAATTCTTAAGGACAAAATTTAAGTCCCTTCGTGGAAGTTTCAGTAAGATGATAATGTTGCGTGCACTTATCTGCTATGAACTGTGCGAGCTCAGCATTATGAATGTATCGCTCAAATTCTTCCTTAATGCCTGCACTGAACATGAAGTCATCACTTGGCCAAAGGCACAATTTGGCATGGGCACCTCGCACCAAACTTTCACTTGGATGAACATAAGACTGTCGTATCGGAGTCTCACTCGATGATGCCTCCAAGTACTTCCTCCTCGAAGAACTCCTCTTGAACCAGCTCATGATTCTTACATATAAATTTCTGAATATTTTTGGCTCACAAACTAAGGTTAACAAAACTTCGCAAGAATGGTAGCAACTACTCATAGAAATGCCTAGAGCCTAAAACAAGCATTCAAACTACTTGGAAATTCAAGAAGTCAACATGCAAGCTCATCTACATCACCACCTAGAGTAGCTAATTACTTCTAAGATAAACCAACTAAGAAAAAACTAATTGGAGGAGTGGGGGAGTTACATACCACGAAGCAATCCCCCCAAAATAGTTCCAGAAATGGAGTTTTAGACAAAGAGATTGAAATCCACGGGTTTGAGAGTGAGAACACAAGAGAGAGGTACATGGATTTATTTTTCTAGAGGTGAGTGATGAAGTGAGCTGAAGGAATAAGTAAGTGGACCCCTGAGGGCCCACTAGGCACCTTGCATCCTGGTGTCTAGTGGCCACCTAGGCACCCCCTACAGTGTTTTTAGTGACATATATTCTCAAATATTCACAAAACAATTGTGTAAAAATTTTAGGTGATATGGAGAGCTTTTATTTTTGGGCACTTTTTTTATTGCGCGGAAAAATCAGAAAACAGGATAATCATGACATTTATTTTAATTAAAATAAAAATAACAGGAAAAGTAAAATGGACACAGAGAGTTGTGTCTAGTGAATTCATTGACCTCATGCCTCTTGCAAATAGTCCATTAATAAGGTTAATCAAGTCTTATTAACAACCACTTCCAATTAGCATGACCCCGAAGAATTTTCGTAAAACACTAAGTTGCCTCAATCTGGACGTGCATATCCGCGATAATAAGTATTTCATATTTATTCTTGGTTGTAGGTAAAGGTAGTTGAAAACTTTCCTTGATGGTAGTCGGATATTTCTCAATAACATTAACACCATTCACTTGAAATTGTTTTCTCAGAAAATGCACCATATGTTCTTTACCATTGACATGAAAAGTGACCTTGCTTTTGTTGCAATAAATAATAGCCCTTACAGTATTCAAGAAAGGTCTACCAAGGATAATTGACATGTTATCATCCTCGGGCATATCAAGTATAACTAAGTCTGTCAAGATGGTAACATTTGCAACAACAACGAGTACATGCTCACAAATACCGATAGGTATGGCTGTTGATTTGCCACCCATTTGCCATGAAGTTTCAGTAGGTGTGAGTTTATCCAAGTCAAGTATTTTGTATAAAGAGAAAGGCATAACACTAACACCAGCTCCTAAATCACATCAAGCAGTTTTCACATTGTTATTTTTTATGGAACATGGTATTTTTGGTATTCCTGGATCTCCTAATTTTTTAGGCACTCCATCATTAAAAGTAGAATTAGTAATCATACTAGAGATTTGAGCTTCAGGTATTTTTCTTTTATTAGTGACGATGTCTTTCATGTACTTAGCATAAGGGGGTATCTTAAAAGATCAGTCAAACGAGTACGCAAAAAGACTGGCCTAAGCATTTCAGCAAAGCATTCAAATTCTTCATCATATTTTTTCTTAGTTGGTAAGAGGAACACTACGGTTAAATGGATGAGAAAGGAGAGAACATGATCTTGATAAAACAAGATATTAGATGAAAAAGAGTAACATCACAAAGCGTTTAAAACAAAAGAATAGAACTCAATCATTTGATGGAGAAGTAAATGACAACTTCTACCACAATTGAATTTAAAAGCATTCCTACAATATGAATTGAACGGAGTTGTTGGAAAATCAACAACGAAAAGAACAAGCTTGTTGTGGTCTTATGGAGACCATCTCAAAATTATGAGGTGACAACCAGCCACAAATGGAAAACTATTGATTGCTTGGGAGCAACAGGACATGACAACTATCTTTTCTTTCGTATGGTATAGGGTGGTTCCTTATGAAGATTCTTAGGAGTTTTAAGTTAATCATTTCTATATTCTTGTTTTCTTCTCCGGTGGATTCAATTCAAGATCTCGGTGCTCATCATGTCCTTTTCATCTTGTAAATGCTTCAGGTGTTGGAAATTCTTGTCAAAGCCCTCTTGTTTATTCACCTCTCTATTCTATGTGGAGTGCTGAAGATATCTCACAAGTTTCATGCTTCCATTGAAAATTGTTTCAAATTATTTCGAGGTTGTCACTTCATCAAATTTTCATTATACCAGTGCCATCTCCCTTTCTAAGCAATTGTTTCAAAGGTGTTTTCTTTGAGTGGGTCCTAACCCACATGCTCTTCCCCAAGATCTTAACTGGCTCTTCTGATCTTTCCAAAGATCTCTAATTGTTTCCAAGTGTGACGTAAGTATGGATTCCATCATTCATATTCCTTCTCAAGATAATTTTCCAATTATTTTCGTCATTGGCTCAACTTTTTCCTTATTCATTGTTCTAGAGTGCCTAAGTAATTCTTGGTGGTGTTTCTGGTCATCATTCTCAAATTGAAGACCGAAGAGGATGTCTCTTAAATCCTTGTCCATTCTTCTGAAGATTTGTCCTCTTAGCTTCGTGCTATCACTTCAATTGTTTCCTATCATGGGAAATTATTTTGATATCTATTCAGTGCATTTGAGAGCTGTTTTATTTCTCAATCCTCCCGAAGGCAATAATTTTATAAGAATTAGTCATTCTTAGCATCAACTTTCGTTCTCAATTTTTCCCCAATTGTTGTCTCCTTGTTCGTATCTCAATTATTTTGGTGCCTCATTCAAGTTTCTATTATGCGGATCATAGTCTCTTTGTTCTCATTTATATCCATTCATTCTTGGTATCCTCATTCATTTGTGAATTCTTACTGGTGTTTCATTGAAGCCTTCTTCAAGTCTGTTGTAATATCTCTCTTTAATCTTTTTACAAGAGGAATAAGTGCCATGCTAAATCCGTTGCTTGCCATCAATTTAACTTGATAAAGGATGAGCTTAACATAATTCTTATTCTTGCTTCATTAAAGTGATTTTGATCGTTCTTCTGGAGTTGTTCATGATGTAAAAATCTTGATTCTAAGTTGTTTATATTTTATTTTCCGAAGTTCAAGCTTTTCTTAAGTATCTCATCGCGAAGTTCCATATAAATCCTTGCAATGTCATAATCATATTCTTTTCAACCTTCAGTTCTTTTCGATCATCCTTTCATTCTGGTGTTCTTCGGAGGTTCTTTAGGGAGGTTCTTCAAGTATATAATTCATTCCCAAGGTGTTCTTCAAGATTCTGGTTGGAGAACCTCAAGTGTTCTTTATCTTGCATTTCAAAGTGCAATTCTTCCTCCTTTATCCTTGGAGGTGGTGTTATAGCATTATTTACTCATGAGGAGTCTCAAAAAGAATTTGTTTGAACAATGAGATAAGTAAACCCCCCAATTATTTGATCATGAGATATTTTCAATCCAAGATTTCACCTAAAGCTTTTCCTAAGGATTGTTGCTATTATGGTGATTATCTTTCATCAAAGTTATCAATGTATCCTATTGGGGAAAGAAGTTTTGCATTTCTTGTTGCTCCCAAGCAATCTTTGTTCCTGTATGTGGCCGGTTGTCACCTCATAATTTTGAGATTTTTACCATAAGCCCACAACAAGCTTGTTATTTTCATTGCTTTTTTTCAACAACTCCGTTCAATTCTTCTTGTAAGGATACTCTTCAATTCAATTATGATGGAAGTTGTCATTTTGTTCTCCGTACTCTTCTCTCCAATGATCTAGTTTCTGTTCTTTTGTTCTGGAGGCTTTGTGATGTTGCTCTCTTCAATCCATTATCTTGTTTTATCAAGATAACGTTATTCCCTTGATTGTCCATTTAACTGGAGTGTTGTGCCCTCTATGTGCTTTCCTTCTTATCAATTTTTGCCCTCTTTCCTACCGAAGTGTTGCCAAAATTTCTTTTGAATTATGTCTTGTTTCTCGTGCCGTTCTTCATATCTTGCAACCTTCAAGATTCGTTGGTTTCACTCGTTTGTCAAAGAAGAAACTAAGTTTTACTCTTCCTTTCTTCTTCCTATTCCCCATTTCATTCCAATATCTCGGGTCGATATCTCTCGTTAGTGGAGGAGAGTTGTAACCTCCCGGAACTAATGCTCCAGAAGATTCCCATTTTGTTTTGTTGTTGCCGTGAGATTTATTTAGTAGTCACATTGATCATCGCATCATACGCATTGCATCGGCACTACGTTGTTGTCATTTTTCAAAACTTGCATCCGTTGTTAGTTGTCGGTTCTCTTCATTTTTTGTCATCGACTGTTTCGAGACCAACCACACACGCGGGCGCCCACGGTATCGTAAATATATTGTTTTTAAAGTGTGTAATATCTTTCTCGGATTGAGTTGAAGTTGGCGTGCAGTCCTAGTTTGTTATAGGTCGACCGCGTGGCAAATTTCATCGCAATCGGGGTCCGTTTGATACCCCAACCGTTAGACATAACGACACTATAGCTAGTCCAATTGTCAAACATTTTCATTTTATAAAATTCTATTGCTGGGCTGCCTTTTTTTCCTTCCCATCTCCACCTACCCTCTGTGCACAGTGCACCGACTTGCTCACAACATAGTCCGAAACTCCCCCCGACCCGAACCCGGTGGTCCTGACCGTTGGTTCCGAATCAACCCCGTAATACCCCAAAACATCATTGGTTTGTCAACTGAACTCCGTAGCCTATTTTTTCGACCACCCGATTGCGATCGGAGGACCTTCATAGCCCCTACCTAAAACCCAATTTCTATATATAGTCCACCCGTACTCCAAAACCAGGCCAAACCCTATTTTCTAGGGATCCTACCTTAGTGGCTGCTGCCGCACACCACCTGGTCTCCCTCTCCCTCGAGATCCAACCAGATCGCCTGAGCCTCCACCTCTCGATCCCCATCCATCCTTTGCCCCGACCACCCTGCTAGTTTTCCATGTCAGCCGGATCGCATCCTTCCTAGATGTGTCTGGCGACCGCTGACAACAGCGTCCAGCGTCTGAAGCCCCGCGCCGCCTGGGAGCTGCTCCTCCAGAGGATTCCCCATCCCCGAGTTCCCTCCTATTGCAGCTACCGAGCCCGAGCCTCCTCAACCCGCTAGCGACTGAATCCCGCCTCCCCTTCGACGCTCGCTGGAGAAGGACCTCGCCGGAGCATGAGGCCAGGACCTCGCGGTCCCCTGCTTCCTTCCCCCTCATCTTGCCTTCCCTCTCTCTCCCTCACCCCGGTCTCTCTCTCTCTCTTTTTCATCAGGAGATGCCCCGCCATGGACATGGCAACTGTCAGTTGGCATGAAGCCGCCGTGGCCAGAGTTCCCTCGCCGGCCCTACATCCCCGCCATAGCCACGCTGCCATGCCGTCCTCGCCCGCCTCTCCAACTGCCGGATGCCCCTCACCTCCCCGTCGCGTCATCCTCCCATAGGGGTGCCCCGCTGCCCCTGCTTCGGCCTCTCCTTGGAGCAGGAGGTTGCCATGGCCAGCCGATCGAGCCCCGCCGCTGTTGCCATGGTCAACCTCGACTAGTCCCGGGGCAAGGAATGGAGCAGACGCCCCGAGATCCGGCCCTGACGCCCGTCCCCGACCCGGTGGACTTCAGCCGCCGCGTTGTAGTCCCTGTGTCAGCCTTTGTTTTCCCGATGTGAGCATCGTACCTGAACTTTGTATTTTTATCCTATAACTGTTTCGCCGTATAGAGGGTATCTAATGTTGGCACTATGTTTAGTCATGAGCTAGTCTCTAAGCGAGTTGGCTAGTGCAGCCAACTATTAAGCTAGAGGTACTGAGTTCGAGTCCCTCTTGCCCCATTTTTTGCTCATTTTTATTTAGTAATTGCAGTCACACTTGGCCACTTGGGGCCTGATCCACAAACCGGGCCGCTGCAGAACACAGAAACCGACCGATATATGTTTTTTATCTGTTCCCTTTGACTAGCATTTTTCTGGTGCAAGTCTGCGACGAGCAAGGTGGACCGACGCTAGCTTCGGTGACTGGGACTCCATTCCTGGCAGTGGGAGCTAGATCCGACGGGGATGAGCACATGGGCAAGGTCCAACTCCTGCTTGTCGTCATGATGTTGTTCTTGAAACACAACGAGAAGGAACTCACAGAGAGGGACTCGAGGGGAGAGGTAAGGAGAGGAGAAGGAAGGGCGTGGCACTGGTCGACCTACTGGTGGAGTTCCGACCAGGAGGTCCATTGGGCAGCCAGGGCGAGCCGACATCAGTGGAAGTTGGTGGGGCTCGCCATGGCGGCTCCTGTTGCAGCAGGACACAAAGAGAGGGAGAGAGTGGGTTAGAGAGAGGAGTAAGAGAAGAAGAGAAAGAGAGGGAGGACGATGAGCGGCCGACGGGATGTCACTCATCTGCTGGTACAACAACGGCCTTGCGCGCAGGTCACCGGTGGCTGGCGCTCCGTTGGCGCGGTTGAGGCAGAAGAGGCCTCGGGAGTTGGATCTGAGAACATGCACAGCTGCGAGCACTGACGAGGGCGCACACGGGGTCATGAGGGCGCATGGATGTGTCCATCAACATAGGTGGCTCGGTTGGCTGCGACGGCAGAGTGGATCGGGGGAGCTAGGATCGATTGATGGTTGTTCGCTCGTGGCTGAAAATGAGGCGGAAATGATCTCGGATAGGGAGATGGGACAAGGGGTAATGGTGGAGAGGGACAAGACCCTAAAATTTAGGGTTACCACACACACACACACACACACACACACACACAAACACACACACACACACACACACACACACATATTATTAGGTTAGGGAGTCCAATTGACAAACAGATGATGATTTAGAGTATTACGGGGTTGATCCGGACCCAACAATTACGACCGCCGGGTTCGGCTCCATGGCAGTTCCGGACTAGGTGGCGATTAGGACTGGTGCACTGTGTAGAGAGGCTAGACAGAGATGAGAAGGAAAACAGGCAGCCCCGCATTAGACATGAAAGTCGAAACACGTCTCGATTTGACCGGCTATAGTGTTGCTATAATTTTAACGGTTGGGCTATTAAACGGACCCCGAATGGAACGACATTTGGCAGGTGGTCTACCTACACTATATTGAGACTGCGTGCCAACTTTTAACCCAATACAAGAATGGTTTATACACACTTTTAAAAACAAGATTTAACAATGTCCCGGGCCCGTGCATGTGTGGTTGGTCCTAAAACGGTGAACGACAAAAACAGAGGGAACCAACAGCTAATAGCGGATGCAACTTTTGAAAAATAACGACAACGGTTTGTCGATGCAATGTGGATGATGGGCATGATGCGATGATGAATGCGACAACCAAATAAATCACATGGAGACAATGAAATAAAAGAGAATCTTCTGGAGCGTCGGTTCCGGGCTATTACAACTCTCCACCACTAACAAGAGATCTTGGACCGAGATATTAGAATGTGAAGAGAAAGAGAAAGAGGAAGAGGTATAACTTTTTGATCTTTGACAAATGAGTGAAACCAAGAAAGCTTGAAGGTTGCAAAGAGATGAGGAATGGCATGAGGAACAATCAAGAATTCAAAAGATATGTCGGCAACATTTCTGTCGGAAAAGGTTTAGGTGAATTCCAATCCAAGATAAGTTCAATGAAGAAATCATGAGTTGAAAATATCTCATGACCAAAAATTGGTGGGTTTAAATATCTCATTTTTGAAACCAATTCTTTCGAGACTCCTCAAGAGTCAAGATTGCTATAACAACACCTCAAAGTATAAGGGAGAATGACTTGCACTTCCGAATGCAAGACAAATGATACTTGAGGTACTACCACAAGAATCTTGAAGAATGCTTAGAGAATGAACAAAATCCTTGAAGATCCATTATGAAGAACCGTTGGAAGAACTCCGAAATGAAAGGATGATAGAAAAGAATTGAAGGTTGAAAAGAATAAGATTATGGCCTTGCAAAAATTTAGATGGATCTTCACAAGGAGAGAAAACCTTGAACTCCGAAAGAGAAATGATGAGAACCCTTGAATCAAGAATATGGTATCATGAGCATATTTGGAAGAAGGATACAAATCATCTCAATGAAACAAGAATAAGAATTAAGTTATGCTTATCATTCATCAAGTTAAATTGATGACAAGCAACAGATTTAGCATACGACTTATTCTTATTGGAAATGATTGAAGAGAGATAACACGAACTTCAAGAAGTCTTTAGTGAATCACCGGTAAGAAATGTATGAGGATAATACAAATGAACTGGGCTACATGAGGACAAAGAGAGGAAGATTCGATAAGAGAATGCTTGAACAAGCCACCGGTAAGAATTTCCAACTAATGGGGACATCAAGAATGAATGGAGATACAAGAGAAAGAAGATACCACAATCCCCTAGTAGGAAACTTCGAGAACGCACTGGAATAATTGATATACGAACAAAGAGACATCAATTGAGAAGAATTTGAGAATGAAAGTTGAAAGTTGAGAACGAAGAAATCTTCTAAAATGATGGCCTTCGAAGGATCGAGAAATGAAAACAGATGTGAAATGCACCTGATAGATATAGAAGGAATTACTCATGATCGATAGCAGTAAGCTGAAACCATGAATCTTTAAGAGAATGGACCATGATTTAAGAGAAACTCTTCTTCGGTCTTCAATACTGAGAATGATGAAGAGAAACAACATCATGAATTAATGTGACACTTCGAAACAATGAATAAGGAAAAAGTTGAGCCAATGATGAAAATAATTTGAAGCAATCTTGCGAAGGAATATGACTGATGGAATCCTTACTTACGACATGCTTGAAAGAATTAGAGATCTCCGGAAAAGAATAGAAGAACGAGGTATGATCCTGGGAATACCTGTGGGTTATGGGCCCACTCAAAAGGAAAATCACCATTGAAACGATTGCTTAGAAAGATATATTCCACCGGTATAAATTAAGAACTTGATGAGGTGAGAACTTCGAAATAATTGAAAGGATTGAATACAAGAAACTTCTGAGATATCTTCAACACTCCAGATAGAATAGAGAGTGTCTTGCATAACAAGAAAGGCTTGGATAAGAATTTCCAACATGAGAAAACATTGAGCAAATGAAAAAGGATATGATGAACATCTACAACTTGAATTGACTCCTCTGCAGAAGAGACAAGAATGATGAATGATGAACGATGAACTTAGCATTGAACATCTTCACAATGAATCACTAGATACAACACAAAAGAGAAGATAGATGAAGCAATAATGAAAGAACGACACATGGATGATAATTAAATTATTGAAGAAAAAGGGCGAGAGGGTGGGGAAAAGCAAAGACTACCTGGGACAAATGAGACAAACTCCGAAAAGAAATGAGAGATTGATCTTACAAATATTGGAGAGGATAGAATTATCTTGAAGAGAAGCACACTCATTGGAAAGAATTTCATGACAACTCCGGTTGAACAAATGGATTAGCAATTTCCATGGAAATATGAGAACTGTTGGGGAACGTCGCATGGGAAACAAAAATTTCCTACGCGCACGAAGATCTATCATGGTGATGTCATCTACGAGAGGGGATGAGTGATCTACGTACCCTTGTAGATCATACAGCAGAAGCGTTAGTGAACGCGGTTGATGTAGTGGAACGTCCTCACGTCCCTCGATCCGCCCCGCGAACAATCCCGCGATTAGTCCCACGATCTAGTACCGAACGGACGGCACCTCCGCGTTCAGCACACGTACCGCTCGACGATGATCTCGGCCTTCTTGATCCAGCAAGAGAGACGGAGAGGTAGAAGAGTTCTCCGGCAGCGTGACGGCGCTCCGAAGGTTGGTGATGACCTTGTCTCAGCAGGGCTCCGCCCGAGCTCTGCAGAAACGCGATCTAGAGGAAAAACCGTTTAGGTATGTGGTCGGGCTGCCGTGGAAAAGTCGTCTCAAATCAGCCCTAAAACCTCCGTATATATAGGTGGGAGGGAGGGGAGGAGGCAGCCTCAAAACCTAAAGGTTTGGCCGAAATTGGAGGTGGAGGAGTCCTACACCAATCCTACTTGGAGTAGGATTCCACCTTCCCACTTGGAAACTCTTTCCACCTTGTGTTTTTTCCTTCTCAAACCTTATGGGCCTTAGTGGGAACTTATTCCAGCCCACTAGGGGCTGGTTTATCTCTTCCCATAGCCCATGAGACCCCTTGGGGCGTGACACCCCTCCCGATGGTCCCCGACACCCCTCCCGGCACTCCCGGTACACTACCGATGAGCCCGAAACTTTTCCGGTAATGCACGAAAACCTTCCGGTAACCAAATGAGGTCATCCTATATATCAATCTTCGTTTCCGGACCATTCCGGAAACCCTCGTGACGTCCGTGATCTCATCCGGGACTCCGAACAACATTCGGTAACCAACCATATAACTCAAATACGCATAAAACAACGTCGAACCTTAAGTGTGCAGACCGTGCGGGTTCGAGAACTATGTAGACATGACCCGAGAGACTCCTCGGTCAATATCCAATAGCGGGACCTGGATGCCCATATTGGATCCTACATATTCTACGAAGATCTTATCATTTGAACCTCAGTGCCAAGGATTCATATAATCCCGTATGTCATTCCCTTTGTCCTTCGGTATGTTACTTGCCCGAGATTCGATCGTTAGTATCCGCATACCTATTTCAATCTCGTTTACCGGCAAGTCTCTTTACTCGTTCCGTAATACAAGATCCCGCAACTTACATTAAGTTACATTGCTTGCAAGGCTTGTGTGTGATGTTGTATTACCGAGTGGGCCCGAGATACCTCTCCGTCACACAGAGTGACAAATCCCAGTCTCGATCTATACTAACTCAACGAACACCTTCGGAGATACCTGTAGAGCATCTTTATAGTCACCCAGTTACATTGCGACGTTTGATACACACAAAGCATTCCTCCGGTGTCCGTGAGTTATATGATCTCATGGTCATAGGAACAAATACTTGACACACAGAAAACAGTAGCAACAAAATGACACGATCAACATGCTACGTCTATTAGTTTGGGTCTAGTCCATCACATGATTCTCCTAATGATGTGATCCCGTTATCAAGTGACAACACTTGCCTATGGCCAGCAAACCTTGACCATCTTTGATCAACGAGCTAGTCAACTAGAGGCTTACTAGGGACAGTGTTTTGTCTATGTATCCACACAAGTATTGTGTTTCCAATCAATACAATTATAGCATGGATAATAAACGATTATCATGAACTGAGAAATATAATAATAACTAATTTATTATTGCCTCTAGGGCATATTTCCAACAAGAACACCACTTAGAAAAGATATGAAATCACCACTTCACATCGAAGCAACTTGAATTACCATATTCCAATAAAACAAAGGATGAGGCTTACGAAACAAGTCGAAAGCAAATTCCTCACAGAGATTTCGTTCGATATTTTCGTGGTAAGGTTCACATGGGCTTGATCGTACATTGGATTTTCATAAGGAAATGACGCTCGAATATGTTCCCTAGGCGTATCAAACTACAAGCCTTGACGAAGCATATCTGACGACATATATCAAGTCTATCCTTTGTTAGAAAGACCGTGAACAAATGAATCCACTAGATGTTGAACCCCAACCTCACATCATGCATTTGTTGAAATATAATCCAAGGTAAACACTTGAATTCCCACCCGAGAACTTCCAAAAATATTTCTTGGTTATGCTATCAGGTTGCAGGTTCGGGAACCTACTCGATGTAATCAACTACAAACCATTCCTACAACTCTCAACATATATATTCGAGAAGTTCCAAAAATTCATATACCTCATACATTCGAAACAACAACGATACCAAACCCGGTAGATCATACGAGCTATCTCCACCAATACTCGGGTAAGGTCACATAACTATTTGCCACGAAGCAAAGCATAGATGCGTTTCAATGTCCGCGTCCTAAGATACTAATGAAGCTGAATGATAACGATGTGCCAAGAATCCCGTGGAGCTCAACTCATCGAAAGGAATCAAGTCAGACAGGAGGCGCAACGTCAGAACTCCGTCACATCAACGTCATACAGATCCAAAATAACCGCGTGATCCTAAAAAAAGAGTGAGAAAAGGAGTAGAATTAAAATTCCTACGTCAAGATTCGTCACCAGAGCATAGAAGAGGAGTGAAAAGAATCCTACTCTCCAATATATAACTAGACTCAAAGTAGACTCAAAGTAGTTTTTTTACTAGACTCGACTCGGCCAACTTCGATCAATCAAGGGGGCTGCTAGGCCCGTACAGCTCTGTTACCAACTTGTAACACTGAAGATGTGATCCTATCCTTATTTTGTCTAGAGGGCCTCAACGGGGATAGAAACGCATGTCATTGTTCTACAAGAATGGATATTGTTACAAGTACATGTACAAAAGAGATGAGTATATAGAAATGGTTTACACTCACGACAAGCTACAACATGTACAACATAGTACAACAATATATTCAATCACCATGTAGAAAAGCAGGGTCCGACTATGGAGGAAATCAAACGATAAAAGAACGACGTCCATCCTTACTATCCCAGGATGCCATCCTGGAACCCATCTATGATCGATGAAGAAGAACAAGAAGAAACTCTAAATAGAACAATCATCACGCTCACGTCAAAGTATCGCTCTACCTGTACGTGTAACTGTTGTTGTAGTAATCTGTCATCCATAGGGACTCAACAATCTCACTTCCAAGGGTATCAAGACTAGCAAAGCTTAATTGGTAATGTATGATTAAGTGGTGAGGCTGCAACAAGCAGTAAGCATTTATTTGAGTGGCTAACTTACGAGTACAAGAATAAGAGGGGGTTGATATATGCATAAACGGACATGAACTGATAATGATCAAGGAATGATCCCGAACACCTACTTATGTCAAACATAACCCTGCTGTGTCCTCTCTCAGAGAAGAACTCACGAGAAGAGACAGTCACGGTTATGCACATAGTTGGCATATTTTGCTTAAGTTTACTTCAAGTTTGCTATGACCGGGTGTTACACAAAATTTCCAAGTTGCCACATAACCGTGGGCAGGGCTTGCCGAAAGATTTAACCCTGCATGAGTGCTCCAATTAGTTCGTCACAAGCTACCAGAAGCTGCCCTAGAGAGGAATCCTCAACCTTGAGATAGCCCAAAGTATCACTGATATCCTAGTGCACAAGACCTTTGATAAGAGTGAAACAAATCCACCAAGACCATCCGACAGGCTAGATCCCAATAGGATCCATAGTGGCCTGATACAAATCACCCGAGTTGCCCTGGGGTGGCCCTGCACAGTGCTCTATTTAGGACCAGCACCATCAGCACTAGCCCTCCCTATATTATGTTGAATTAATCCACGGGTAGTGTTTACTCCCTAAGCATCACTAACGGTGTTCAGTATTATTATGTTGGGCAAATATAGTACCAATGTTGGGCCTTGCAGGAAGAGTTTTATCCCAAAACAAAAATCAATGGGGTCCCCATAACAACCCCAAGCATGTTAGGAGTGCTCAGTTATGGAACATAACATCGGTATACAAGTAACTAGGGTGGCAAAGGTTGAACAAAAGACAAAGATAGAAGGCCAAGCCTTCCACCCTTTACCAAGTATATAGGTGCATTAACTTAAATAGGAATAATACGGTGATATAACAAGGAACCCATGTTGTCACATGGAAGCAACTGCATCTGCAACTAGCAACGCTATAAGAAGGTTCGTAACATAGCCAAAAAGAGGTTTGCTGGGATGTGGAGGGGTTTATAGGATTTTCATGGCAACGTTGCGAGGCTGAACATAACAGGTGGTAAGGAGATATACATAACGTAAAACAAGACAACTAGCATGGCAATGATAGTAGTGGTATCTAGGGAAATGATCTTCTTGCCTATGACTTCACTTGGAAGAAGAACGAATCCGTGAAGTAGACTATCCAGCGTAGTCGAACGAATCCTCACACTTTGAAGTGGTTCACAACTCTATCGCGAAGAAACAATCCGGAAACAAACAATCAATACACGATAAACACCACAACATATGCATGATATGATGCCCGAACGAATATGATGCATGCCCATTTAATTATGCATGACATGGCAAAACACAACATCCAATTCTACACGTTAAGTCAAGTTCAATATGCAATGAGTTGCATATTGACGAAATTCCATGTTGGAATCATTTAGTTCACTCTCGTTTAGGTACTCATCAATATTAAATGTTGTTTAACATGGGTGGTCAAGGTGTAAGGTGACGATGAATTAAGCAATTTTAAATGGAGAAGGAGAAAATACATAGAACAAAATAATAACTCTCCATATTTAAGAGGAATGCGGTTAATGTTGTTTTTACTAAACAATCATTTTAAATGTTGTTAATCACGACAAGAGGTGAAGCATGAACAACTACCTCATCTAGGAATTTTAAATGAGTCTGGAAACAACATATAGCATCTCCGAAACAACCGCACATGCGAATTTTGAAACTATTGGGGAACGTAGCATGGCAAACAAAAATTTCCTACGCACACGCAATACCTATCCATGGTAACGATCATCTACGAGAGGGGAGAGTGAATCTACATGCCCTTGTAGATCGCTAAGTGGAAGCGTATATAACGCGGTTGATGTAGTGGAACATCTTCGCGATCCAAATCGCAGCCCGTCCCGCGATCTCATCACGATCCGTCCCGCGATCCCATCACGATCCATCCTGATCTATTGCCGAACAGACGACACCTCCGCGTTCAGCACACATACAGCTCGGTGATGATCCCCACCTTCTTGATCCAGCAAGAGGGACGGAGAGGTAGATGAGTTCTCTAGCACGACGGCATGGTGGTGGTGGTGGTGAACTAATCCAGCAGGGCTTCACCTAAGCACCGCCGAAAACTGATCTAGAGGAAAAACAGATCTAGAGAGAAGTAGAGGGAGCACGTGGCAATTAGGGTTACCTTTTCCCTCTAAATCCTCTAGTATATATAGGAGGGAGCGAGGGGAGGAGGCAGCCACAAAACCCTCTAGGGGTTCGGCCGAAATAGGAGGAGTTGGAAGAGCTCACCTCCAATCCTACTCCAAGTAGGATTGCTTTCCTACTTGGAGTCCTTCCCTTCCTTTCCTTTGGGTTTTTCCCACCTCTAGCTGCATGGGCCTTAGTGGTTGGTTCGGCCAGCCCACTAGGGGCTGGTTTGACTCGTCCCACATCCCATGAGGCCTCTTTGGTCGAGACACCCCTCCCGATGGCCCCACGTTACCCTCCCGGCACTCCCGGTACACTACGATGAGCCCGAAACCTTTCCGGTGACCAAAACAAGACTTCCTATATATCCACTACAAGGAATATGCTAGTACACTACGCTATTTTTTCGTCGCTACATCGTCACGGTTTTTCATTTACGACGATCACACGACGAAAAACCAAGCGTCAGAAATGAACAGCAACGACGTTTTGGTCAAAATCTCGTAACTTTACGACGACTCCTGGATTGTCGTAACCTTTACGACGATCCTAAATCATCGCTGACAATCAAACCCAGTCCTACGTGGCAAAATTACGACGAAATCAAAACGTCATGGCTGAAATCAGCCCAACCCATTTCAATTGATCACATGGGCTCGTTTTATTTTTTTTTGGGCTTTTCTTATTGGGCTTCTTTTGGGCCGTGGCCTATTTTCAGCCACTTTAGTTTTTTTGAATTGTTTTTATCATTCTAATTTGGGCCCTGGCCTTTTCATGCCCAAATACATTTGATCCAGTTTCAGTTTTGGCCTTTTTTAATTTTTGAATTCAGTAACTTTTTGTTCCAGAACTTGGTTTCATTTCTATTTGTTGGGCCTTTTCAATCCCCAATTATTTGTCCAATATAAAATCCAACACTATTTAATATTCAAATCAACAAAACTCCAAGTCGAATTAAAATCATCCATGATATAACATCACATAATACACCTCCCAAGTTTACATAACACAACAAGACATCACCTAAATACATTTCCTTACACAGAAATATAGCAAAAACAAACAGAATTCCACTTGAGAAATAGAACAATGGCACATCTGCTATTGACACTACAATGGACTTCATTTCACTCTCAACTTCCATCTTCGGTACATCTGCTACCGTCACTAAAATGGACTACTGTCACTATAGCAAAAACATCTGCTGCTGTCACTACAATGGAATTCATTCCACTTTCAAAAACAAACATAAAGGTACAGGTAGATTCATTATTCCAGATAACAACTGTTCCCTCTTTGTAGTTTCCTCGACTTCCATCTCTAGCAAGAGCTTTGACGACAGCATCACAAGCAGTACTGCAATACTCATACAGGTCAAACAGGAAAAATGATGTGATACTAGTAGCAAATGAAGAACAACTGTATGCATCAAAAAAAGTAATACGGGACAACTAAATTGCAACGCATCAGACCAACTTAGAGAAATCAAAAATAGCATTTTGGTAGTTCATTTGGTACTGATTCCTGTCACACTTATCTATCCCTGAAACATACTCATGAAAGAAGATGCAACTATTCCTGTCATACTGATTCCTGTCATAACCTCATTAACATTAGTTGGCAAGATTAATGGAGCAAGCCATTTAGTCATTGTCTACTCATGAAAGAAGATGCAACTATTAATCATAACAAATACTCACGCATTCCCCATCGAGTGTCGTTGGTCACTTTTATCTTTATGTACAAGGGTGATTACTCATTACATGCAACATACTATACGTTTTATGTAATGCATATATAATGAAATATAATATGACTGGCAAAATCATGAGAAAACATGCAACTGAGAAAGACTTTAAGAAATTATATTATACAGCAGGGTTATAAATCATCGTGTGTACAACCAGTGGGAGCATGAATATCTTGCAATGAAAAATTTAAACTAAACACAAATGGACCGCTTGGGTCTCTTTTTCTAAGCTCGTTGCAATAGAGTATCAATTGAGGAAAATGTCTACAACAGAAAGTACTACATCATGCAATAACCAAACACCTGACATAACCTGCATGTAAGCAAACGTGGGGCCTAAAAGTGCTATGCAAAGTGCATGATTCTTGTGCAAACCCAAAAAAAGACCGAGGCCTAGACTTTCTTCTCATAATAAATATGTAAAGTGTGCATGGCATCAACGAGAGAAAAAGCTGAGAGAGAATCCAGTGGCTAACCACTTATGCCGGAGTGGAAGAACTACTTCTGACCAAACTCCTGCCGAACAACGTTGGCTCCACGCTGTGTCACCAAAGGCACATCATGAAATAAGAGCAGCCTGACCATGGTGGTTCCATGCTGCTTCTAGGGAAGGAGGATGCACAAGTCCAGGATAACACTCTTGTGGACACCAACCTGAAGGAAACTTAGTCAGTTCAATTAACGTACCATTATTTTTTCACTAATACCAAGCAATCTGGGAAGCTAGCTCTTATTCTAAAATCATGTCGTTATCTTCTTCCCCATCGGAATTGGTAATATATATTTCGAATTTATTCACAAAATCCTAAGAAAGCAACCACAATATAAATAAAAAAAATTAAGGGAACACATCATACAAGGAAACGCAAGCTTCCATCAATCATCAACAAGGAAGCATCATATCTTGAAGTTATGTGCTCAGCTTTATTTGGAAAAACCAAAGAACATGAAAACAACTAATAACAATAGTCAATTTCAAGTTTTCAGTTTTCCTATCAACTCGAAATGAGTAGCACGAGATTACATTGCGCCAAGGCAAAATATAAACCACAAGTTATTATTGTTCACGACTAGCTATTGATGTAAACAAGATTAACAAGTACAGTTGTCAAACAGGAAACAAGCAAATAATTTTATCATGGCCACTATCTAACAGAAGTTACTATTGCCGTCAAACAGGAAAGCAACAAAACTGAAATGGGCCACCACAGACAGCGTGACCACAGAACAGAGCCCCGAGTCATTGGTCGGCACAACAACGAGTCACGGCTCGACCGATGGGCTGTGAATACATCTACGACATCCATCTCCAAAATCATGGAACCAGGACAAAAGTTCTTACTGAGAACTCGGCCCTCTAGCATATTAACAAGCATTCCAGATGATAGATCAGGATGGACTTATTGTCAAAATACTTGACAGGAGATTCACTACTGACTATCAACAGGGATCCATTTCCCAAATGATCATAGGCTTCCGTTCGAACCGACGGTGAAGATGAAATGTTAATGAAATGGTACGAACACATTATATGACACCAAGCCAGCAAGCCACACAAACATACCAATGGAACAGTAGCATGTCGAGGAACGCCAGCAGCTTGGGGCGCGAGTAGTTCACGGGGCTGAGCGTCAAGTCCTTCCTTGCATCCATATGGTCGTCGTCGTTCCAGATCATGTCGAGGGGTATCTGTGCGCTCCAGTAGTTCTCCACGACATCCTCGACCACTGAAAGGTTATGGTATCCCCACCTGCATTGGTGGAACCCTGTAAACAAGAGCAAAAAACAGTAAGAGGTTTGTAGATTACAGTGACGGAATTCAAATACTCTGTTCTAGATGCGTTAAAATTTAAATGGTTGCAAGGTAAAAATAATAATAAGAGTATGATTTACAAAACAATTGGACCACATGTAGGTACTGTGCAGGATAACTGCTAGTATTATTTATTGCTGTTTGGTATTGTCTTCTCAGGTCTGTTGACCATATTCACAGCAAGTGTTGTTTTGGTTTTTGCAGCGACATTCTCAGAATCACGAGTGTGAAATGTCAATAGAATGTAAGTTATGTCTACCAGTATGACAGTGAGAGACGGCCAACGCAACAGTTATCTACTTAGTACAAAGATTCATAACAAAGATATTCAAGATGGTCTCAAATTAGTGCGAATTCAGAAATTGTTGCTTTTTTACAAATTACAGAGAATCTAGAAATTATGTTCTCAAATTATATATGGCCGAGTGATCATGCGAGGGAGCTAGATATAATTATGCTTCCTATTTATTCTTGTTAGAATTTGGTTCATTCTATATGTAGTACTAGTAGCATTGGCTAAAAGAAACTAAACATGAACAAAAATACAAACTTCCAAGTCAAAGACAAGCTGATGCATGGTCAATTTGGAAGATATAAATGTCTATGACCTCTCTATCACGCTGTTATCTAGCTTGTCCTACCCAACACGAATGTTCCATTGTTCAGAGTTCAAAAGTTAAAACAGTTATCAGGGGGAAATAATATAGACAGCTGCTATCATTTTCCTAGAAGAGTTAATACCACTATTGTTACAAAACTTGTAGTAGTGGAAACAGAATCATACAAGAACTAAAAAACTCCAAAGAAGTGGTCCTTCAATTTAGCTAACAGAACATTTCCATACAATTCTGTTAATTCCGACGTATGCCGTCTATTTTCTATTAATAGCAACTGTTGTTGTCTCTCACAAAAAAACTACAACTGCTGCAGACGATCTCTCTCTCTCTCTCATAGTGGACCAACTTGTTGGTGGGATGCAGGGTATTATTAAAAAATGAGCTACGTTTGATTCAAAACTGGGGGCTGGGGCATTCGAATGACATGAATTAAAAGCACGCGCGAGATAGCCACCAACCAGAAGGAACTATCCATCAAAAGTTGAGATAAATGTTTACTATCTGAGCCACATAGATGGAAAAAGAAATAGAAAACAAACAACTACGCGCTCCGGCGCAGCTTTGAACAAAAGACCTTCGATATGGTTTTCATGCGTGTTACCATGACAACTTGCATTGCTTTACATTCAAAGCAAAGACCGATAGTTTCTATATCAAGAAAATATGACCAATGGCCATGACAAGCAGCACGACTTATTAGTCAGTGTGATTTACCAAAATTAAGAATTAAACATTTTTGCAGCATCATATACTTAAATTAGGATTTAAAAATTTGTACACCATTAAACAATAAGTATTATCGTACGTTCTGTTATATTAAGCAGAACGGTGGGCGGCGACTTGCCCGAGAAAGCTCTTCTAAATAATTATCCTTTTTTATTTAGTTTATTTCCAAAATAGAATTATGCATATTTAGATGATTGTATTAGACGACTCATTGCTAACTTCTTTCCCCATAATATGCAATAGAATAATAACTCGTCTTCCTTGGATATATAAATCATGCTTTGGTAGGTAAATTCAAACCTTGGCCAGTAACTCATATATTTTTATTATTCAGTTTTATTTTGTTTTCAATAAAATTAAACCTAGAAATACATGGTTTCATTCTGTGACATAAAACCGATATCATTAATTTGGTGTTAAGATCTATCACTAAAGATTTGCAATTATTAGTTAGTGAAAAATTACATAGAAGAAATTATTATTCACAGGTTAAATTTGAATAATGAAAATTGATCGTGTATATCACATCTGAATGAATAGAACTCATGTACAAAAAAAGATTTATTGGTACTGTTGAACGATGAATTTTGTCGACATGTTATTCAATGTGATATTTCCTTTTTAAGGCTCAAAAGTGGTGAATCAACTAACTTGGAGTTTAATGTTTCATAATGATTTATTACCACAACAACAGATCATCTTTTATGTATCTACAAGATTGCAACAGTACCAGTAAAATGTTTCAAGCACAAGAACATTAGCACCATACTATAGTACACCACAAAATATCATTTTGAAAGAAAAATAGATGTCTCTGCTTTGCATATCAAGTGATGCTTGTTGTCTTGGTAACACAACGTAAAACAATGATATAGGTCGCGTGTTCAAATCTTGTGCAGCGGCTATAGTTTTCTTTGTGAGAGACAGCAACAGCAACAACTGCAGTTAAGAGAAAATAGATGGTGTACGTCGGATTTAACAGAATTGTATGGAAAAGTTCTCTTAGCTAAGTTGAAGGGCCACTTCTTTGGAGTTTTTTAGTTCTTGTATGATTCTGTTCCCACCACTACAAGTGTTTGTATCGATGGTGGTATTAACTCTTCGTAGAATGATGGCAGGAATCAAAAGTTAAAACAGTTATCAGGGGGAAATAACATGTTCAGACGACTAGCTAAGAATTAGTGCAACATGAGAGCACTGGTTCATCTCAAATACAAAAAAAATAAGACAAGACTCCGAAGTAATAGGAAATGTAATTCAGACCTATCTGCATGGAGCTGCCGCCTGCTACTAGCGTCACCTAGCCATCGAGCCAAGCAGCCTTACGGTCGGAGAGGTCGCCAAGGAAGAGAGCCACCTCGTCGGAGGCCTCCATGCCGGCGTCCTCCTCCCGCTGCTAGACGCGCGCCAACTGCTCGTCGAAATGCCCAACTGAGTTGGACTGGATGGTGGAGCACTTGATGACAGCCGTAAATGCACCCAAACTGGAAACAACAAGCGTGATTAGGATCAAAGCCTAGTACTACTTAGCTCATATAAATGAATCGCTCATGCCTCCACAATTAACCCGCATCCCGAACATGTCCAGCAATTGATTGATTTTCTAATCAATGGCGTCCTAACCCAGCATTTCCTGATTTCGAGCGCCTGCACGGGCACGGATTGACAGACGAACCCAACGGCCAACCGAATCGCATCGGATCACCGTAGACGGGATACAAAAATTGGAAGCGCAGAGGAGGGGGGAGGGGGCGTACCAGCTCGCTGTGCTTCTCGGCGTGGGAATTCTCGAGGCGCGCGAATGCCACGACGATGCCGATGCCGAGCACCAGCCCCAGCAAGGCGCCGAACAGGAACGCTATGGCTGGCCACCGTGGTGCGTGATCGAGGTCGAGCTGCGCGTGTGGCGGGTGGTGCTCGATAGGGGCCGGAGAAGGTGCATGCGCCGGAGGAGTGCGGGTGCGGCCCCCTCGCCCTCCCCCTTTCCGCCTTCAGCTGCCGACCATGTTGATGACGTACTCGTCGAGCTGCACGAGGGAGCCGCGGCGGACGAGCCCCGAGCGCGCCTGGTCGCTGAGCTGGGCAGCAAACATCACGGGGCAGGTCTCGGCGCCCTCGGAGACGAGGGCGCGCCACCTGTCGCTCCGGGGCGTGCCCCTGCCGTCGACGTTGACGCAGCGCGGGTTGACGAGCAGGCGTGAGGTTCGTGTCCCCCGCCAGCGCCGCCCCCAAGCCGTTCTGGGTTAGCCTCGCCGACGACATCGCCTCGCGGTGGACCGGATTCGCGGGAGCCCCGCCTCCGCGGCATGGTGGGGCGAAGCTACGGGAGAGGGAGGCTACGGAGAGATTGGATCTGGATGTGGATCAGGAGACTGAGGGAGGAGGCTGGAGGGTGTGTCTCGCGCGTGCGTTCACAAAAGGTGATCTGTGGAATGGATCGACGGTAGGGTGTGGACGGCTCAGATCGACTACAGTGAGGGCGATCCGTGGGCTGCCTCCTGATTGGTTCCAAACGTGAGTTTTTTTAAAGTTATGCTTTAGTGCTAAAAACGGAGTGTTTTATGAAGCAACTATCAAAAATATTTTTGTAAAATGACATCACTAAAATTTACACTAAATTTATACCACATTTTATGGATGATAACCAATTTTTATGCATTTCCGACTCTTTTAGCTATTTTCGTTCATTTAAATAAATTTCTGTTGATTTGGTAGGAAGCGGGTCAAATTTAAACTACACATGCCCATACCTGGCCAAACGGGCCGGCCCGGCCCGGCCCGGCACGGCCCGGCCCGCCGTAATCGTGCCAGGCACGGCACGGCCCGCCTGGGCCCGATTAATATACGGGTCGTGTCGTGTCGGCCCGCGTGCCAGCCTCCCAGGCCCAAGCACGGCACGCACGCCTAATCGGGACGGCCTCCGGCACGCTAGGCCCACGACACGCTGGCTATTGTGATTAAAAAAATAGAAAAGGCAAAAAAAATCAGCCCCTCCCTTTCCCGCGGTCCCACCTCCCTTTCCCGTCCTCCCCTCCCTTTTTCACGCGCCCCTTCCGCCCAATTGCTCTCGCTGACGGCTGACCGCGCCCCCGCTCCTTTTTCGCGCGCCCCCTCCCGCGGTCCTGCTCCCGCCCAGTCGCTCCCGCTGGCTTTTTTGCGCGCCCCTCCCGCGGTACCGCTCCCGCCCAGTCGCTCCTGCTGGCTTTTTCGCGCACCAGATCTATCGGCCGCCTCGCCGCCTCCTAATCGTGTCGTACCGGGCTCGCACGCGGGCTGGGTGTCGCGGCCCAGGCACGGCCCATGGCGTGCTCGTGCCTGGCCCGGGCACGATTAGTCCGTGACAGGCCCGGCCCGTGTCGTGCCTGGCCTGCGGGCAGTTGGGCCGGCTCGGCCGGCACGGCCTGTTTGGCCTGGTTTGCACGTGCCTCGTAGTTTGCTCTTTATAAAATGTAGTTGCTTCACAAAATGAAAATATTACCAGAAACAAAGATTGGATGATGAGCTCACATTGATTGTTAGATGTGGCTAAAATTTTGTGGAGAGCTATGTTTTAGGCACATAGATGATGTGGAAAAAACTCAACTCATCAGGATATTCCTATCTAGTACTTCCTTCACAAAGGTGTTAGCTGAACACAAACTTTGGAAATTTGCTGAGAAAGATTTACTAGGCAAATTTTTACGAAAGTTTTCATGAGGCAATGATTTGGATAGGAAGTTGTGCCCCAAAAATATGAGGGTAATCAAAGAAATAGAAATAGCACTTCCTTCACAAAGTGCTATTCTGAATAGAATAGGAAAATGAATATTGCTGAATTATTTTTAAACTATGGAATGAAGGGTTTTCACATATTTGAGAAATATATGATCCTAAGTATTTATGAGAATTTTTCGAGAATTTTCGGAATGACAGAATAGTAGGTTGCTTCACAAACTAGGATGAGGTGGGATAGAATGGACCCACGAGTGACATGTCAACATAGTTAGAACATGTTACGACATTTTTATATTCGTCGTAGAAGTTATGACGATCTCATCTTATGCGGTTATGATGTTTTTGCCTCACATCGTCGTAATTTATATGTAGATTTGATCCCCTCAAACGGTTTTCGACGATCTCGGATGAAATCGTCATAGATTTATGACGAATTCATCAACGACATCTTAAAAAACGTCATGTATGAGCATATTTCTTGTAGTGATCAATATTTACCTCCGGACCATTCCGGAGCTCCTGGTGATGTACGGGATCTCATCCGGGAGTCCGGACAACATTCGATCACCAACACCTATAACTCAACTATACCGAAACGTCACCGAACCTTAAGTGTGCAGACCCTCCGGGTTCGAGAACTATGCAGACATGACCTGAGACACTCCCCGGTCAATAACCAATAGCGGGACCTAGATGTCCATATTGGCTCCTACATATTCTACGAAGATCTCTGTCGGTTGAACCTCTCCGTCAAGGATTGAGTTAATCTCGTACGCTATTCCCTTTGTCCTTCGATATGGTACTTCCCGAGATCCGATCGTCAGTATCTCTATACCTATTTCAATCTCGTTACGGGCAAGACGCTTTACTCGTTCGGTAATACAAGATCCCATAACTAACTCCTTAGTTACATTGCTTGCAAGGCTTGTTGTGATGTTCTATTACTGAGTGGGCCTCGAGATACCTCTTCGTCACACGGAGTGACAAATCCAGTCTTGATCAATGCCAACCCAACACACACCTTTGGAGATACCTGTAGAGCACCTTTATAGTCACCCAGTAACGTTGCGATGTTTGATACACACAAGGTATTCCTCCAGTGTCCGGGAGTTGTATGATCTCATGGTCATAGGAACAGATACATTAACATGCAGAAAACATTAGCAATAAACTGACACAATCATATGTTATGTTCATAGTTTGGGTCTTGTCCGTCACATCATTCTCCTAATGATGTGACCCCGTTATCAAGTGACAACACTTGTCTATGGCCAGGAAACCTTGACCATCTTTGATCAACGAGCTAGTCAACTAGAGGCTCACTAGGGATAGTGTGTTGTCTATGTATCCACACATGTATTTGAGTTTCCAATCAATACAATTCTAGCATGGATAATAAACGATTATCATGAATAAGGAAATATAATAATAACCAATTTATTATTGCCTCTAGGGCATATTTCCAAATGTCTCCCACTTGCACTAGAGTCAATAATCTAGTTCACATCACTTTGTGATTGTAATGAACCTAACACCCATACAGTTATGGGGTTTGATCATATCTTGCTTGTGAGAGAGGTTTTTAGTCAATGGGTATGAACCTTTCAGATTCGTGTGTGCTTTACAAATCTCTATGTCATCCTATAGAGGATGCTACCACGCGCCATTTGGAACTATTGCAAATGACTGCTCCACTATACAAATCCGGTTTACTACTCAAAGTTATTCGAATTAGTGTCAAAGCTTGCATCGACTTAACCCTTTACGATGAACTCCTTAATCACCTCCATAATCGAGAAAAATTCCTTAGTCCACTAGTTTGTCAGGATAACTTTGACCGATGTTCAGCGATTCAATCTTGGATCACTCTTTGTACACATTGACAGACTCATGGCAAGGCACACATCAGGTGCGGTACACAGCATGGCATACTTTAGAGACTACGGCTAAGGCGTAGGGGACGACCTTCGGCCTTTCTCTTTCTTCTGCCGTGGAAAGGCTTTTTGAGTCTTACTCAAACTCACACCATATAATACAGTCAAGAACTCCTTCTTTAATAGATCCATTTTGAACTCCTTCAAAAATCTTGTCAAGGTATGTATTCATTCAAAGTTTTATCAAGCGTCTTGATCTATCTCCATAGATCTCGGTGCTCAATGTTCAAGTAGCTCAATCCTGGTTTTCCTTTGAAAAACTCCTTTCAAACAACCCTTTATGCTTTCCAGAAATTCTACATTATTCCCGATCAACAATATGTTAACCACATATACTAATCAGAAATTCTATAGTGCTGTCACTCACTTCTTTGTAAATACAAGTTTCTCATAAACTTTTATGAAACCAAAAACTTTGATCATCTCATCAAAGCGTATATTCCAACTCTGACATGCTTGCTCCAGTCCATAGAAGGATCGCTGGAGCTTGCATACTTGTTAGCATCCTTAGGATCGACAAAACCTTCTGGTTGTATCACATACAACATTTCCTCAAGGAAACCGATGAGGAAACAATGTTTTGACATCCTATCTGCAAGATTTCATAAATAATGCAACAACTGCTAACATAATTCCAACAGACTCTTAGCACCGCTACAAGTGAGAAAGTCTCATCATAGTCAACTCTTTGAACTTGTCGGAAACATATTTGCGATGAGTCGACCTTTCTTAATGGTGACTTTTCACTATATTCGTCTGTCTTCCTTTTAAAGATCCATCTGTACTTAATAGTCTTACGACGATCAAGTAGTTCTTCCAAAGTCCACACTTTGTTTTCATACATGGATCCTCTCTCGGATTTCATGGCCTCCAGCCATTTGTCGGAATCCGGGTCCACCATCGCTTCTTCATAGCTCGTAGGTTCATTGTTGTTCAACAACATGACCTCCAAGACAGGGTTACCGTACCACTCTGGAGTAGTACGTGACCTTGTCGACCTATGAGGTTTGTAGTAACTTGATCTGAAGCTTCATGATCACTATCATCAGCTTCCACTTCAATTGGTGTAGGCGCCACGGGAATAACTTCCCGCGCCCTGCTACATACTGGTTGAAGTGACTGTTCAATAACCTCATCAAGTTTCCACCATCCTCCCACTCAATTCTTTCATGATAAACTTTTCCTCGAGAAAGGACCCGTTTCTAGAAACAAACACTTTGCTTCCGGATCTGAGATAGGAGATATACCCAACTGTTTTGGGTGTCCTATGAAGATGCATTTATCTGCTTTGGGTTCGAGCTTATCATACTGAAACTTTTTCACATAAGCATCGCAGCCCCAACCTTTTAAGAAATGACATCTTAGGTTTCTCCAAACCATAGTTCATACGGTGTCATCTCAACGGAATTACGTGGAGCCCTATTTAAAATGATTGTGGTTGTCGCTAATGCCTAACCTAGAACGATAGTGGTATTTCGATAAGAGACATCATAGTATGCGCTATATCCAATAGGGCGTGGCTATGACGTTCGGACAGACCATCACACTATGGTGCTCCAAGTGGCATGAGTTGTGAAACAATTTCCACATTGTCTTAACTGTGTACCAAACTCGCAACTCAGATGTTCATGTCTATGATCATATCGTAGAAATTTTATCCTCTTGTCACGACGATATTCACTCAGAAATAGGTTGAACTTTTCAATATTTTGGTATTTTGTTTCATCAAGCAAATACTCTCGTATCTACTCAAATCGTCAGTGAAGTAAGAACATAACAATATCCACTGCGTGCTTCAGCACTCATTGGACTGCACACATCACTCATTGGACTGCACACATGAAAATGTATTACTTCCAACAAGTTATTTTCTTGTTCCATCTCACTGGAAAAATGAGGCCTTCAGTCATCTTGCTCATGTGGTATGATTTGCATGCCTCAAGTGATTCAAAATCAAGTGAGTCCAAACGATCCATCTGCATGGAGTTTCTTCATGCATTTATACCAATAGGCATGGTTTGCATGTCTCAAACATTTCAAAAAATGAGTGAGTACAAAGATCCATCAGCATGGAGCTCCTTCATGCATTTTATACCAATATAACCCAAGCAGCAGTGCCACAAGTAAGTGGTACTATCATTACTACTTAGTATCTTTTGTCATCAATATTATGAACATGTGTACCACTACGATCGAGATTCAATAACCCATTGAAGGTATTTATTCAAGCAAATAGAATAACCATTATTCTCTTTAAATGAATAATTGTATTGCAATAAACACGATCTAATCATGTTCATGCTCAATGCAAACACCAAATAACAATTATTTAGGTTTAACACTAATCCCGATGGTAGAGGGAGCGTGCGATGTTTGATCACATCAACCTTGGAAACACTTCCAACACATATCGTCACCTTGCCTTTAGCTAGTCTCCGTTTATTACGTAGCTTTTATTTTGAGTTACTAACACTTAGTGACCGAACAGGTATCTAATACCCTCGTGCTACTAGGAGTACATGTAAAGTACACATCAATATCATGTATATCCAATATACTTCTGTCGACTTTGCCAACCTTCTCATCTATGAAGTATCTAGGGTAGTTCCGCCTCAGTGACCGTTCCCCTCATAACCGAAGCACTTAGTCTCGGGTTTGGGTTCAACCTTGGGTTTCTTCACTAGAGCAGCAACTGGTTTGCCGTTTCATGAAGTATCCCTTCTTGCCCTTGCCCTTCTTGAAACTAGTGGTTTTACTAACCATCAACAATTGATGCTCCTACTTGATTTCTACTTTCGAAGTGTCAAACATCGCGAATAGCTCAAGGATCATCATATCTATATTTGATATGTTATAGTTTATAACGAAGCTCTAGTAGCTTGGTGGCAGTGACTTTGGAGAACCATCACTATCTCATCTGGAAGATCAACTCCCACTCAATTCAAGCGATTGTAGCACTCACACAATCTGAGTACATGCTCAACGATTGAGCTTTTGTCCCTTAATTTGTAGACAAAGAATCTTGTCGAAGCTAATCATATTACTAATAACTCCCACTCAAATAGACATCCCTCTAGTCATTCGAGTGGCGCATGATCCAAATCCACTAACTCAAGTCCGATCATCACGTGAGTTGAGTATAGTTTCAGTGGTGAACATCTCCATGTTGATCATATAACTATATGATTCATGCTCGACCATTCGGTCTCTGGTGTTCCGAGGCCATGTCTGTACATGCTAGGCTCATCAAGTTTACCGGAGTGTTCCGCGTGTGCAACTGTTTTGCACCCGTTGTATGTGAACATTGATTCTATCACACCCGATCATCACGTGGTGTCTCGAAACGACGAATTGTCGCAATGGTGCACAGTCGGGGAGAACACAATTTTATCTTGAAATTTTAGTGAGGGATCACCTTATAATGCTACCTTCTTCTAAGAAAAATAAGGTGCATAAAAGGATTAACATCACATGCAAATCATAAGTGACATGATATGGCCATGATGGTGTGCTTCTTGATCTCCATCAACAAACCACCGTCATGATCTTCATCGTCACCAACGCCACACCATGATCTCCATCATTGTGCTGCCATCGAGGTTGTCGTGCTATCTATGCTATTACTACTAAAGCTACTACCTAGAAATATAGTAAATGCATCTGCAAGCACACATATTAGTTTAAAGACAACCCTATGGCTCCTGAAGGTTGCCGTAGCATCGACGTGCATGTCGATATTTAACTATTACAACATGATCATCTCATACATCCAATATATCATATCATGTCTTTGCCATATCACATCACATGCATACCATGCAAAAACAAGTTAGACGCCCTCTAATTTATTGTTGCATGTTTTACGTGGCTGCTGTGGGTATCTAGTATGATCGCATCTTACTTACGCGAAGCCACGACGATGATATGCAAATTGCTATTTAACTTTCTCCAAGGACGGCCTTGGTCAAATTTGATTCAACTAAAGTTGAAGAAACACACACCCGCCAGTCATCTTTATGCAACAATTTTCATGTCAGTCGATGAAACCGGTCTCTCGTCAGCGTACAAGTAAGGTTGGTCCGGGCCGCTTCAATCCAACAATACCGTCGAATCAAGAAAATACTAGGGAGAGCAGAAAATTGAACATCAACGCCCACAAACTCTTTTGTGTTCTACTCGAGATATCATCTACGCATGAACCTAGCTCATGATGCCACTGTTGGGGAACGTAGCATGGGAAACAAAAAAATTCCTACGCACCCGCAATACCTATCCATGGTGATGATCATCTGCGAGAGGGGAGAGTGAATCTACATACTCTTGTAGATCGCTAAACGGAAGCGTATATAACGCGATTGATGTAGTGGAACATCTTCACAATCCAAATCGCAGCCCGTCCTGCGATCTCATCACGATCCGTCCCGCGATCTCATCACGATCCATCCCGATCTAGTGCCGAACGGACGGCACCTCCGTGTTCAGCACACATACAGCTCGATGACGATCCCCGTCTTCTTGATCCAGCAAGAGGGGCGGAGAGGTAGATGAGTTCTCAAGCACGACGGCGTGGTGGTGGTGGTCGTGGTGAACTAATCGAGCAGGGCTTTGCCTAAGCACCGCCGAAAGCTGATCTAGAGGAAGAAAGATCTAGAGAGAAGTGGAGGGAGCACGTGGCAATTAGGATTAGCTTTTCGCTCTAAATCCTCTAGTATATATAGGAGGGAGGGAGGATAGGAGGCAGCCACAAAACCCTCTAGGGGTTCGGCCGAAATAGGAGGAGGTGGAAGAGTCCTCCTCCAATCCTACTCCAAGTAGGATTGCTTTCCTACTTGGACTCATTCCCTTCCTTTCCTTTGGGTTTTTCCCACCTCTAGCCGCATGGGCCCTAGTGGTTGGTTCGGCCAGGCCACTAGGGGCTGGTTTGTCTCCACCCACAACCCATGAGGCCTCTTGGGTCGAGACACCCCTCCTGATGGGCCCCCGGTACCCTCCCGACACTCCCAGTACACTACCGATAAGCCCGAAACCTTTCCGGTGACCAAAACCGGACTTCCTATATATATCAAGCTTTACCTCCGGACCATTCTGGAGCTCCTCGTGACGTGTAGGATCTCATCCGGGACTCCGAACAACTCTCAGTCACCAACACCTATAACTCAACTATACCGAAACATCACCGAACCTTTAGTGTGCAGACCCTGCGGGTTTGAGAACTATGCAGACATGACCCGAGACACCCCCCGGTCAATATCCAATAGCAGGACCTGGATGTCCATATTGGCTCCTACATATTCTACGAAGATCTCTATCGGTTAAACGTCTATGTCAAGGATTCAGTTAATCCCGTATGTTGTTCCCCTTGTCCTTAGGTATGTTACTTGCCCGAGATTCGATCGTCGGTATCTCTATACCTAGTTCAATCTCGTTACCGGCAAGTCTCTTTACTCGTTTCGTAATACAAGATCCCGTAACTAACTCCTTAGTCACATTGCTTGCAAGGTTTGTTGTGATGTTCTATTACCGAGTGGGCCCCGAGATACCTCTCCATCACACGGAGTGACAAATCCCAGTCTTGATCCATGCCAACCCAACAAACACCTTTGGAGATACCTGTACATCACCTTTATAGTCACCCAATAACGTTGTGATGTTTGATACACACAAGGTATTCCTCTGGTGTCTGGGAGTTGCATGATCTCATGGTCATAGGAACAGATACATTGGCATGCAGAAAACAGTAGCAATAAAGTGACACAATCATATGCTACGTTCATAGTTTGGGTCTTGTCCATCACATCATTCTCGTAATGATGTGATCCCGTTATCAAGTGACAACACATGTCTATGGCCAGGAAACCTTGACCATCTTTGATCAACGAGCTAGTCAACTAGAGGCTCACTAGGGACAGTGTCTTGTCTTTTTATCCACACATGTATTTGAGTTTCCAATCAATACAATTATAGCATGGATAATAAACGATTATCATGAATAAGGAAATATAATAATAACCTATTTATTATTGCCTCTAGGGCATATTTCCAACAGAAACTGGACCAGGTCTGTCCTGAACATGTTTCACAGTTATTAAACAAGAAAATGAAGTGCATCATGTTATTCTACACATTTTTCTAGTCAAGTTGCATATGTATATCATTTTAATTGGAACTACGGTTATTTAGTTATGATGAAAACCGTTTTAGCATGGCATTATGCAAATTGAATCAAACAACAAGATTAAACATTTTAAAGTGGATGAAAGTTCGAAATTATTAATCTACACAAAATTCTGAACATTTTACGTATATAAATTATTTTAATTTGATGTATGGTTTTTTTTACATGGATTTTACAAATGCGACAAAATACTGAAATATGTGCAGGGTTTTTTCTTTAATATGGAAACAAAATGAAAAACAACAAATTATGTTGGGTATCTGGGATTCAGTCTCCAAACCCCTAGGGTGTATGAACGATGGAATGACCAGCTGAGCTAAGATGACTATATGCTCATAGGCGGAATCGGCCATAGATGATAATGTCTGCAGACTGGGACACTAATATTCCAAACAAACAGAGACAAACATATAAATTAGGGGTGCGCTATGTTCGAAACCAAGACCCATTGGATGGAATCTGATGCACTAACCAGCTTGGCTGGATGATCGCTCATGTTGCAACATATAGACATTTCTAAATACCCTCTACATGCCACAACGGATCTTGAAAAAACACGAATTTCGGTTACGGGGAATCTGCTCATACCGGGGAAAGAGGCCGGTGTTGAGATCCTCCTCATCTGGTGCAAGTCCGCGATGAGCAAAGTGCCCCGACATCGGCTCCACTGATAGGGACTCCATTCCTGGCGGTGGGAGCTCGATCCGACTAGGACAAGCACATGGGCGAGGTCCAAATCCTTCTAGTTGTCATGACGTTGTTTGTGAACCATAGAGAGAAGGAACTCAGAGAGAGAGGACTCGAGGGGAGAGGGATGGACAAGAGTAGGGAAGGGCGTGGCATTGATTGACCTGCTGGTGGAGCTCCGACGAGGAGGTCCTTAGGACGACTGGGCCGTGCCAGCAGTAGCGGCACCTGGCGGGACTGGCCATGGCGGCTCCTATTCCAGCAGGACAAAGAGAGAGAGAGAGAGAGAGACGGTTAGAGAGAGGAGTAAGAGAAGAAGAGAATGAGAGGGAGGAGGAGGAGCGGCTGACGGGATGTCACTCGTCTCCTTGTCCTGCAGCGGGGTCGCGCGCAGGTCATAAGCCACTAGCGTTCCGCTGGCGGGGTCGAGGCATAAGAGGCCTTGGGAGCTGGAGCTGCAAATGGGCACAACTGCGAGCAATGAGGAGGGAGGACGCAAGATCATGAGGGTGCGCGGACGTGTCCATCAGCATAGGTGCCTTGGTTGGCTGCAATGACGGAGTGGACTAAGGGATTTGGAATCGATGGATTGTGGTTCGCTCGTGGCTGAAAACGAGGAGGAAAGGACCCCGAGGAGGTAAATGGGACAAGGGGTGGCGGCAGAAAGGGAGAATACCCTAAAATTTAGGGTTTCTACACACACACACACACACTCACACACACACACGCATATATATATATATATATATATCATATATCATATATATATATAGGAGGTAGATTAGGTTACGGCTATCTCATCCCTTCGATTGAAATCGAACGGTCGAGATCATTAGGTTAGGGAGTCCAAATGACAAACACATGATGATTTAGGGTATTACGGGGTTGATCCGGACCCAACGATCATGACCGCCAGGTTCGAGTCCAAAGGAGTTCCGGACTAGGTTGCGAGCAGGATCAGTGCACTCTGCAGAGTGGCTAGGCGGAAATGAGAGGGAAAACGGGCAACCCGAAATCAGACATGTCTCGATTTCACTAGCTACAGTGCTGCTATAAGTTTAAGGTTGGGCTATTAACTGGACTCCGAATGGAATGAAATTTGGCAGGCGGTCTACCTACACTACATTGAGAGTGCACACCAACTTTCAACCCAATCTGACAATGGTTTATACACACTTCTAAAAACAAGATTTAACGATGTTGCAGGCACGTGCGTGTGTGGTTGGTCCCAAAATGGTAAATGAAAAAAACAGAGGGAACCGGCAACTAATAACGGATGCAATTTTTGAAAAATGATGAAAACGGGGTGCCGATACAATGCGGATGGTGTGCATCATGCGATGATGAATGCAACAACCAAATAAATCACACAGCGAGAACGAAATAAAAGGGAATCTTCTGGAGCATCGGTTCTACGATGTTACACCTAGCTACGATGCAGTAGTTGCACTCGGATATACGAGTTCAGACCCCACTCGGGAGTGGTAACGACCCTACATCTCGAGCCCGAAGGCTAGTGGTTTCTTATGAGGGGTGTGAGAATACAGAATGCTCAACCCTTGTCGAGGAGCTCCGGTGCGGCATACATAGTGTGCGCCATGACTAACCGAGCATCATTACAAGGGCGAGTTAATGCTAATAACTACAAAATTTACGGGTAACGTCGGTCTTCACTACACTTCATGTGGTAGTTTAAGTCTGTGCCATTGCAGTCTCTTCGTTGTCCACAACTTGCTGTAGTTCGAGTGTTACGGCACGTCCGACTGACCAAAGGTGGTCCGAGTGACCTTGAGCATCTGAGTGAGAACATGTTTGCCCGAGTGAGACCAAGACTGCATCGATATCTTTGAGGACACTGATGATCCTACAGGGCCTTAGGTGGGCCCATGAATGCAGGCTCGTAGCCCTACCCCTAATGTACAATCCCGTCCGTAACCCTCGAATCGGCTGAGGTTTTACTGGCTGAGTGAAAGGCACTTCTTAGTGTCCTTGGTGTCTTGGAGACGCCGGTGTCATAGCTGAGGGCTATTTCTCTCGGACTCTCAATAAACCACTACGGATTTAGGAGTGGAAATTTCTGAGTGTTCGAGCATGTGTGCATCCTTGTAGTCGGTAGCCATTGTTTATCTTTCGAGGAGATAAGTTGTCCATTCGGAAGATCGTGTGCCCGGAGCTCCGTATGTCCAGCGTGGATTTAGGACGGATCCCCCTCCTGCGATAGTAAGCGCGATCAGGTCACCCTCTCATCTATCCGAGTGATAATAGTCCCGTAGAAGGATGAGCCACTGGATGTTTGGCTCACTTCATTTTGAGCCATGTATGTGGAATCCATTCGGGATGTGAGTGCGGCGGAATTTGCGCCTTTTTAATTGAGGGAGCGCTATAGTGGGAGCGGAAACGACGTGACATGGGAGGTGGAGAAAGTGGTGAGGCACCTCGATTCATGCGCCTAAAATTTCGTTGTCATGCTACTGGCGTGTTGTCCTAGGGATCTTGTGGATCCCCTCTTTGCAGGTGGATTACTCAATGGGGAATCTTCCCGACAGCGTATAAAAGGGACAAGACAGAGAGAGGAGGGGATCACGCTCCTAGATCAGGAACATTTCACTCCTCTCCTCAATCCATGTTTTCGCGACCGAGATTTATCCCCATGTCCTTAGCTTCCACCCAGTTAGACCACGTCGTCGTGCGAAATGTGAAGGGCACGGGTCCTCGTCGAGTGCTGGAGCGCTCCCACCGGGCTGGATCTAAGGCAACTGGATGATGTACCCACATCTCCAATGGACGCTTGCTGGAGCTGGAGAGCGAGTTGCTCGTGGCCCCAGGGAGCTGGCGACTGCCATAGGAGGGCGAGCGGGAGCCTGTGTCACGAGGGGACGAGTGAGTGCTCCTCATCGCCCATGTGGAGATAGGTTTTCCATGCCACCGCATCCATTCTTTCGTGTTTTATTTATTTATTTGGCATCCAGGTTCATCATTTCCCCCCAACACCATCTCGTACTTAGTTCCTTTCGTGTCTTTGTCCAATAACTTCCCTGGATACTATCCGCACTAGGGATTATTCAAGCACCTCTTCACTTGCCGAGTGATGACGACAAAGAAGTCTTCTCAACCGGGCGGGATTAACGTAGTGCAGCCTTGCGGGGGTTTAGGAATACAACTTAGAGGGAAGAGTAGTTTCCCCGAGATGTCCTCCTTGATTCTGTGAAGGTTTGGTACGACTCCTGGTTTTATTGCCAGGACGTCCCAGTCGGTGAGGGTTAGTCGGGTCTTCCACCTTACTCGGCTGAGAGAGTCCAGTTGGCTCCTTCCCTATCCATGTCGAAGGAGGAGAAGGTGGACGTAGACATTATGGTGATTGTAGTGGTTGCGCTATTACGGAAGGGTGTCAACGGGATGGGTCTTCTGCAATTCTTCTTTCAGCCGAGGATCCATTCCATCTAGGCGAGAGCCCACCCCATGTGGAGGTACGGAGGAACGAATAATCGAAACCGTGTTCACTTGGAGGAGATTGGGGCGAAGGAATTGGAGAAGAAGCTCACAAGCCATAACCCCCATGCGTGACAACCCTAGGGGCACCACTCTCGTGCCTCCTTTCTCGGAGGAGAATCTTCCGAATGAGGTAAACTTTCATATGTTCAACCCGATTGAACTTCATTCTTGTTGTCTTCTGTCTTTGTTTTTGAACTTGTTTTCTCCATTCAGTGGGCCTTTACGGCGTTGGTCAGTTCTATGCCGGCGGTCGATCATAATGCCGATTGATGTGGCGAGTGACACTAAGCGTCCAGAGCGCTTGGACAATGATGAAGATGACAACGATGAAGAGGAGACAAAGGAGAGTGACGATGACAACGAAAATGCGGATGAGGCAAAGTATTCTTCGTTCGAGGAAGTCCGGACTGAGGCTCGCACCAAGGCGCGCCACGACCCCCGAGTCCGTGCTGGGGGTGCCAAGACCCCCAGGGCAATAAAACTGACTATGCCGGTCATGCCGACCCGCAGTTCCAAACGGGGACAGAGTGAGCCTGAGGTGTCACTGGAGAAGACCATTATACAGCCCGAGACCACGGTCTCCAAGCCTCAGAAGGTCGTCCTACCGCACATCAAGGTTGACGTGCAAGTGGCTTCGACGTAATTATCTTGTCGAGTCATTTGCTTTTATCAAGAAGTATGCTCCGAGTGATGGTTGATTTCTTTGCGGTTTTGTTCCAGGCCTGCTACATCAACTGTTTTGCTGGAGCCCATGACTTCGGATAAAGGACAGGGTGATGCAATTGTCACTTCCTCCAAAGGTAATTCTTGAACTCGTTTATGTTTCATTCGGGACTTGAGATTTTTCCTTGAAATAATCTTTGAAAGCCTTTCGACATTTTCAAGGCTGAGAGATGTGATCGAGCTTGACCCGACCAGTCCTCCTGTTTTTGTTGAAGGACCAAAGCAAGACGCGATTCCCAGCTGAGTGGCTAAGTCCTCTGTTGCCAAGGTTGTGACTCCCGTGGCTTGGGGGGCTACCTCAACTGGGCATCACTTGGAACTCGTCCGACTGCCACTCCGCCTCCTCCGATGGCCAATATTTTCCAGCTACACCATAACCCAGAGGACTGAGAACGCGCACGCAAGGAAGCCCTAGCCTAGCTGGGGCTAATGGTTGGACGACTGAAGGAGGCATATGTTGTCAGCGATGTTGTGGAGAAGAATGTCCGAGTAAGTTCCTTTGTAGACGTCGACTCCCGTCGGGAATTAGAAATTTTCCTTTGTACATTTTTTGTTTCTGATCCCGAGTGGGTTTGCACGGAGCACATCCACTGGTTGTTCACTTTCACTCGGGGTGCGTTGAGCGCACCCACTAGGTGTAGTCCCCGAGACTGCCATCGACAAAAGCAGCCGGCGGTAGTCTTAGTTCCTATATTGACTTGAGAGAGGTTGATGGGGTACAGGGCCCCTTTTCCCTCTTCTTATCCTTCTAGTGGGGGCACGCTGAGCACACCCACTGGGTGTAGTCCCCGAGACTGTCGTCGACTGTGTCAGTCGGCGGTAGTCTTATAGTTATAATTTCTATACTTTGCATAATTGTGTTTGTTGATCACAAACCGTCTGTGGGCTCGGGACCCATTATGACGCCATGGAGCAGGAGGTGCAGGCTCTACGTCTTAGTCTTGGTGCTGAAAAGGCTAAGAGTGAATTCCTGGAACAGGTGAAACATGCATACAAAGGTAAACCTTTCTCGTCCGACTGCCATATAATTTGATCTTTCTCACCATACAACTGAGGTTTTTTACCAGATCGCCTTTCTGAGAGGCTGAAGACTTCTATTTCTTTAGTTACCATGAAGGAGGCACTTGAGAAGAGGGATGAAGATGTGGCATCGATCTAGAAGAAGGCCAACCAAAAAACGAAAACAACTCAAGCCAAGCTCAAGACAGTCAAAAAGCTTGAAGAGGAAAATAAGCTCTTGAAGGTTGTCGTCAAAAAATCCGTTGGAGAACTTGTCGAGATGATGCAGCATTATGCTGAGTGGGAGACCAACTTCGAGTAGGTCACCACCAACAGGGTTGAGTTGGAGTAGTTTCTTGAGGACTACGTGAAAGAGATGAGCGAGAAACTTAAAGGTATGTTGTGGATCCAAATGATTCCTCGTATTATCTTTATGATTTCCGAGTGATATTTCACATCTTTTGCTTTTCGTTTGCATTCATCTTTCTATGTTGACATCAATGAGGAGACTGTGAGGATTGAAAGGAGTTGGATCCAAAGTGAGCGCTCTTAAGGGAATGCGCTACTCTAGCCCTTCTCAGACTGGAGGATCGTATCGAGTACGTGTTGGTCTGCATGAAGTGTCTCCAATCGGACGTCTCGGAGATTGATAAAGAGCTTACTCCTAGTGAAGAGCTCCCCAAGGACGCTCAACCCATTGTGGACCGAGTGAAGGCAGTCTGTGTCCGATTGCAGTCTTGGAAGAAATCAATAGTGTGGGCCGGAGACGACGTCGCCCTCTCACTCGTCTGCATCCATTGCAAAGGAGTGGATGAAGAGAACCTGAAGAACCTCAGGGTCATCAAAAGAAAGAGCGTCAAGTTTGAGGACTTCATGGAGATGTTCATGGTGGATGCCACTCGAAACGCTGATGTGATCGACCTAGACACCTTCGTGGAAGCTATGGAGTCTTCATTTTTCAAGTGATGCACAGAAAAACATTAAGTTTAATTCGCCTCAGAATGTCGAGTGGTTAATGTAACCTTTAAACTTTAATCGAGACCTAGCCTCCCTTTATCAGCACTTTTTGCTTGAATCAGAATGTGGTTTAATTATCTATGTCTTCATTTGAATTTGGGTCTTCAAACTATTGATGGATCTTGTGGGGACCCCGACTTACGAGCCGAGATCGCCGAATGAACATGCTCAGTGATACCAGCGATCAATGCTCACCAAACACACATATGCTAAATATTAAGAGTCTTACATCCAAGTACCGAATTATTGCATCACGTGACCGAATGGTCAAGTTCACTAGGTAGGGCCTATAAGGCCAAATCACACTGATACATCTAGTAGCGGAAATATTAGGGCTAAGCGGGTGCCCATGCCATCAACCTACACCAACAGGCATTCTGACTGGGAAGCGTCCTAGTTCGCAGGGCCGTCTCTGAAGATGTACTCTTCTCCAAACTCCGGTCCTTCCATGTCTGGTCAATAATATAACCAGTGGCAAGCCAATGAGTACTTTGAATGTACTCACAAACAGCCCATGATATGAACAATGCAGTTGGTAGAATAACAAGTAATATGCAGTTTGGTGGATAACAACTTAACTGTAAATAAACATGATCAGGGTTATGCAACATAAGCTAGATGTTGTTTTGAAGAACAGGTTACATATATCAATATATCTGTCAAGGGCAGAACATTCCGGGTTCACCAGATATGCCAAGTCACTAAACTTGGTCATATCAACTCTTTCATATAAACTCCAACTATCCTTGACCATGGACACGACTATTCGAATAGTTTTACACTCTGCATAGGTTGTATGTTGTACCCACGAGATCCAGGAAACTTCCGTGTCATCCACGACTCGCGGTGTATAACATACCCGAGGTAAGTACCCGATCAATGCCTTTCCCCTGACGATACTAGACAAAGAGGTCCACTCGATTGGTACCCAGCCCACATGATGTACGTCTTACGAGCACTGACTCTGGACAGTATCATCCATGCGGGGACCAACGATGTGCCCGGAACACGTAAAAACGGCATAGTCGTCCTACCTGGCACGACCCCGTCACGAGAGTGACCACACATCACTCCCGCCACTAGTAATGTGACTCTTTGCTAGCACCGACCAGAGTAATCAACAAAGCCCCATCCCATAAATGGGTAACGTGGTTGCACATGTAAGGTTGGGACGGTCGACACATCATAAATCTAATCCCATTTACGAAACTATACACACAGAAAATACATGCTGCACCACTTCACCAAAAGTGGCCACCGAACTCGTCATCACCCTCGGGCATTAGTGCCGCCCGACGGGGTTTTCATAAACCTTTGATTTTACCATCATCATGCTCATGCTTCTGTTGGAATTATGCCCTAGAGGCAATAATAAATATGGTTATTATTATAATTCCTGTATCAAGATAATAGTTTATTATCCATGCTATAATTGTATTGAATGAAGACTCATTTACATGTGTGGATACATAGACAAAACACCATCCCTAGCATGTCTCTAGTTGGCTAGCCAGTTGGTCAATGATAGACAGTGTCTTCTGATTATGAACAAGGTGTTGTTGCTTGATAACTGGATCACGTCATTGGGACAATCACGTGATGGACTAGACCCAAACTAATAGACGTAGCATGTTGATCGTGTCATTTTGTTGCTACTGTTTTCTGCGTGTCAAGTATTTATTCCTATGACCATGAGATCATATAACTCACTGACACCAGAGCAATGATTTATGTGTATCAAACGTCGCAACGTAACTGGGTGACTATAAAGATGCTCTACAGGTATCTCCGAAGGTGTTAGTTGAGTTAGTATGGATCAAGACTGGGATTTGTCACTCCGTGTGACGGAGAGGTATCTCGGGGCCCACTCGGTAATACAACATCACACACAAGCCTTGCAAGCAATGTAACTTAGTGTAAGTTGCGGGATCTTGTATTACGGAATGAGTAAAGAGACTTGCCGGTAAACGAGATTGAAATAGGTATGCGGATACTGACGATCGAATCTCGGGCAAGTAACATACCGAAGGACAAAGGGAATGACCTACGGGATTATATGAATCCTTGGCACTGAGGTTCAAACGATAAGATCTTCGTAGAATATGTAGGATCCAATATGGGCATCCAGGTCCCGCTATTGGATATTGACCGAGGAGTCTCTCGGGTCATGTCAACATAGTTCTCGAACCCGCAGGGTCTGCACACTTAAGGTTCGACGTTGTTTTATGCGTATTTGAGTTATATGGTTGGTTACCGAATGTTGTTCGGAGTCCCGGATGAGATCACGGACGTCACGAGGGTTTCCATAATAGTCCGGAAACGAAGATTGATATATAGGATGACCTCATTTGATTACCGGAAGGTTTTCGGAGTTACCGGGAATGTACCGGGAATGACGAATGGGTTCCGGGAGTTCACCGGGGGGGGGGGGGGCAACCCACCCCGGGGAAGCCCATAGGCCTTGAGGGTGGCACTCCAGCCCTTAGTGGGCTGGTGGGACAGCCCAAAAGGGCTCTATGCGCCAAGAAGAGAAAATCAAGAGAAAAGAAAAAAAAGGAGGAGGTGGGAAGGAAGGGGGACTCCCTCCCACCAAACCAAGTCCAACTCGGTTTGGGGGGGAGTCCTCCCCCCTTGGACTCGGCCGACCCCCTTGGGGCTCCTTGAGCCCCAAGGCAAGGCCCCCTCCCTCCCACCTATATATACGGAGGTTTTAGGGCTGATTTGAGACGACTTTTCACGGCAGCCCGACCACATACCTCCACGGTTTTTCCTCTAGATCGCGTTTCTGCGGAGCTCGGGCGGAGCCCTGCTGAGACAAGGTCATCACCAACCTCCGGAGCGCCGTCACGCTGCCGGAGAACTCTTCTACCTCTCCGTCTCTCTTGCTGGATCAAGAAGGCCGAGATCATCGTCGAGCTGTACGTGTGCTGAACACGGAGGTGCCGTCCGTTCGGTACTAGATCGTGGGACTGATCGCGGGATTGTTCGCGGGGCAGAATTTGGGACGTGAGGACGTTCCACTACATTGTGACGCCCTCGGCTTAATCGTACGCTAAGCATACACGCAAATGCGTACGATCAAACCCAAGGACTCACGGGGAGATATCACAACACAACTCTAGACACAAATAAAATAACATCAGCTTCATATTACAAGCCAGGGGCCTCGAGGGCTAGAATACGAAAGCTCGATAAACACACGAGTCAGCGGAAGCAACAAATATCTGAGTACAGACATAAAACATGGGGTGCCTTAGAGAAGACTAGCACAAAAGATACAACGATCGAACGAGGCGAGGCCTCCTGCCTGGGAACCTCCTAACTACTCCTGATCATCAGCGGCCTCCACGTAGTAGTAGGCACCGTCGGGGTGGCAGTCGTCGGTGGAGGGGACCTCCATCTCCTGGGCTCCATCATCTGGTCGCAGCAAACGGATCAAGGGGACAAGGGGGGAGCAAAGCAGCGGTGAGTACTCATCCGAAGTACTCGCAAGTCTTACATCAGAACTATTCTAATAATGCATCAGTATCAAAGAAGGGGGTTATATGTGGACTGACTGCAGCAATGCGAGAATAGAGAGAGAAGGCCTAGTCCTATCGAAGACTAGCATCTTCAGGGTCTTGCAGCAATAGACGAGAGTAGAACAGGGGGGGTAACACATTAATAGTCATATTGTTGCAGCAATAATAAAGTGAGGTCACGCCTAAAGATCCTCCCTCGACTCCGTGCGAGGAAGCAATCCCGAGGCAAACTAATTCCAGTTAAGTAACAATTGTAGTTGTATAAGATCGGGGCACAACTCCAAGTCGTCCTGTAACCATGGACACGGCTATCCGAATAGTTAATTTTCATCCCTGCAGGGGTGCACCACATGTCCCGTCACGCTCGATAACACTCTGGCCGGACATACTTTTCTGGGTCCTGCCCGGCCTCGGAATATCGACACGTCGCAGCCCCACCTAAGACTAATCAGAGAGGCCAGCCCGCCGGTCTAAATCCTAAGCACAAAGGGTTCATGGGCCCAGTTCCCCTTCACGCTCCTGCACGTGGCGTGGGCGGCCGACGTCAGTCCTAGCATCCCTTAATCACAAGCGTGATGCATCTCGGGACCACTCGGACGCGCGCCGCTACACTGCTGGCATCTGAAAAGCTTTGGCTGATACCGCGACGTCGAGTACCCATAATTCTTCCCGCGTAGCCGGTTAGTGCGAAAAGGTCTCCGACCAACCCAGATCAAATACCCAAATCCATTAGCATTTTAAATAGGCCAACAACACAGTCTCGCGGGAATCCACCCGTCTTACAACTAATCACCAATGATCCCAGTAACATGGTCGAGTAACTGTGTGGTAGTAACATCGGGGGAATCCGAGGTATCACCCTCGTTGGATTCCGAACGATGTACCCATCAAGGTGGGCTTAGAGGAATCACCCTCGGGGGTCCCACACTCGCGGGGTGGCATGACAGAGACGTCATCGGGAATGGTGAAAGAGGAATCACCCTCGATAACCACGACCGACTAGCTATACTACAGAGATATCATCAGGAGTACTTAGCGAGGTGTCACCCTCGGTACCCGATAGTATCCCTGTAGCGTCGTACAACGAAGGGGGGTGAACGTGTTGTGTCGGGTCTGGCTCGTCGATCAGAGATCGAGATTTGGAAACAAGCGGGGCAACTGATCTACGGGGTCAGAGAGGATGACTGCTCCACCTATACTAAACAGGTTAAAGGTACAGGACTGAAAGTAGCAGTTCATCAAAAACAGGCTATGCATTAGATATAGGAGCTAACTACAACAGTAGCAAAATACTAATGCAAGCAGTAGAATGAAAGACATAGGCGATATAGGAATGATCAAGGGGAGTTTGCTTGCCTTGCTGCTCTGCGGCAAAGGACTGATCGGCAGGGTCGTAGATGTACCCGGCAGCAGCGTCAGTCTCGGGGTCTACCGGTAAGAAGAGGGGGAAGAAACAATAAATAATAGCACCGATGCAACACAAGGCATGACATGGAAATATGCAGGCTAGACATGAGCTAACGCAGCAACATCCGTCATAGACGGGTCGGAAGAATATGTGACGATATTTTCCGGGTCTCGGGCTACTACCGGTTATACTGGAAACGATGGAAAAGTTCCATGTTTGCTATGCTAGGGACGCGTGACAGACGAACGGGCCGTGTATCCGGGTTCGTCTCGCTTTGCTGATCAACTTTCATGTTGAAAATATTTTGATCTGACTTACGGATTATTTAATATTAATTTTCAAAGTTTTATTAATTATTTAGGAATTAAAAACAGATTTAGAAGATTTAGTAAAATCCTATTATGACATCGTCGCGATGTCATGCTGACATCACATTTGACCGGTCAACTGACCAGCGGGTCCCGAACGTCATAGGCACAAGTTTTTATTAAGATTAATTATTTATTAATCAGATTAATTCAACGAGGGACCCACGTGTCATACTCTAATTATGTTAATTAATTATTTTAACTAATATATCTATTTATTTATTTATTTAAGAAAAACATTATTTTTAATTATCGCGTGGGGCCTCCCTGTCATAGACAGCGGGTGCATTGGCCCCACCGGTAAGTGACCTAAGGCCATTTACTCATTTATTTTTATTAGATACCTAACCGTGCAAATACCGTATTTCTCTAAATATCCAAATACACAAATACATACATCACATCTCATACATACATACGGAATACAACCTTTGTTTTTATTTTATTTCTCTCAAAAGCTCTCAACACTCCTCTCTCTCTCTCTGTTAACAGAGACAGAGAACAACTTTCTCTAACACCACCTAGAAGAACCTAAACTTTAATCCCTCCTACCGGAGTCCACCGTCGACGGATCGAGGCCCCGTTTGCCGGAACGGAACCGGGGCGGCGAGGAGATCGACACGGTGGGAGGAGCCCGAGGAGGGGCTCACCGACGGTGACGTGACGGCCCGGTGAAGCCGGAGTTCGCACGTAGTTGACGGTGGAGACGGACGTGGAGGCGGTGACGGTGCCGATGGTGGTGATGTGCCGACGAGGGGGAGCCGGTCGGACCCGGCGAGATGAAGACGTCTCCCTGCCCGGTCCCTCCCGGACCGAACGGGAGATGGCCGACGGGAGGCCGGGGCTCGCCGCGGGGAGGAGGAGGCCGAGGGGAAGGAGGCCGGCGGGGGGAGGCGAGGAGGCAGTGAGGGGCGGGGCCGCCGGGGGAGGAGAGGAGGCAGTGAGGGGCGGGACCGCCGGGGGAGGAGAGGAGCCGTGGGGGGGGGGGCGGCTCGCCGGCGTGGTGGGGTGGCTCGGTGGAGAAGCTCGCCGGCGGGAGCAGGGGAGGGGCCGCCGGGGGGTGAGGGGGATGAGGGGCCGCCGGGGGAGGGGCGGTGGAGGGAGAAGGCCGGCGGGGGGAGGATCTGGGAGGGGAGGCGAGGTGGAGAGGAGGGGGGCGACGGGGGTTACGGGACCTGGCGTGGGATGGGGAGGGGGCGAGATGGGGGCGTGGGGGAGGTGGCGCTATCGGCGCGTGGGGTGGGGTGGGGCCCCCCACGAGGGGGGGCTGGCTGGCGGCGGCGCCCAGGGGGGGAGGGAGTTTGGCGAGGGGAGTGAGAGAGGTGGCGGCTCGCCAGGGGGCTAGGGTTTGGGGAGGCCGGCTGGGCCGGTGGGTGGCCCAGCTGGGCCGGGGAGGGAGTTGCTTTCTCTCTTTTTTTTTTGATTTGTTTTTATTTTGTTTTACCTTTTCCCTTTTCTTTTTATTAATCCCTTCTTTCAGTTTTCTTTTCTTTCTTTTATCATTATTATTTCTTTAATACTTTCCCTTTTTTTACATATATATTCTTTTAATATTTGCAATGAACTCATAACGTACTCTACTTTTGTTTTCAAATTTGAAATCCGGACAAACTCGAATCAACGCGGGTCTGAGATGGAAATCCGATGACGTGGCATCATTAACGGTTGATCACTGTAGCTTAATTATAATCACTACTGTAGCAAAAGTCGAGGATGTCACAATTCTCCCCTACTAACAAGAATTCTCGTCCCGAGAATTAAGAGGTAGAGGGAAAGAGCCCGGGGTATTCATCACGAAGATGATCCTCGCGTTCCCAAGTGGCTTCATCTTCAGAGTGATTTGACCACTGCACCTTAAGGAACTTAGTGACCTTGCGACGAGTTTTACGTTCAGCTTGGTCGAGAATGCGGACCGGATGCTCTTTATAAGAGAGGTCTTGTTGTAGCTCAAGCATATCGTGATCCACTGCTCGAATAGGGTCCTTGAAGCAGCGACGGAGCTGAGAAACATGGAAGACATCGTGAACCTGAGAAAGGTTCGCCGACAGTTCCAATTGATAAGCCACTCTTCCACGCCTTTCGAGAACAGTGAAAGGACCAGTATAACGAGGAGCTAACTTGCCCTTGATTCCGAAACGGTGTGCACCTCTCATTGGTGTGACACGAAGATAAGCCTTTTCGCCAGGTTGATAGACCATATCTTGATGATGACGGTCATACTGACTTTTCTGACGAGACTGAGCAGCCTTCAGATTCTCATGAATAATGCGGACTTGATCTTCGGCATGTTGAGTAATATCCGGACCGAAGAGTGATCCTTCCCCAGTTTCTGACCAATTCAGAGGAGTCCGACACCTTCGCCCATACAATACTTCGAAAGGGGCCATCTTCAGACTAGCTTGATAGCTATTGTTGTAAGAGAACTCGGCATACGGGAGAGATTCCTCCCATTTCTTACCGAAAGAAATGACACAAGCTCGAAGCATGTCCTCGAGAATTTGGTTGACTCGTTCAACTTGTCCCTGGGATTGAGGATGAAATGCAGTGCTGAAGGACAGATGAGTCCCCATAGCCTTCTGAAAACTTTCCCAGAATTTTGAAGTGAACAAGCTTCCACGGTCCGAACTGATTACCAACGGAATACCGTGAAGCGAAACAACTCTTGACATATAAAGGTCTGCCAGTTGACTAGCATTAATCGTTTCTTTGACGGCCAGGAAATGTGCCACTTTAGACAGTCGATCAATGACGACAAGAATAGCATCATTACCTTTCTGAGATCTGGGAAATCCAGTGACGAATTCCATTTCAACGTGATCCCATTTCCACTCGGGAATAGAGATAGGTTGCAGAGTTCCAGCACGCTTTTGGTGTTCTGCTTTGATACGCCGGCATATATCACATTCTGCCACATAGCGTGCAATGTCTTGTTTCATATTGGGCCACCAGAATCTTTGCCGGATGTCTTGGTACATCTTGGTACTACCCGGATGAATAGACAATGGTGTGTCATGAGCTTCTTCCATCACCTTCCCAGTCATCCTGAGATTTTCCTTCTTATTTGGGACGAATAGGCGACCCTTGAAATACAAGGCGCCACCTTCATCAACAGTGAAAAAGGAGGGTTTACCCTTTGCAATATAGCTCTTAATCCTGTCGACATCATCGTCAAAGTTTTGTATATTCTTTATGGAGCTCACAAGGTCTGGTTTACCCTTTGCTTTCTCTTTTTTTTTGATTTGTTTTTATTTTGTTTTACCTTTTCCCTTTTCTTTTTATTAATCCCTTCTTTCAGTTTTCTTTTCTTTCTTTTATCATTATTATTTCTTTAATACTTTCCCTTTTTTTTACATATATATTCTTTTAATATTTGCAATGAACTCATAACGTACTCTACTTTTGTTTTCAAATTTGAAATCCGGACAAACTCGAATCAACGCGGGTCTGAGATGGAAATCCGATGACGTGGCATCATTAACGGTTGATCACTGTAGCTTAATTATAATCACTACTGTAGCAAAAGTCGAGGATGTCACATACATCAACCGCGTTCTCTAACGCTTCTGCTGTACGGTCTACGAGGGTACGTAGATCACTCATCCCCTCTCGTAGATGGACATCACCATGATACGTCTTCGTGCGCGTAGGAAAATTTTTGTTTCCCATGCGACGTTCCCCAACAGTGGCATCATGAGCTAGGTTCATGCGTAGATGTCTTCTCGAGTAGAACACAAATGTTTTTGTGGGCGGTGATGTGCGTTTTTCTGCCCTCCTTAGTATTTTCTTGATTCCGCGGTATTGTTGGATTGAAGCGGCTTGGACCGACATTACTCGTACGCTTACGAGAGACTGGTTTCATCGTTACGAGTAACTCCGTTGCTCAAAGATGACCGGCAAGTGTCGGTTTCTCCAACTTTAGTTGAATCGGATTTGACCGAGGAGGTCCTTGGATGAGGTTAAATAGCAACTCATATATCTCCGTTGTGGTGTTTGCGTAAGTAAGATGCGATCCTACTAGATACCCATGGTCACCATGTAAAACATGCAACAACAAAATTAGAGGACGTCTAACTTGTTTTTGCAGGGTATGCTTGTGATGTGATATGGCCAATGATATGATGTGATATATTGGATGTATGAGATGATCATGTTGTAATAGAAATATCGACTTGCACGTCGATGGTACGGCAACCGGCAGGAGCCATAGGGTTGTCTTTATACTAACGTGTGTGCTTGCAGATGCGTTTACTATTTTGCTAGGATGTAGCTTTAGTAGTAATACCATGAGTAGCACGACAACCCCGATGGCATCACGTTGATGGAGATCATGGTGTGGCGCCGGTGACAAGAAGATCGTGCCGGTGCTTTGGTGATGGAGATCAAGAAGCACGTGATGATGGCCATATCATGTCACTTATGAATTGCATGTGATGTTAATCCTTTTATGCACCTTATTTTGCTTAGAACGACGGTAGCATTATGAGGTGATCTCTCACTAAAATTTCAAGACGAAATTGTGTTCTCCCCGATTGTGCACCGTTGCTACAGTTCGTCGTTTCGAGACACCACGTGATGATCGGGTGTGATAGACTCAACGTTCTGCAAAACAGTTGCGCACGCGGAACACTCGGGTTAAGCTTGACGAGCCTAGCATGTGCAGACATGGCCTCGGAACACATGAGACCGAAAGGTCGATCATGAATCATATAGATGATATGATTAGCATAGGGATGCTTACCACTGAAACTATACTCAACTCACGTGATGATCGGACTTGAGCTAGTGTAAGTGGATCATGAACCACTCAAATGACTAGAGAGATGTACTTTTTGAGTGGGAGTTTAGCGAATAATTTGATTAAGTTAAACTCTAATTATCTTGAACATAGTCTAAGTCCACTTTGAATATATTTGTGTTGTAGATCATGGCTCACGCGACAGTCATCCTGAATTTTAATACGTTCCTAGAGAAAGCTAAGTTGAAAGATGATGGAAGCAACTTTGTAGACTGGGCTCGTAATCTTAAGCTAATCTTACAAGCTGGGAAGAAGGATTATGTCCTTAATGCTGCGTTAGGAGATGAACCACCCGCTACGGCTGATCAGGATGTTAAGAACGCTTGGTTAGCACGTAAGGATGACTACTCAATAGGTCAATGTGCAGTCTTGTATGGCTTAGAACCAGGACTTCAACGTCGCTTTGAGCGTCATGGAGCATTTGAGATGTTCCAGGAGTTGGATTTTATCTTTCATAAGAATGCCCGGATCGAGAGGTATGAGACCTCCGATAAATTCTATGCTTGCAAGATGGAGGAAAACTCATCTGTCAGTGAACATGTGCTGAAAATGTCTGGGTACTCAAACCGTCTAGCTGAGCTGGGGATTGAACTCCCGCAAGAAGCTATCACTGACAGAATCCTTCAATCACTGCCGCCAAGCTATAAAGGCTTTGTGTTGAACTACAACATGCAAGGGATGAACAAGTCTCCCAGCGAGTTGTTTGCGATGCTGAAAGTCGCAGAGTCTGAACTCCGTAAAGAGCATCAAGTGTTGATGGTGAATAAGACCACTAGTTTCAAGAGAAACGACAAAGGCAAGAAGGGCAATTCGAAGAAGAGCGGCAAGCCTGTTTCCAATCCGCCGAAGAAACCCAAAGCTGGACCTAAGCCTGAAACGGAGTGTTTCTGTTGCAAGGGTATGGGTCACTAGAAGCACAATTGCCCCAAGTATTTGGCAGATAAGAAGGCGGGCAAAGAAAAATCAGGTATATTTGATATACATGTTATTGATGTGTACTTAACCGGCTCTCGTAGTAGTGCCTGGGTATTCGATACCGGTTCTGTTGCTCATATTTGCAACTCGAAGCAGGAACTGCGGAATAGACGAAGGCTGGCGAAAGACGAAGTGACGATGCGCGTAGGAAATGGTTCCAAGGTTGATGCAATCGCCGTCGGCACAGTGTCACTTCAGCTACCATCGAGATTAGTGATGAACTTAAATCATTGTTATTTAGTCCCTGCGTTGAGCATGAACATTATATCTGGAACTTGTTTATTGCGAGACGGTTACTCTTTTAAGTCTGAGAATAATGGTTGTTCTATTTCTATGAGTAACATCTTTTATGGTCATGCACCGAATGTGAGAGGATTGTTCATATTGAATCTTGATAGCGATACTCATATACATAACATTGAGACCAAAAGGGTTAGAGTAAACAATGATAGCGCCATATTTTTGTGGCACTGCCGCTTGGGTCATATTGGTGTAAAGCGCATGAAGAAACTCCATGCTGATGGACTTTTGGAGTCACTTGACTTTGATTCACTTGACACGTGCGAACCATGCCTTATGGGCAAGATGACTAAGACTCCGTTCTCCGGAACAATGGAGCGTGCAAGTGACTTATTGGAAATCATACATACAGATGTGTGTGGTCCAATGAGCGTGGAGGCACGCGGCGGATATCGTTATTTTCTCACCTTCACTGACGATTTAAGTAGATATGGTTATGTCTACTTGATGAAGCACAAGTCTGAAACATTTGAAAAGTTCAAGCAATTTCAGAGTGATGTGGAAAATCATCGTAACAAGAAGATCAAGTTCCTACGGTCTGATCGTGGGGGTGAATATCTGAGTTTCGAGTTTGGTGCTCACTTAAGACAATGTGGAATTGTTTCACAGTTAACACCGCCTGGAACACCACAACGTAATGGTGTGTCCGAACGTCGTAATCGTACTTTATTAGAGATGGTGCGATCTATGATGTCTCTTACTGATTTGCCGTTATCATTTTGGGGTTATGCATTAGAAACAGCTGCATTCACTTTAAATAGGGCACCATCAAAATCCGTTGAGACGACACCATACGAACTTGGTATGGCAAAAGGCCAAAGTTGTCGTTTCTTAAAGTTTGGGGATGTGATGCTTATGTCAAAAAGCTTCAGCCTGAAAAGCTGGAACCCAAAGCGGAAAAATGCGTCTTCATAGGTTACCCAAAAGAGACAGTTGGGTACACCTTCTATCTCAAATCCGAGGGCAAAGTGTTTGTTGCTAAGAACGGAACTTTTTTCGAGAAGGAGTTTCTCTCGAGAGAATTGAGTGGGAGGAAGATAGAACTTGACGAGGTTGTCGAACCTATCATCCCTCTGGGTGGTGGCGCAGGGCAAGGGGAAACCTCTGTCGTTGCGACGCCGGTTGAGGAGGAAGTTAATGATGATGATCATGAAACTCCAGTTCGAGTTTCTGTTGAACCACGCAGGTCGACGAGATCACGCGCTGCTCCAGAGTGGTACGGTAATCCCGTCTTATCAATCATGTTGTTGGACAACAATGAACCTGCAAATTATGAAGAAGCAATGGTGGGCCCAGATTCCAACAAATGGCTAGAAGCCATGAAATCCGAGATAGGATCCATGTATGAGAACAAAGTGTGGACTTTGGAGATACTACCTCAGGGCCGCAAGGCTATTCAGAATAAATGGATCTTTAAGAAGAAGACGGACGCTGACGGTAATGTGACCGTTTATAAAGCTCGACTTGTGGCAAAGGGTTTTTCACAAGTTCCAGGAGTTGACTACGATGAGACTTTCTCACCCGTAGCGATGCTTAAGTCCGTCAGAATCATGTTAGCAATAGCTGCATTTTTCGATTATGAAATCTGGCAGATGGATGTCAAAACGGCGTTCCTTAACGGTTTCCTTAAGGAAGAGTTGTATATGATGCAACCCGAAGGTTTTGTCGATCCTAAGAATGCTAACAAGGTGTGCAAGCTCCAGCGATCCATTTATGGACTGGTGCAAGCATCTCGGAGTTGGAACAAACGCTTTGATGAGGTGATCAAAGCATTTGGGTTTATACAAGTGGTTGGAGAATCTTGTATTTACAAGAAAGTAAGTGGGAGCTCTGTGGCGTTTCTAATATTATATGTGGATGACATATTACTGATTGGAAACAACGTAGAGTTTTTGGAGAGCATAAAAGGTTACTTGAATAAAAGTTTCTCTATGGAGGACCTAGGAGAAGCTGCTTACATTCTAGGCATTAAGATCTATAGGGATAGATCAAAACGCCTGATAGGACTTTCACAAAGCACATACCTTGATAAAGTTTTGAAGAGGTTCAAAATGGAACAGTCCAAGAAAGGGTTCTTGCCAGTTTTACAAGGTACGAGATTGAGTAAGACTCAGTGCCCAGCAACTGATGAAGATAGAGAGCATATGCGCTCCGTCCCCTATGCTTCAGCCATAGGTTCTATCATGTATGTGATGCTGTGCACTAGACCGGATGTAAGCCTGGCCATAAGTATGGCAGGTAGGTTCCAGAGTAATCCAGGAGTGGATCACTGGACAGCGGTCAAGAATATCCTGAAGTACGTGAAAAGGACTAAGGAGATGTTTCTCGTGTATGGAGGTGACGAAGAGCTCGCCGTAAAAGGTTACGTCGATGCAAGCTTTGACACAGATCCGGACGACTCTAAGTCGCAAACCGGATACGTATTTATTCTTAATGGGGGTGCAGTAAGCTGGTGCAGTTCCAAGCAAAGCGTCGTAGCAGATTCTACATGTGAAGCGGAGTACATGGCTGCCTCGGAGGCGGCTAAGGAGGGTGTCTGGATGAAGCAGTTCATGACGGATCTTGGAGTGGTGCCAAGCGCACTGAATCCAATAACCTTGTTCTGTGACAACACTGGTGCCATTGCCTTAGCAAAGGAACCACGGTTTCACAAGAAGACCAGACACATCAAACGACGCTTCAACCTCATCCGCGACTACGTCGAGGAAGAGGACGTAAATATATGCAAAGTGCACACGGATCTGAATGTAGCAGACCCGCTGACTAAACCTCTTCCACGGCCAAAACATGATCGACACCAGAACTGTATGGGTTTAGATTTATTACAATGTAATTCACATGGTGATGTGAGGGCTGGATTATTGACTCTAGTGCAAGTGGGAGACTGTTGGAATTATGCCCTAGAGGCAATAATAAATATGGTTATTATTATAATTCCTGTATCAAGATAATAGTTTATTATCCATGCTATAATTGTATTGAATGAAGACTCATTTACATGTGTGGATACATAGACAAAACACCGTCCCTAGCATGCCTCTAGTTGGCTAGCCAGTTGGTCAATGATAGTCAGTGTCTTCTGATTATGAACAAGGTGTTGTTGCTTGATAACTGGATCACAACATTGGGAGAATCACGTGATGGACTAGACCCAAACTAATCGACGTAGCATGTTGATCGTGTCATTTTGTTGCTACTGTTTTCTGCGTGTCAAGTATTTATTCCTATGACCATGAGATCATATAACTCACTGACACCGGAGGAATTCTTTGTGTGTATCAAACGTCGCAACGTAACTGGGTGACTATAAAGATGCTCTACAGGTATCTCCTTGGCACTGAGGTTCAAACGATAAGATCTTCGTAGAATATGTAGGATCCAATATGGGCATCCAGGTCCCGCTATTGGATATTGACCGAGGAGTCTCTCGGGTCATGTCTACATAGTTCTCGAACCCGGATGGTCTGCACACTTAAGGTTCGACGTTGTTTTATGCGTATTTGAGTTATATGGTTGGTTACCGAATGTTGTTCGGAGTCCCGGATGAGATCACGGACGTCACGAGGGTTTCCAGAATAGTCCGGAAATGAAGATTGATATATAGGATGACCTCATTTGATTACCGGAAGGTTTTCGGAGTTACCGGGAATGTACCGGGAATGACGAATGGGTTCCGGGAGTTCACCGGGGGGGGGGGGGAACCCACCCCGGGGAAGCCCATAGGCCTTGAGGGTGGCACACCAGCCCTTAGTGGGCTGGTGGGACAGCCCAAAAGGGCTCTATGCGCCAAGAAGAGAAAATCAAGAGAAAAGAAAAAAAAAGGAGGAGGTGGGAAGGAAGGGGGACTCCCTCCCACCAAACCAAGTCCAACTCGGTTTGGGGGTGGAGTCCTCCCCCCTTGGACTCGGCCGACCCCCTTGGGGCTCCTTGAGCCCCAAGGCAAGGCCCCCTCCCTCCCACCTATATATACGGAGGTTTTAGGGCTGATTTGAGACGACTTTTCACGGCAGCCCGACCACATACCTCCACGGTTTTTCCTCTAGATCGCGTTTTTGTGGAGCTCGGGCGGAGCCCTGCTGAGACAAGGTCATCACCAACCTCCGGAGCGCCTCATGCTGCCGGAGAACTCTTCTACCTCTCCGTCTCTCTTGCTGGATCAAGAAGGCCAAGATCATCGTTTAGCTGTACGTGTGCTGAACGCGGAGGTGCCGTCCGTTCGGTACTAGATCGTGGGACTGATCGCGGGATTGTTCGCGGGGCGGATCGAGGGACGTGAGGACGTTCCACTACATCAACCGCGTTCTCTAACGCTTCTGCTGTACGGTCTACGAGGGTACGTAGATCACTCATCCCCTCTCGTAGATGGACATCACCATGATAGGTCTTCGTGCGCGTAGGAAATTTTTTGTTTCCCATGCGACGTTCCCCAACAGCTTCTACTATGCTTAGCTGTACTTGTCAACATGGTATTAGCGTGATCGTCATAGGTGGTATGATCATGCTCAATTTGCAAGTGCTCCGGAGGAGCCATCAGTAACACCACTTCAATGATTTACTGATACTTATGATCACATGCATCGGAAATATTTTCTATACTAGCATATGCTCAAACATGGTCAAAGGGTTGCTTGCCTTGGTCACCTAAGTATCCGGGGTCTTCAAGTCCAACTCCTTCGTCAATCGTAGTTTCTATCGTCGTATTAAATAAAAATGCAATAAGTATCTCACTCAAAAACGGATCACAAAGTCACATTAAAAATGTTGTTTAATTATGATAAATCCATATTGTTATTTTAAAAATATTTGTCTCTGGTTTTAGTGAAAATAATTTTTTTAAAATCAATTTAACAGAAGCAAAAGTATTCCAAATGACATTTTTAATTATTATAAAACATATAAGTTGTCCTAAAAATTTGTCTAACAGTTCTATTAAATACTCCTCACTTTTAGAAAATAAGAGTGGAAGAACCATTAATTTTCAATGGTTAAATATTTTTATAAAAATATTTTAAAACAAAGTTAAAAAGAAAAAGAAAAAGGGCAACAGCCCTGGCCTGGCTTGGCCTGGGGCTGGGCCAACCCAGATGGCCAGCCAGCCAGCCTGCCCAGGTGCGTGCGCCGTCAGGTTTGAACCTGACGCGCGGGCCCCTGCGGTCAGGGGCTGCGGGGAGCGAGGGAGAGGAGGATGGGCCACCGATAGGTGGGGCACACCTGTTGGGGTCGTCTCCTACCTCTGGACAGAGAGGACGAGGAGCACGCTAGTGTGTCTACCGACGTCCGGAGGCCCTAACAATGGCGCGAATGGGTCCGGCTCGTCGTCGCCTACCGGCTGGTGGTCGAGTCAACGACGGTGGGGGGGTCCTGGTTCATCGGTGACGAGGTGGCCGCGACGGAGGAGTTTCGGTCAACGGTGGGATGGTGGCTACGGGCACGAAATCGCTCGGGGAAGTGAGTGAAAAGGTTGCTGGGGTCACGGGGAGTGTGTAGGTGGGCAGAGGGACGCGGGAATCGACGTGTAGCCGGAGATCGAACGTAGCTCCGAGGCGGAGGGTCCTCGGTCGATCTCGAGCATCGGGGCTCTGCTTGCTCAATGGGGTGGCTAGGGAAGTGATTGGGGTCTAGGTGGAGTGGAGTGAGGGGTGCTGGAGCGAGGGGGTGGCCTTATATAGGCCCGCGACGGTGCACCAGGCGGGAAGCTCCGGTGGTTTCACCGTGGCGTGCATGGGGCACAAAGAGAGGCTGGGGTCGAAACTACGGTCTCAGGACGTGGTTTTGGACCTCTGAGCTCCCTCTGAGAGAGGGGAAGTGAGGAGTGGCGTGCATGCGTGTCCGCGTTCCTCTGGCCTCTACTGGTGCGCGCAGGCACGCATCACACCGGCTCTCAACGCGGGAAAGGAGGGGCCCTGGGGGCTGCGTGATGCAGAGGAGCTGTCGGGGGAGAGGAGGGACACCGCGGGGAGGCGTGATGTAATAGCCTGGCTTATTAGGGATGATAGACTACTCATATCAATAAGGAATTCCTTCTTTTCCGGGAGCCCATTCGAACAGAACTCTCAGGTTAAGCGTGCTTGGCTTGGAGTAGTTCTAGGATGGGTGACCGACGGGGAAGTTGATCCTGGGTGCGCATGAGTGAGGACAAAGTGCACAGAAAATACTAGTATTGATATGTGGGGCCAGTCTAGATCAAGCGAGGAGTGACGACCGCCGGCGGGTGTGTCCGTGGCATTACAAGTTTGGTATCACAGCCGACCCTCGCGGTTACAAGGTTGTTTGCAGACAGGTGTGCGGTCATGTTGTTCATGACGTTTGTGACCCGTCGTGGCACACGGCATGGTACATATACTGGAATGGATGCACAGACGTTTGTACCAAGAGGGAACGTTCCTGTGACCCGACGAGAACGTCGGTTCCTTTGAGTGGTGGTGTATGTGATAGCCTGGCTTATTAGGGATGATAGACTACTCATATCAATAAGGAATTTCCTTCTTTTCCGGGAGCCCATTCGAACATAACTCTTAGGTTAAGCGTGCTCGGCTTGGAGTAGTTCTAGGATGGGTGACCGACCGGGAAGTTGATCTCGGGTGGGCATGAGTGAGGACAAAGTGCGCAGAAACGACTAGTATTGATATGTGGGGCCAGTCTAGATCAAGCGAGGAGTAACGACCGCTGTATTAGAGCCGACCCTCGTGGTTACACGGTTGTTTCCGGACAGGTGTGCGGTCATGTTGTTCATGGCGTTTGTGACCCGTCGTGGCACACGGCATGGTACATATACTAGACTGGATGCACAGACGTTTGTACCAAGAGGGAACATTCCTGTGACCCGACGAGAACGTCGGTTCCTCTGAGTGGTGGTGTATGTGATACCCTGGCTTATTAGGGATGATAGACTACTCATATCAATAAGGAATTTCCTTCTTTTCCGGGAGCCCATTCGAACATAACTCTTAGGTTAAGCGTGCTCGGCTTGGAATAGTTCTAGGATGGGTGACCGACCGGGAAGTTGATCCCGGGTGCGCATGAGTGAGGACAAAGTGCGCATAAAAGATTAGTATTGATATGTGGGGCCAGTCTAGATCCCGCCAGGCGTAACGACCGCCGGCGGGTGTGTCCGGGGCGTTACACGGGAATTGGCTGAGGGAGTCGCCCCCACCTCGGTTGCTCTCTGTAGCGTGCCCAGAGCATAGCTTTCACATGCCACGGCATGCTGACGCGCTCTGGCGCGCTTTGGACACATCTGGCCTGACCTGAGCCCTTGCTTGGAGGTGCTTAGCCGTTTGAATCCCGTGGGAGCTTCGGCTGGTCAAAGGAGGGGTGCAAACCAGTTGTTGTCAGCCTTGGGATGAAGCTTAGATTGGGTTTTTTGGATTTTCTACTTAGAACTAGAGAAGAGCCACTTGACTGGAGTTGGGCATTGATGATGGCCACCTAATCTAGGAGTTTGAGAGAAAGGGAGTGGGCGTAGCTGGGGTTAAGAGGGGTTTTGCCAAACTGTCAGAAGGTGCTCGACAGTGGATTGGGGTGGTTGCACCCCACCAGTGGCTATGAAACTTAACACGACTAGGTTTGGTGTAAAAAGATGAGGCTACACCAAGTTTGGGCTCCATTGGACAAGTTTAGCTATGTAAACTTGAAATCACTCCTAAATGACCAGATTTGTTCCTTCCAAAGGGAGTGTGGGAAGATCAAGTCCCACAAATCCTATTTTTGGTAGGGAGTCCTCATTTGACATATTAGGCACTCCTGGAAAGTTTCAACTCCATTGGATAAACTTTGCTATATAGAGTTGCTCTAACTTCATACTGGAATAAAGGGTTTAGGGATGACTTGGTGATCCTAACCACCTTGGATCAAGGTGAAACTTTATATGGGCACCCAATATGGCTTAGGGAGGTTACTGGAATTTTCTAGGAATTTATTGAGAATATTTCCTTTGGAAATATTTCAAAAGATCAAGATAGACAAAATTGGTTTTGAGAGTTTTACTCAACTATTTATAATATAAATAGGGGTTGAAAATCTTATGTATGGAAAATATATGTCCTCTAAGTATCTCCAAATTTTCCCAGATTTTTCTAAGGCAGAAATGTATTTATCCATATAGGAATATCATTTCTGGCCTCAGAAATGGACATGCAAATAAAATAGAAAAATAATTATTTTATGGTTTTGGTAAACTAAAATAGTTTTAGAACCAAATCACCAACTTTGGGTAAGAGCACTCTCTTTCCATCAAGGACTTATAGTGCAACCCAAGTAGGGTTTTGAAATAACCAGAAATAAGAGAAAAGGATTTCTGAGAATATTTATGTTATGAAAAATATGGTTTTCCTAATACACAATCAAGCATACAAGCATACAATGACAACCATGGCACTCACATCATTGATTTTGAAAAGTTTTAACAAACTCACATTTTTGAATTAAATAAAAGTGAAGTGAAAACAGGGTGTGACAGACCTATCCCCCTTACAAGAATCTCGTCCCCGAGATTCCTAAGCTAGGTGCTAAAAAGGTACGGAAATTTAGATCAGAGATAGTCTTCACGCTCCCATGTTGCTTCTGCTTCTGTCTGGTTGCTCCACTGAACCTTGAAATACTTGATGGTGCAGCTTCTGGTGCAATGCTCTGCTTCATCCAAGATGCGGATTGGCCTCTCACGATACAATGGCCTGATGGTCAATGCCCTTATAAAGATCTGGACGGTTCGGCGCTTGCAAACACTTCGGAGTTGTGACACGTGGAAAATGTTGTGCACACCCGAAAGTTCCGGAGGTAGCTCCAACTGGGAAGAAACTTCTTCAGGCCTTGCCGCGATCTTAAAAGTACCGGACCAATTAACCTTGGAGCAAGTTTCCCCTTGACGTGGAAACGCTTGGTTCCTTTGAGAGGCGTGACGCGGAGGTACACCTGGTCTCCGGGAACGAACTCCACTTCTCTGCAGAGAGAATCCGCATAGCTCTTTTGTCACGACTTGGCTGCCTTCAAGTTTTCTCGGACAAGCTACACCTTATCTATTTGCCTCTTGCAGAACTTCCGGCCTGAAAATCAACCCTTTGCCAATTTCGGACCAGTTGAGTGGGGTGCAGCACTTTCGTCCATACAATACCTCAAATGGGGCAATCTGGAGACTGGACTGGTAGCTGTTGTTGTATGAGAACTCATCGAATGGCAGACATTGTTCCCATTTGGCACCATGTGCCAAGACACAAGCGCGGAGGATATCCTCGAGTATCTAGTTTACTCTCTTCGTTTGTGCACCCGTATGCGGTTGGAAAGCGGTGCTGAAAGAGAGCTTGGTTCCGAGGGCTTCTTGGAACTTCTTCCAGAATCTTCAGGTGAAGTGCGTGCCTCGGTCAGATATGATATCTTTGGGGAGTCCATGAAGGCTCAATGTAGAGGCTAGCCAGCTTGTCGCCCCCATAGGTGGTACTAACCGGGATGAAGTGAGACACTTTGGTCAGATGGTCGACGATGACCCATATAGAGTCATGGCCTGTGTTGGACCTGGGTAAGCCGGTGACGAAGTCCATGCTGACTCGGTCCCACTTCCATTAGGGTACCTGGAGAGGTTGTAGCAGTCCAACAGGTCGCTGGTGTTCAGCTTTGACTCGCTGGCACACGTCGCACTTGGCAACATAAGACGCTATTTCCCTTTTCATGCCATGCCACCAGAATTTTTCTCGGAGGTCTTGATACATCTTGGTGTCACCGGGGTGAATAGAGTAGGGTCTGCCATGTGCTTCCTGTAGGATCAATTCGTTGAGTTCTGCCTTGTTGGGTACGCATAAACGTTTCCCAAACCACACTACTCCTTGCTCATCCACCGAGAATTCTGGGGCCTTGCCTTCCTGAATCTTCTTCTTGATGCCTTCGATGCTCTTGTGCCCCTTCTGGGCCTCCTTGATGTCGTCTTCCAGCACTGCCTTGACTTCAAGGACTTCCTGGTTGAACTAGCTCCAACCCGAAGCTTTCCATTTCTTCATATAAGGCGGGTAGCCTTTCCTTGAGCATAACATTCAAGGTGCTAGCCTTCCGGCTTAAGTCATCGACCTTCACATTGGCCTTACCGGGGTGGTATTGAATGCTGAGGTCGTAGTCTTTGATTAACTCCAACCATCTTTGCTGCCTCATATTCAATTCCCTTTGAGTAAAGATATACTTCAGACTCTTGTGGTCAGTGTATATTTCACATCGCTTCCCCAGAAGGTAATGTCGCCATGTTTTCAAGGCATGCACTACTGCTGCCAACTCCAGATCATGGGTGGCATACTTCTCCTCATGCGGGTGCAGTTGCCGTGGCAAATACGCCATGACCCTACCGTCTTGCATTAGGACTCCATCGAGCCCGGTTCTGGAGGCATCACAATATATCACAAACTCCTTGCTGATATCTGGAGTAGCCAATACCGGGGCGGTAGTCAATCTCTTGTTCAACTCCCGGAAGCTTGCTTCACACTCGGGCGTCCATTCGAACTTCTTGCCTTTCTTCAAGAGCTGAGTCAAGGGTCGAGCGATGCGGTAGAATCCTTCTACGAACTTGCTGTAATATCCCGCGAGTCCGAGGAAGCTCCTAACTTCCTTCACATCGATTGGCGACTCCCAGTTGGTTACCGTAGTAACCTTGGAAGGATCGACCGCCAATCTGTTTTCCATCATGGTATGACCCAAGAATCTAAGTTCGTGCAGCCAGAATTAGCATTTGCTGAACTTGGCATAAAGTTTGTGCTCTCGAAGCTTCTCCAACACTAACCTCAAGTGTTGCTCATGCTCTTCTTCAGACTTGGAGAAGATTAATATGTCATCGATGAATACGATGACAAACTTGTCCAGGTATTCCATGAAGACCTTGTTCATGAGGTACATGAAGTAGGCTGGGGCATTTGTCAACCCGAATGACATGACAATGCACTCATATAGACCGTACCGGGTCATGAATGCAGTCTTCGGTATGTCTTCAGGTCGGATATTTAGTTGGTAATATCCATATTGGAGATCGATCTTGGAAAATACCTTGGCTCCATTTAACTGGTCAAACAAGTCTTCAATCTTGGGGAGTGGGTACTTGTTCTTGATCGTGACTTCATTGAGAGAACGGTAATCGATGCAGAGTCTGATAGTCCCATCCTTCTTAGACACGAACAGAAGAGGTGATCCCCAAGGTGATGCACTCGGACGAATGAATCCCTTCCTGAGTTCCTCATCCAGCTGCTTCTTCAGCTCTGCTAGCTCTCCGGATCCCATCCTATAAGGCTTCTTATAGATAGGAATTGACCCGGGCATGAGGTCAATGATGAACTCGATGTCTCGATCGGGAGGCATCCCTGGTAGCTCATCAGGAAAGACGTCCGGGTATTCACAAACTATCGGCACTCGGTCCAGCTCTTCTCCCGATAGGCTATTAACCTGTGGGACTCGAGTGGATACAGGCTCAGGGATATACTTGACATTGACCCCTTGGTCGCTTGTCATGGTAATAGGTCTGTTGGCACAGTCCAAGATGCTCTGGTGTTTGTCCAACCAATCCATTCCAAGAATTACTTCTAAGCCTTGCGACTTAATGGCAATGAGATCTGCTGAGAATCTTATCCCATTAATATTGATCCCGACTCCTCTACACCCTAGGTTGGTCCTTAGCACTGCTCCCGGGGTATGTACTGCCATTTGCCCATTAAGTAGGGTAGGCTTCAAATCACATTTTTCCGCAAACTTTTGAGTAACAAAAGAATGCGAAGCACCACAATCAAACAATACTGTTGCTGGTGTGGAGTTGACGAGGAACGTACCCAGAATGCAGTCTGGGTCTTCCTGTGCTTCTTCTGCGGAGATGTGATTAATACGTCCCCTACTGTGGTACTGCTGGTTGCGGGAGCTTGGTTCCTGCCTGGTGCTCCTTGGCCCTATCCTTGATTTGGCGCACTGGGGCGCGGTGCGTCGGGCTTCTTGTTGGGGCACTACCTGGAATAGTGCCCACCTTGTCCACATCCAAAACAGGTAACCTGTCCCGGGATGTTGATCTTGACTCCACTATTTTTCGGTGGGTTGAATGCTGGCTTGGTGTTGACTTGTTGCTGAGGCTTGTAGTTCTCGCAGAATGTTGGAGCCTTATCCTGCTGCTACTGATAATTGGGTCTTGGTGGAGCTGACTGCCATGGGCGTGGCTTCGTGTTACTGGGTCCTGCACTACCCATCAGCTTGCGCTTACGGGTGTCGTCCATTGCACGACGTTTATATTCCAACATAAGGGCCTTGTTAATCAGATCACACAAGGTCCAACATTCACAAACATACAGTTGATACTGGAGTGACTGATGCACCCCTTCCATAAAGCGTTCCACTTTTGCGGCCTCGGTGTTGACGTCATCTGGTTCATATCTCGACAGGAGGTTAAACTTCTGGAGATACTCCTTGATGGTTCCAATGCCCTGCCTTAAAGCTCGGAATTCCCGCTTCTTAATGGTCATCATTCCAGGGGGAATGTGAGCAGCACGGAATCTTTCCTTGAACATCGCCCAAGTGATAACTTGCCCTGCTCGCATGATCTGGAACCCGTCCCACCAAGCTCTGGTTGTGCCTCTGAGAGAGTGAGAAGCCTAAAGGACTTTCTTGCGATCATCGGTGCACTTGACCAGCGCGAGGAGGTTTTTGATAGTGCGAATCCAGTCATCAACATCCAATGGTTCAGTCATCTCCGTGAATATAGGAGGCGTAGTCCGCATAAACTCAGATAGAGTAGAGCGACCATTGCCATTTGTGTTTTGCGGCGGATTGTTCACCAAGACTAGCCCTTGCGACCTCCTAGACAACATGTTGAAGCGCGTCTTCTCCAACCTACGCAGCCACGACCCCGTGTTCGATCTCTCCCGTGTGATGGATCCGGTGCCCGCAGAGATCTGGAGCCCTCTCACGGACGAGGTGCGTGAGCACGTGGAGTCCCTGGTCGGGCGGTTCGTCGAGGCTACACCTTACAAGGAGAGCAGCAGCCTCGGTGCTGGGTCCTCCGGGGGCCAAGACGAGGACAACGCCTCCTCTGCTTAGGCTTTTTATCTCTTTCATGTTGCATCAAGAATAGATTGGCCCTTGTAGGGCATTAGACATTATGTAATATACTTTTTCTTTAAGTAGTGGTTGCCTCTTATGCTTGGGGAGCCTCTCTTCCTTCCGTGAGGTCCTCAACTACCCTTTGTGTGTTTCCTGTGCCCTGGATGGAGGGGTCCCGAGGCCTTCTCCCTTGACGCATGATGGGGGCCTCGGGGCGACAACCCCCTAGTGCCTCTTAGTACTTTCTCTTACTTGACTAGGTTGTAGCTTTGCGTTCCTTTGGCCATCCGATCCCACGGAGACCTCAGGGGTAGCTTCTTGGCGTGGCCTTGTGGGGGCGCTTCGAAGCCCTTGATGACGGTTGCTTGTCTGAGCCTCGCGAGGTTGGTTCCTTCATGAGGGCCTTATCCGCACAGCTTGGCAATGGACCAATCCCATGTCGCGACGTGCATCGCGGGGCCACAAGTAGGCCCCCCTGGGCTTCTCCTGGGTCTCGGGCCCAGCAATGCAGCCCGCAGACACGCACTGGCCGCATTTCATCTGGGGATGGGAATCGGGACAGAGCGATCCCTCCTTGTCGGAGAGTCGAGCACGACACATGGCGTGTGACGGGGCGTGGGGCGCTCCCGCTTCTCCATGTCGCTTTGACAACCGCTCGGTGCTGACTTAAAGTCTACGCACGATGTGGGGCCATCATTGCCCTCGTTAACCTTCTGCCCGCGGAATGCGGGCACGGACTGAACGCCCGCTTGGAGGCCCCATATAAGGGCAAGAGGAAGGGGTCTCCTACCCCAACCTCCTCGCCCTTTCTCTTTATTATTGCATGTTGTTGCCGCCGTGATGGCACCAGCAAAGAGATCATCCGCTGCTGAGAAGGAGACATCAGTGAAGAGGGGAGCGGGCGTGCGATAGCCGGTGAGGGGAAGTGGCCGTTCCCGCGCGCCCGTCTTCGCGCTCGAGGAACCTCTCGGGGGACGAGCGCGCTCGCCACCGGTGGCCCGTGCCGACCCGAGTATTCGCGGGAGGGGTTCCATTCGTGGCCACGGCGTTTGAGGCCCCCGCGGATGGGGCCAGCAGGGCGGCGCGAGCACCCGACCTCCTAAGTTATGAAGTCACTCCATCAACGTGGCCCACGAGTTCCTTGTACAAATGGAAGATAGTCCTTACACCTTGCTCCTGCTCCTAGACTCTTTCGCAGAGGAGATAGAGGAGCTTGTGCCCCTGGGCCTGTGGCTGCAACGAGATGGCTGTTGCAACGGGCCTACCTTCGTAGCGACGGAGTTCAACTCGCTCGGCTTCATGTTCTTGTGGCGCGGGTGGAAGTCATTCGCCCTTGCCTAAGGCCTACAGGAAGGGCACGTCCTCCACTTCAAGTTCTATGGGGCCGACATGCTCTTTGAGCAGGCCTTCGGAAGCGCTAGCGGTTGCGTGGATTGCTGCATGGAAGGTGATAACAACGGCAACAACAACCCCTCTCACGGTAGCGGTAGCTTTCCCCCCGGGGGGATTGCGGGCGATATCGACTCTAATGGCTCCCCGGGCGCTTAGTCTAGGAGGAGGAGGACTCCGACTGAGCATGCACGGCGAGGCGATGAGATCCCAAGTGGTGGTGCTTCGAGAGTGTGATCTTCCTTCTTTTGCATCGCCTTCTTTTTCCCGTAATGCAACATGCTAGGACCTTTGAGGCGTGTAAAAGTGGTTACATCCTTCATGCTTCAAATTGATTTGAACGCAATTCGGGTTGAAAATTAATTTCTACTTGGTACTCTTTATTGCGCTTGAACCCTTTTGAAGGTCATCGTGATGCCTCGCGGTGCTAAGGCCCAACCCCCGAGCATGGGTATGCGGGCTCCTGAAGCACGGTGCTCAGGGGCTTGCCTTCTTCACGCAAGTGGTTGTTGCTTGCAGGGCCCGCCTCGTGAGGTCCTTTGAGGGAAGTCCCGCAAGGAGGACGCCCTATCCTGACGGTGCGCACTTGTCCGCTTGCATCTAGGCATTGCGCGAGAAGTATAGGCCCCCAGGACCTAGATGAGCTGACATGCGCATGGAGTGTGCCCGAGAGCAAGAACCTAGTTCTCTAGGTTCCCAATGCCACCAGGGTAGATCAAGGCCAAGGCACCATGCCCAACCCCCATGAGCGTGAGGCCCATGATAAAGCCAACACATGCACGCCATCGGGGGGAGACATTCGTTGTCTTTCCCTCAACACGATTCATGGGGCTTCCTCTTGGTGCGCGCACGGTAAGGAGATAGAAAACCAAGGAAACTCTGTGAAACTAGAAGGACAAGACTTTCACCAAAATCCGAGGCTAACTTGTTCGCGAGCCCACAAAGGGGACGTGTGGCTGTCGTGCCCAGCACGAGTCAGCCTGGCAAGCTCATTGTCAAGTCGAAGAAAGAAAGGAATAAATGTGGTTGTCATATCTAGCATGGGTCAACCTTGAAAGAAATGTGGCTACCATATCCAGCACGGGTCAATCTAAAAAAAGAGTGCGACTTGCGAGGCGTCTTATTCGAGCATTCCCCAAGTGATATGCAAGGGGCTTCCACTAGGTCGTGGGCATATACACGGTTCGACAGTCATTCCGCCAGCGCGAACCATAGGGACTTCCACATGGGCATGGGCGGGGGACCTCCACTGAGGCCAGGATGCGGCTCATCATGGGCTTCCACCTAGTAGGCCCCCGAGATGTGCACAGCCCCAAAATTCATTATTATGTGAGAGTGTCATGGGCGGCGATTGTTGGCGAACACCCAAGGCACAAGGCTTAGGAGTTCCTAACCCGGTCTTCAGGTGCGCTCCTACGGCCCAAACTTGAGTGTCGTTCACGCCCTGCGTAGCCACATGAGCACCGTTGTGTGCCCCTACAACCCAGGCATGGGCGTCGTTCATGCCCTGTGCAACCATAAGAGCATGTCATCAAGAGAGTCGCCACGTAAGGCGACAATGCACCCATCCAGCAGAATCGCGAGCCAAGAAATGTCCCTGTTATCTGTTCATGATGGCTTGTCGAGAGGGTGCGACACTAAGGACCTTCACGAGATATCAAGCATGGGTGGCCAGCCCGCGAGCCACAACACGGTCACTTAGGTTTCTTGACGCTATGATGACAATTCTTGCATAGACGCCATGTCTATCCCCTTACCGTGGATCCATCACTGGGTGCTTGCAGGGCCGCTCCAGCCCCAAGTGGTGGCGGAACATCAGCGCTTAAAATCTAGGCAAACTACACCATACAACATCTCAAGTGAAGGTTAATAGGGTTTGCTACAGATCCAGAAAACACTCGCTCGAGGCGACGCAAAATACAAGAAATTGCCTGATTCAAACAACCCAAAAAGTCACATGTTGGGCCCCTGGGACCGGGGGTACCCAGGCCCGTCGGCATGCGGCCTCGGACACGGCGTGGCGGGGCAAGCCTGGCTCGGCCAATCGGCGAGTCCGACAAGGAGAACACTCGTGAGGGCCCGTGCCTGACGAGGTGAGCGCTTGACGATCATCGCCAACGGTCTTGGGAGGGCGTCAGTGGCGATGTTCTCCGCTGAGGCCCCCATGGAGCGGGCCCGTTGAAGATGACTCGGTAGGGTCCAACGACCCAGCCCCTTTTTGTGAGTATGGTGGGCTGCGCAGGCAGCACGGGAGTGGTGCCAGCAATGGCGTACGAGGGTCTTTTCCCCTTCTATGCTAAGTGGGTCGGGACAGCTGGGGTGCTCCCAAAGCGGCCCCTGAGGGTTTCCCGTTTGGTACAAAGAGACTAAAGCAGGAGGGCCCACGGGTGAGAGGTAATCCCAGAGACCACCAACGCGTCACGAAGAGAAGCTTTTGCACGCGAAGACCAACTTTCTCACGGAAGACTGCAGTTCTGTCCCCCTTCAAAAATGGCCATTGTGGCAACCCTTCCCGCCCATGTTTTTGGGGGAAGAGGACCAAGGCCTGTATATGGGAGAGGCCCGACCTCCATAGAAGGGATCAATACTCATCCCCGGGCTAGGGCAAGAACCCACTTGTGGACCTGTCTTCCACCTCAAGCAATCCCAACACAAGGAGGAGTAGGGTTTTACACTGCGAGGTGGCCCGATCCTGGGTAAACTGTGTGTGTGTGTTCTTGTTCATCCTCCTTAGCTCGAGCCATCAGAGAGTTGCCGTGAGATTGAGAGGTAGAACAGGGTAGGAGAGCGAGCGCACCCCAGTGTTTGAACCTTTCTGGGTCCGTGAAGCCCCGATTCAGACATTTGGCACACCGGGTAGGGGTGTGCACTGATACGTCTCCAACGTATCTATAATTTTTGATGGTTTCATGTTATTATCTTGTCAAACTTTGGACGTTTTGTATGCCTTTTATATCTCTTTTGGTACTAACTTATTAACTCAGTGCCAAGTGCCAGTTCCTGTTTTTTCCGTGTTTTTGACCCTTTTTAGAGGAGAATTTTAAACGGAGTCCAAACGGAATAAAATTCGCGGAATGATTTCTTCCATAACAGAAGACACACGGGAGACTTGAGAACCAAGGCAGGGGACCTCGGAGGAGGTCACAAGCCCACCAGGCTGGGCCTTGCAGGCTTGTGAGCTCCCCGTGGCTCCCGTGCCCTAGGTCTTCCGCCTATATATTTCCTAAAGTCCCAGAAAAAATCAGGAGATCATCGAAAGTACTTGTCCGCCGCCGCAAGCTTCTGTCTCCGCAAGATCCCATCCGGGGCACGTTCTGGTGCCCTGCCGGAGGGGGCATTCGGATACGGAGGGCTTCTTCATCAACACCATGACCTCTCCGATGATGCGTGAGAAGTTCACCATGGACCTACGGGTCCATAGCTAGTAGCTAGATGGCTTCATCTCTTTCTTGGATCTTCAATACAAAGTTCTCCATGATCTTCATGGAGATCTATCCGATGTAATCTTCTTTTGCGGTGTGTTTGTCGAGATCCGATGAATTGTGGATTTATGATCATATTATCTATCATATATATTTGAGTCTTTGCTGATTTCTTATATGCATGATTTGATATCCTTGTAAGTCTCTCCGAGTCTTGGGTTTTGTTTGGCCAACTAGATCTATGATTCTTGCAATGGGAGAAGTGCTTGGTTTTGGGTTCTACCATGTGGTGACCTTTCCCCGTTACAGTAGGGGCAGCAAGGCACACATTAAGTAGTTGCCATCAAGGGTAACAAGATGTGCTCTGTCGTCGATATGAGATTGTCCATATACATCTTGTCATCTTGCTAAAGGCGTTAGTCTGTTCTTTTTGACTTAATACACTAGATGCATGCTGGATAGCGGTCGATGTGTGGAGTAATAGTAGTAGATGCAGACAGTATCGGTCTACTTGTTTTGGACGTGATGCCTATAGATATAATCATTGCCATAGATATCATCACGACTTTGCGCGGTTCTATCAATTGCTCGACAGTAATTTGTTCACCCACCGTCTACTTGCTTTCATGAGAGAAGCCACTAGTAAACACTACGGCCCCCGGGTCTATTCACATCTATCGTTTCCACTTTCGCTTTTACTTTGCTTTGTTACTTTGTTGCTTTCAGTTCTCACTTGGCGAACAATCTATAAGGGATTGACAACCCCTTCATATCGTTGGGAGCAAGCTTTTGTGTTTGTGCAGGATCTTGTGATACTCCTCCACTGGATCGATACCTTGGTTCTCAAACTGAGGGAAATACTTCCCACCGCTGTGCTACATCACCCTTTCCGCTTCGAGGGAACACCAACGCAAGGCTCCAAGTCCACGGGGGAAATCCTTTGCATATTTGCCTAGGAAGTCCCTTAAGGCGTAGCCGTAGCACAAGGATTCCTGGTGCCGTCGACACGACTATTCCTGGCGCCGTTACCAGGGAAGCACAGCTGACATCAAGCCGTTGGTGGTCCTCCTGTCGGGCGGGTTCGCCTCAGTTCTTGGCCACCTCACGCTCGACACCCCGAGGAGCAACATGGCAAGTTGGGCCGTGCGCTCCCAGGGCCCGGTCGGTGCCTCGGCGTGGGCTATGTTCCCATGGGCCTCATCAGGCCGTGCGAGGAGGTGGAAGCCCCCCGAAAGGCGGCGCCTGGATGCCCCCAGTGGGCTCACGCGGCGCCTCTAAGGCGTGGTTACCCTGAAAAGTCCAGCACTCAGGATTTGTCATACCAAACAAGACACGCGAGAAGAAGCGACAGCGGTGGTGCACTTACTCGTCACCAACGGCCCAGCGCCATCGCCTGAAGATGTCGCGTGCGCCTCGTTGCCAAAGGTGCCCTTTCCGGTTGCAATTGAACGACAAGGGGGAGAACGGAGGCGGCGTTCGCGCAGGGATGGAGCGGCATGGAAGCGGTAAGAAGGAAGAAGCAATGTGGTGGGCCACCCTCGGGGGGTCATTTATAGCCATGATCACGGTACCCGAGGCATCGTGGGAGGAGTGGCAATGTCCACCCATCGTGCGTCATGCCGTGCGGTTGCCCTATGCGCGGTTACGTCTTGCGTCGCCTCGTTCCCCCAACTGGACGTCTTTGAGGGAAAAACGACACGGATAAGTGGCATTGATCGGGAGCAATGATGGCAGGCGCGACACACGTGCTCCGCCCCTGCCCACATGGGGCGTTTCCCGAAGCGTCGCGTGAAGGAAGGGCCCCATTTCGCATCGGTTGTCATGCATCGAGCCTAGCCCGCACGCGATTAGGGACCGCATCACCTCGCCTCTCCCATTGGGAGGAGTCATGCCTGACGCGTGCCTGGGGGATACTAGTAGGCCCCTCGGACTGGGGGTACCCATGCCCGTCTGCGTGCGTCCCCGGACACAGTGCGATAGGGCAAGCCTGGCTCGACCCATCAGCAAGCCCGACAAGGAGAACCCTCGCGAGGGCCCGTACCTCACGAGCTGAGTGCTTGAAGATCATCGGGAAGGTCCTCACGAGGGCGTCAGTCGCGAGGTTCTCCCGTGAGGACCTCGTGGAGCGGTCCCGTCAAGGATGCCTCGGTAGGGTCCAACGACCCAACCCCTTCTCGTAAGTACGGTGGGCCACAATGGCGTACGAGGGTCTTTTCCCCTTCTATGCTAAGTGGGTCTGGATAGGTGGGTGCTCGCAAAGCGGCCCCGAGGGTTTCCCGTTCGGTGCAAGGAGACTAAAGCAGGAGGGCCTACGGAACGGAGGTCATCCCCGAGCCCGCCAACGCGTCACAAAGGGAAGATTTTGCAGGCTAAGTGGACCTTTCTCAGGGCAGACTGCAGTCATGCCCCCTTCAAAAATGGTCGTTGTCGCAACCCTTCCCGCCCATGTTTTCGGGGGAAGAGTACCAACACATGTATATAGGAGAGGCCCGGCTTCGTAGAAGGGGGTCGATCCTCATCCTCGGTCTAGGGCAAGAACCCACCTGTGTACCAATCTTCCACATCAAGAAATCCCAAAACAAGCAGGAGTAGGGTTTTACAGTGCAAGGTGGCCCGAACCTAGGTAAACTGTGTGTGTATTCTTGTTCATCCTCCTTAGCTTGAGCCATCGGAGAGTCGCTGTGAGATTGAGAGGCAGAACAGAGTAGGAGGCTGAGCGCAGCCGAGTGCTCGATCCTTTCTGGGTCCACGGAGCCCGATTCCGAAATCATGTGGCGGCCATGCTGGCATGGTAGCATCACGCCACTCAAGGAGGCATGCTGCCGAAGCAGGGGAGGGCGGTTAGCTCCGGAGGCTTCAACACCCCACGAAGATGGCTCCTCAGGCCTTAAGGGCCCGCGTGATCCTGACACCCCACGAGGCATGCACATCTCGCATCTCTTGCAGCTTCCGGGTCTCCTAAGCGGCGAAATCCCGTGTCCCTGGCACACGACACCGCACTTCTAGCCCGTGGGAGCGCGGGTTGTGGTTCTCCACCACACGGTTCCTGAGAGGCCATACGTCGTTCTACTAGGCCAGGCGACTCCCGAGATGGAGGCCTAGAACCAGGCCCTTCATGGGCGTTGGGCATAGCCACCTATGAAGGAGGGAGGTGGGCGCCAGTTGGACGCGTGAGGCGTGCTGTAGGATCGAAAGTATGTCTAGAGGGGGGTGGTTAGACTACTTGACAAGATAAAAACTTAGCCTTTTTCCCAATTTTAGTTGTGGGCCAGTTTTAGCAATTTTGGAAGTCAAGTACAGCCTACACATGCAGTTCTAAGAGTATAGCAGCGAAATGTAAAACATGCATGTGTAAAGTAAAGGAGTTAGGTAGGGAGATCAAACGCATGAGGTTGACACGACAATTATTGGCATGGTTCTGATAGGTGGCGCTATCGTATGTCCATGTTAGTGGAGACTTCAACCGACGGAGGGTAACGGCTGTGAAAGTCCACGGAGGGCTCCACCCACAAGGGGTCCACAGAGAAGCGACCTTGTCTATTCCACCATGACTTCCGCCCATGAAGGACTAGCCTTACTCACGGTAGATCTTCACGAAGTAGGTGATCTCCTTGCCCTTACAAACAACTTGGTTCAACTCCACAACACGAAGTAGGAGGCTCCCAAGCGATATCTAACCAATCTCGCAGGCACCACCCTCCAAAAGGTAATAGATGTGGTAGAACGATGAACTCCTTGCTCTTTTGCTTCTAAAGATAGTCTCCTCAACACAAAGTCACTCTCTCACAGAATATGCATGGGTAGGAGAGATTGAGTTGGTGGAAAGCAACTCGGGGAGGCTAGAGATCAAGTTTCAAATGATTGGATTGGAATATCTTGGTCTCAACACATGACTAGGTGTCTCTCTAAAAAAATATGGATTTGGCAATGAAGTGTGTTTCTGAGTGCTTCTCTCTCGAATGATAGGAGGGTGAAGGGGTATATATAGGATGTCCCCAAAATCCAACCGTTACACCTAAAGTGACAAAATCGGTGACACCAAAGTCATGAACTCAGTGGTACCGACTTGCACTAAAGACAACAACTTTTGAATCTCGGTGGAACCGATATACACAACTCGGTGACACTGAAAAGGTGGCTAACGGTCAGATGACACAACTCGGTGACACTGAAAAGGTGGCTAACGGTCAGATGACACAACTCGGTGACACCAATACTCAAACTCGGAAATTCCTATTTTGTGTACCGAGGCAACAGAAAGTTCGTCACCTCAACTCGGCACTACCGATACATTTTCGGTTGCACCGATTTGGTGGCTTTGGCTAGGGTTCTATCTGAGATGAAAATCGGTAGGGCCGAAATGAGGAAGTTGGTGGCACCGATTTTCAGTATGTGGTTTTGGATAGAATGGTTATGTGGGGAAAATGGTGAGTATTTTTGGTGTCTATCTCTGAGCATTAGAGCAACCAGTTCATTTTAATACCTCAACCCCTTTTAACAGTATTGTCTTTCCTATGGACTCAAAAGTGATTTCTCACAAATGTAAAATGAAGAGTCTTCTTTCTTGAAGCTTGGGCCAATTTTATTCCTTTCTTGCATCAAGGGGCATCTCCATATAAGCCTTTAGCCAATGCATTTTTTGAACTTTTCTGAAATATACTTGGATAAACATAGTAGTCCAATGATGCATATGTTGTGATCAATTACTGAAACCACCCTAGGGATCAATTGTGCTTTCAGTCTCCCCCTTTTTGGTAATTGATGACAACATATAGATGAAAGCTTTGGCAAAAGATATAATCAATTATTAGCATCGACGCTTTGAGAGGTATGTGAAAAGCAAGAGCTCCCCCTAAATTTGTGTATTATTTGTAATTTGTGTTTGAATGTGAATGCACAATCAATTAGGATCATGGGCCACTCTTCCATGTCACATACATCTTGGTGGTGCGCTTACATGATAAGAATGAATAGTAATGCACATGACACCAAAAAGGTAAGTGAATAATCATCACATAGATAGCTAAAAGATAATAATGTAGCATCAACCAAGCAAAGCGTATGATCAAACACAGGAACAAGTATAATGTCATCCAAAAGACCAAAGTTTTTAAAAACCAAATGAGTGCAAATAAAGTCAAAAGCTCTCTCTCATGAAGCCCTATGTTCTATACATTTCTCCCCCTTTGGCAACAAGTTATCAAAAAGTTCAAAAAGTATAGAGCTAATCGTATCTCTCGGCAGCTGATGAAGGAGTTGACAGAAGAGCATCCATGAAAGCTTTTGTTGAATGGTCTCGAGCTGGAGGAGTGGATACTGGAGGTGCTGGAGCTGGGGCTGAATATGGAGGTGCAGATGCGTGAGCTGATGAAGTTGGTCTTGCTTCCGATACTAGCATAGCTGCTGACCTAGGCTTGGTACTGAACTGAGTGGTAGTGCAAGGAGGCGACTCTTCATCATCACTAGTAGAACTGAGTGTTTTAACACCGTCAACTTCATGCTTGAGCTGATCAACACTAGCAGATATCTTAGTCACTTTGACAACCAAATCATGGAACTTTGTTTCCACGATCCTGTTCAAACTCTTATAATTTTGCAGAATCTTCGAGATCTTCTTCTTCATTCCTTGGACAGAGCTAACTAGAAAATCCATTTGCTCAGCTTGAGTTCTGAGCTATGGAACTGGTGGTGGCACATTTCTAGCAGCTTCAGCTTCTGCTGCCTCTGCTGCTATTCTAGCTTCAGTTGAGCTGGGATCATTGTCATTCATCACCACTTCATTGTCTTCAAATTCTGGTTGAAGGGGAAAATGGGGACGATCAAGTAGATATGCATGCTTGCCTAGCTTGGCATTGATAAGCATCTAAATGTATGGGGCATATCCACAAGACCTTTTCTGATCAGTAGCAATCCTTCGGATAGTCTCTACTATCAAGTCCATCACTCTGAATCTAGTGTGAGTGTCCATATGGTGCAACAAGTTGAGGGAGTGACCTCTAAGAATTTTCTCATCGCCTGATTTAGGCATCAAGGTGTGTCTCAGAATGTTATTGGTTGTAGGTATCCCTGTTTGTAAGAAGTACACTCAGCGCATCTTGTGAGTTGCCAAAAACTTGCGAGGAATTGGCTTGTACATGTTGGACATGAAGTTGTGACTCATCTTGTATTCAGAGTATACATCAACATCACTCTCTTTATGCTTAGGGGAACCAATGATAGTGGCCCACTTATCAACAGTTGACTTATACTTGTGATCATCACTCATCCAGACAATAGAGCCATCACCATATAAATGAAGAGTTGAATAGAATTTCATGATAAGTTGATCATTCCATAGGGTCATCTCTTTTCCAACAAAATCTTCAATGTCCACAGACTTGAAATTATCTTGCACATGGGGAAAGAAAATTGTGTTGGCTTTGATGTAAGCCCAGTCAACATATCTCATATCACTAACAGCTGGACTTCTTTCATACAGAACAGTCTCAAAGATATCTTGTTGTCCCTTTGTGTGAAACCTTGGATCAACAATAGTTCTTCTCCTTATGGCATATGCATCTGCACCTCTCCATTTCCTCAATCCTGCATCTTTCCTCTTCTTTGTATCTTCAGCTACTAGATGAGCAGCTGTGCAGTGGCAGATTGGGTCTGAGCTTTCTAAGAATAGGTGCATTCTCTTCTTCTTCCTCTGCAGTAAAGGTACTGGAAGCAGGACCTTTGTTCTTGGCAGTTGTAGGAATGTCCTTTGTACTCCTTTTGGAAGCTACAGCCTTTTTAGCCTTAGAAGCAGTCTTAGGAGCAGATTTCTTGGGCATAGCATCAACCATGAGCTTCTTCTTCTGAGTAGGAGGAGGAGGGGCATCAGCTGGGATCTCATCTTCTCCAGCAGCATATTTTGGGTTCTCATACATGGAAGTAGGTCTTCCAACAACATGAATCACCCTCTTCTTGGCTCTCTTCACCCCAGCCTTCTTAGGAGGATTGTCAAGGGAAAGTGTCATCCATTGCCTTGCAAATTCATGGGCTCTAACATCAACAGGCTTCAAAGTTGTTAGAATCACGATTCTGAATCAGATCGGAGCTTCATTGCTAGGATCGTGAATCATAGAATCATAACTATCAGGATCGTATAAACTTAGATTCTATGAGAAAAATCATAGAACCGGAGAGCCTAATTTGGATTGTAAGATCGTAAGATCCTAAGACTTGAGTCGCGATTGTGACAACTTTTGCAGGCTTAGCGTACTCTTTCCTAACAGTCTTCTTGACACGAGCTTTCTCTTTCAGCTTCTCAGGAGCTGAAGTTGCCTCTGGCACAAAATTTGAGTCCTCTTCATCTGAGTTAAGCTTATTTCTGGTCCTTGTAGCAGACTTGGGCAAGCTATGAGAACTGGGGGCGCCTGGATTAGAAGGTGACCTCTCAGGACTTGTGCCTAAGTCCATCTCAACACTGTCCTTAGTGAAGTTGTTCTGGCTGTCCTCAAATCCTGACATCCTGACAAACAAACCAGAAAAGCAACCAACAGACCAACACACAAGCAACCATGTGAAATAGATATAGAACAGTAGAAGGATTGAGCATCACAAAACACAGAAGGTTTTCAAAAATTTGAACAAAGAAATCCTTAGTTTTAGCTTTCTGCATATCAAATTTCAGTAGCACCGAGTCTGAATGTTTGGGGTCACCAAGACAGATGAACTTCTTCACAAAGACTTGGCAATCACTTTGTGGATCCGAATGTGATCACTTGGTCTCACCGAGTTCTTTCTCAGGAACCCTAGACTCAAAATGGGCTGAACCGACTTCTGCGATTCGATGTCACCGAGATGTGTTCTGCGGACGGCTAACCCTAAAAATCTTTTCTTCGCTGATCTATGAGAACTTCTTGTGGAGAGGAGGGTTTGCACATGGTCGATTTGAGATAAAGATTTCTAATGCGCATGAGTCGGATCAATGGAGCGCAAGAGGAGATCGGAACCATACCCTAGCTTGGTGGCGGTCCAACTACAGCGGTGATGGCGGTGAAGATTCCATCGTCGGCGGTGAATCCCAATAGCGGAGGTGCTCGGGGATGCAATGGCCACAACCAGGGGTCCTTCAACGGCAGCTTAGGGTTTGGGAACAAAATGTTTCAGGAGTTAATTTCAAAATGTCTAGTCCGCAAGGTTATATACCTGTCGCTGTCGGTGTCACCGAGATTACAAAATCGGTGTCACCGAGTTCCTCTGGTGTCAGCTGACAAGGAAACTCGGTTTAACCGAGTTGGTGATTTCAGTGGTACCAAGATTGAAAATCCAGATCAACTTTGGAATTCGGTGGAACCAAGATTGTGGTGTTGGTTACATCGAAATTCACAAAGAGATTTGGAAGGCACCCTTTGACGATACTAAACTTCGAGTGCGGAGTGCTCTGCTGCCTCTTGAGCTTGCGTTGGTTTTTCCCTTGAAGAGGAAAGGGTGATGCAGCTCAGGAGCAGTAAGTATTTCCCTCAGTTTGAGAACCAAGGTATCAATCTAGTAAGAGAATCAAGCCAAGTGTCCAGAGTACCTTCACAAACACAAACAAGCTTGCACCCAACGCTATAAAGGGGTTGTCAATCCCTTCAAGATTGATTGCAAAGTGAGATCTGAAGGCGGAAAGTGCAACGAAGTAAAAGTGTAAGGCTGAAAATATGATGTGAAGTAGACCCGGGGGCCATAGTGTTCACTAGAGGCTTCTCTCAAAATAGCAAATATTACGGTGGGTGAACAAATTACTATCGAGCAATTGATAGAACCGCGCAAAGTCATGACGATATCTAAGGCAATGATCATACATATAGGCATCACATCCGAGACAAGTAGACCGATACTTTCTATATCTACTACTATTACTCCACACATCAACCGCTATCCAGCATGCATCTAGTGTATTGAATTCATGACGAACAGAGTAACGCCTTAATCAAGATGACATGATGTAGAGGGATAAAGTCAAACCAATGATGTAAACCCCATCTTTTTACCCTTGATGGCAAGAACACGATGCGTGCCTCGCTACCCCTTTTGTCACTAGGTGAGATCACCGCACGGTATGAACCCAAAACCAAGCACTTCTCCCATTGCAAGAATCATAGATCAAGTTGGCCAAACAACACCCACAACTCGAAAAGAATTACAAGGATATGAAATCATGCATATAAGAGATCAGAAGAAACTCAAATAGGATTCATAGATAATCTGATCATAAATCCACAATTCATCGGATTTCAATAAACACACCGCAAAAGAAGATTACATCGGATAGATCTCCATGAAGATCATGGAGAACTTTGTATTGAAGATCCAAGAGAGAGAAGAAGCCATCTAGCTACTAGCTATGGACCCGAAGGTCTATGGTGAACTACTCACGCATCATCGGAGAGGTCATGGTGTTGATGAAGAAGCCCTCCGTATCCGAATCCCCCTTCGGCAGGGCACCAGAACGTGCCCCAGATGGGATCTTGCTGAGACAGAAGCTTGCGGCGGCGGAAAAGTATTTTCGTGGATCTCTCGCGCAGTTTTGGATTTTTCAGGAATTTATAGGCGGAAGAGGTAGGGCAGACGAGCCACAGGGGGCCCACAAGCCTGCTAGGCGCTGGCCCCCTGGCCGTGCCTAGGGGGCTTGTGGCCTCCCCTGGTGGCCTCTGCCTTGGTTCTCACGTCCCTGGCGTATCTTCTGTTCCGGAAAAAATCTTTTCAGAAGTTTTATTCCGTTTGGACACTGTTTAAAATTCTCCTGTGAGAGGGGTCAAAAACACGGAAAAAACAGGACTGGCACTTGGCACTGAGTTAATAAGTTAGTCCCAAAGAAGATATAAATTGCATACAAAACATACAAAGTTTGACAAGATAATAGCATGGAACCAACAAAAAATATAGATACGTTGGGGACGTATCAAGCATCCCCAATCTTAACTCCTGCTCGTCCTCGAGTAGGGAAGTGATAAAGACAGAATTTTTGATGTGGAATGCTACCTAGCATAGTTGTCCATTGTAACTTCTATCATGTGACATGAATGTTCAGATCCGTAAGATTCAAAACAATAGTTTGCTATTGACATGAAAACAATAATACTTCAAGCAAACTAGCAAGGTAATCATGAACTTTGGAAACAACAAGACCAACGAAAGTTATCCCTACAAAATCATATAGTCTGGCTATGCTCCATCATCCACACACAACTAATTTAAATCATGCACAACCCCGGTATTGGCCAAGTAATTGTTTTTGCACTCTTATTTTCTCAAACCTTTTTCAACTCTCACGCAATACATGAGCGTGAGCCATGGATATAGCATTATAGGTGGAATAGAGTGTGGTGGAGGTTGTGAGACAAAAAGGAGGAGATGGTCACATTGACTCGGCGTATCAAAGGGCTATGGAGATGCCCATTAATAGATGTCAATGTGAATGAGTAGGGATTGCCATACAAAGGATGCACTAGAGCAATAAGTATGTGAAAGCTCAAAAGGAGAACTAGTGGGTGTGCATCCAACTTGCTTCCTCACGAAGACCTAGGGCAATTTTGAGGAAGCCCATCATTTGAATATACAAGCCAAGTTATATAATGAAGATTCCCACAAGCATATGGTGGTGACAAAACGAGAGGCTCTCAATCATGAAGAACATGGTGCTTATTATGAAGCACAAGTGTGGAAAGAGATAGTATCATTGTCCCTTCTCTCTTTTTCTCTCTTTTTTGTTTGGGCTCTTTGGCCTCTTTCCATATCTCTCTCTCTTTTTTGTGTGGGCAACTTTGGCCTCTTTTTTTTATTTCCTCACATGGGATAATTCTCTAATAATGATGATCATCAAACTTTTATTTACTCACAGATCAAAGCTTAGAACGATGATGACTCTATAGGAAATGCCTCCGGCAGTGTACCGGGATGTGCAACGATCTAGCTCGGCGTATGACGTTGAAACATCTCGCTAGCTATCTTACGATCATGCAATGGCAATATGAGAGTGACGACACAAGTCATGATACAGAACGGTGGGAGTTGCAGGCAATATATCTCGGAATGGCTATGAAAATGCCATAGTAGGTAGGTATGGTGCCTGTTTTGAGGAAGGCATATGGTGGGTTTGTGCAGCAGCGAAAATTGCGCGGCACTAGAGAGACTAGCAATGGTGGAAGGTGAAAGTGCATCTATACCATGAACTCACATTAGTCATGAAGAACTCACATACTTATTGCGGAAGTTTTTATTAGTAATCGAAACAAAGTGCTAAACGCATACTCCTAGGGGAAGGGTTGGCAGGTGTAAAGCATCGCGCAATCCCGACCGCAACACAAAGGATGACAATCAGTAGATCAATTATGCTCCGACTTCCTAACATAGCGGTTCACCATACGTGCATGTTATGGGAATCACTAACTTCAACACAAGTATTTCTAGATTCACAACAACCTACTAACATAACTCTTAATATTACCGAATCCACGTCTCAAAACTAATTGAGAGGAATCAAACTTCTCTTTATACTCAATGCACATGAAGATGGAAGTTTTATTGTATCCTCTTTGGGTACCTATCACCTTTGGGACTACTTTCATAGCACAAGCCAACTACCAAGTTACGCACCCCCGTGCTCTAAAACATCTAAGTCGAGCACATAGAGCAAAAGTGTCTAGCTCAAAAGATATAAGTAAAGCACAAAGAGTATTCTAGCAAATTCATGATGAGTGCATGTCTCTCTCAAAAGGTGTGCAGAAAGGATGATTGTGACACAACAAAAAAAATACTCCTACGATACAAGACGCTCCAAGCAAAACACATATCATGTGGTGAATAAAAATATAGCTCCAAGTAATGTTACCGATGGATTGAAGACGAAAGAGGGGATGCCTTCCCGGTGCATCCCCAAGCTTAGGCTTTTTGGTGTCCTTGAATTTGGCTTGGGATGCCTTGGGCATCCCCAAGCTTGAGCTTTTTCCACTCTTTATCCCTTTGTCCATGAGAACATCACCCAAAACTTGAAAACTTCACAACACAAAACTTAAACATAAACTCGTGATATCATTAGCACAAGAAAACAAACTACCACCCCTTTAGGTACTGTAGAAATCTTGATTTCTATTTATATTGGTGTTAGATTACTGTATTCTCACTTTTCCATGGCTAGTACCCCCCCCCCCCGATACTATCTGTAGTTTCATCAAAACAAGCAACCAGCACAACAAAAAGAGAATTTGTCAAAAACAGACCAGTGTGTAGAAATCTGTATACTTCGTATACTTCTGGTACCTCAAACATTCTAAAAACTTACGAAAGACTGTGCAAAAGGCATATCAACCATAAGCAAAAAGAATCAACTCAAAATCTCTTTCTGGATAAAAATGAAAAATAATTTCGTGAGCGAAAAGTTTCTGTGTTTTTCCAACAGGATCAAACAACCAACACCAAACTAGTCATAAAGGTTTTGCTTGGCTCAAACACAAAAAGAAACACAAAAGACACAATCATAACAGAATTATGATGGTGTGGACGCAAAACAGAAAGAAAAAGATAAATTCATTGGGTTGCCTCGCAACAAGCGCTATTGTTTAACGCCCTTAGCTATGCATTGATAATTCAATGATGCTCGCATAAAAGATAGCAATCGGACACGAAGAGAGCATCATGAAACATGTGAATATCACATCTAAGTCTAACATACTTCCTATGCATAGGCATTTTATAGGAAAACAAATTGTCAAGACAACCAATAGTTACCATATGCAAGGAAGAAGAAAGAGACAATATCAATCTCAACATAACGAGAGGTAGTTCAACCAATGCCTTGCTGGAATGGCGTTTCCCTCCTCCCACCTCCCACGGCGGCGACCCAATAGCGATCTGGAACTCTAGCCGGTATATCCTCCATCCTCGCCACTCTTCTGCTCAGGTGAACCTTCCCGACCCTCCTCTCGTGGTCGTGCATGGCCTGCATGGGTGGTTCTACGTTGGATCTGGATTTCTCGCACGGTTTGGCTTTCTCTAATGAGGTTTATCGCCATTCGGGTATTACGGTGCACCCTATGAAGCACCATCGCCCTTTCATCATGGTGATTTCCTTTGGTCGTCATGTGTTCCGGCTTTCGCCTGACACAGTCGCTGCAGCTCTGGAATCGGTGATTGGAGGATCGGCTATTGAGTTTCGTGTCTCTCAATTCACAGATTCGGTTTTCTCCTTCAAGGTCTCCTGCATGCAAGTTGGTTTTCATATTCTAGATTTGCGTTCTTTCAAGTGTTCAAGTTTTAAGTGCTTCTTCCATCTATGGGGACATGGAGGTCCTAGTTGGCGTCGGGAATTTGCTCTGTGGAAGAAGCAATGTGATGCTGAGTGGATTATTGTGAGCCCTTCTAAGAGGAGAGCCTCTTTAGGTCTGATGGCCATGCATTCCAGACCTCTCAAGTCTTCTCTTAAATCTGGATCTTCTATTCGTAAGAAGCTGACTTTTGCATCCCTTCAGCAATATGAGGTTTGCAAGGGTTACAGATATCCTGTTTCCCATGATGAGTTAGTCACGCTTGAATAGGCTGGTTATTCGGTGCCTACCCCTGAACGTGTCATCATCTCCGCACCACCGCCGGCGGAACTCCGGTGGACGACAGCCATGCCACATATTACGTTTGGGACAGTTTCTTGCCAAGTTTCATCGCCCGGATCTTCCGGCGAGGATTTTCAAACTGCCAAATTAATCGGCACTTCTCCCGTGCAACAAGGAGCTACATCTGATCCAGCCGAGATTCAGGGTATTTCGAATGATGAGAATCAATTTTCGGTGGCAAGTTTGGATTCTGGGCCAATTTCCTCTCTCATTAATGAGCCTGCTGAGGTTATTTCTTTCTCTGGGCCCGAGCCTAATTGCCCGATGGATATTCCTTCCTCTCAGGAGGCCCATCTAGCCTTTGACGAACTCATTAATAGCATGGTTGAGGATATCTTCTCTTGCTCTATTTGCAATGCTCGGGGCCATCTAGCTGCGAACTGTACGGCTTCGCCTGGATGCTCTGACAACACGGTGGGCCATGCACGATCTAGAGGAGCCTCTTTTATGCGTCATAATTGTCTTACTTGGAACTGTAAGAGACCCACCACCTCCCCTGTCGCTGATATCTCGGGAACTGCTGATACTCTCGGCAAAACAGCAACCCCTGCGACACAGTTCGGTCCTGTCTCATCGCCGTCGCCTCCTCGAACCCCCTCTGAGACACCACCGGTCACTCCGCCACCGCCTCCCGCAATGGCGAACTTTGAGCTTGATCCCGAGTTCTTCCTCCCGCCTGGTCACAATATCATCGATGGAGGACCCGACCGGCTGCCTCGGACCTACACCATGCCTGCGGTCCCCATCACCAGACGTCATGAGCGCTTTGTCATCGCTGACGTCCACCCAGCGCCACCGGCTGAAGATGTGATTCAGGTACGGCAAGAAGTTGCTGCTCTTCTTCTGCATCAAGGGTTGCATGTTCGGTCTGCTCAACCTTGGATTGAGGGTGTTGGATTGTCTGAGCTCCGAGACGCCGCAGAGAGCTATGCTGCAGTCCACATGGTTCCGCAGCCACTTGCTCATAACTCTAGTGTGCGCTTCATGCGTCATGATCAGGGTCTTGGGTTCCGTGGCCAAGAGGTTTTTCGTCAGGGCTGCCTCATGCTTTTGGGGGTCCCGTTGGATTTCCGTAATACTGAAGATCTCCGGGCTGCTGTCAACACCTTTGGGGAGTTTCACCATTGGGTCAGTGATGATCCATATTTGGTTCGCTCTATTGTGTTTGCTGCATTCCTAGAGGACCGGCTGGTACCTCGCAGTATCAACTTTTCTGAATATGCTGCTTGGGGTGGCGCCAAGGTTTCATGGTCTGCTCCAGTGTACATTCTCGGTGCGGTGGCTGAGGAGATTCTACCTAATGATGAGGATCCCATGCCCCTCAATGGCAACCCTCATCCGCTCCCTGCACATCTTGTTCATGATAATCTGCAATTTGCTCTGCCCCCATATCCTGCACTGGGCTGGAATGCGGTATCGCTGGCACCTGGAGACCGAGGGCCTGCTGCTGGTGCTGCTGATGACGGAGGCTGGGGACAGCCGCCTGCTGCTGATGATGATGGAGGCTGGGGTCAGCCGCCTGCTGCTGCTGATGGAGGAGGCTGGGGTCAGCCACCTGCTGCTGCTGATGGAGGAGGTTGGGAACCCGAAGTGGCCCCGGCAGCACCTGCTGCTGATCCTGTTCAGGACCAAGAATCTATGGTGATTGATCAGCCGAGTCCCTCTTCTTCGGATTCGGTTCACGAGTTGGTGGACCTTGACAATCTGCCGCAGGGTGACATGGAGGCGGAACCTGCTGCTCAAGAACACTGCTGGCTGATCCTGACGCCCCTGATGCTGATGCTCCTGATGCTAACTTACCAATGGCTGCCCTGGACAATGATGCTGAGCCAGAGGATGAGGTGCCTGTGTTGGAAGAGGTGCATGATGAAAATCCTCTAGCGATTGTTCTCTACAAACCCCCTCCACCCACTCAGATTGGCAACCTCTTTGTTGGGGCTGCTAGGGTTATGTTTGGGCCTCCTCTGCCGCCTGTAATGTCCTGGGCACGCACCTTTGATGCTCTTATGGGGCCCGCTGCTGCTATGCACGTACCTCGTCAACTACAAGTGCCAATTCTCGAGCCCATTATGATCCCCAAGCGATCCTGGGACCTGGCTTTCGACACTGACGCTCCAGGACCTTCCCTGTCGGAGCCTGCTAGTGCCTCTCTCCCACTGCAGGAGGTAATCCCCCTTAGTCCTTCTTCATCATCAGAAGACTTATCTTTTCGTTCTCCTGCTCCATCCAAGAAGGGGACCCGCAAGAAAGCCACTCCAGTTGTTGACTCCTCGGTACGACGGTGTACTCGCGGCTCCATCAAGCGTGACGGCTTCAAGCCAATCCTGCAAGAGCTGCCTACACATGTCCCCAAGAAGAGGAAGCCCAAGGCCAAGCCAATGTCCTCTACATCACAGGAGACTGAGGATGCTCAAGTACCTCCTGCCACTCCTATCCCAGTGATTCAGGAGGTGGGGCAGACACTCGGCATAGCCCCTGAGAAGCTCACGTTGGATCGACTTATGGAAGATCCTGCTGATTCTGCGCCATCGTCTTCTGATGTTTAATCCATCTATGTTTATCTGTTACTATACTGGTCCTATGTACCGTCGAACTTCTGCTTGCGCTTTCTTTTGGTTTTCGGAACCTTGGTTGCAATGGCTATTACATAGCCTTGCTTTTGCTATATATATGATCTGCAATGGATAGTCGTCCCACGAGAAATTGGCGTGTGCTGTGTTGGAATGTGCGTGGCCTAAATTCGGATCATAGGCAGCAGGCGGTCCGTAACAAGATTGATGAGAGCCTAGCTGCTGTGGTCTGCTTGCAAGAAACAAAAATGCAGTCCATTGAGTTTCGCGCAGTTAAAGGTTTCTGCCCCAAACGCTTTGATCAGTTTGCTTACTCTCCTTCCAGGGGTGCATCAGGAGGGCTTATCACCCTTTGGAACTCTTCCATTCTCATTGATCAATTAGTGGAATGCACACCATACGGATTGATCATCTCATTTACCTCAAATCACACGGGTGAATCATGGACTTCAGTTAATGTCTATGGGCCATGCCAAGGAGAGGCTCCAGATCTTTTTGTGAGCTGGCTTTACAATCTTGATATTCCCACTGGGGCTAATTGGCTGCTTCTTGGAGTTTTTAATTTCATTAGATCTCCTGTCAACAGAAACCTTCCTGGGGCTGATGTGAATGACATGTTCATTTTCAATGAAATTATTGGGCATCTCGGATTGCTGGAACTTCCCATTAAAGGTCGATCTTACACTTGGTCCAATATGCAGGATACCCCTCTTCTGGAGCAGCTTGACTGGTTTTTTACATCAACCAACTGGATTTCCTCATATCCTCTTACTCAAGTGCTACCCCTGGCAAAGACTGCTTCTGATCATGTTCCTTGTGTGTTCACTATTAACACTTCCATCCCTAAATGCAACCTATTTCGCTTTGAAAATTACTGGGTTGAAATGGAGGGCTTCATGGAATGTGTACAGCAATCCTGGCTCATCCCTTCAAGAAAGACACACATTTCTATTGTTATTATGGATAAGATGAAGCATCTTCGGCAGGCTTTGAAGAAATGGCAGACGTCCCTGTCACAGTTAAAAACTTTTATTTCCAGATGTAATCAAGTGGTGCTATGCTTGGATGAGCTTGAGGAGTTGAGGTCACTTTTCAGACCAGAAGCTAACTTCAGGAAAATTGTCAAATTACATTTGGAACATCTTCTGCATCTTCAGTGCTTGTACTCGAAGAACAGAGCCACTAACAGATTTGTTAAGGTTGGTGAGGAGAACACTAAGTTCTTCCATGCTATGGCCACTGAGAGATATAGGAGGAATTCCATTGCATCCCTCAAGCTAAATGATGGTTCTACCATCTCTGATCATGATCAAATTGCTGCATGTTTTTGGGCATCTTTTAAGGATAGAATGGGAACTTCTCTTGGAATTAACATGATATTTGACTTACAATCCCTGCTGACTGAGGTGGAGGGTCTAGACATTCTCACAGAATCCTTTTCCAAGTCTGAAATGGACAAGACTGTGCAGAATATGCCCATTGACAAAGCTCCAAGGCCTGATGGTTTCAATGGTCTTTTTTTCAAAAAATGCTGGCACATTATCTCCCCTGAGTTTTACCAACTTGCTGCCGATTTCCATGCTGGAGAGGCCCAGCTTGTAAACATGAATTCTTCTTATATTACACTCATTCCAAAGAAGAGATCACCTAAACATGTGGGAGATTACAGACCAATATCACTGACTGGAATGGGCCTCAAATTTCTGTTAAAAATGCTTGCTAACAGGCTACAGTTGCAGATTGTGAAGTTTCTTCACAAGAATCAGTATGGTTTTATCAAATCTAGGACCATTCAAGATTGTGTGGGATGGACTCTTGAGTACCTGCACCAATGTCATCAATCCAAGAAGCCTATAGTTATTCCGAAGCTGGATTTTGAAAAGGCATTTGATTCTGTGGAGCATGAGTTCATCTTCTAGATTCTTAAGCACAAGGGCTTCAATGCCAGATGGATCCTTTGGGTTAGGCAGCTACTAACTTCTGGATCATCTTCAGTGCTGATCAATGGTGTGCCTGGAAAGAAGTTCATGTGCAAGAAAGGTGTCAGGCAGGGAGATCCTATGTCTCCACTGCTTTTTGCTATTGCTGCTAATTTTCTACAAACTCTGGTTAACCAACTGCTGGTGGAGGGGCTGATACAGCTGCCTATACCTTGTCATGATAAGGATTACCCTATAGTGCAATATGCTGCTGATACTCTTATCATCCTACCTGCTGATAAATCCCAGTTGTTGCAGTTCAAGAAAATGCTCTTACTTTTCTCCCAGTCCAGTGGATTACTGGTAAATTACCACAAATCTGCACTTCTACCTGTCAACACTTCTCCTCAGCATCTACAGGATCTGGCAGACTCCATTGGTTGCAAAATGGGTTCTTTACCCTTCACATATCTTGGACTGCCTGTTCGGACAACTAAACATAGAATCATTGATCTCATGCCTCTGGTTGATAACATGGAAAGAAGACTCAGTGCTAGTTCCTCTTTTCTTGCTCAGGGGGGAAGGCTGCAGTATTTAAACTGAGCACTGTCTTCTGTACCTATCTTCTTTCTATGCAGTCTGGATATCCCACCAGGTATACTGAAGCAATTGGAGAGGATTCAAAGGCAATGTCTATGGAGAAGAAATGGGAATGATCATGCACCCTCTCTTGCTGCTTGGCCTCTGGTGTGCAGGCCAAAAAATAGAGGGGGGCTAGGGATTATGAACCTAGCAGTTCAGAATGAAGCACTCCTGCTCAAACATGCTGATAAATTCCTGAATCATGCTGATATCCCTTGGGTTCATCTGATTTGGAACACTTACTATCATAACACGGTATCTCAGGGCACTGCACTTTGTGGTTCCTTTTGGTGGAAGGATATCTGTAAACGACTTGACAAATTCAGATCAGTTACCTATGTTCTGCCAAACCAGGGTGATTCCTTCCTGTTTTGGTCTGACTCCTGGTTGATTGGCAACTCCATTATGCCACTGGCGGCCAGATTCCAAAGACTGTTCTCCTTTGTGGCTGACCCTTTCTGCACAGCTCAAGAGGTCTTTACTGCTTTTTATGATGACAGCATGCTCTCCATGTTTCACCTACCACTGTCTCCTCAAGCTTATCAGGAACTGATTTCTGTCCAATCTTTGCTTCTGGACCTGGACCTTGATCATCAGGCCTCTGACAGATGGGTATGGGGAAAGGATCCTAAGGTCTACACAGCCAAGAGATACTATGCTCAGGTCATAGCAGTATTATACCCAACCCTTTACTCAACTGGATCTGGAGAAGCTGTTGTACTATGAAGATTAAGATGTTTGCCTGGATGCTCATCATGGACAGGCTGAACACTCAAGACATGCTGGAAAGGTGTCACTGGAAGGTCTCTGATTCTAACCTCTGTGTTCTATGCCATGCTCGAGTCAAGGAAGACAGAGATCATTTATTCTTCAACTGCCTTTTCAGCACCAGGGTCTGGAATTACCTACAGATCACTTGGCAGGGTTCATCTATGTGGAGTGCTTCTGTTCAGGCTAGAAAGGACTTCCATAACCCTTTCTTTGCTGAAGTGGTGTTCACTGCCTGTTGGAACATCTGGGCTATCAGAAATGCAAAAGTCTTCAACCAGGAGCAACCAAAGTTCAGGAAATGGAGATCTGGATTTATTCATGACATTTCTCTGTTAGCTCATAGAATTAAGACTAGTTTCAGGGATGATCTCCTTAAATGGATTTCCTTTTTGCCTCCTTGAGGATTGTAATCTTTTGCTCCTCCCCCTTGTACATTCTAAAACTCCTCTTGTACATAAAGCTTTCATAGATGAGAATAAAGGAAAATGGTTGTGGGGGGTTTTCCCTATAGTAGCCGGTCAAAAAAACATAACAAGAGGTAATTTGGTGACATGAAAGTTTCTACCACAATATTTTCCTCTCTCATAGCAATTACATGTGGGATCATAATCAAATTCAACAATGTAGCTATCACAAAGGATATTCTTTTCATGATCCACATGCATGCAAAGTTGACGCTCTTCAAAAATAGTGGGATTATCATCAACTAAAGTCATGACTTCTCCAAACCCACTTTCAATATTATTGCAAATATCATTTTCATCATGGGGCTTAAACAAATTTTCAAGATCATAAGAAAATCATTACCCCAATCATGATCGTTGCAACAATTAGTGGACATAGCAAAACTAGCATCCCCAATCTTAGGGTTTTGCATATTTTTAGCGTGATTGTCATTAATATAATTTATAATGAAATCATTGTAATCATGATTTTAGTTCAAGAAGCCCTCGTGAATCATTTCATAAATTTCGTCATCATGATTTTCAGATTCACGCAAATCAAGCAAAACTCCATAAATAAAGTCAAGTGCACTCAACTCACTAGCAATTGGTTCCAGATAAGTGGATCTTTTAAAGAGATTAGCAAGTGGGTGAGGATCCATATCACTAGATTTTCAGCAAGCGAAGATGCAAGCATATTGAAGGCACATAACACACAAGCAAAGGAAAGGCGAACGAAAAAGGCAAATATTTTTGTAATTTTTTTTTCAGAAGTGGGGGAGAGGAAAACGAGAGGCAAAAAAGTAAATGCAAGAGATGAGTTTGCGACACTTACTTGGATGAGCTTCACCTAGAATAATCCCCAGTGCCAGAAATTGACACGTTGACGGGAGACTATACTTGACTTGATCCTCCCCGACAACGGCGCCAGAAATCCTTCTGCTGCCTCTGGAGCTTGCATTTGTTTTTCCCTTGAAGAGGAAAGGGTGATGCAGCACATGAGCAGTAAGTATTTCCCTCAGTTTGAGAACCAAGGTATCAATCCATTAGAAGAATCATGCCAAGTGTCCAGAGTAGCTGCGCAAACACAAACGAGCTTGCACCCAACGCTATAAAGGGGTTGTCAATCCCTTCAAGATTGTTTGCAAAGTGAGATCTGAAGGCGGGAAGTGCAACGAAGTAAAAGTGTAAGGCTGAAAATAGAATGTGAAGTCGACCCGGGGGCCATAGTGTTCACTAGAGGCTTCTCTCAAAATAGAAAATATTACGGTGGGTGAACAAATTACTGTCGAGCAATTGATAGAACCGCGCAAAGTCATGACGATATCTAAGACAATGATCATACATATAGGCATCACGTCCGAGACAAGTAGACCGATACTTTCTGGATCTACTACTATTACTCCACACATCAACCGCTATCCAGCATGCATCTAGTGTACTGAGTTCATGACGAATAGAGTAACGCCTTAAGCACGATGACATGATGTAGAGGGATAAACTCAAACCAATGATGTAAACCCCATCTTTTTAGCCTTGATGGCAACAATACGATGCGTGCCTCGCTACCCCTTCTGTCACTGGGTGAGATCACCGCACGGTATGAACCCAAAACCAAGCACTTCTCCCATTGCAAGAATCATAGATCAAGTTGGCCAAACAAGACCCACAACTCGAAGAGAATTACAAGGATATGAAATCAAGCATATAAGAGATCAGGAGAAACTAAAATAAGATTCATAGATAATCTCATCGGACCTCGACAAACACACCACAAAAGAAGATTACATCGGATAGATCTCCATGAAGATCATGGAGAACTTTGTATTGAAGAACCAAGAGAGAGAAGAAGCCATCTAGCTACTAGCTATGGACCCGAAGGTCTATGGTGACCTACTCACGCATCATTGGAGAAGTCATGGTGTTGATGAAGAAGCCCTCCGTATCCGAATCCCCCTCCGACAGGGCACCAGAACGTGGCCCATATGGGATCTTGCGGAGACAGAAGCTTGCGGCGGCGGAAAAATATTTTTGTGGATCTCTCGCGCAGTTTTTGATTTTCGGGAATTTATAGGCGGAAGAGGTAGGGCACACGAGCCACAGGGGGGCCCACAAGCCTGCTAGGGGTGGGCCCCCTGGACGCGCCTAGGGGGCTTGTGGCCTCCCTGGTGGCCTCTGCCTTGGTTCTCACGTCCCCTGCGTATCTTTTGTTCCAGAAAAAAAATCTTTTTGGAAGTTGTATTCCGTTTGGACACCGTTTAAAATTCTCCTCTGAAATGGGTCAAAAACACGGAAAAAATAGGAACTGGCACTTGGCACCGAGTTAATAAGTTAGTCCCAAAAAATATATAAAAGGCATACAAAACATCCAAAGTTTGACAAGATAATAGCATGGAACCAACAAAAATTATAGATACGTTGGAGACGTATCATGCTCCTTCACATAGAGGGATCGAAAAGTGCTTGTTCAAGTTTTTTCATGAAGCATGTATAGAACTTGAGATCAGATAGCCTAGATAGCTAGAGGAGTGTCCTAGGCATTCTTGTCCAGGCAACTGGCAAAAGGTAAATAAGGAGACAAATAACAATAGTTGGATGTCCTCAAATGAGCAAAAATATGCAGACCAAAATGCTCACACAATAAGATGATGGGTAAAACATGGTGAATATGCACAAACATTCTAGCATCTATCAAACACTTGGGCGATAACGAAGTCATCTATATATGAGTATATTGACTTGGGAGCCAAGTAAGAATACTTGATTATAGGTCTTACTCATTGTTTAAGCAAAAGTGAGGTTACCACTTTTACATAAAGCATTAATGTGTTCATATCCTTAGGAGATGCTTATGCTCAAGATTTATAGTAAATCTCCCCTTGATATGACATCCCCCTAAGAGGGATAAAATAACCTTGGGTTTTGTCGTAGAAGACTTCAAGTAGGTGAAGTAGTGGTGGATGATCAATGTTGATGAAGATCATCTTGAGTTGGGAGCAGTCCTTGTTGTTTCTTACTCTACTCACCTACATGGGTTAGTCCCAAAACACAAGTAACATATGCAAGAATATCTATGGACATGGAGTGAAATACATATGGGATGATGTCCAAAGATACATTAATTACCTTGTCCCTTGCTTACCTTTGAGGGATTGTGTGACTCCTTGAATTAATGCATATGGTTGAGATTGATTGCATAAAGTTCTTGCCAAAATGAATAAGAGTGAATTTCATTAGCGGAGTCACCCCTCAAGAACTTTATAGTTCTTCCTCTTGGGGATCCACACAAACTTGACGGGAATCATTGGAGTTGTGGTAGCACTAGATGAGGTAGTGCTAGTAGTGTCCTTGGAATCCACTTGACCTTGACTTGGAGTTCCTCTTCAAATAAGTCATTGTCCTTTTGAAGCTTTCCCTTGCCCTTGTGGTCTTGTGGTAGAAGGCCATCTTGTGATCTTGTTCCTTTGGGAGGAGTAGGATCATACTCTCATCTTGAGGAACAAACTTGGGAATGGGATATGGACCTTCTTCTCAATCATCTTCGTTCACGTTGAAGTAGCCAACACCTTGCTTCTTCCGTTGTCCTCCTTGCTTGCGCACAATTTCCTCAAAATTCTTACTTCCGGCAAGACTCTTGAAGACACCTCTCTCTATAATCCCTTTCAATACATCATTTTCTTGCTCAAGTGTAACTAGGCTAAGAGAATCATTAGTGGAATCAAGAGAGCTACTAGCAACAATATCATTAGTTTTAACTTTAGTGTTGTTGTTACTAGATGAAGCAACTTTCTTGCCTTTGTTACTAGTGTTCTTAGGTTTAACTTGTGGACCAAAAGTAGACAAGAATAATCGTTTGTCTAGATAAGAAGAACCTTTCTTTCGAAGATCATCATTGATTGCTTTTAGGAACTCATGCTCTTGCTCGAAATTGAGCTTCTCGAAGTGTAGCTTCTCATGAGTTCTTGCAAGCTCTCTATGATCTTCTAGAGTAGTTTCATGAGATAACCTAAGAGTGTTCAATTCTTTAGTTAGTCGTTCAATCTATTTATTATCATCGTCACTCAATTTCTCTTGACTAGCATGATAATTAACAAGTTCATTTTCGGTGCAATCACCAGTTTTATCAAAGAGCAAGTCATCTTCTCCTAACAAGTCATCCTCATCACTATTAAAATCAAGAGACTCGGGGTGTCATACCTTGGGGCCTTTAGCCATGAAGGAGTTTCCGAACCCCTCATTTGGTGATTCAAATAAGTCGTAGGACTTGGAGGAAACAAGTGCAATGTCGGCAACACCTTCATCTTTAATATAGTCAGAGTTGGAGTGATAGCTTCTCTCGGATTGGTTGTCAGATTCGGAGCCAGAGACCCATTCACCAACATGATCTTGATGTCTTCTTCTAGAGCTGCTCTTGGTGTATTTGTCCTTCTTCTCCAATTCCTTGCCTCCCCGTGAGTGTGGTTCATTCATAACGATCTTCTCTACTCCTTCTATCTCTGCGAGGTGACTCATCCCTTGAGCTTCTTCTGCGAGGTGACTCTTCTCTTTGTTTGTAGGGAGCCGAGCACTCATTGGAGTAGTGTCCGGGCTTCCCACTGTTGTAGCATTTTGGGTCACGACTGGACGAACGCTTCAAATCATGTCTTGAGCTTGAGCTTCTCTCTTTGCCTCTACTTTTGTAGAACTTGTTTAATTTTCTGAACATGAGGCTTATCTCTTCATCAGTGACAAGATTGTCCTTTAAAGTAGCGGGAGCATCGCTTGAAGCTTTGTAAGCACCACTTGACTTGTTGTGCATCTCATCTTTGTCCTTGAGTGACATCTCATGAGAAACAATCCTACAAGTGACTTTAGTAGGCTTGAGATCTTTGTAGTTTGGCATCATTTGGATCAATGTGCACACGGTGTCATACTTTCCATCAAGAGCTCTCAGTATCTTCTTGATGATGAATTTGTCGGTCATCTCTTCGGTTCCTAAGCCACCGATCTCATTTGTGATGTGAGCTAGCCTAGAGTACATTTCGGCGACACTTCCACCATCCTTCTTCTTGAACTTGTCAAGCTAACTTTGGAGCACATCCAACTTAGATTTTCCGACAGAATCAGTACCTTCGTGCATATCGATCAAACTATCCCAAATTTCTTTTGCATTCTCAAGGTGGCTGATTTTGTTGAATTTTTCGGGGCATAGGCAGTTGCAGATGATGTCGCAAGATTGTGCGTTGAGTTGCAACATCTTCAGTTCATCGGCTATCGCATCACTCTCTAGTTCACGCCCTTCTCTCAAGAAATCACCTTGCACACCAACCCGAATAATAGCCCATACAAAAGAATTAAAACCAAGAATATGCATTTTCATCTTATGCTTCCAACTAAGAAAAATTAGTGCCATCGAAGTATGGATCTCTATGGTGATAACTTCCCTCACTAGACGCCATACTCTCCTAGGTCGTGAAACCAATGCAATGGAGACCAAAGCTCTAATACCACTTGTAGGATTGAAAGTATATGTAGAGGGGTGATTAGACTACTTATCAAGACAAAAACTTAGCCTTTTTCCCAATTTTAGTTATGGGCCAGTTTTAGCAATTACTGCAAGTCAAGTACACCCTTCACATGCAGTTCTAAGAGTATAGCAGCAGGATGTAAAACATGCAAGTGTACAGTAAAGGAGTAAAGTAGGGAGATCAAACACATGAGGTTGACATTGAGATTTATGGCATGGTTCCGATAGGTGGCGCTATCGTACGTCCATGTTAGTGGAGACTTCAACCCACGGAGGGTAACGGCTGCAAGAGTCCATGGAGGGCTCCACCCACAAGGGGTCCACAAAGAAGTAGCCTTGTCTATTCCACCACGGCTTCCGCCCACGAAGGACTAGGCTTACTCATGGTATATCCTTACAAAGTAGGCGATCTCCTTGCCCTTACAAACATCTTGGTTCAACTCCACAACACAAAGTAGGAGGCTCCCGAGCGACACCTAACCAATCTAGGAGGAACCACCCTCCAAAAGGTAATATATATGGTAGAACGATGAACTCATTGCTCGCTTGTGCTTATGAAGATAGTCTCATCAACACAAAGTCACTCTCTCACGGAATAGGCATGGGTAGGAGAGATTGATTTGGTGCAAAGCAACTTGGGGAGGCTAGAGATGAAGTTTCAGATGATTGGATTGGAATATCTTGGTCTCAAGACATGAGTAGGTGGCTCTCTGTAAGAAAACTGGTCCGGCAATGAAGTGTGTGTTTTGGGTGCTTCTCTCTCTAATGATAGGAGGGTGAAGGGGTATATATAGGTTGTCCCCAAAATCCAACCGTTACACCTAAAGTGACCAACTCGGTGACACCGAAGTCATGAACACGGTGGTACCGAATTGCACTAAAGGCAGCAACTTTTGAATCTCGATGGAAACAATATACACAACTCGGTGACACTGAAAAGGTGGCTAAGGGTCAGATGAACAACTCGGTGACACCGATACTCAAACTCAGAAATTCCGATTTTGTGTACCGAGGCAACAAAAATTTGGTCACCTCAACTCGGCAGCACCGATACAGTTTTGGTGTCACCGATTTGGTGGCTTTGGCTAGGGTTCTATCTGAGATGAAAATTGGTAGGGCCGAAATGAGAAAGTTGGTGGCACCGATTTTGAGTATGTAGTTTTGGGTAGAATGGTTATGTGGGAAAAATGACTGAGTATTTTTGGTGGCTATCCCTGAGCATTTGAGAAACCAGTTCATTTTAATACCTCACCCCCTTTTAATTGTATTGGCTTTCCTATGGACCCAAAAGTGATTTCTCACAAATATAAAATGAAGAGTCTTCTAGCTTGAAGCTTGGGCCAATCATATTCCTTTCTTGCATCAAGGGGCATCTCCACATAAGCCTTTAGCCAATGCATCTTTGAAATTTTCTGAAATATACTTGGGTAAACATATTAGTCCAATGATTCATATGTTGTGATCAATTACCAAAACCACCCTAGGGAGCAATTGTGCTTTCACCCGGGGTACTAACGCCAGCCGTGGTACCCCCCGGTTCGTCAGCGCCAACACAAGCCTGACACCAGATGGTGCGCTCGTGTTGGGAAGACCCATAGAACATCCCACTGACTCTTTTGAGAGCGCTCCCGCGGGGTGCCAACGGCGGCCCAGAGCGAGTCACCGGGACCCGAAGGAGCAGGAATACGGTGTCAGGCAGACCTTGTCGAGGACCCTCGAGCTAAGGACCGAGTGAGTCGCCGCGCGGTGGTGGAGGTGGCTCACAAGTCGAGCCATCCGCTTCTGGCACCAGAGGATGAAGCAGGGCGTCGGGCGGTGATTCTTCTCTAACGTATCTATAAATTTTGATGGTTCCATGCTATTATCTTGTCAAACTTTGGATGTTTTGTATGCCTTTTATATCTTTTTGGGACTAACTTATTAACTCAGTGCCAAGTGCCAGTTTCTGTTTTTTCCGTGTTTTTGACCCTTTTCAGAGGAGGATTTTAAACGGTGTCCAAACGGAATAAAACTTCCGAAAAGATTTTTTCCGGAACAGAAGACACGCACGGGACTTGAGAACCAAGGCAGGGGCCACCAGGGGACGCCACAAGCCCCCTAGGCGCGGCCAGGTGGCGCCTAGCAGGCTTGTGGCCCCCCCTGTGGCTCGTCTGGCCTACCTTTTTCGCCTATAAATTCCTGAAAAATCCAAAACTGCGCGAGAGATCCACGAAAATACTTTTCCGCCGCCGCAAGCTTCTGTCTCCGCAAGATCCCATCTGGGGCACGTTCTGGTGCCGTGCCGGAGGGGGGATTCAGATACGGAGGGCTTCTTCATCAACACCATGACCTCTACGATGATGCTTGAGTAGTTCACTATAGACCTTCGGGTCCATAGCCAGTAGCTAGATGACTTCTTCTCTCTCTTGGATCTTCAATACAAAGTTCTCCATGATCTTCATGGAGATCTATCCGATGTAATCTTCTTTTGCGGTGTGTTTGTCGAGATCCAATGAATTGTGGATTTATGATAAGATTATCTATGAATCTTATTTGAGTTTCTTATGATCTCTTATATGCATGATTTCATATCCTTGTAATTCTCTTTGAGTTGTGGGTTTTGTTTGGCCAAGTTGATCTATGATTCTTGCAATGGGAGAAGTGCTTGGTTTTGGGTTCATACCGTGCGGTGACCACACCCAGAGACAGAAGGGGTAGCGAGGCACGCATTGTGTTGTTGCCATCAAGGGTAAAAAGATGGGGTTTACATCATTGGTTTGAGTTTATCTCTCTACATCATGTCATCTTGCTTAAGGCGTTACTCTGTTCGTCGTGAACTCAAGACACTAGATGCATGCTGGATAGCGGTCGATGTGTGGAGTAATAGTAGTAGATGCACAAAGTATCGGTCTACTTGTCTCGGACGTGAGGGCTGTATGTATGATCATTGCCTTAGATATCATCATGAATTTCCGCGGTTCTATCAATTTCTCGACAGTAATTTGTTCACCCACCGTAAAATTTCCTATTTTGAGAGAAGCCTCTAGTGAACATTATGGCCCCTGGGTTCACTTCACATCATATTTTCAGCCTTATATTTTTTACTTCGTTGCACTTTCTGCCTTCAGATCTCACTTTGCAATCAATCTTAAAGGGATTGGCAACCCCTTTATAGCGTTGGGTGCAAGCTCGTTGTGTTTCCACAGGTACTCTGGACACTTGGCTTGATTCTCCTGCTGGATTGATACCTTGGTTCTCAAACTGAGGGAAATACTTACTGCTCCTGTGCTGCATCACCCTTTCATCTTCAAGGGAAAACCAATGCAAGGTCAAAAGGCAGCGATGACGAGCTCGACGATGTGGTGCACCCAGGCATTGTACCCTTCATTCGTCAGGTGGTGGCGAAGCATTTCGCTCTACATGGGTGGCACGAGCGACAATGGTGGTGGTAGCGACGCTGGTGGGTTGGCGACGGCCGTTCGACGCCGAGCGCTCGAGACGTGTGCGGCGAGCGTCAACCATGGAGTTAGTGAAGCTGGAGCTGGAGGACCCGTGTGCACCCCTATCTGGCGCGTCTAATGTCGGAATCAGGGCTCCGCAGACCCAGAAAGGTTCGAACTCTGGGGTGCGCTCGCTCTCCTACCCTATTCTACCTCTCAACTTCACTGTGACCCCCCGACGGCTCAAGCTAAGGAAACCAAACAAGAACGCGCGAGCAGTTTATCTAGGTTCGGGCCACCTTGCACTGTAAAACCCTACTCCTGCTTGTGTGGATTGGTTGAGGTGGAAGACGGGTACAAAGGCGGGTTCTTGCCCTAGTGAAGACAATGGGGATCGGCGGTCCCTGCTATAGAGGCTGGGCCTCTCTTTTATATTGGCCTTGGTCCTCTTCCCCCCGAAAACACACTTGGCAGGAAGGGTTGTCACAACGGCCATTTTGAAAGGGGACAGGACTGGAGCCTGCCCTAACAAAGTTGGTCTTTGCATGCAAAAGCCCTTCACCATGATGCGCTCGTGGGCTCGAGGGTGACCTCTGCCCTACCGAGCCCTCAGCCTTGGGCCTCTTGCACCAAACGGCAAACCTTTTGGGGTCGCTTTGGGGGTCCGCCAGCTGGCCCCGCTTCCTTAGCGCGAAAGGGGATAGCTCTCCTATACGTGTCCACTGGCACCGCCCTTATGCCGCCTGCGTAGCCTTTGTCATTGACGTAGGGGCACATGGTCGTGGGGCCCTGCTAGGCCGCTCTTGACGATCCTGCCCCGTGAGAGTCTTAGGGGTGGCCTCAGGACGCATCCTTGTAACGAACGACCTCTCGTGGTCCTTGGCGATGATCCTGATATGCTCGCCTCATGGGGCGAGGGCCCTTGCGAGGGTTTTCCTTGTCGGGCATCCTGATGGGCCGAGCCAAGCTTGTGGAGCGCGCCATGCGTGGAGCTGCAGGCCGATGGGCATGGGTACCCCTGGTCCCACAGGCCCGACACCGATGTCTCACAAGAATGGATATAGTTACAAGTACAAGTAAAGAGGAGATGAGTATTTGAAATTGCCTTACACTCGCCACAAGCTAAATCATGATCATCTCAATACAAAGATCCATAGCAATCATCATACATAAAAACAGGGTCCGACTATGGACGAAATCAAATGATAAAAGCGACAACCATCCTTGCTATCCCAGGCTACCGGCCTAGAACTCACCCTATGATCTATGAAAAAGAAGAAGAAGAACTTCAAATCAAACAATCATCACTCTCACATCAAAGTATCGCATAACCTGTACCTAAAACTATTGTTGTACTAATCTGTGAGCCACATGGACTTATCAATCTCATTTCCAAAGGTATCAATACTAGAAAAGATTAATGGGTGTGGTATTTTTAACTGCTGAGGCTGCAGCAAGCACCAAGTATTTAATTGAGTGACTAACTTATGAGTATAGCAATAACAAGAGTGATCTACACATAAATGTACGCGAACTAATAATGATCAAGAAGTGATCCTGAACGCCAACTTACAAATCAATCATAACCCCACTGTGTTCCCTTCTTTGTTCAAACCTCACAAGAAGAGACAGTAATGGCTACACACAAGGTTGGTGTATTTTATTTGACTTTACTTCAAGTTTGCTATCAGCGGATTTTAAACAAATGTTCAAGTTGCCACATAACCGCGGGCACGACTTTCTGAAAGAGCTAACCCTGCACGGGTGCTCCAACTCATCCTTCACAAACTGGCCACAAGCTGCGTGGAAAAGCTCAACATTGAAAACCCGTAGTCTCCTAGGAATCCTGTTGGAAAAACTCAACCTCGAGTTAGCCAATAGTATCCTCAGAATCCCGGTAAACAAGACATTCGAGAAATGTAAAACAAATCCAACAAGGCCTCCTGACGTGTCGACAAACCCGATAGGAGCCACGTATCTCGTTCTCAGGACACGACCGGATGAGCATAGCATACGGTGACCTGATAGAAATCTCCCGAGTAGCCCCGGGTTAGCCCCGCACACGACTCTAGTTTGGACCAACACTCATGAGGAGCACTGGCCTTGGGGTTGATTTATTACCCACGGGGTTCAGAAAGTCCTATGCAATTTTATTAGTTATTAGGCAAATGTAGTACCAACATTTGGCCTTGCCAGAAGAGTTTTATCCCAAAATTAAAATCAAGGGGTCCCCATTGAGGGAGTCCGAGATTAAGGGGGTCTTCGGGCCACTTTTCTGTTCTTATGGGCCGGACTCCTAGGTTTTTTAATCATCGTAAAAGATATGGACATCAAGGTGGAGTCTTCTAAAGGCCCGACGTGAAGGCCAATACAACATGCTAATCTACATATTCCTTTCCTTTATGTAACTGTCATTGTGTAAACCCTAAACACCCCTAGTATCTATATAAACTAGGGGGTTGTAGTTCATAGGAGACTTATGCTCATTACGATTAAGGTTTTAGACCACATAATTGAATTTCGAGATAGATCAACTCTGTACTCTGTACTACTTCATGAATAACAACAAGAGCATGATGTAGGGTTTTACCTCCATCAAGAGGGCCCAAACCTAGGTAAAACATTGTCCCCTTCGTCCCTTGTTACCCTTCGATCCAAGATCCACAGTTTGGACCCTGTCGGGGATATAACCCCTAGATAAAACCCTCCCTATGGGGTCGGGTCAAGCTGTAAAGAAGGAACAAGAAGATGAGCTAGAAGACTTATCCAATAAGTCTCCTGGCAGCCAAACACCAGGAGACGGCGACTCAAGGCCTTGAAGGCAGGAGACGCCAAAAACTCTCCTAACTTGGGAAGTAAGATGAAGTAGAATTCTAGTAAGCCTTGGGTGCTTATTCCACCCGGACTCTATTGTAAACTTGACGCCTCTACCTATATATAAAGGGGATCCCTCGAGCCAGAAAAATCAAGTAAGAAACCCTCGAGAGCTAGTTTAGCGAATCCGCATCCTTGTAATCGAGATCTCACCAATATAGACACCAAAGCAGGACATAGGCTTTTACCTCCATTGGAGGGTCCAAACCTGGGTAAACCCGTCTCTCGTTCTTGATCAACCCCTTTGAGTCGCCACGCCGCCACGATGGCCTCACCACTAAATCCATTCACAAGGACATCTGTCATGAAAAAACTATGACAGTTGGCACCCACCATGGGGCTATCGCAAGGTGGAATTGAGTTCTCGAAGGGAACCCGCCGAGGTTTCGGGAGTTGCGCGGTTGCCTTGATGATCAAGAATCACCGTAGAGGTATCTACACCACCAATCAAGGCTAGAACCCTGAGGTCCACTCCAACAACTCTAATCAGCACGTCCCCTTCGGCCAGGTTTTAATGTCGGCACCCAGATCAAACATCTACACCCCCATCATCGAGTCAGCTCGGTGTACCCAAAGAGATCGACGTCAAGCAAGTTGTCGACACATCTTCGTCAGATTCACCCAGGGACTCAGCCTTCCTGATGAGCCGTTGAGCAGCGAGGATATACTCGACAACCATGATGGAGAGTCATCCATTAGGGACATCGGATCCATCAATCCTCTTCATGATGGATCTGGGGGCCCTCCGAAAGTAGAAGCCTCCGACCCTTTCGAGGAGCCTGATGAGCCGCCTCATCAATTCACGGTCTACATGGATGGAGTCGTGCCGTCTTCGTTTCCATCCGTATAAGGAGGCACCAATGGCACCGACGGGTCGGGCAAAACGCCGACTCGGGCTATGAGGGATCTGGTGGCTGAGGTGGCCAAACTTCTTGAGGGCCCTGTCACTGTGGAAAACCAGGAGGAGCGTAACTTGGAGCTAGGAAAACTTCGCGCGGAGATGGTCAAGGTCCAGAAGGAGATAGACACCGAGAACACCCAGATGGCAGAGATGCACGCTCGAGTCCAAGATGAGTCGGATCGTTTGAGAACAGACGCCTGGCGGCTAGGGCTTCGACAGAAAGCTCGTGAGGAAATTCACTACAGGATTCATCTATCTCGGTTGCCATAAAACCTAACGCCGACTCGCTTGTTCACCAGTCCACACACACCTGGCGCACCTCGCGCTGTGCAAAATCCACCGCCTGGACAGGTAGATCTGGTTCAACCACCACCGGCCCAGCCTCCTCCGGCTTAGGCGTCACCACAACATTTTCACACACCGCAGCGTCATGTTTTAAACCCCGTTGAGAGTATGATAGTTGCAACGTGCAACTTAGAGGCGCTCCCCATACACGGAAACACCCCGATTGAGATTGCATCTAGAAACACCATTGAGATGCTGAAGACAAGAGTGGCCCAGCAAGCGCAATTCTCATACAATCGGGATTGGATGCACTCTACTCCCCATATCAGCCGTCATGAAGAGTCTCTGACTGTTTCCAGTAACGGGCGGCGACAGCAGCCCCGGGTTTACCTAACCCGGCCAGGATTACAGAATGGCCAAGATTTAGTTGACGCAGCAAGAGCCACCCGGCAGAAGTAGCCGGAAGTAGGGAGGCTCAACCGCATGCGACGGAACCCCAGTCAGCAACATAGGGAGCTAAAAATAGCACCAGAACAATCGGCATTCCTTGCTTATCCTTGGCTCTTCGTAGCGAGCCCATCCCTAAGGATTTGAAAGGACCTCTCAAGGTGCCAAATTACACAATAGATCTCGAGCCGGTAGCATGGAATGAAAGTTACGAGCTTTGCATGGATATGCTCGACATTAGTGACGCGATATGTGCGAAGTATTGAAAATGATGTTAGAAGGACCGGGTCAAACTTGGTTGAAAAACCTTCCACCCAATTTCGTTAATACTTGGGCAGAGTTGTAGGAACGGTTCATCAAATATTTCCAAGGAACATGCAAACACCCAATGAACATTGTGTATATCCAACATTTTGTTTAGCGCACGGGCGAGTCGGGCCATCATTGGACTCGCCGTGTTACGGAAATCATCCACTCATCGTATAGTATTACATCCTCACAAGCCGTTCTAATCTTGGAGAAACATTGTCACTTCCAGCCGCTAGTTCTGAAATTGGGTTGTCTAAAGCAGAAGACTCAAGATATGGGTGAGTTGATGGATGTTCTGACAAGATACGCCGAGTCATATGGCACAAAGGATCCGATCTCGGACGAGGAGAAAGTTGGCAAAAACAAGAAAAATGAAGGTGGTGAGGGAAACTAGCCAAACTATGGAAACCAAAATAATAAACCGAAATAGCCTTAGGGCAGATCAGAGTTTGTGGCCAATACCAACACTGGGTTCAACAATCAGTGCCGTTGTGGAGGACCTTATAATGGGAATAAGCCGCAGAATTATGAGGAGGCACTCAAAGCGCCCTGCCCAAAGAATAGTACTCAGGACAAACCATCTAATCGCTCATGGGAGAATTGCTATATCATGCAGGAATTTAGGAATTAAACTTCCCAGAGCCACCAGAGGGCTAAAGGTGGACATCCGAGTCAGTACGGTGAACTCGGTTCACAAGGCGAGTCATTTGGAGGCTTCCCAGGATCATGGTTTTATGAGCAAAGCGGCTCGAAGTCAGACTATCATCATCAAGGGATCACTGGTAGTAGGCAGCATCCTGATCAAGGCAATCAACAAAATAGCAATCAATCTGGATTTTAGAGCAATCCTAAGAAGCTGAATAATGGTCAATACCACATTTTAACTACCAACAGTTGCAAAGAGGATAAGATATCTCAATTGGTTTGACCAACCAATTACCTAGAGAAGAGAGGATCACCCTCCCCGGGTTGATAAGTCGAGAGATCTAGCATTGGTGGTAGCACCTCGGGTTGGTGTTTATACCCTCTCAAAAGTTCTTATGGATGGAGGGAGTAGCATCGACATTCTATACCATGAAACTTTCCGGTGGATGTACTTGCGCGACAACAGTTTGCAAACTTCGTCCATGGTTTTTCATGGCATCGTTCCTCGAATGTCAGCATATCCGATAGGGCAGATTTAGCTTAACATTTCCTTTGGGGATGAGCATAATTCCAGATGTGAACCCTTAATGTTTGAGGTGGTGAAGATAAGAAGCCCTTATGAAGCTCTCTTTAGAAGGCCCGCTTATGCGCGTTTCATGGATCGTCCTTCTTACCTCTATCTCAAACTCAAGATGCCGGGTCTGAAAGAGACCATAATGATAGGAGGTAGCGACAAAATAGCCTAGGAATGCGAGGAAGGAGACGCGGATCATGCTGAGTCATCTTAAGACACCGAAAAGTTAAAATTTCTCATAGACGATGGTGGTAAGGAGCCCCTCAAGTAAGCTGTCGGTCGAGTAAGTTAACCCGGCCAAATTTTCGGCTCTGTCATATTAAAGAGCCTCCGACTTGTCATCTTTTGTATCGACCCCCAAATTTTGTACATACTTTTATGATAGTTTGAATCTAATAAATCTCGTCTTTTAACCATAAACCGAGCATGAGTTTCTATCATTTCAAATATGTTGTGTGGGGTTACAAATCCAAATAAATTATCATGATCAATAAAATTAAGCTGCCTTATCTGGAGGCTACTGGTCCCTAGGTTGTTTAGCAGTAATAGTATTATCTTATGCAATCCTATGTTGGGCCTTTTTAGTGATCATAGGTCACTTGGGGGCTTCCAACTTATTGATTTCAGCTTTCTCACCCTCTTGATCGGCAAAGACGCCACAAAATGGTTATACATGCCGGTATATTTGATGTGACTCCGATAAGGTGACTCCATGTAGTCTTGACTATTCAATCCATTGTGGACCGTGAATTAGCAAGGTTAAAACATTGGTTTGTCATGTGAGGGTCGGCATACTAAAAGCAAAGATAAACCATGGGTTATCATACCCGCTTCATTAAAGCAAGACTTGAGCTTTGAAAGCTGGTCTCCATTTTACCGTGTCTCACTCAGCTGGCCTACAAATTATGTTTTATCTCCTGTGTGATATTTAGGTCTAAAACTTTTTCAAGAAATAATACTATCTAAAGGTTATCATGAATAGTCGGGCTATTGTAATTATAACTCTATTATGATAAGTTCAAAAGTTGTTCCTCTCTTACAACAATGTAGTCAGAGATTTAAAAAAAGGGGGCTCAAGCTCATTGCCAGCTTAAAAACTCCTACCTCTTTACCGTGTCTCATTGAGACGGCCTATCAACGATACCTGATTTTTGTTGCAAAGCGTTACAAACTTTTTCAGGAACAAGCCATATTTGCTGGCTCATCATGGAAAACGAGGACAAAGGAATATCATAACAAGGTCTTCTGGAACAAGCTAAAAAAGCAAAGACAAGCATGCACGATGGCACGACCAAAAGCAATCTACAGTTTTTACTACCCCTATTAAAAATTCGCATAAGCAGTTGATAAAAATTCAAAGGTGTTTTAATGCATGGGACCAGTTGTTCTACTAGGTGAGGCATTTTGACCCGCCCTTAGTTTTCTTCTCCGACTGATTCATTATATGATTCTTCCGGCTCATATTCATCATTGATGTCTTGCCGGCCTTGCTGAATCCACCAAATTGACCTCAACGAGTCAAAGTTTGAAGTTGTTCCAGTCGAAGTAGTAGCAGCAACGTCAGGAGCGGTGTTTTTCTTGTAATGAGGTTGGATTACCTCAGTGGGCTCATATTTCGGAATTGGAACACGTTCATTATCAGCAGTATAAGTTGTATAATATTGAGATGTGTCGACCTGCTCTGTAAGAAGAGTCGCCAACGGCTGGGTTTCCTTCATTGCTCGAGCAAACTATTCTCGAGAAAATTCAGAGCCACCCAATTTGTACTACGGAAACCCATCCTTCAAAGCATCCAAATCAAGCTCTAGTAGATATACTTTGGCACGCGCAAGAGCCAAGTTTGCCCCACCACGAACTGCTGATTTCCGGGTCTCCGAGTCCCATTGCGGCACGGTGGAGAGTTGCTTTAGCATGTCCTTGACAGTTCATGGTGGATACTTTGGATTCTTTGCAAACATGATATAACTTCATCAAGGGCAGTTGCACCAGGGAATGATCTGTTCGGCATGGAGGACAAGTATCGACTTTGAGTTGCTCTTAGAACGTCAAAGTTGAAGAAACATAAAGATCACGAAAAGCTTACCAAAGATGGCAATCATCATCCCGTTGAGTTGCTTCACCAAAGTGGCATGATTTTCTTTCGAAGGGCCAAGTTTCCCTTTGGCTTTCTCAGCAAGGGTTAAAAGAGAACTTTCCTCTGTTTTAAAGTTATTCATATCTTGCTCAAGATTATCTTGCGCCTGACAAATAGAGCTTTGAAAAAGAGTTGTCGTGGATTCAGCCTTAGCTCTAAGCCTTCTTCCTTAAGATGCCTTTGCAGGTCTGTAGCCGTGGATTCGGCATATCCGATGAGCCTCTGATAACGATATGATGTATATACTTCTCGCTCCTCGTTGGTTACCCCAAGTGGAAGGTTGAGAGGTAGTCAACAACAAGTTTTCCCTTACATGGAGACTGTAAGGTTTATCGAACCAGGAGGACTTCGAGGATCAACAAGTAGGTGTCTCCTACCCTTGCACTAGTAGAAGAAGTGGAGCTGCACACACACAAATAACTTTGCTCCCAACGAGTACAGAGAGGTTGTCAATCTCTCCGGCCTTGTAGTTTGCAAAGGATCAAAACAAAAGCGGGAAAAGTAGTAGTGATTGCAATGGAAAAGTATATGAAAACGGTAAATGATGGAGGTGTAAACAACGGTGACGATACGGACCGGAGTAACATGATGTTCATTAGTGATGTGTCTCTCCCAAAAGACGATAAACAACTATGCTTGGGTAAACAAATTACAGTTGGGCAATCGACAGAATTATGAACGCACCGCAATGCTAATTATGCTACTTGATAGCTGGAGGCTCAATAGTAATGCGCAGTACGCCAAGACAAGTAAACCATTTATTCATCAACATCTACTTAGTAATCATCCACCTTGAGATATCTATCCAGAACTTCTCGCCGATATTAAGTTGCGAGCCCCACCCAAAGTATAAACTCAAAGCAACGGACAACTACATTAACGAACTATCCGTAAGGTAAACAACCCTTGTAACTGCGGTCACAAGAACCGTTGTTTTCTCCGTGGTGGCAACAACAATCCTCTAGTCTCATGTTTCTGTCACTCAAGCTAGACATCGAGGGGCATCAACCCACAATCATGCATAACGCTCCCTCTTGGAGTTAGAATCTACTACTCGTCCAAAGCAATAAATAGCAACGGAGAACATGCATGAATCACTAAGGAACATAATATAAAAGGATAATCAAATATACAACTCATAACAATCTGAACATAATCTCATAATCCATCGGATCCCAACAAACCGAGCATAGCAATAGCAAGAGAATTACATAGATGCCTTGATCATGTAGGGCAGCTCACAAGGACTAATCATTGAAGCACAAGATTGGAGAGAAGACATCACATAGCTACTGGTCATGGACTCATGGTCCAAGAAGGTCTACTCACGGCACGTTCGGGAAGCGTCCATGGTGGTGGATAAGCTCCCGGAGGTTAATCCTCCCTCCGGCAGGGTGCCGGGAAGAGGTCTCCTCATGCTCCCAATCTCGGAAGCGTGCGGCGAAGGAATGATGGAGAAATTCGCGATTCTGGATCACCTATAGGATTTTCCTCGTCAAGGGGTAAATATAGGCGAAAGGAGGGAACCGGAGGGCGTGGGCCCCACCCAGGCGCCCTGTGGGAGCGGGCAGGTGATCTGGAAGCTTCCGTCACACTGATTTTTTATATATTTTTCTCGTGATTTTCGGGCTACGGAAAACGGGGTAAAAGCCCCTCCAAAATAGACATCAGCAAACAGAAATTGGCACTGGTTGCACTGAGTTAGTAGGTTAGTCCAAATATGTGTAAAAAGATATAAAAGTGTAGAAAAACATATAAGAGTGTCACCCAAATGATCATGGAACAAGCATAAATTATAGATACGTTTGGGACGTATCAACATCCCCAAGCTTAATTTCTGCTCGTCCTCAAGTAGATAAATCATAACACAATAATTTCTGTGGTGACATGCTAACACACATATAAGAACTTTGAAGTAAAGCGAGTGAGATATGAAATTCAAGTCAAGATAATAACAAGCAAGAGTCTATATCTAGTATTGAAATTAGCAAAGTAAGAATTTAAAGGTGCAAGAGCTCTCGTTGTCCATGACTCGAATGTCTCCAAATGGTGTTTGCATGCAAGAAGTGAAAGATGGGTTTAGAGCGTAAAATATATTTTTCTAATTGAGAACTCAATCTACTAAACCTCACACTTGGTCTCCTTCAAAATCTTATTTGACTCATCCCAGACCACTAGTCAGGCACAAGTCAAAATGATCCTCTCCCTTTCGACTTTGAGCACTCATGCAATGGATGAGCGTAAGCAAGATATGTTGGCACTTATGATGGCAAATAGAATAATGACGGGGAAGGAAGACAAAGGGTGTGAAAGGCTCACATCAATGAGGACAACCATACGCGAGAGAAAGCCAAATGATAGATATGATGTGAGGAGTAGGGATTGCCATGCAACGAATGCACATATGAGCTAAGGTAAGCTCTCCAATGGAACTAGTGGGGGTGCATCCAACTTGTTTGCTCATGAGGAGCTAGATCTCATTTGAGGAGGCTCATGATTGGAATATGCAAACCAAGTTCAATAGTGTAAAGGTCCCCACATAGTTATGCATGAATGATAATCTCTATGTAGCTCGAAAGGAATAGTAGTGTTGCCCCCTTCTCTCTTTTTTTCTTTTCTTTTCTTTTTTATTATTTTGTGGACTCTTTGGCTCTTTATTCTTATCTCTCATTTGTCCTCTTGGGGATCTTTTAATTTGTCATCTTTGGGATCTTTTCCTCACTTAAGGGAAACACTCTATGTTTTACAAGAATTAAAAGAAAATCATCGCACTATATAAGAAGTAGTCAACATAAATACAAGTGAAAACTATCATGATGTATGCAACTGTATGCCTCTGTCAGTGTAGCAGGATATTGAATGATACTAGCGCATTATGTAGCAATAACTTGGGCAAGGCCCAACTAGCATGCGGCTCCTCGATCAAGCAAAAGCATGTATGACATGAAGATCAAGTCATGAGATGGTGGATGTTGCATGGCAATGTATCTCGGAAAGGCTATGGAAATACCTTAATAGGTAGGTATGGTGGCTGTTTTGAGGAAAGATATAATGAGGCTTATGTATGACAGGGAGTATCATGTCATGGGTTTGGATGCACCGGCGGAGTTTGCACCAACTCTCACGATGAGAAAGGGAATGCATGGTACCCAAGAGGCTAGCAAAATATGGATGGTGGAAGTTCCAACAATCAAATACTCACATTAGTCCGAAGAACTCATACACTTATTATCGATAAATCTCTATCTAGTTAGGAAATTCACAAAGAGACAAGTACCCCGAGGAGGAGTGTTTGGGGGTTTGGTTATCCTTGCGCATCCTCGACTCATGGTAACGTGAGGGTACTCTATATATTTCAATCCATCCACAGGTTAGCGATCAATTTAGTAGCTAGAGTTCTCAACTAATTTTTAGTTTTTGAAAAACACACGGATTTCCCAAAATACGGCACCTATCACTAATAGTCTCAATCTCTTCGCACCAATAGTCCAGACATTACTCAAATAAATACCTCAAAACTATTGCAAGTTGCTACTATACTTAAATAGCAACCTCAGTTACCTACTCATGCAAGACACACAACTCAGTGCAACAAGCCAAATCTCTAAACAAGATAATAATGATAACTCAAGAGAGTTCCAAAAGCAACCTAAATAAAAGCTCTTAAAAAGATAAGAATGAAAACTAAGATCTAAACATGAAAGTAGCTACGAAAATATCAAGAACACACAAAAACATAAGCATGCAAACCTATGTTGTGTTCTAGAGTGGAATGGAGCGTGTTTCTCTCCCAAACAAGGTAGGCTAGGTTCCGACTTGTTATGAACAGCAAGCAAAACTAAAACAAACTAAAAAGTAAAGAGCGGGACGCTCCAAGCATAGCACATAACATATGAGTGATAAAAATATAGCATGGAGATGGACGAACTCATGATTGTTGATAGATAAGGGGATGCACGGGGGCATCCCCAAGCTTAGACGCTTGAGTCTCCTAGAATATTTCTTGGGGTGCATGGGGCATCCCCAAGCTTGAGCGCTTGACACTCTTGTATCTTATTTCATCATCTCCCATCGCATACTTGAGAACTCCCTTCATACGAAACTCATCATAAGCTGATTAGAGTGGTTAGTACCCATGATAAAATAATTCATTACCTACTGGAAATAATGATTTTGATGAAAAGCTACTGTTTCTCATGATTGCCAAAAGATTTTTGCAAAGAAAAAGCAAGCTTATGATTTGCAAAATGATGAAAATGCAAAACATGGCAGAATCTGTGAAAAACAGAAGAGCAGGTAATAAATAATTTATTCGGGGCACTTCTGCAACTCAAATAAAAAAACTCAGAACAGATGCGAGAAGGAAAATTATATAGAGCATGCTGCTAAAACAAATTCAGAACAAAAAGATGATCTGGCGATTTTTGGCAAATTTTACCGTCAGGCAGACAGAATCTATTTCTGGACAGCATGTCACAGTTTTTGAACTTTCTTGCAATCGGAGGCTATAACTTGGCACAAAGCTTAAAAACAAAGACACAATGATGTTTCTACAGTAGTAACACACATCAAGACCTCTAAAACAGAAAGTAAAAAAACAAATTGGGTTGCCTCCCAACAAGTGCTTTCTTTTATGCCTTTGAGCTAGGGATGATGCAAAAAGATCAACTATTATCAACTCCATAAGAATAACTTGCCCAAATGACGGACTCATAAGGTAACTTAATATTCTGTCTAGGGAAGTGTTCCATTCCCTTTTTAATAGGAAATTGGAGTTTAATGATCCCCTCTTTCATGTCAATGATATCACCAATGGTGCGGAGAAAAGGACGTCCCAAAATAATTGGACATGAGGGATCACACTCAATGTCCATAATAAGAAAATCAACGGGCACATAATTACCATTGAAAACAATAAGAACATCATCAATTCTCCCTAAAGGTTTCTTCATGGAAGAATCAACAAGACGAACACCAAAAGAACATGGATCAAAAGGTTTCAAATCAAGCATATCATACATTCTTTTCGGCATAACGAAGGCACTAGCTCCAACATCACATAAAGCAAAGCAAGAGATATTATTCAATTTAAGCTTGAGCATAGGACCCCAACCATCTTCTAGTTTACTAGGAATAGAAGTCTCTAGATTGAGCTTCTCCCCCTAGCTTTGATAAGAGCATTGGTAATACGCTCGGTGAAGGCAATATTGAGTGTACTAGTGTGGGGGTCTTTAGCCATTCTTTGCAAAAAGGTGATAACTTTGAAAAGACTACAATTGTCAAAATCAATATTACTACCATTAATTAAAGTAGTAGTAATGTCATCTAACCTCATTCTTTTAGTAGTCTCTAAATTCAAAAGACCTTCTTGTCCTATAGTTGACATATTAGCATCACCGTTAATATGTCCATTGGGACTAGGAGTGTGATGGGTGCTAAAAGTTTTGAGATCCTCAACAACTTGTATAGTAGCAATGGTAGTGTGTGTAGGAAGGCTCTTGATCCTATCTTCCTCTTATTTTTGTCTATCCCATCTCTCTTTTAGTTTGGCTAGCATTCTTATGTTCTCAGTAATTTGGACTTGGATAGCATTCATGGGTGTGGTGTTCCTTTCCTCAAGGGGGGAGTTCTAATTTTAAGCATTTCTACATTATCAGCTATATTGTCTAGCTTCAAAGAGAGACTATATAATTTTTCTAGCTTCTCTTCTACACTTTTGTTGAAGGCTTTTTGAGAAGTGATAAAGCCTTTAAGCATGCTCTCTAATTCAGAAGTGGAGTTTTTGGTGCTCGGATAATTGTTGTTGTTCCCATAGTTGTTGGATCGGAAAGGTCTAGGATTGCCACCAAAATTACCCCTATAAGCATTATTATTAAAGTTGTTCCTAGAAATAAAAATAACATCAACTTGCTCTCTTTCTTGAGCAACCAAATAATTTAAAGGAACATCATGAGGATCTATAGGAGCTTGCTTACTGAGTAAAGTCATGATCATGTCAACCTTATCATTAAGGAAGGAGATATCCTCAACAGAGTTTACCTTCCTACCTGTTGGAGCTCTCTCGGTGTGCCATTGAGAATAATTTGTCATCATCTCATCCAATAGCTTTGTGGCAGCACCAAGTGTTGTTGACATAAAGGTTCCTCCTGTGGCCGAGTCTAACAGATTCCGCGAGGTAAAGTTCAATCATGCATAGAAAGTTTGGATAACAATCCAAGTAGTCAAACCATGTGTAAGGAAATTCTTAACAAGAGATTTCATACATTCCCAAGCTTGAGAAACATGTTCATTATCCAATTTTCTAAAATTAATAATGTTACTTCTTAATTGGATAATCTTAGCAGGTGGGTAATACTTCCCAATAAAAGCATCTTTGCACTTATCCCAAGAATCTATGCTTTTCCTAGGCAAAGATTGAAGCCACACATTAGCTCCTCCTCTCAAGGAGAAAGGAAAAAAATCTTAATTTTAACAATATCACCATCTACTTCTTTATGTTCTTGCATATCACAAAGCTCAACAAAATTGTTTAAGTGCAAGGCAGCAGCATCTCCAGCACCGGAGAATTGATCTTTCATAACAAGGTTCAATAAAGCAGGTTTAATCTCATAGGACCCGGCCTCAGTGGCGGGAGCAGCAATAGGATTATAGATAAAGTCATTGTTGTTGTGACTAGTGAAGTCACACAACTTGGTGTTCTCAATGGAACCCATAGCAGCAGCAACAAGCAAGAAGAAAGCAACTAATTTTTTGTGGTTTTTGGTATAAGACTCTAAAGCAAAAACTAGAAAGCAAACTAACAATACTAAAAAGCAAAAGTAAAAGATAGTGTGCAGCTCCCCTCTCTTGAAGACTAGAGTCCCCGGCAACGGCGCTAGAAAACTTTGCTTGATCACGAGATGATGTATATACTTCTCGCTCCTCGTTGGTTACCCCAAGTGGAAGGTTGAGATGTAGTCAGCAGCAAGTTTTCCCTTCCACGGAGACTGTAAGGTTTATCGAACCAGGAGGACTCCGAGGATCAACAAGTAGGTGTCTCCTACCCGACACTAGCAGAAGACGTGGACCTACACACAAACAAATAACTTTGCTCCCAACGAGTACAGAGAGGTTGTCAATATCTCCGGCCTTGTAGTTTGCAAAGGATCAAAACACAAGCGGGAAAAGTAATAGTGATTGCAACGGAAAAGTAAATGAAAACGGTAAGTGATGGCGGTGTAAACAATGGTGGCGATATGGATCGGAGTCACATGATGTTCACTAGTGATGTCTCTCTCCCAAAATACGATAAACAACTATGCTTGGGTAAACAAATTACAGTTGGGCAACTGACAGAATTATGAACGCACCGCAATGCTAATTATGCTACTTGATAGTTACAGGCTCAATAGTAATGAGCAGTACGTCAAGACAAGTAGAACGTTTATTCATCAGCATCTACTTACTAATCATCCACCTTGAGATATCTATCCAGAACATATCGCTAGTATTAAGTTGCGAGCCCCACCCAAAGTGTAAACTCAAAGCAATGGACAACTGCACTAACGAACTATGCGTAAGGTAAACAATCCTTGCAACCACGGTCACAAGCACCGTTGTTTTCTCCCTGGTGGCAACATCACATCCCCTAGTCTCATGATTCTGTCACTCAAGCTAGACATCGAGGGGCATGAACCCACAATCATGCATAACACTCCCTCTTGGAGTTACAATCTATTACTCGGCCAAAGCAATAAATAGCAATGGAGAAGATGCATTAATCGCTAACAAACATAATATAAAAGGATAAGCAAATATACAGCTCATAACAATATGGACATAATTTCATAATGCATCAGATCCCAACAAACCGAGCATAGCAATAGCTAGAGAATTACATAGATGCCTTGATCATGTAGGGCAGCGCACAAGGACTAACCATTGAAGCACAACATTGGAGAGAAAACATCCAATAGATACTGGTTGTGGACTCATGGTCCAAGGAGGACTACTCAAGGCATGTCCGGGAAGCGTCCATGGCGGTGGAGAACCTCCCAGAGGTCAATCCTCCCTCCGGCAGGGTGCTGGGAAGAGGTCTCCTAACGCTCCCGATCTCGGAAGCGCTCGGCGGCAGAACGATGGAGAAATTCGATATTCTGGACCCCCTATAGGATTTCCCTCGTCAAGGGGTAAATATAGGCGAAAGGAGGGCACCGAAGTAGTCTTATTATATTGTCAACTTTGGAACGTATCTACAATTTTTGATGGTTCCACGCTATTATCTTGTCAACTTTGGCTGTTTTGTATGCATGAATATGCTATTTTATATCTTTCTTGGGACTAACCTATTAACTCAGTGCCAAGTGCCAGTTTTTGTTTTTTCTGTGTTTTTGAACATTTTCGGAGAAGAATATTAAATGGAGTCCAAACGGAATAAAACCCGCAGGATGATCTTTTCCATAACAAAAGATACTCAGGGGACTTGAGAACCAAGGCAAAGGACCTCGGGGGAGGTCACAAGCCCCCTAGCCACGGCCTGGGGTGCGCGCCTAGCAGCCTTGTGGGCCCCCTGTGGCTCCTTTTCCCTACCTGTTCCGCCTATAAATTCTCTAAAAATCCAAAACCACCAGAGGGAGCCACGAAAATACTTTTCCGCCGCCGCAAGCTTGTGTCTCCGCAAGATCCCATCTAGGGACCGTTCTGGTGCCCTGCCGGAGGGGGATTCGGACACGGAGGGCTTCTTCATCAACACCATTGCCTCTCCAATAATGCGTGAGTAGTTCACCACAGACCTTCGGGTCCATAGCTAGTAGCTAGATGGCTTCTTCTCTCTCTTGGATCTTCAATACAAAGTCCTCCATGATCTTCATGGAGATCTATCCGATGTAACCTTCTTTTGTGGTGTGTTTGTTGAGATCCAATTAATTGTGGATTTATGATCAGATTATCTATGAATATTATTTGAGTCTCCTCTGATTTCTTATATGCATGATTTCGTATCGTTGAAATTCTCTTTGCGTTGTGGGTTTCGTTTGGCCAACTTGATCTATGATTCTTGCAATGGGAGAAGTGCTTGGTTTTAGGTTCATACCATGCGGTGTCCTCACCTAGTGACAGAAGGGGTAGCGAGGCACGCATCGTGTTGTTTCCATCAAGGGTAAAAAGATGGGGTTTATATCATATTGCATAAATTTATCCCTCTACATCATGTCATCATGCTTAAGGCCTTACTCTATTTGTTATGAACTCAATACACTAGATGCATGCTGGATAGCGGTCGATGTGTGGAGTAATAGTAGTAGATGCAGAAAGTATCGGTCTACTTGTCTCGGACGTGATGCCTATATGTATGATCATTGCCTTAGATATCATCATGACTTTGCGCGATTCTATCAATTGCTCGATAGTAATTCGTTCACCCACCGTAATACTTGCTATCATGAGAGAAGCCTCTGGTGAACATTATGGCCCCCGAGTCTACTTCACATCATATTTTCATATCTACACAATTACTTTGTTGCACTTTCCACCTTCACATCTCACCTTGCAAATAATCGTGAAGGGATTGACAACCCCTTTTATAACGTTGGGTGCAAGTTTGTTTGTTTTTGCGCAGGTACATTGGTGCCTCATCTTGATACTCCTACTGGATTGATACATTGGTTCTCAAACTGAGGGAAATACTTATTGCTACTGTGCTGCATCACCCTTTCCTCTTCAAGGGAAAAACCAACGCAAGCTCAAGAGGTAGCAAGAAGGATTTCTGGCGCCGTTGCTGGGAAGTATTCAAAGTGAATCTTATCCAAGTAACTATCGCAAACTCAGATCTTCCATTTACATTATTTGCCTTTTGCCTCTCGTTTTCCTCTCCCTAATTCTGAAAAAACAAAATTTGCAAAAATATTTGCCTTTTTCGTTTGCCCTTTCTTTCGCTTGCTTTCTGTTCACTTGTGTGCTTGTCTGCTTGCTAAGTCACCATGAGTAAAAACACCAAATTGTGTGACTTCTCGAATACTAATAATAATGATTTTATTAGTACTCTGATTGCTCCCGCCACTAGTGTGGAATCATATGAAATCAATGCTGCCTTGCTGAATCTTGTTATGAAAGATCAATTTTTCGGCCTTCCCAGTGAAGATGTTGCATCCCATCTTAATACCTTCATTGAGTTATGCGATATGCAAAAGAATAAAGATGTGGATAATGATATGATTAAATTGAATCTATTTCTGTTCTCATTACGAGATCGAGCAAAAACTTGGTTTTCATCTTTACCCAAAAATAGTATTGATTCTTGGAACAAGTGTAAAGATGCTTATGTTTCCAAGTAATTTCCACCGGCTAAGATTATCTCTCTCCATGATGATAACATGAATATAAAGCAACTAGATCATGAACATGTTGCACAATCTTGGGAGAGAATGAAATTGATGATTAGAAATTGTCCCGCTCATGGCCTGAGTCTTTGGATGATTATAGAAATCTTCTATGCTGGTTTGCATTTTGCTTCTAGAAATATCTTGGATTCCGCCTCCGATGGAACTTTCATGGAAATCACACTAGGAGAAGCCGCAAAACTCCTAGATAATGTCATGACAAACTATTCTCAATGGCACACTGAAAGGTCACCTACTAGTAAAAAAGTTCATGCTATAGCAGAAATTAACTCTTTGAGTGCTAAGATGGATGAGTTAATGAAATTGTTTGCTAGTAAAAGTGCTCCTTTAGATCCAAATGATATGCCTTTGTCTTCCTTGATTGAGAATAGCAATGAAATCTTGGATGTTAATTTTGTTGGTAGGAATAATTTTGGCAACAACAATGCTTATAGAGGTAACTTTATTCCTAAGCCTTTTCCTAGTAATCCCTCTATTAACTTTTGCAATTACTACAACAATGCTCATGGAAATTACAATAAATTACCCTCTGATCTTGAGAGTAATATTAAAGAGTTTATCAACTCGCAAAAGATTTTCAATGTGTCCATAGAAGAAAAATTGCTCAAAATTGATGACTTGGCTAGGACCGTAGATAGAATGTCTCTTGATATTGATGCTTTGAAATTGAGATGTTCTCCTCCCAAGATTATATGGATTAAACTTTGAAAGCTATGCGTGTTTCCATGAATGAGAGTAAAGAAAGAACCGCCCAAATTCGTGCTAGACATGAATGGCTTAAAAAGGCGTGTTCTCGTGATGAGAATCACGAAGATCTTAATGTGCTTGGTGTGAATCCTATTGAATCCTTGTTTTCTAATGTCAATCCTAATGATGATGGGGCTGGATATGAATCCACTTTGGTTGAGAAATGCCCCAATGATTTGGAGTCTTTTATCTTAATGCTAAAAGCACTGAAAGTGGAGTAGAGGATATCAAAACTTTGAGTAGTGATGAAATTACTACTTTGGATTTCACGGAATTCAATTATGATAGTTGCTCTTTGATTGAATGTATTTCCTTGATGCAATCCATGCTAAACTCTCCACATGCTTATAGCCAAAATAAGGCTTTTACCGATCATATCGTTGATGCTATGATGAAATCTCTTGAAGAGAAACTTGAGTTGGAGATATCTATTCCTAGAAAACTTCATGATGAGTGGGAACCTATTATCAAAATCAAGATTAAAAACTATGAATGCAATGCTTTGTGTGATTTGGGTGCTAGTGTTTCCGCTATTCCAAAGTCTTTATGTGATGTTCTAGGCTTCAATGAGATTGATGAGTGCTCTCTGAACTTGCATCTTGCGGATTCTACTATTAAGGAACATATGGGAAGGATCAATGATGTTCTTATTATTGCCAATAGGAACTATGTACCCGTAGATTTCATTTTGCTTGATATTGATTGCAATCCGACATGTCCCATCATTCTTGGTAGACCTTTCCTTAGGACTATTGGTGCTGTCATCGATAAGGAACGGAATATTAGATTTAAATTCCATTAAAGAAGGGCATGGAACATTTTCTTAGAAATAAAATAAGATTGCCTTATGAATCCATGATGAGGGCTACTTATGGTTTGAGCACCAAAGACGACGATACTTGATTCTACCGCCTTATGCCTAGCTAAGGGCGTTAAACAATAGCGCTTGTTGGGAGGCAACCCAATGAATTTATCTTTGCTTTTTGCTTTCTGTTTTGTTGTATCCACACCATCATAATTCTGTCATGATTGTGTATTTATGTTTATTTTTGTGTTTGTGCCAAGTAAAACCTTTATGATTAAGTTTTGGTGATGGTTGTTTGATCATGCTGAAAAAGACAGAAACTTTGCGCTCACGAAATTATTTTTAATTCCTATCCAGAAAGATATTTTGAGTTGATTCTTTTTTATTCTGGTTTATATGCAAATTTCCCTAATTGTCATAATTGTTCAGAATTTTTGGGATAACAGAAGTATACGAAGTATACAGATTGCTACGGACTGGTCTTTTTTTGACAGATTCTGTTTTTGTTGTGTTGATTTCTTATTTTGATGAAACTATGGATAGTATCGGGGGGTACTAGCCATGAAAAAGTGAGAATACAGTAATCTAACATCAATCTAAATATAAATCAAGTTTACCACAGTACCTAAAGAGTTGGTAGTTTGTTTTCTTATGCTAATGATATCACGAGTTTCTGTTTAAGTTTTGTGTTGTGAAGTTTTGAAGTTTTGGGTGATGTTCTCATGGAGAATGGAACAAAGAGTGGAAAGAGCTTAAGCTTGGGGATTCCCAAGGCATCCCAAGCCAAATTCAAGGACATAAAAAAGCCTAAGCTTGGGGATGCCCCGGGAAGGCATCCCCTCTTTCGTCTTCAATCCATCGGTAACGTTACTTGGAGATATATTTTTATTCACCACATGATATGTGTTTTGCTTGGAGCGTCATGTATTATAGGAGTCCTTTGTTTTTGTTCTGTCAGAATCATCCTTGTTGCACACCTTTTTGAGAGGGACATGCACTCATCGTGAATTTTCTAGAATACTCATTGAGCTTCGCTTATATCTTTTGAGTTAGGCAATTTAGCTCGCATGTGCTTCACTTATATCTTTTGAGCTAGATAACTTTGCTCTAGTGCTTGACTTAGATCTTTTTAGAGCATGGAGGTGTCATATTTTGAAGAAATAAAAACTCTCGATCTTCACTTATATCTTTTTGAGAGTGCTCTCTCTAAGTAACTTGGTAATTGGCGTGTGCTACGAAAGTAGTCCTAAAAGATGATACGCATCCAAAGACGATATAATAAAAACTTCCATATTCAAGTGCATTGATTAGTAAGAGAAGTTTGATTCTTCACAATTAGTTTTGAGATATGGATTTGGTAATATTAGTGTTATGTTAGTAGGGTGTTGTGAATCTAGAAATACTTTTGTTGAAGTTAGTGATTCTCGTAGCATGCACGTATGGTGAACCGCTATGTTAGGAAGTCGGAGCATAATCGATTTATTGATTGTCATCCTTTGTGTGGTGGTCGGGATCGCACGATGGTTAAAACCTACCAATCCTTCCCCTAGGATTATGCGTTTAGCACTTCGTTTCGATTACTAATAAAACTTTCACAATAAGTATATGAGTTCTTCTTGACTAATAAAACTTTCTACATTGAAACATAAATATTGTGCCATGGAAAGAACCTAGCAGTCTCAGCAATTGCAAGTGGAGCCAATCCATAATGAGCAGCCAAGACAAGCTCGGAGGAAGTGCGCGAGTGCGGGCCCTCGGGGGAAGAAGAACAAGCCCATAGACGGATTCCAACCCGTACTTGATAACCTATGCTACCTCCTGAGGTTGCGTTGGTTTTCCCTTGAAGTGGAAAGGGTGATGCAGCAAAGTATATAAGTATTTCCCTCAGTTTGTTGAGAACCAAGGTATCAATCTAGTAGGAGGAACAAGCAAGGCCCCAATAGTAGTACTTACACAAATAATCAAAGACTTGCACCCAACGCTATAAAGGGGTTGTCAATCCCTTCAGAGTTATTTACAAGGATGATATCTAATAGAGATAGATATAAAAGATTGCGGAAACAAAAGTAAATAAATTGCAGGAATACATTTTTGGTATTTTTCGTTTATATAACTGAATATATAATATGGAAAATAGACCCGGGGGCCATAGGTTTCACTAGAGGCTTCTCTATAAAGGAAAATAATACGGTGGGTGAACAAATTACTGTCGAGCAATTGATAGAAAAGCGAATAATTATGAAGATATCCAAGCCAATGATTATGCATATAGGCATCATGTCTGTGTCAAGTAGACCGAAAAGATTCTGCATCTACTACTATTACTCCACACATCGATAGACTCCTGCCTACATCTAGAGTATTAAGTTCATGAAGAACAGAGTAACGCATTAAGTAAGATGACATGATGTAGAGTGATAAACTCAAGCAATATGATGAAAACCCCATCTTTTGATCCTCGATGGCACCAATACAATAGGTAACTCTCTACCCCTACTATGTCACTGGGTGAGGACACCGCAAGATTGAACCCAAAACTAAGCACTTCTCCCATTGCAAGAATTACCAATCCTGTTGGCAAAACCAAACTAATAATTTGAAGAGACTTGCAAAGATATGAAATCATGCATATAAGAATTCAGAAGAGACTCAAATAATATTCATGGATAATCTGAATATAAACTCACAATTCATAAGATCTCGACAACACACTTTAAAAGAGTATTACATCGGATAGATATCCATGAAGATCATGAAGAACATGGTATTGAAGATCAAAGAGAGAGAAGAAGCCATCTACCTACTAGCTATGGACACGTAGGTCTGTGGTGAACTACTCATACATCATCACACGGGCAATGGAGTTGATGTAGATGCCCTCTGTGATCAATTCGTTCTCCGGTAGATTACCGGAAAAGGCTCCCAGATTGGATCTCACCGGAATAGAGGCTTACGGTGGTGTAAAAGTATTTTCATGGCTCTCTTTGGCGATACGGGAATATTTGGGAATTTATAGGCCAAAGAATAGGGTTAGGAGACTTGCATGGGGACCACAAGCCAAGGGTGTGGTGTGACATCCCCGGATTAGGCTACAGTAATCCCGGTAATTGAACTACAGTAAAACTATGCAAAGGATGCCACGTCACCGTGTTTCCTATCATTGATCTCATGATTGTTTGAGGCAGTTTGAATTTAAGACTTAAGTTTAAAATGAAACGAGAAAAGTTATAGGGTTGAAATAAAAATGTCGGGGGAGTTATATAAACATTTCCCTAATGAATTATATAACTGAACCGGGCTTCTTAAGACTTATTTCAATAACCATATAATTAAAACAGAAAGCTATATATATTTATATATAAAAAAATAGAATAAAAGAAAATATTAAATAAATATAATAAATTGTAAGAGAATAATAATAATAATAAAAGATATAAAAAAAACAACAAAAAAGGGACCAACCCCTCCCCCCCCCGGCCCAGCTGGGCGTGGTGGCCCAGCTGGCCACCACCCACCGGCCCAACTGGGGGGCCAAACCCTAGAGCCCCCTGGCTCCCCTCGGCTCCCCACTCCCACTCCTGCCGCCGCCAGGGGATCACCCCAACCCACCCCAAGTCGCCACCAACCCCTCGTGGGGGTCCCCCACCCCACCGACACATCTCTCTCTCTCGTCACCCCCACGACACCCCACGAGCTCCCAACCCCTCCGCACTCCCTCCCAGGTCGCCCCACAAGCCCCATCCACCTCGCCCTCCCCTGCTACTCCTCCCGCCGGCAACCGCCCCCAGCGCCGGCTCGCCCCCACCTATCCCACGAGCCCCCTTCCCTCGGTTCCTCTCCCGCGCACCCGTCGGTCTCCCCTGCGCTCCTACCGCCGGCGGCCCCCTCCGGCTCCCTCTCGAGCCCCAGTCCATAGGGCCCCGTCGACCGGTCCTCCCGACTCCCTCGTCGGCCGAGGTCCTGCCCCCTGGTCACCCCGCCGGCACCAGCCCCCCGTCGGCCCCCTCTACCTCCCCGCCGGCGGCCCCCCTGCCTCTCCTCACAGAGGACCCCCCCCCCCGGTCGGCCGGACCTTCAACACCTCCGGCGGCCGAGGCCCTCCCGGGTTCCTCCCTGGCTGGCCGACCCAGGCCAGGGCCCTCCCCCCTCCGTCGCGCCCCCCCCCCCCTCCTCCCGCTCGGTCCAGGAGGGACCGGGCAGGGAGACCGGCCCCCTCGGCCCCTTCACCACGCCGGCGAGCCCCTCCCCCACCGGGCCTCCCCTACACCTCTTCCTCGCCGGAACCGCGCCGTCACCGTCACCGCCTCGTCCGCCTCCACGCCGTCTCCTCCGCCCTTTCCCGCAATCTCCGGCTTCACCGACCCCTCCCGTCAACGTCGGTGAGCCCCTCCTCGGGCTCCTCCCACCATGTCGTTCTCCTCGCCGTCCCGGTTCCGTTCCGGCAAACGAGGCTTCGATCCATCGATGGTAGACTTCGGTAGGAAGGATTGAACATTTGGTTCTTCTATGTGGAGTTAGCAAAGAACCTCTGTGTTATATTTGTTAACAGAGAGAGGGAGATGAGAGTTTTGAGAGAAATAAAATAAATGATGTATTAGATGCGTATGAATGTATGTATGTATGAGATGCGATGTATGTATTTGCGTATATGGATATTTGGAGGAATACGATATTTGCACGGTTAGGTATCTATAAACAAATGAGTAAATAGCCTTAGGCCACTTACCGGTGGGGCCAACGCACCCGCTGTCTATGACAGGGAGGCCCCACGCGATAGTTAAAATAAAAATAAAAATGATGTTTTTATTAATTAAATAAATAAATAGATATAATAATTAATTAATGAGTTAATGAATTAGTTAAATAGATATATAAGTTAATCTGTTAATTAGAATAATTAATTAACCTAATGAGAGAATGACACGTGGGTCCCCCAGTAAATTAATCTGATTAATTAATATTTAGTCTTAATTAAAACCCGTGTCTATGACAACGGGGACCCACTGACCAGTTTGACCAGTCAACCATTGATGTCAGCATGACATCATGCTGATGTCATAATAGCCTTTTATTAAATCATTTAAATCTGTTTTTAATTCCTAAATAATTAATAAAACTTTAAAAATTAATATTTAATAATCCGTAAGTCAGATCAAAATAATTTCAACATGAAAGTTGATCAGCAGAACGAGACGAACCCGGATACACGGTCCATTCGTCTGTCACGCGTCCCTAGCATAGCAAACATGGAACTTTTCCATCATTTCCAGTATTACCGGTAGTAGCCCGAGACCCGGAAAAATATCGTCAGATATTCTTCCGACCCGTCTATGACGGATGTTGCTGCGTTAGCTCATGTCTAGCCTGCATCTTTCCATGTCATGCTTTGTGTTGCATCGGTGCTGATATTTATTGTTTCTTCCCCCTCTTCTTACCGGTAGACCCCGAGACTGACGCTGCTGCCGGGTACATCTACGACCCTGCCGATTAGTCCATTGTCGCAGAGCAGCAAGGCAAGCAAACCCCCCCCCTTGATCATTCCTATATCGCCTATGTCTTTCTTCCTACTGCTTGCATTAGTATTTTGCTACTGTTGTAGTTAGCTCCTATATCTGATGCATAGCCTATTTTTGATGAACTGCTACTTTCAGTCATGTACCTTTAATCTGCTTAGTATAGGTGGAGCAGTCATCCCCTCTGACCCCGTAGTTCAGTTGTCCCGCTTGTTTTCAAATCTCGATCTCTGATCGACGAGCCAGACCCGACACATCACATTCACCCCCCTTCGTTGTACGACGCTACAGAGATACTATCGGGTACCGAGGGTGACACTTCACTAAGTACTCCTGATGATATTTCTGTAGTATAGCTAGTCGGTCATGGTTATCGAGGGTGATTCCTCTTTCACCATTCCCGATGACGTCTCTGTCGTGCCACCCCACGAGTGTGGGACCCCCGAGGGTGATTCCTGTAAGCCACCTTGACGGGTACATCGTTCGGAATCCAACGAGGGTGATACCTCGGGTTCCCCCGATGTTACGACCACACAGTTACTCGACCATGTTACTGGGATCATTGGTGATTAGTTGTAAGACGGGTGGATTCCCGTGAGATTGTGTTGGTGGCCTAATTAAAATGCTACTGGATTTGGGTATTTGATCTGGGTTGGTCGGAGACCTTTTCGCACTAACCGGCTACGCGGGAAGAATTATGGGTACTCGGCGTCGCGGTATCAGCCGAAGCTTTTCAGATGCCAGCAATGTAGCGGCGCGCGCCCGAGTGGTCCCGAGATGCATCGCGCTTGTGATTAAGGGATGCTAGGACTGACGTCGGCCGCCCACGCCACGTGCAGGAGCATGAAGGGGAACTGGGCCCACGAACCCTTTGTGCTTAGGAGTTAGACCGGCGGGCTGGCCTCTCTGATTAGTCTTAGGTGGGGCTGCGACGTGTCGATATTTCGAGGCCGGGCAGGACCCAGAAAAGTATGTCCGGCCAGAGTGTTATCGAGCGTGACGGAACATGTGGTGCACCCCTGCAGGGATGAAAATTAACTATTCGGATAGTTGTGTCCACGGTTACAGGACGACTTGGATTTGTGCCCTGATCTTATACAACTACAATTGTTACTTAACTGGAACTAGTTTGCCTCGGGATTGTTTCCTCGCAGGGAGTTGAGGGAGGATCTTTAGGCGTGACCTCACTTTAATATTGCTGCAACAATATGACTATTTATGTTTTACCCCTGTTCTACTCTCGTCTATTGCTGCAAGACCCTGAAGATGCTAGTCTTCGATAGGACTAGGCCTTCTCTCTCTATTCTCGCATTGCTGCAGTCAGTCCACATATACACCCCCCTTCTTTGATACTGATGCATAATTAGAATAGTTCTGATGTAAGACTTGCGAGTACTTTGGATGAGTACTCACCGCTGCTTTGCTCCCCCCTTGTTCCCTTGATCCGTTTGCTGCGACCAGTTGATGGAGCCCAGGAGATGGAGGTCCCTGCCGCCGACGACTGCTACCCCGACGGTGCCTACTGCTACGTGGAGGCCGCTGATGATCAGGAGTAGTTAGGAGGTTCCCAGGCAGGAGGCCTCGCCTCGTTCGATCGTTGTATCTTTTGTGCTAGCCTTCTCTAAGGCACCCCATGTTTTATGTCTGTACTCAGATATTTGTTGCTTCCGCTGACTCGTGTGTTTATCGAGCTTTCGTATTCTAGCCCTCGAGGCCCCTGGCTTGTAATATGAAGCTGATGTTATTTTCTTTGTGTCTAGAGTTGTGTTGTGGTATCTTCCCGTGAGTCCTTGGGTTTGATCGTACGCATTTGCGTGTATGATTAGCGTACGATTAAATCGAGGGCGTCACACGTGGCCACCCCCCTAGGGTGCACCCTGCAGGCTTGTGGCCTCCTCGCAGATGCCCTGCCCCCTACTCCAAGTTTGATGCGTTTCTTCTGGTCCAAGAAAAATCTTTCCGGAGATTTTATTATGTTTCGACCATGTTTAATATTACTTATCTGGAATACTCAAAAATATGGGAAAAACAGAAGCTGACACTAGGCTCTAGATTAATCGGTTAGTCCCAAAAATAATATAAAACAATATATAAATGCATATAAAACATCCAAAACACATAATATAATAGCATGGAACAATCAAAAATTATAGATACATTGGAGACGTATGAAGCATCCCCAAGCTTAATTCATGCTCGTCCTCGAGCAGGTATATAAATGCATATAAAACATCCAAAACACATAATATAATAGCATGGAACAATCAAAAATTATAGATACTTTGGAGACGTATGAAGCATCCCCAAGCTTAATTCATGCTCGTCCTCGAGCAGGTAAATGATAAAAACAGAATTTTTGATGCGGAATACTACCTAACACATTTATCCATGTAATATTCTCTATTGTGGCATGAATATTCAGATCCATAAGATTCAGAACAAAAATCTAATATTGACATAAAAACAATAATACTTGAAGCATACTAATAAGGTAATTGCTTCCTTTGGAAATAGCATGGTCTTGGAAAGTTATCCCTACAAAATCATTTTGTCTGGCTATGCTCCATCTTCACCACACAAAGTATCTAAATCATGCACAACCCCGATGAAAATCAAGCAATTGTTTCACACTTGTATGTTCTCAAACCTTTTCAACTCTCACGCAATACATGAGAGTGAGCCATAGATATAGCACTATATGTGGAATAGAGTGTGGTGGAGGTTGCAAAAAAAAGGAGAAGATAGTCTCACATCAACTAGGCACATCAACGGGCTATGGAGATGCCCATCAATAGATATTAATGTGAGTGAGTAGGGATTGCCATGCAACAAATGCACTAGAGCTATAAGTGTATGAAAGCTCAAAAAGTAAACTAAGTGGCTGTGCAAAAGATGTAATTCCACTAGTTATATGAAATTGACAAAATAGGAGACCCTCTATGAAGAACATGGTGCTACTTCGAAGCACAAGTGTGGAAAAAGATAGTAGCATTGTCCCTTCTCTCTTTATCTCATTTTTTCCTTCTTTTTCTCTTTTTTTCTTTTTTTTCTTTTTTTGCTGGGCTTCTTTGGCCTCTTTTATTTATTTTTAAAGTTCGGAGACTCATACCAACTTGTGAGGGAATCGTAGCTTCCATCATCCTTTTCTCACACGGGCAATGCTCTAATAATGCAAATCATCACACTTTTATTTACTTTCAACTCAAAAGATTATAACTCGATATCTAGAACAAAGTATGAATCTATAAGCAATATGGAAGTGATGGTGCGTGTCATAAAAACGGAACGGTGGTGTTGCATGGCAATATATCTCGGAATGGCTATGAAAATGCCATAATAGGTACGTATGGTGGCTGTCTTGAGGAAAAAATATATGGTGGTTGTTTTGAGGAAGGTGGGTTTAATGTACCAGTGAAAGTTGCCCGGTACTAGAGAGGCTAGCAAAGATGGAAGGATGAGAGTGTGTATAATCCATGAACTCAACATTAGTCATAAAGAACTCACATACTTATTGCAAAAGCCTATTAGTTATCGAAGCAAAGTATTAGACGCATGCTCCTAGGGGAAGGGTTGATAGGAGTTAACCATCGCGCGATCCCGGCCTCCACACAGAGGTTGACAATCATTAAACAAGTCATGCGTCATGCTCTGACTTCATCAAATAACGCTTCACCATATGGGCATGCTACGGGAATCACAAGATTTACCACAAGTATTTTTTCTAATTCACAATTACTTACTAGCATGACTCTCATATTACCATCTTCATATCTCAAAACTATATGCAAGGAATCAAACTTCTCATCATATTAAATGCACTTAATATGAAAGTTTTTATTATATCGATCTTGGATGCCTATTATATTAGAACTAAATTCATAACCTAAACCAATCACCATGTTATTTAAAGAACTCTCAAAATATTATAAGAGAGGTACGAGAGTTTAATAATTTCTATTAAACTCAACACCGCCGTGCTCTAAAATATATAAGTGAAGTACTAGAGCAACATTGCCTAGCTCAAAAGATATAAGTGAAGCACAAAGATTATTCTAATAAATTCACGATTCAGCATGTATCTTTATCAAAAGATGTGTGAAGCAAGGATGATTGTGGAAAACTAAAAAGTAAAGACAGATATCATACAAGATGCTCCACGCAAAACACATATCATGTGGTGGATAAAAACATAGCCTCAAGTAAATTTGCCGATGGATTAAAGATGAAAGAGGGGATGCCTTCAGGGGCAATATGACTAGGGTGCCTTGGGAATCCTCAATCCTAGGCTCTTGCCACTCCTTATTCCATAGTCCATCAAATCTTTACCCAAAACTTGAAAACTTCACAAGACAAAACTCAACAAAAAACTCATGAGATCCGTTAGTATAAGTAAAATAAATCACCACTTTAGGTACTGTTGTGAACTCATTCTTTATTTATATTGATGTAATATTTACTATATTCCAACTTCTTCATGGTTCATACCCCCCGATACAACCCGTAGATTCATCAAAATAAGCAAACAACACAAAGAAAACAGAATTTGTCAAAAACAGAACAGCCTATAGCAATCTGCTTACTTCGAATACTTATGTAACTCCAAAACTTCTGAAAAATTAGGACTACCTGGGAAATTTGTAAAAAAATCTTTTTTAAAAAATTCAGATCAAAAGCACGTTCGAGTGAATTTATAAAATTCCTGTACTGAGAGCGAAAGTTTATGTTTTTCAGCAAAATCAACTTGCAAACAGAGTAGACTATCCAAAAGGTCTTACTTGGCTCATACACTAATTAAAACAAGAGATCACAATTATTATAGAGGTAATAATGTGTGAAGCACTCTAACGCATAAACAAAAACAAAAGCAAAACAAATAAAATTGGGTTGCCTCCCAACAAGTGCTATTGTTTAACGCCCCTAGCTAGGCATAATGCAATATATCTAGGTATTGTCATCTTTGGTATGCAATCCATAGGTAGCTCTCACAATTGATTCCTAAGGTAATATTATTTTCTTTCTAGGAAAGTGCTCCATGCCTTTCCTTAATGGAAATTGGAATCTAATATTACCTTCTTTCATGTCAATAATTGCACCAATCGTTGTAAGGAAGGGTCAACCAAGAATAATAGGACATGTAGGATTGCATTCTATATCAAGAACAATGAAATCTACAGGCACATAATTATTATTTGCAACAATAAGAACACCATTAATCCTTCCCGCAGTTTTCTTAATTTTAGAATCCGCTAGATGCAAATTTAAAGAACAATCATCAAATTCACGAAATCCTAGCAGATGACATAAAGCTTTCGGAATCATGGAAACGCTAGCACCCAAATCACACAAAGCATGGCACTCATAATATTTAATTTTAATCTTAATAGTAGGTTCCCACTCATCATAATGCTTTCTAGGTATAGAAACTTCCAACTCAAGTTTTTCTTCAAAAGATTTCATCATGGCATCCACAATATGTTTAGTAAAACTTTTATTTTGACTATAAGCATGCGGAGAACTCAACATGGATTGCAACAAGGAAACAGAATAAATCAAAGAGCAACTATAATAATTAAAATCCTCGAAATCCAAAAGAGTTTGCTCATTGCTATTTAGAGTTTTGACCTCTTCCATCCCACTTTTATCAATCTTATCATTAATATCTATAAACTCTGAATCATTGGGATGCCTCTTAACTAAAGTTGAATCATCTCCAATCCCATATTTTTCCAGATTTATACTATAAAACAAAGATTCAATAGGTGTCACACCAATCACTAGATCTTCATCAATATTATCACGAGAAAACACATTTTCAAGGCATTCGCGCTTAGCACGTATTCTAGCGGTTCTTTCCTTACACTCATCAATAGAAATTCTCATAGCTTTTAAAGACTCATTAATTTCATTCTTGGGTGGAATAGATCTAATTTTCAAAGGATCAATCTCAAGAGAAATTCTATCAATGTTCCTAGTCAATTCATCAATCTTGAGCAATTTTTCTTCAATCATAGCATTGAAATCTTTTTGGGAGCTAATGAATTCTTTAATATTATTCTCAAGATCAGAGGGCATATTATTATAATTTCCATAAGAATTGTTGTAGGAATTACCATAATAATTATAGGAATTACTAGGAAACAGCCTAGGATTAAAATTACCTCTATACGCGTTATTGCCAAAATTGTTTGTACCAACAAAATTCACACCCATAGATTCATTATTATTTCAAATCAAAGAACACAAAGGCATATTATTGGGATCAATAGGATAACTCTTGCTAGCAAGTAATTTCATTAATTCATCCATCTTTCCGCTCATAGTGTTTATTCCTTCCATAGCATGCACTTTTTTACTAGTAGGAGATCTTTCGGTATGCCACTAAGAGTAATTTGCCATAATATTATCTAGGAGTTTAGTAGCTTGTCCTAATGTGATTTACATAAAGGTAACACCCGCGGCGGAATCTAAAACATTTCTAGACGAAAAATTCAATCCCGCATAAAAAAATTGTATAATCATCCATAAACTCAAACCATGCGCGGGGCAATTCCTAATCATTAGTTTCATCCTCTCCCAAGATTGTGCGACATGCTCATGATCAAGTTGCTTAAAATTCATTATATCGTTCCTAAGGGAGATAATCTTAGCGGGCGGAAAGTACTTGGAAATAAAAGCATCTTTACACTTATTCCATGAATCAATAATATTTTTAGGTAAGGATGAAAACCAAGTTTTGGCACGATCTTGTTGTGAGAAATGAAATAGCTTTAATTTAAAATTTTCATTATCCACATCTTTTTTTTCATATCACACAACTCAACGAAAGCATCTTCACTAGGAAGGCGGGAAAATTGTTCTTTCATAACAAGATTGAGCAAAGCAGGATTAATTTCACAAGATTCCGCACTAGTGGCGGGATCAATGGGAGTACTAATAAAATCATTATTAGTAGTAGTGGAAAATCACATAACTTGGTATTCTCTTGAGCCATCGTGACAAAGCAAGCAATCTAGCACACAAGCAAGCAAACAAAAAGACGAACGGAAAAAGGGCGAATAAAAAGGCAAATCTTTTTGGTATTTTCTGAAAATCGTTTTAGAGGTGTGGGAGAGGAAATTGAGAGGCAAATGGAAAATAAAGTAAATGCAAGAGATGAGTTTGTATTGGGTACTTGGTAGGCGTGATCTTGCTATGTATCCTCCCCGGCAACGTCGCCAGAAATCCTTCTTGCTACCTCTTGAGCTTGCGTTGCTTTTCCGTTGAAGAGGAAAGGGTGATGCAGCGAAGTAGATAAGTATTTCCCTCAGTTTGTTGAGAACCAAGGTATCAATCCAGTAGGAGGAACAAGCAAGGCCCCAATAGTAGTACGTACACAAATAATCAAACACTTGCACCCAACGCTATAAAGGGGTTGTCAATCCCTTCGGAGTTATTTGCAAGGATGAGATCTAATAAACATAGATATAAAAGATTGCAGATACAAAAGTAAATAAGTTGCAGGAATATATTTTTGGTTTATAGAACTGAAAATATAATATGGAAAATAGACCCAGGGGCCATAGGTTTCAGTAGAGGCTTCTCTCATAAAGGAATATAATACGGTGGATGAACAAATTGTTGTCGAGAAATTGTTTGAAAAGCGAATAATTATGAAGATATCCAAGGCAATGATTATGCATATAGGCATCACATCCATGTCAAGTAGACCGAAACGATTCTGCATCTACTAGTATTACTCCACAGATCGACCGACTCCTGCCTGCATCTAGAGTATTCAGTTCATGAAGAACAGAGTGACGCATTAAGTAAGATGACATGATGTAGAGGGATAAACTCAAACAATATGATGAAAACCCCATCTTTTTATCCTCGATGGCAACAATACAATACGTGACTCTCTACCCCTACTATGTCACTGGGTGAGGACACCGCAAGATTGAACCCAAAACTAAGCACTTCTCCCATTGCAAGAATTACCAATCTAGTTGGCCAAACCAAACTAATAATTTAAAGAGACTTGCAAAGATATGAAATCATGCATCTAAAAATTTAGAAGAGACTCAAATAATATTCATGGATAATCTAAACATAAAATCACAATTCATCGGATCTCGACAAACACACTTTAAAAGAGTATTACATCGGATAGATCTCCATGAAGATCATGAAGAACATGGTATTGAAGATCAAAGAGAGAGAAGATGCCATCTAGCTACTAGCTATGGACCCATAGCTCTGTGGTCAACTACTCACACATAATCGGAGGGGCAATGGAGTTGATGTATATGCCCTTCGTGATCAATTTCCTCTCCGTCAGATTACCGGAAAAGGATCCCAGATTTGATCTCACGGGAACAGAGGCTCCCGACGGCGTAAAAGTATTTTCGTGGCTCTCTTTGGCTATATGGGAATATTTGGGAATTTATAGGCCAAAGAATAGGGTTAGGAGACCTATAGGTGGCCCACAAGCAAGGGGCACGTCCACCCCCAGGGTGCGCCCTGCACGCTTGTGTCCTCCCGGCTGATGCCTTGCCACCTACTCCACGTTTATTGTGTTTCTTCTCGTCCAAGAAAAATCTTTCTGGAGATTTTATTCTGTTTTGACTCCATTTAGTATTCCTTATCTGCAATACTCAAAAACGTGGGGAAAAAAGAAACTGGCAATAGGCTCTAGATTAATAGGTTAGTCCCAAAAATAAAATAAAACAACATATAAATGCATATAAAACATCCAAACGGATAATATAATTGCATGGAACAATCAAAAATTATAGATAAGTTGGAGATGTATCAACCTACTGGACAGCCCATGTGTTATATATTCCGCCTTACCCAACACTGTTTTGACTCACGTGCTTCGAGTGTGTTGGGTCGTCAGGCAGGTGGCGAAAAGCGGAGAGGCTACCCTCGAGATCCAACCACTGCAAGGGCGTTCATCCAAACTGCCTCACAACCGTGTCGACATACTCACAATTTACGATACTTTCTCCTCAAATAGTCAAAGGAAAAGGGCTCTCCGAGAAACTTACCAGGTATTCATGGTGGCAGCAACAAATCCTTGGAGTAACACGTCTATAACCTTTATGGAGGAATACCATCGTGGAATACGTTCGAACCAAACACCCGCCGCATTAGTCCTTAATCCCATTATAGATGGTTTTAAACTATCCAAGGTATTAATGGATGGCGGCAATGGCTTAAACCTCACTTATGAGGATACTTTGGATAAAATACAGTTCGACACATCTTGCATCGAATGGAGCCCCACAACCTTTTGAGGAATTATCCCTAGAAGAGAAGCGCGATGCACAAGCCAAGTATCCCCCAATGTAGTATTTGGCACCTACGATAATTACACGTCTGAAGAACTCATCTTCCACATCGTACCCTTGATAAGCGGCTATCACACTCTTTTGGGACGGGAGGCCTTCACCAGGTTTGTCAGTCCCTGTGCTTGTACCACTGTTGCCACATAATGTTTTTATAAAAATTGGAGCCAATTAAAACATTTTGCATGTTTGTGATGGTTGGTTTTTTTACAACTTGCTTATGTGACTGACTGAGTTCTGAATTGCTATAGGTGTTCTCCTCTCTAAAACCCACCTCCTTGACCTTAAGCCCTTTCCCAATGATCATGCCATGTGAATAGAACTAGAAAAACATTTTTTGTAAATTATTATTGTAACAAAAGGCATCGATTTACTTTAAGTTCACCAAAACCAATGATTTGGGATTAACACTGCGAGTCCCCAATTTGGGAGAGATGCCTTACACCAATGTTTTTATTGGAACCTATTATCAAAAAGGTTTCCCCAAACCATAAAATAATGATTTTAAAACTTATTTGCCAATTTTATTTAAACGCATCTTTCTAGATCCAAAAATGGTATTTCATAAGGAAAAATTAGTTTATCACTTCAAAAATATTTGAGAGAATTTAGGGAACTCCGTGGACATATATTTTACCTACATAAGAGTTTCAACACATGGCCATGTTCAAAGTATTGGACATAACCACTCAAAACCCTTTCTGCCTATTTCAAGCTCTTGAAATATTTCCATAGTAAATATTCTTAATAAATTCCAGGAAAATTCTAGGAAATCACTCATGATAAATGTGGTGATCCTGCAAAGTTTCATATCAATCCAAGTTGATTTGATCCACCCAATAATCCCAAAACCCTTCCTGTCCGCAACCAAATTTGAGCAACTTTGCATTGCCAAGTTTATCAAATTGATCCCAAACTTTACAGGAGTGATGCATCCCCCAAATAAGGATGCTACACCAAGTTGTGCATTTGTGGGAGTTGATTTTATCACCTAGGTCCACAGAAATCTGATTTTCTGCATTTCTAGGGGTTTTCATGTTTACATTGCCTACTTTGCTCAAATGACCTCAAAATTGGTTAATCCTACTAATATTACGCATCAAATGAGTGTTCAAATGTCATAAATAGGGTTTATAATAATAAAATGCATGCAACCTATTGTAAAAACTACACAAGTGGCACCCTAAAATACTACACAAGATTACAAGATTTTTGGTGGAGGAATATTTGAATTTGAATAAATATTTAAACTTAGGGGATTTTTGAAAGATTCTAGAAAAGGAATAAAAGGAAGGGCCACTGTTACCCATGTGCCAAACTGGCTCAGTAGAGCCGGCCCACAGGGAAACCAGCCCACGCCAGGCGGCCACGTTGAAGGCGCAAAGGCACTTTACGCCTTCAGCTGACACGGCGCACGCGGACACTCCATGTTCAAACCTGACTGCTGGGCCCCAGCGGTTGGCGAAAGAGGGAGCGGGAAAGGAGGATGACAGGCGGCCCCTACAAGGCGCATGGCATCGATCATGGTGGGCACCTCGGGAGATAGGTGGAGGGGGCACGAGACGGTTGGGGTTGGCCGCGCCTCAATGCAGGAGCACACTATAGCACGTCCTGAGCGCAGCTTTGGCACGCCACGGCATTCTGGCGCGCTCTGGCGCGCCCCATCTTGTCCACTAGCGCCCGGGAGAGTGGAGATGCTCCTTGGATTCCTGGAGCTCAGGAGAGAGGTAGTGGTCAAAGAGAGAGTGGGAGAAAACTCCTATCAGGGTGAATCAGAGGGGTAATTGGTGTCTTTACCCACCCCTACCGTTCAACCAGAGCTGGATCTTTTTACTGCGGGTGAAGGGTAACAATGTGGGTTGTTGTAAGAATTTGGAGAGAAGGGGAATGGTAGATGGTGTGAAAGCAGTAGTTTTTCCAAATCACCACCAGCATCAAACACCTTCTGGTGATTTGGAAAAACTCCTGCTTTCACCCCTTCTACCATTTCCCTTCACTCCAAATTCTTACCACAAGCCCCCATTGTTACCCTTCACCTACATGTAAAAGATCCAGCTCTGATTCAATAGTAGGGGTGGGTAAAGACACCAATTACCCCTCTGATTCACCCTGATCGGAGCTTTCTCCCACTCTCTCTTCGACCACTACCTCTCTCCTTAGCTCCACGGCAACTAAGCAGCATATCCACTGCCCCCAGGCACTAGTGGACAAGATTGGGTATGCGAGAGCACGCTAGCATGCCGTCGCATGTTAAAACTACGCTCATGCACTGAGGCGCGGCCAGCCCCGACCGTCTCGTGCCCCCTCCGACTGTCTCCCGAGGTGCCCACGACGACCGATGCCCTGCGCCTTGTCGAGCCCCTCCTCTCTCTCCCTCTCTCCCCCCTGCGACGCGTGCCCTCGGCCGCCCGATTCGATCAGTAGGAGCCCGCCATCGTGACAAGCCAGGAGCCTACCCCCGCTCCTCCTCATCCTTTTTGCGACCCCAAACCGCGTCCACACAGACCACACACACGTCTCCAAGTCCCCTCTCTCCCCACTGGCAGTCTCCATGGTCTCACTGGAGCACGAGATCTCGGTGGACTCTAACCCTACTTTAAAAGGCCACCCCGGGCCTCCCTCTCCCTCCCTTCGACCTCCTGCTACTCTTAGTCGAGCTCCTAGACCAACCACTCCTCGCCAAAGGCTCCCGAGCTTGAGATTGAGCTCAGGGTCCGCCGCATCGGGACTCCGGCAATCCCCGAGTAGAATGTCGCTCTCGCCCTCCTTTCTTCCCCTTTGGAACCACGACAACCTCATGATGCTTCTCCTCCTTTCCCCATTCTTTTTCTGTAGAAATCGGCACCGACGACCACCCTCCCGAAGCGCCTCCATGATGGGACCTTGCCGCCGGCGAATCACTGCACCTCACCTCCTCCATCCACCACAAACCAAACAAAGGGACGACGCTGGTCTCATTCCTGTCATCGCCGATCCCAGTTGTGCCCCACCTCATCATCGTTGATCTCTCCCTCTCTCCTATCGGGAGGTTGAAAATGACTCTGGCAGGGGCCCGCCTGTCATCCTCCTCTCCCACTCCCTCTTTCGCTGACCTACTGGAGCCCAACGGTCAGGTTTGAATGTGTAGGTTCTGTGGGCGTCGTGTTGGCTCAAGGCGTAAAGCTCATTTGCGCCTTCGACGTGGCCGCCTAGTGTGGACTGGTTTCCCTCTTGGCCGGCAGTGGCGAGTCGGTTTGGCCCATGGGGAACAGTGTCCCTTCCTTTTATTCATTTTCCAAAATCTTTCAAAAATCCCCTAAGTTTAAATATTTCTCCAAATTCAAATATTCTTCCACCAAAAATCTTGTAATATTGTGTAATATTTTAAGGTGCCACTTGTGTAATTTTTACAATAGGTTGCATGCACATTTTTATTTTAAAACCCTGTTTAGGGCATTTTTAACACTCTATTAAAATAGTTTTTACAACTTTTTACAGTCCAAAAATAGAGCCAAATAATTTTTACAGTACCTATGCTCATCCTAGTATTTTACAAAAATGGTGTGACATTTTTCTGAGTAGATTATTTTCTCTGTTTTTAGTCGAGTGCTTATTTTTGCCTATTGTTATTGTGATGATAGATTGCGTTGTTGACAAGGGACTTGGACCAGAAGACTTTGAAGACCCCGGAGACTTTGATGAGCAAGGCAAGGAGCCCCTTGACCATGTCTAAGAAATTATTTTTCATGCATGCATGTTTAGCACTTTATTCTAATGCATAAGATCATGTTGAACCAGTAACTACCTCAGTGGGATGTTTCCGATAGCTCTTTGTTGACACTTGCACTTGAGCATAACCCTACCTAGCTATGAGGGTTGTGCGGGTGGGATGTAGTTAGGTTGCTAGTAGTGCTACACATGGGATTGGGAACATGCATGGTGACGAGACAGGAAAGTAGTTTCAAAGGTTTTATGAAAACCTCGTCGGGTGCTCCTAATGCCCGAGGGAGATGTGTTGAGCTAGGTAACCACTTGATAAAGGAGTGGTGTACCAATTCTAGTTGTGTGAGTGGTTACTAAAAATGGGATTAGATTTTAAGATTTGATGACCATCCCAACCTCACATGTACAACCACGATACCCCTTATGGGATGGGGCTTTACTGATTACTATGGTCGGTGCTAGTTGAGAACCCGCATTAATAGTGGCAGGAGTGATGCGGTCACTCTTGAGACGGGGTTGTGCCAAGAAAGGACGACCATGGGCTATTTTCACACACACCGGACACAACGTTGCATGCCCTCGTGGATGATACATGTGGTGTACATCACGAGGGATTTACACCAATGAGTGGTCTATTTGCTAGTACCATCATGGGAAAGGTGATGTTCGGGTACTTACCTCGGGTATGAGAAATGTCGTGAGTCGTGTCCTGACACGGAAGTTTCCCGAGTCTTGTGGGTAAAGTGTGCACCCTTTGCAGAGTGTAAAACGATTCGAATAGCCGTGTCCATGGTCAAGGACAGTTGGGTGGTGCTACCTAAACTATGTCGAGAAGTTTTCACATAAACCAAGTGTGTGTGTGTGTGTGTGAGAGAGAGAGAGAGAGGGAGAAAGGTGGTTATGTGAGGATGGTGGTAGTATGAATGTTGAGCTAAGTCACACGACTTGACATGATGGGTGAACATGGGATGCTCAACCCTTAGTTGACATTGATATATGTAACTTGTACACATGGTTATCACTTACCTTATGATGCATGCCCGCATGAGAAGTTGATCATGATATTGCACGAGGGGAAAATCTTCTTTCCGCAGAAATTGCCTACTACTGTTATATTATGCTTCATCATTGCCTTGTTCCACATCATGTGTTACTTGTGAGTACATTCAAAGTTCTCATTGGCTTGCCACTGGTAATTTAATTGGCAAGGAATGGAAGAGCAGGAATTTGGAGAAGAGTTCCTTGGTGATGAACATGCGAACTAGGATGCTTCCCAGTCAGAATGCTTCTAGGTTAAGGCAGATGGCATGGGTTCACGCTTTCGTTGAAGATTTACGCTACTAGTTATGTTTGGTGTGTAGGATTTTGAGGCCCTGTCTATGTAAGACTTGGCCTTAATGGTCCTTATTTGTATCATACGGTATATATGGATGTAAGACTCTTGTCAGCTTCTGTGTGTTCAGCGAGCATTGATCTCTGGGATCATTGTACATGTGCATTGAGTGATCACGACTTATGAGTCGGGGTCCCCACAACATTCCAGGCCATACCGCATTATGGGAAAATTAAACTCAAAAAATGCTTGGGCCTAATGGTGTCATTACCCTCATAAGAGACCCGGACAGGGCTCTGTGGGATGAGAATAAAAATGCAGCGCTCGCCCTCGAGGCACTTTCGGAGGCACTTGCAGCTGAATAAGTCATCGAACTAAGATCCATGGTCGACAGGGATGATGTAACTCTTAGCAAGAGACCCAAGTCCACGTCCTTCAAGCACGTCGACGAAATAGTCAAATTCCAAGTGCACCCAATGGACCCCACCAAAATAGCGTTCATCAGAGCACACCTCGACCCTATGAATGATGAAGCATTGTGCACATTCTTATGAGAAAATTGCCATGTATTCGCGCGGCACCCTTCGTACATGCTAGGAATCCCACGAAGACTGGCTGAGCACATCTTAAACATAATTGATGGCTTTAAACCCGACAGATAGACGCTATGTTGCTTCTCTTATCCCAAGTGTCAACCCAAGGGTACCGAACTAGCAAAGTTGCTCGAAGCCGGATTCATTCTAGACATCAAACACCCCGAGTGGTTGGCAAATCTGGTCATGGTCCCAAAGAAGGACAAATCCTGGAAGTTATGCGTCGATTTTAAAGATCTCAATAAAGCCTGCCCTAAGGATCCATTCCTTTTACCTCGCACAGACCAAATCAATGATGCCATGCAGGACACAACTCATTATGTTTCCTTGATCCTTACTCCGGATACCATCAAATAAAGATGATGGAACCCGATCAGGCCGCAAGGACTTTCATTGCTCCCTATGGGTCATACTGCTTCAAAACAATGCCCTTTGGGTTAAATAATGCAGGTGCCACATATCAATGCATGATTCATACATGCCTAGAAAAACAATTTGGCAAGGCAGTCGAGGCATACATGGATGACGTGGTCATCAATACCAAACATGCTAGTCAGCTGGTGAATGACCATCGAAAAACCTTTGACAATCTCAAGAAATATGACATACGACTTAATCCAGAGAAGTGTGTCTTCAGCGTCCCTGCAGTTAAACTGCTCGGTTGCAACGTCTCCCATAGAGGAATAGAAGCCAATCTCGCAAAAATCCAAGCTCTACCCGAGCAGGCGATCCCGACAGACCTAAAATAAGTACAAAAATTGGTGGGCTATGTGACAACTTTAAGTGTGGGTACCCGGACTTACGATTCGAGATCGTCGAATGGGCGTGTATAGTGATCCCTGAGATCAATGCTCACAAAACACACAGATACTGAATAACAAGAGTCTTGCATCCATAATTAATGTTTGATACAATTAAGGACCATTATGGCCAAGTCTTACATTGATAGGGCCTTGAAGGCCAATCACCCCAACTCAACTACTAGCGGAAATCTTGGTAGTAAACGTGAACCCATGCCATCAGCCTAACCAAGAAGCATTCTGATTGGGTAGCGTCCTAGTTCGTGTGCCCGTCTCCGATGAATAATTCTTCTCCATACTCTCGTTCCTCCATCAGCCTAACCAGTGGCAAGCCAATGAGTACTTTGATGTACTCACAATCAGCCCATGATGCGTGTTATGCGATTGAATGTAATATGAAGAATAATGCAGCCTTTCTGGAAAGCAGGTTTTATTAATGCGTAAACATGGTCATGGATCAATTAGTAAGTAGTAACCCTAAGAACAGGTTATAGATATCAGTATAAATATTCCGAGGACTGAACACCTCATGCTCATCCTCTATGTCAATGTTGGGGAACATTGCATGGGAAACAAAAAAAATCCTACGCACACGCAATACCTATCCATGGTGATGATCATCTACGAGAGGGGAGAGTGAATCTACATACCCTTGTAGATCGCTAAGCGGAAGCATATATAATGCGGTAGATGTAGTGGAACATCTTCAGGATCCAAATCGCAGCCCGTCCGGCGATCGCATCACGATCCGTCCCGCGATCCCATCACGATCCATCCCGATCTAGTGCCGAACGGACAGCACCTCCCCGTTCAGCACACGTACAACTCGATGATGATCTCCGCCTTCTTGATCCAGCAAGAGGGGCGGAGAGGTATATGAGTTCTCCAGCATGGCAGCATGGTGGTGGTGGTGGTGAACTAATCCAGCAGGGCTTTGCCTAAGCACCGCCGAACTAGACTAGAGGAAGAACTACGATCTAGAGGGAGAGGGACCACGTGGCTTATTTCTGGTTGTCCAAAAACCCTCAATACCTCTAGTATATATAGGAGGAGGGAGGGAGAAGGCTGTGACCTAGGGTTTGCCCCTTTGGGTCGGCCGAAGTGGGGAGGAGACGACGAGTCCTTCTCCAATCCTAGTAGGATTAGGATTTCTTCCTTCCCACTTGGAAACTCTTTCGACCTTTGGCCTTTTTGCCTAATTCCTCCACTCCAGCCGCATGGGACCTCAGGGTGGGCTTCGACCAGCCCATTAGGGGCTGGTTTACTTCCTCTCACATCCCATGAAGCCTTTGGGTCGTCACACCCCTCCCGGTGGTCCCCCGGTACCCTCCCGGCACTCCCGGTACACTACCGATTAGCCTGAAACTTTTTGAGTGACCAAAACAAGACTTCCTATATATCAATATTTACCTCCGGACCATTTCGGAGCTCCTCGTGACGTCTAGTATCGCATCCAGGACTCTAAACAACCTTCGGTCACCAACACCTATAACTCAACTATACCAAAACATCACCGAACCTTAAGTGTGCACACCCTACGGGTTTGAGAACTATATAGACATGACCTGAGACATTCTCCGGTGAATAACCAATAGCACGACCTGGATGCCCATATTGGCTCCTACATATTCTATGAAGATCTTTATCGGTTGAAACTCTATGTCAAGGATTCAGTTAATCCCGTATGATGTTCCCTTTGTCCTTCGGTTTGTTACTTATCCAAGATTCGATCGTCGGTATCTCTATACGTAGTTCAATATCGTTACCGGCAAGTCTCTCTTTACTCGTTCTGTAATACCAGATCCTGTGACTGTCTTCTTAGTCACATTGCTTGCAAGGCTTGTTGTGATGTTGTATTACCGAGTTGGCCCCTGCTACTTCTTGAGCTTGCGTTGGTTTTCCCTTGAAGAGGAAAGGGTGATGCAGCAAAGTAGAGATAAGTATTTCGCTCAGTTTGAGAACCAAGGTATCAATCCAGTAGGAGTATCAAGATGAGGCACCAATGAACCTGCGCAAAAAGAAACAAACTTGCACCCAACGCGATAAAGGGGTTGCCAATCCCTTCACGATTACTTGCAAGGTGAGATCTGATAGTGATGAAAGGTAAATAGACATAAAAGTGCAGCAAGTTATTTTTGGTATTTTTGTATGTAGATCTGAATATATGATGTGTAAAATAGACCCGGGGGCCATAGTGTTCACTAGAGGCTTCTCTCATGATAGCTAGTATTACGGTGGGTGAACGAATTACTGTCGAGCAATTGATAGAATCGCGCAAAGTCATGATGATATCTAAGGCAATGATCATACATATAGGCATCATGTCCGAGACAAGCAGACCGATACTGTCTGCATCTACTACTATTACTCCACACATCGACCGCTATCCAGCATGCATCTAGTGTATTAAGTTCATAACAAAGAGAGTAACGCCTTAAGCAAGATGACATGATGTAGAGGGATAAATTTATGCAATATGATATAAACCCCATCTTTTTACCCTTGATGGCAACAACATGATGCGTGCCTCGCTACCCCTTCTGCCACTAGGTGAGGACACCACACGGTATGAACCCAAAACCAAGAACTTATCCCATCGCAAGAATTATAGATCAAGTTGGCCAAACGAAACCCATAACTCGAAGAGAATTACAAGGATACAAAATCATGCATATAAGAAATTAGAGGAGACTCAAATAATATTCATAGATAATCTGATCATAAATCCACAATTCATCGGATCTCGACAAACACACCGCAAAAGAAAGTTACATCGGATAGATCTCCATGAAGATCATGGAGAACTTTGTATTGAAGATCCAAGAGAGAGAACAAGCCATCTAGCTACTAGCTATGGACCCGAAGGTCTGTGGTGAATTATTCATGCATCATCGGAGAGGCAATGGTGTTGATGAAGAAGCCCTCTGTGTCCGAATCCCCCTCCGGTAGGGCACCAGAACGATCCCCAGATGGGATCTTGTGGAGACAGAAGCTTGCGGCGGCGGGAAAGTATTTTCGTGGCTCTCCCTATTGTTTTCGGGATTTTTGGGAATTTATAGGCGAAAGAGGTAGGGAAGAGGAGGAAAGGGGAGCCCACGAGTCTGCTAGACGCCCCCCTAGGACGCGCCTAGGGGCTCGTGACCTCCCACGAGACCTCGTGCCTTGATTCTCAAGCCTTCTGCGTATCTTCTGTTATGGAAAAAATCATCCCGCAGGTTTTATTCCGTTTGGACTCGGTTTAATATTCTTTTCTGAAAAAGGTCAAAAACACGGAAAAAACAGAAACTGGCACTAGGCGTTGAGTTAATAGGTTAGTCCCAAAAATGATAAAAATGGCATATAATTGCATATAAGACATCCCAAGTTGATAATATAATAGCATGGAACAATCAAAAATTATAGATATGTTGGATTCGTATCAAGCATCCCGAAGCTTAACTCCTGCTCGTCCTCGAGTAGGGAAGTGATAAAGACCGAATTTTTGATGTGGAATGCTACCTAACATATTTTTTATTTGTAACTTCTTTATTGTGGCATGAATGTTTAGATCCGTAAGATTCAAAACAATAGTTTAATATTGACATGAAAACAATAATACTTCAAACATACTAGCAAAGTAATCACGAACTTTCGAAATAACAAGGCCAAATAAAGTTATCCCTACAAAATCATATAGTCTGGCTATGCTCCATCATCCCCACACAACGAATTTAAATCATGCACAACCCCGGTATTGGCCAAGTAATTGTTTTCGCACTCTTACTTTCTCAAACTTTTCAACTGTCACGCCCAAGATGCGACCCTATCCTCAATTTGGCGCGAAGGCCTCGTCAGGGATAGAAGCGCATCTCGTCGTGTCGTAAGAATGGATATCGTTACAAGTACATGTACTGAAAAGAAGAGTTATACATAGAGGGCTGGCTTACACTCGCCACAAGCTGCATCAGAGTCACATCAGTACATTACATAATCATCAAGAGTAAGAGCAGGGTCCGACTATGGACGAAAACAAACGAGAAAAGAAGAACGACGTCCATCCTTGCTATCCCAGGCTGCCGGCCTGGAACCCATCCTAGATCGATGAAGAAGAAGAAGAAGAAGAAGCAACTCCAAATGAACAATCAACGCGCTCGCGTCAAGTAACCTTTACCTGCACCTGCAACTGGTGTTGTAGTAATCTGTGAGCCACAGGGGACTCAGCAATCTCATTTCCAAAGGTATCAAGACTAGCAAAGATTAATGGGTGAGGTAAGGTTAAGGGGTGAGGTTGCAGCAGCGGCTAAGCATATATTTGGTGGCTAACTTACGAGTACCAGAAATAAGAGGGGGAAGATCTACGCATAGCGGACGTGAACTACAGATGATCAAATGAATGATCCTGAACACCTACCTACGTCAGTCATAACCCCACCGTGTCCTCGATCGGAGAAGGAACTCACGAAAGAGACAGTCACGGTTACGCACACAGTTGGCAAGTTTTAATTAAGTTAACTCCAAGTTATCTAGAACCAGTGTTAAACAAAGCTTCCATGTTGCCACATAACCGCAGGCACGGCTTTCTGAAAGATTTAACCCTGCAGGGGTGCTCCAACTAGTCCATCACAAATTACCACAAGCCGCATAGAAATCCTCAATCACGAAGCTCACGATCTCGTCGGATTCCCTAGTGGAAAACCTCAACTCTGAGATTACCCAAAGCATCACCGGAATCCCGATGCACAAGATATTCCGTCAAAGGTAAAACTAATCCAGCAAGGCCGCCCGACGTGTCGACGATCCCGATAGGAGTCACGTACCTCGTTCTCAGGACACGGCGGATGAGCTAGACGTCGGGATCGCTAAACCTCTGGGTGACCAGAGGGGCGCCGGACATCGCTCAGGTGGGGCCAACACTCATGAGGAGCACTAGCCCGGGGTTGATTAAATTATCCTCGAGGTCCGTAAAGTCCCTATGCAATTTTATTAGGTGTTTAGGCAAATGTAGTACCAAAGTTGGGCCTTGCCAGACCAGCTTTAATCTAAAACGAATTATCAAGGGGTCCCCATAACAACCCCGATCGTGTTAGGAGCGCTCAATTATGGAACATAACACCGGTAGCCGAAACTAAAGGGGCAAAGGTGGAACAAAACACCAGGCTAGAAAGGCCGAGCCTTCCACCTTTCACCAAGTATATAGGTGCATTAAATTAAATAACATTTAAATATGGTGATATAACAAGGAACCCATGTTGTCACATGGAAGCAACTGCACCTGCAACTAGCAACGCTATCAACAGGGTTAAGCAAGCAGTAACATAGCCAATCAGTGGTTTGCTAGGTCGAACAGGTTGAAGGTTTCATGGCTTTGTTGAGAGGCTGATATTTAACATGTGGTAGGCAACGAGACATAAACGATAGAAACGGTAAAACTAGCATGGCAATGATCGTAATGGTATCTGGGGAAATGATCATCTTGCCTGAGATCCCGCTTGGAAGAAGAATGCCTCCGTGAAGCAGACGAACCGACGTAGTCGAACGGGTCCTCACATCCGACACGCTTGCGGAACTCTATCGAGACGGGGGAAACCGGAAACAAGCATCAACACATGGAATTCACCACACGATGCACAACACATATGATGCATGAGCAGCTAAATACATGCAAGTCACGGCATGACAATTTCACACAATCAAAACTACACATTAAGTGAAGTTCAATATACAACGAGTTGCATATTGACGAAACTCCACGTTAATTATTTAGTTCTATCCAAATTAGATACACGGCAATATTAAATGTGGTTAAACATGGCAAGAGGTGAAGCGCAATTAATCTACCTATCTAGGCATTTTAAATGAGGTCAGAAATGACTTATAGCACCTCCGAAACGACCTCACATGTTAATTTACAATTCTGTCCAGATCTGAACTAACACATTTAATTGGTTGTTAAACAGCAAAATAAATAGGTTCACGTGATTCTACGCGTCAAGGCAAGCAATCTACACATAAAGAACATCTCCAACGGAGCTATGGATCAGAAGTTACAAGCATCGCAAGATATGATGGCATGAATGCAAAAATGTGTGCAACGGCGGCTACGAGCACTTCAACATATACAAACAGAAAGAGAAAATGAAACTACACGAGATGCTAAGCAAGTTTCATGTAGGACACGATCAAAACGGAGCTACGGTTCGACAACTACGAGCAAAACAAGAAATCACTACAAACTGCCAAAATCAGCCACATAGCACCTTCTACACCCCACAACTACGGCTACACAACTCCGATAAGCTCAAGCAAGGCATGGAACGGAAGAGGGCAAGATGCACTACTACAAACAACCAACAACAACTAGCATGGCAGCAAGGAGCACTAGGAAAAGAAGACACAAAATGGCATCTCACACACTATTTCAGACTTAGTGAAAATTACACCTCATGAAAGTGCAGTTTTCCATCTGAAGCTATATTGACAGCAGCAAAACCTATAGCTACAGGACTCAAAATGGCATGAAACTTAACAGCATGCTAGAGAAACACAAGGGCTACAACTTACTCCATTGGACCAACCTCAAAAGAGCTACAGATCACAAGATGCAAGCAAGACAAGACAGCAACAAAATATAACAAATTCCAGACTTAGAAATATTTCAGCACGTCCAAAACAACACTATTTCTAACAAATTGATATCAAGCAAAACACACCTAAAAATGCATTTCTATTGTAACTAAAAATACCAGAGGCTAGTCTAAACACCCAAGAACAATTCCCTAGTTGACAACTTAAGCAAACGGGGCACGGAATAAATCCTACGAATTAATCAAAAGGGCAACATAGCAAAATATCTTGCGAACTAACTTACTCGAAAGCTAAAACTAATTGCACAAAAAAATCCATGGGATTTTTCTACCCCGGAAACATATAAAATATGTGGGGTCTGCAACACAAAAATAATGCCGCACATAAATGCGAGAAATAATCCTAAACACGGAAAATAATCTAGCGGCAAATCCCTACACACAAAAATACGCGTGACCACTCGAAAATACATGCAAAAATGATTCCTAAAACATGGACATTTAATCTATGGTATACGGGCAGTCCGGGCACGCGCGAAAAAATAATACGGGACGCAAACATTATAGGACAGCACGTTAATCCATGCACTCGGCACGCTAAATATCATCAAACATTTAAGCAAGTTAAATATTCGGATTCTACACGAAAAACTACAAGGAAAACATATTTGAAACGTCGCGATCCGATTAACGGACTAAAAGATACGGGGACTCTAATATATGTATATTTCTGGAATTTTATTAAATTCCGAAAATAACTTAAAAAGAAAAAATTACTAGTGGGCCGAAATCCTTTCCTAATGGGCTACAGAGGCAAGGGCATTACATAAGAAAATTGCACGCGGGCGAGGGATTGATCTCAGCTCACCTCGGTTTGGGCCGGCCTAGACTGGGCTGTGGAGGCGATGCGGTGGTGGGCCGAGGAGAAGGTGCTCGGGCCGGGAGGCGAGGCAGTCCTGGCGAGGCTGCGAGCTGGGCCGGCGGGGCGAGGCAGGCCGGCGCCTGGCCTGGGCCGAATCTACACGGCAACTCGCCTGCAGGCGCTCGAGCGGCCCACGCGAGGGCGCTGCCAGGCGAACGAGGGTCTCCGACCTCGTGCATGGCGCACGAACCGCAGGAGGGAGGCAGCGGCGGTGCAGGCTGCCGGGGCTCACGAGGACGGCGGGATCCGGCGGGATCTGGCGAAGGAGGCTGGCGAGCGGCGAGATCTGGTGCGGGCGGGGACGGATCAAACCGGCGGCCTGCCGGCGGCGAGCGAGGAAACTGGCGCTGACGGGAGGCAGAGGGCTCCGGCCAGCGACGGGAAGGCAGCAGGGCGCGGCGGCGCGGAGGCGGCGGCCGGCGAGGACCTCCGGCGAGGGTGGCGCATGGCCGTGGAGGTGCTCGGGAGGAGACGGGGCGAGGAGGCCGTGGGAGGCTCTCGGGCAGGCAAGGGCTGCCATCGGAGGGACGCAAGGGAGCTCGGGGTCGGGCCGAGAACACACAACGACGGATACCGGCAACTACTAACGGATGCAAGTTTTGAAAACGGGCGGCAACGGAGACGCCGATGCAATGCAGATGATGTGAATGATGCGATGATGATGCGACAAATAAAATAGACACGCGACGAAAACGGAAAGGAAAGGGAATCTTCTGGAACGTCGGCATCGGGCTGTCACAACTCTCCTACACTACAAGAGGATCTCGCCCCGAGATCCAAGAATGAACGGGGAAGAGGATAAGAAAGGAAGAGGTAAAACTTAGTCGCTTCTTTGACAAACGAGTGAAACCAATGACCTTTGAAGGTTGTAAAGAGATGAGGAATGATATGACAAAGAAGCAAGAATTCACGGAAAATTTCGGCAGCACTTCGGTAGGAAAATGGGACAAAAAATTCGATAAGATGGAAGAAATACACAATATACATAACAAACAACTAAATAGAACAAGGGAACACCGTGATCTTGGTAGAACAACATAATAGACCCAAAAGAGCAATATCACAATGCCTCCGGAACAATAAAATAGGAACTAGCTCATACGGAAGAAGAGAATGAAGAGAGAATGACAACTACTAACTCAAATGAACTTGACAAGCACCCTTGCGAGAAGAATTGAACGGAGTTGTTGGAAAAACAACAACGAAAAGAACAAGATGGTAGTGGGCTTACGAAAATCATCTCAACAAATATGAGGTGACAACCAACCACTAAAAGAAAAAGGGATTGATTGGGAGAAACAAGATATGAACAATTCTTACACCAAGAAGATACATCGAGAACTTAGATTAATGACAGCACCATGATAGCAACAATCCATAGGAAAAGCTTTAGGTGAGATCCAAACCAAGATAGCTCAATGAAGAAATCATGGGTTGAAATATCTCATGACCATAGAATTGGTGGGTTTAATTATCTCATTCTTGAAAGGAAATCTCTTCGAGGCTCCTACACTAACAAGAATGCTATAATACCACCTCAAAGGATAAAGGAAGAACAATGCACTGGAGATGCAAGAGAAAGGATACTTGAGGTACTCCAACAAGAATCTTGAAGAACATCTGATAAAGGATTAAAACCTTGATGCACCACCAAGAAGGACCTGCGTATACAAATGAATGATGCAAAGACATGAAGGTGGAAAAGAATAAGATTATGACCTTGCAAAGTCTTCGATGACGCTTCACGAAGAGAAGCTTGAGAAAACTTGGAACTCCGGAAAAGAAAGATAAGAACACTAGAGAAAAGGAATTGATATCGTGAGCCACTCCGAAAGAAGAATTCAGATTACTATGAACAAGAATAAGAATTACGTTATACTTATCCTTCATCAAGTTTAATTGATGACAAGCAGAGGATTTAGCATACCACTTCTTCTTCTTGAAATGATCTTGAAGAGACAGAGAGATGAGCACAACTTGAAGAAATCTTGAAAGAGCCACCGGTGAGAATTGAAATGAATGAGGCAACCATGAATGACTAGAGATACATGAGAATGAAGAGATCATGAGCCACCTGAGAGAAAACTAGAACAAGGCACCGGATAATCGAGAGACGAACGAAGAGACAACAATTGAGAAGAATTGAGGATGAAGCTGAAAGCTGAGAACGAAAAACTTCTGAAATGATGGCCTTCGGAGGATAGAGAAATAGAAACAACTCAGAAATGCACCGTATAGCACGAAAGGGAATACTCATGGTTGGAACAAATAAGATGATGGCACAAAGCTGAAATGATGAATCTTCAAAAGAACGGACCAAGATTTGAGAGAAACACTGCTTCGAATTGCACGCTAAGAATGATGACGAGAACAACACCAAGAATTACTGAGACACTCCGGAATAGAGAAGAATGAAAGGTTGAACCAAATATGAGAATTAATTCGAATAGGCCTTGGAGAAGGGATATGACTGATGAAATTCATACTTACGTCATAGTTGAAATAAATAGAGAACTCCGGGAAAAGATTAAAGAGCCAGGTAAGATCCTGGGAAGAACCTGTGGGTTATGGGCCCATTCAAAGAAACCACGGTTGAAAAGATTGCTTAGAAGAGAGATATTGCACCGGTATGAAGAGAACTAGATAAGGTTGAGAACCTCGAGATAATTGAAAAGATTGGACACAAAAACTTCTAAGATAGCTTCAACGCTCCGGACCGAAAAAGAGAGGAATAAATAACAAGATAGGCTCATAAGAATTCCCAACATAGGAAAGAATTACACAGATGAATGGATATGATGACACGGACAACTGAATTAAATTCACCGGTAAGGAAGACAAGAATGAACAAAGATGAACATGAAGCTCTTGAGAATCTTCACAACGAATCATCGGGTAAGAGAGAAAAGAACAGACAGCGGAAGCACAATGAGAAGAAAACTCTTGGATGAAAATTGAATGACTGAAGAAAAAGGGCGGGAGGGTGGGGAAAAACAAATACAACTTTCGCTAGATGAGACAACTCCGGAAAGAATTCAGAGATTGATCTTGCAAAATAGGAGAGGATGGAATTCACTTGAAGAGAAACACACCGGTTGAAAAAGAATTGATATGGCGACTCCGGTTGACAAAATTGATAAGACAACTGATTAAGCAAGAGGATTAATTAGCATTCCCATAGAAATATGAGAACCGCTCTTGGAAGGATATGAAATCACCATCTGACATCGAAGCAACTCGAATTACCATATTTAAACAAAACAAAGGGTGAGGCTTACGAAACAAGCCAAAACTAACTCATGAGAAGGATTTCGTCCGATATTTTCGTGGACAGGATCGCACGGGCTCGATTTTATAGTACCCATCAAGTGCAAGGCAGTGCACCTGACATACGAAGCGTCCCCGAGTCGTAGCAAGCTTCAAGGACTCTTTAAGACACAACGTGTACCGCTATAAGTCGACCGTGAACAAACGAATCCACTAGATTTCGAACCCCAACCTAACATCATGCATTTGTTGGAAGATTGTCCTATAAGCAACTACTAGAATTCCCACCTATGAATTCCCGAAATATCTGGTCATGCAATCTGGTACACGGATACAAGGAGTAATATCACACAGCTCCTATACTAACCCGTCGCGTGTATCACATCCGTCAACACACAACCAGAATCTCGGACCTTCATCTACAACAGACCCTCGTGATCACAACGATACAAAGTATGGCAGTACTCCCGAACAATCTGCACCAGTACTGGGGACATCGGGGTTATCTAGCCACTACTAGTATTGAAGCAATTATGAACATCCTTCGTTCTGAGATACTAAGAAATCTGAATGATAACGATGTGCTCAAGAATCCCCTGGAGCTCAACTCCCCGGAAGAAAATCAAGTCAGACAGGAGGCACCAAGACAAAACTCCGTCACATCGGCATCATATAGATTTCAAAAATATCCGCGTGATCCTAAAAAAATTTTGAGTGAGAAGAGGAGTAGAATTAAAATATTATGTCAAGATTCCTCACCAGAGCATAGAAGAGGAGAAAAAAGAATCCTACTCTCCGATATATAACTAAGACTCAAATAGTTTTTCACTAGACTCGACTCGGCCAAATTCGATCAATCAAGGGGGCTCCTAGGTCGGTACGGCTCTGATACCAACTTGTCACGCCCAAGATGCGACCCTATCCTCAATTTGGCGCGAAGGCCTCGTCAGGGATAGAAGCGCATCTCGTCGTGTCGCAAGAATGGATATCGTTACAAGTACATGTACTGAAAAGAAGAGATATACATAGAGGGTTGGCTTACACTCCAACTTGTAACACCCCGGACACACCCGCCGGTGGTTGTTACTCCTGGCGGGATCTAGACTGGCCCCACATATCAATACTAGTCTTTTCTGCGAACTTTGTCCTCACTCATGCGCAACCGGGATCAACTTCCCGGTCGGTCACCCATCCTAGAACTACTCCAAGTCGAGCACGCTTAACCTGAGAGTTCTGTTCGAATGGGCTCCCGGAAAAGAAGGAATTCCTTATTAATATGAGTAGTCTATCATCCCTACTAAGCCAGGCTATCACATACACCACCACTCAGAGGAACAGACGTCCTCGTCGGGTCACAGGAACGTTCCCTCTTGGCACAAACGTCTGTGCATCCAGTCCAGTACATGTACCATGTCGTGTGCCACGACGGGTCACAATCGTCATGAACAACATGACTGCGCACCTGTCCGCAAACATCCGTGTAACCGCGATGGTCGGCTCTGATACCAAACTTGTAACACCCCGGACACACCCGCCGGTTGTCGTTACTCCTGGCGGGATCTAGACTGGCCCCACATATCAATACTAGTCTTTCCTGCGCACTTTGTCCTCACTCATGCGCAACCGGGATCAACTTCCCGGTCGGTCACCCATCCTAGAACTACTCCAAGCCAAGCACGCTTAACCTGAGAGTTCTGTTCGAATGGGCTCCCGGAAAAGAAGGAATTCCTTATTAATATGAGTAGTCTATCAGCCCTAATAAGCCAGGCTATCACATCAACTCTCACGCAATACATGAGCGTGAGCCATGGATATAACACTATAGGTGGAATAGAGTGTGGTGGAGGTTGTGAGGCAAAAAGGAGGAGATGGTCACATCGACTCGGCGTATTAATGGGCTATGGAGATGCCCATCAATAGATATCAATGTGAATGAGTAGTGATTGCCATGCACCGGATGCACTAGAGCTATAAGTGAATGAAAGCTCAAAAAGAAAACTAGTGGGTGTGCACCCAACTTGCTTGCTCACGAAGACCTCTGGCAATTTTGAGGAAGCTCATCATTGGAATATACAAGACAAGTTATATAATGAAAATTCCCACTAGTATATGAAAGTGACATAACAAGAGACTCTCTATCATGAAGAACATGGTGCTATTTTGAAGCACAAGTGTGGAAAAAGATAGTAGCATTGTCCCTTCTCTCTTTTTCTCTCATCATTTTTTTTGTTTGGGATCTTTGGCCTCTTTTTTTTCATTTCATTTTTTTGGTGGGCATCTTTGGCCTTTTTTATTTCCTCACATGGGACAATGCTCTAATAATGATGATCATCACACTTATTTACTTACAACTCGATACTTAGAACAATAATGACTCTATATGAAATGCCTCCAGCAGTGTACCGGGATGTGCAACGATCTAGCTTAGCTATGACGTTGAAACATCTCGCTAGCTGTCTTACGATCATGCAATGGCAAAATGAAAATGACGGCACATGTCATGAGACGGAACGATGGAAGTTGCATGGCAATATATCTCGGAATAGCTATGAAAATGCCATAATAGGTAGGTATGGTGGCTGTTTTGAGGAAGGTATATGGTGGGTTTGTGCACGAGCGGAAGTCGCGCGGCACTAGAGAGGCTAGCAATGGTGGAAGGCGAGAGTGCATCTATACCATGGACTCACATTAGTCATGAAGAACTCATATACTTATTATGAAAGTTTTATTAGTAATCGAAACAAAGTGCTAAATGCATACTCCTAGGGGAAGGGTTGGTAGGTGTTAACCATCGCGCAATCTCGACCGCCACACAAAGGATGACAATCAATAAATCAATTATGCTTCGACTTCCTAACATAGCGGTTCATCATACGTGCATGCTACGGGAATCACTAACCTCAACACAAGTATTTCTAGATTCACAACACCTTACTGACATGACTCTAATATTACCATATCCATATCTCAAAACTAATTGTGAGGAATCAAACTTCTCTTACTAATCAATGCACTTGAATATGAAAGTTTTTATTATATCCTATTTGGATGCCTATCATATTTAGGACTAATTTCATAGCACACGCCAATTACCAAGTTACTTAGAGAGAGCACTCTCAAAATTATATAAGTGAAGGTCGAGAGTTTTTATTTCTACAAAATATGACACCACCGTGCTCTAAAAAGATTTAAGTGAAGCACTAGAGCAAAATTATCTAGCTCAAAAGATATAAGTGAAGCTCATTGAGTATTCTAACAAATTCACGATGAGTGCGTGTCCCTCTCAAAAAAGGTGTGCAGCAAGGAGGATTGTGACAAAACAAAAAGCAAAGACTCCTATAATACGCGACGCTCCAAGCAGAACACATATCATGTGGTAAATAAAAATATAGCTCCAAGTAACGTTACCGATGGATTGAAGACGAAAGAGGGGATTCTTTCCCGGGGCATCCCCAAGCTTAGGCTTTTTGGTGTCTTTAGATTTGGCTTGGGATGACTTGGGCATCCCCAAGCTTAGGATCTTTCCACTCTTTATTCCATTGTCCATAAGAACATCACCCAAAACTTGAAAACTTCACAACACAAAACTTAAACAGAAACTCGTGATATCATTAGCATAGGAAAACAAACCACCAACTTTTTAGGTACTGTAGTAAACTTGATTTCCATTTAGATTGATGTTATATTACTGTATTCTCACTTTTCCATGGCTCGTACCCCCCGATACTAACCATAGTTTCATCAAAATAAGTAATCAACACAACAAAAACAGAATCTGTCAAAAACAGACCAGTCTGTAGCAATCTGTATATTTCGTATACCTCTGATATCCCTAAAATTGCGAAACATTATGACAATTAGGGCAATTTGCATATCAATCAGCAACAAAACGAATCAACACAAAATCTCTTTGTGGATAGGAATTAAAAATAATTTCGTCGGCACAAAGTTTGTGTCTTTTTCAGCATGATTAAACAACTATCACCAAAACTAATCATAAAAGTTCTACTTGGCACAAACAATAATTAAAACATAAAAAACACAATCATAACAGAATCATGATGGTGTTAATAGGAAATAACAATATTGGGTTGCCTCCAAAAAGCGCTTTTCTTTAAAGCCTTTTAGCTAGGCATCAATAATTCAACGATTCTCACACAAAAGACAAGAATTGAAGCACAACGAGAGCATCAAAAAGCATGTGAAAATCACATCTAAATCTAACATACTTCCTATGCATAGGAATTTTATAGGAAAACAAATTATCAAGACAACCAATAGCTACCATATGCAAGGAAGAAGAAAGAGACAATAGCAATCTCAACATAACGAGAGGTGATTTAGTGATATGAAAATTTCTACAACCATATTTTCATCTCTCATAACAATTACATGTGGGATCATATTCAAATTCAACAATATAACTATCACATAGGATATTCTTTTCATGATCCACATGCATGCAAAGTTGACGCTCTTCAAAAATAGTGGGACTATCATCAACTAAAGTCATGACTTCTCCAAACACACTTTCAATATTATTGCAAACATTATTATCATATTCATCATGAGGCTTAAACAAATTTTCAAGATCATAAGAAAAATCATCATGCCAATCATGATCATTGCAACAAGTAGTTGACATAGCAAAACTAGCATCCCCAAGCTTAGGGTTTTGCATATTTTTAGCATGATTGACATTAATAGAATTTATAGTGAAACCATTACGATCATGCTTTCTATTCAAGGAGCCCTCGTGAATCACTTCATAAATTTCTTCATCACAATTTTCAGATACACGCATCTCAAGCAAAACTTCATAAAGATAATCTAATGCACAAAACTAGCTAGCAATTGGTTCAACATAATTGGATATCTTAAAGAGATTATCAAGTGGGTGAGGATCCATAAGTTTGTTCTTTCTGTTATTTGACTGCCAACACCATCATGCAAAGAAAACGAGCAAGCAAACTAAGTAAGACATAAAGGCAAATGAAAAAGGCAAATATTTTTGTAAATTTTGTTTTAGAAGTGGGGGAGAGGAAAACGAGAGGCAAAAGGCAAATAATGTAAATGCAAGAGATGAGTTTGCGATAGGTACTTGGTAGATATGCTTCACTTGAATACTCCCCGGCAACGGCGCCGGAAATTCTTCTTGCTACTTCTTGAGCTTGCGTTGGTTTTTACCTTGAAGAGGAAAGGGTGATGCACCAAAGTAGAGATAAGTATTTCCCTCAGTTTGAAAACCAAAGTATCAATCCAGTAGGAGTATCAAGATGAGGCACCAATGAACCTGTGGAAAAACAAACAAACTTGCACCCAACGCGATCAAGGGGTTGTCAATCCCTTCACGATTACTTGCAAGGTGAGATCTGATAGTGATGAAAGGTAAATAGAAATAAATGTGCAGCAAGGTATTTTTTGTATTTTTGTATGTAGATTTGAATATATGTTGTGTAAAATAGACCCGGGGGCCATAGTGTTCACTAGAGGCTTCTCTCATGATAGCAAGTATTATGGTGGGTGAACGAATTACTGTAGAGCAATTGATAGAATCGCGCAAAGTTATGACGATATCTAAGGCAATGATCATACATATAGGCATCATGTCCGAGACAAGTAGACCGATACTGTCTGCATCTACTACTATTACTCCACACATCGACCGCTATCCAGCATGCATCTAGTGTATTAAGTTCATAACAAAGAGAGTAACGCCTGAAGCAAGATGACATGATGTAGAGGGATAAATTCATGCAATATGATATAAACCCCATCTTTTTACCCTTGATGGAAACAACATGATGCGTGCCTCGCTACCCCTTCTGTCACTAGGTGAGGACACCGCATGGTATGAACCCAAAACCAAGCACTTCTCCCATTGCAAGAATTATAGATCAAGTTGGCCAAACGAAGCCCATAACTCGAAGAGAATTATAAGGATACGGAATCATGCATATAAGAAATCAGAGGAGACTCAAATAATATTCATAGATAATCTGATCATAAATCCACATTTCATCGGATCTCGACAAACACACCGCAAAAGAAAGTTACATCGGATAGATCTCCATGAAGATCATGGAGAACTTTGTATTGAAGATACAAGAGAGAGAAGAAGCCATCTAGATTCTAGCTATGGACCCGAAGGTCTGTGGTGAACTACTCACGCATCATCAGAGAGGCAACGGTGTTGATGAAGAAGCCCTCCGTGTCCGAATCCCCCTCCGGCAGGGCACCAGAAGGTCCCCAGATGGGATCTTGCAGAGATAGAAGCTTGCGGCGGCGGAAAAGTATTTTCATGGCTCTCCCTATTGGTTTCGGGATTTTTGGGAATTTATAGGCAAAAGAGGTAGGGCAGAGGAGGCAAGGGGGGCCCACGAGCCTGCTAGGCGCCGCCCTAGGGCGCGCCTAGGGGGCTCGTGACCTCCCACGAGACCTCCTGCCTTGGTTCTCAAGTCTTATGCGTATCTTCTGTTATGGAAAAAATCATCCCGTAGGTTTTATTCCGTTTGGACTCCGTTTAATATTGTTTTCTGAAAAAGTTCAAAAACACGGAAAAAACAGAAATTGGCACTTGGCACTGAGTTAATAGGTTAGTGCCAAAATGATATAAAATGGTATATAATTGCATATAAGACATCCCAAGTTGATAATATAATAGTATGGAACAATCAAAAATTATAGATACGTTGGAGACGTATCAGCCTCGAGATACCTCTCTGCCACACGGAGTGACAAATCCCAGTCTTGATCCATGCCAACCCAATAGACACCTTCGGAGATACCTATAGAGTACCTTTATAGTCACCCTGTTATGTTGCGACGTTTTATACACACAAGGTATTCCTCCGGTGTCCGGGAGTTGCATGATCTCATGGTCATAGGAACAGATACATTGACATGCAGAAAACAGTAGCAATAAACTGACACGATCATATGCTACATTCATAGTTTGGGTCTCGTCCATCACATCATTCTCCAAATGATGTGATCCCTTTATAAAGTGAAAACCCTTGTCTATGGCCAGGAAACATTGACCATCTTTGATCAACGAGCTAGTCAACTAGAGGCTCACTAGGGACAGTGTGTTGTCTATGTATCTACACATGTATTTGAGTTTCCAATCAATACAATTCTAGAATGGATAATAAACGATTATCATGAACAAGGAAATATAATAATAACCAATTTATTATTGCCTCTAGGGCATATTTCCAACAGTCTCCCACTTGCACTAGAGTTAATAATCTAGTTCACATCACTATGTGATTGTAATGAATCTAACACCCATACAGTTGTCAGATTTTGATCATGCCTTGCTTGTGAGAGAGGTTTCTAGTCAACGGGTCTGAACCTTTTAGATCCGTGTGTGCTTTACAAATCGCTATTTCAATCTATAGATGCTGCTACCACGCGCCATTTGGAACCATTCCAAATGATTGCTCCACTATACGGATCTGGTTTACTTCTCAAAGTCATCCGAATTAGTGTCAAAGCTTGCATCGACTCAACCCTTTACGAAGAACACTTTTATCACCTCCATAACCGAGAAAAAAATCCTTAGTCCACTAGTTACTAAGGATAACCTTTGACCGCTGTCTAGTAATCCACTCCTAGATCACTTTCGTACCGCTTGACAGATTCATGGCAAGGCACACGTCAGGTGTGGTACATACCATAGCATACTATAGAGCCTGCAGCTAATGCATAGGGGACGACCTTCGTCCTTTCTCTTTCTTCTACCATGGTCGGGCTTTGAGTCTTACTCAAATTCACACCTTACAAAACACTTCTAAGAACTCCTTCAAAAACTTGTCAAGGCACGCATTTCATTGAAAGTTCTATTAAGCATTTTTATCTATCTCTATAGATCTTGATGCTCAATGTTCAAGTAGCTCTATCCAGGTTTTCCTTTAAAAAAACTCCTTTCAAACAACCCTATATGCTTTCCAGAAATTCTACATCATTTCCGATCAACTCATCAGAAATTCTGTAGTGCTCTCACTCAGTCCTTTGGAAATACAGGTTTCTCATAAACTTTGTATAAAACCAAAAACCTTTGATCATCTCATCAAAGCATATATTCCAACTCTGAGATGCTTGCTCTAGTCCATAGAAGGATTGTTGGTGCTTGCATACTTGTTAGCATCCTTAGGATCAACAAAACCTTCTGGTTGTATCACATACAACCGTTCCTCAAGGAAATCATCGAGGAAACAATGTTTTGACATCCAATCTGCAAGTTCCATAAATAATGCAGCAACTGCTAACATAATTCATCGGAATTTTAGCATCGCTAAGAGTGAGAAAGTATCATCATAGTCAACTCTTTGAACTTGTCGGAAACATCTTGACGACAAGTCGAGCTTTCTTAATGGTGACATTCACCATCATCGTCCATCTTCCTCTTAAAGATCCATCTGTACCTAACAGCCTTACGACCATCAAGTAGTTCTTCCAAAGTCTACACTTTGTCTTCATATATGGATCCTACCTCGAATTTCATGGTCTCCAGCCATTTGTCAGAATCCGTGCCCACCATCGCTTCTCCATAGCTCGTAGGTTCATTGTTGTCCAGCAACATGACCTCCAATACAGGATTACCGAACTACCTTGGAGTAGTACGTTTCCTTGTAACCCTACGAGGTTTGGTAGTAACTTGATTCGAAGCTTCATGATCACTATCATCGGTTTCCACTTCAACTGGTATAGGCGCCATAGGAACAACTTCCTGCGCCCTGCTACACACTGGTTGAAGTGATAGTTTAATAACCTCATCAAGTTACACCATCCTCCCACTCAATTCTTTCGAGAGAAACCTTTTCTCGAGAAAGGATCCTTTTCTGGAAACAAACACTTTGCTTTCGGATCTGAGATAGGAGGTATACCCAATTGTTTTGGGTATCCTATGAAGATGCATTTATCCGTTTTGGGTTCGAGCTTATTAGGCTAAAACTTTTTCACGTAAGTGTCGCAGCCCCAAACTTTTAAGAAACGATAGCTTAGGTTTCTCCAAACCATAGTTCATGCAGTGTCATCTCAATGGAATTACGTGGTGCCCTATTTAAAGTGAATGCGGTTGTCTCTAATGCATAACCCAAAAACGATAGTGGTAATTCGATAAGAGACATCATAGTATGCACCATATCCTATAGGGCGCGGCTACGATGTTCGGACACATCATCACACTATGGTATTCCAGGTGGCATGAGTTGTGAAACAATTTTCACATTGTCTTAAATGTATGCCAGACTCGCAACTCGGATACATATTTACCTCCACAATCACATCGTAGACATATTATCCTCTTGTCACGACGATCTACAACTTCACTCTGAAATTACTTGAACTTTTCAATATTTCACACTTGTGATTCATCAAGCAAATACACGTGTATCTACTCAAATCATCAGTGAAGTAATAACATAACAATATCAACTGCGTGCCTCAGCACTCATTTAACTGCATATATCAAAAAATGTATTACTTACATTAAGTTACTTTCTTGTTCCATCTCACTCGAAAACAGGTCCTTCAGTCATCTTGCCCGTGATTTGCATGTCTCAAGTGATTCAAGATCAAGTGATTCCAACCAATCCATCTGCATGGAGTTTCTTCATGCGTTTACACCAATAGGCATGGTTTGCATGTCTTAAACGATTGAAAAACGAGTGAGTCCAAAGATCCATCAGTAAGGAGCTTCTTCATGCATTTTACACCAATACGACTCAAGCAGCAGTGCCACAAGTGGTATTATCATTACTACTTTGTATCTTTTGGCATCAATATCATGAACATGTGTGTCACTACAATCGAGATTCAATAAACCATTAAATGTATTTATTCAAGCAAATAGAATAACCATTATTCTCTTTAAATGAATAACCGTATTGCAATAAACACGATCTAATCATGTTCATGCTCAACGCAAACACCAAATAACATTTATTTAGGTTCAACACTAATACCTATGGTAGAGGGAGCATGTGATGTTTTGGTCACATCAACCTTGAAATTACTTCACACATCATCACCTCACCCTTGCTAGTATCCATTTATTCCGTAGCTTTTATTTCGAGTTACTACCACTTAGCAACCGAACCGGTATCTAATACACTAGTGCTACTAGGAGTACTAGTAAAGTACACATCAATATCATGTATATCCAATATACTTTTGTCAACTTTGCCAGCCTTCTCATCTACCAAGTATCTAGGGTAGTTCCGCTTCAGTGATCGTTCCCCTCATTACAGAAGCACTTAGTCTCGGGTCTGGCTTCAACCTTGGGTTTCCTCACTAGAGCAGCAACTGGTTTGCCGTTTCATGAAGTATCCCTTCTTTCCCTTGCCCTTCTTGAAACTAGTGGTTTAACCATCAACAATAGATGCTCCTACTTGATTTCTACTTTCGTGGTGTCAAACATCGTGAATAGCTCAAGGATCATCATATCTATCCCTGATATGTTATAGTTCATCACGAAGCTCTGTAGCTTGGTGGCGGTGATTTGGGAGAACTATGTCAATCACTATCTTATCTGGAAGATGAATTCCCACTTGATTCAAGTGATTGTAGTACTCAGACAATCTGAGCACAAGCTCAACGATTGGGATTTTCTCCTTACTTCATAGGCCAAGACACTTGTCGGAGGTCTCATACCTCTTGACGTGGGCACGAGCCTGAAATCCCAATTTCAGCTCTTGGAACATCTCATGTGTTGTGTGACGTTCAGAACGTCTTCGGCGCCTCAATTCTAAGCCATTAAGCATTATGCACTGAACTATCATGTAGTCATAAAAAATGTGTATGTCAGATGTTTGCAACATCCACAGACGACGCTCGGGGTTCAGCACACCGAGCAGTGCATTAAGGACATAAGCCTTCTACGTAGCAATGAGGATAATCCTCAGTTTACGGACCCAGTCTGCATAATTGCTACTATGATCTTTCAACTAAGTTTTATCTAGGAACATATCAAAAACAATAGAGCTACAGCGCAAGCTACAACATAATTTGCGAAGACATTTTGACTATGTTCATGATAATTGAGTTTAGCTAATCATATTACTAATAAACTCGCACTCAAATTGACATCCCTCTAGTCATTGGAGTGTCGCATGATCCAAATTCACTAACTCACGTCTGATCATCACGTGAGTTGAGTATAGTTTTAATGGTGCACATCTCCATGTTGATCATATCAACTATATGATACATGCTTGACCTTTCGGTCTCTTGTGTTCCAAGGCCATGTATGTACATGCTAGGCTCGCCAAGTTTAACCCGAGTGTTCCACGTGTGCAACTGTTTTGCACCCGTTGTATGTGAACGTTGAGTCTATCACACCCGATCATCACGTGGTGTCTCGAAACGATGAATTGTCGCAACGGTGCACAGTCGGGGAGAACACAATTTATCTTGAAATTTCAGTGAGGAATCACCTTGTAATGCTACCATCGTCCTAAGAAAAACAAGGTGCTTAAAAGTATTAACATCACATGCAAATCATAAGTGACATGATATGGCCGTGAACTTGTGCTTCTTGATCTCCATCACCTAAGCACCGGCATGATCTCCATCGTCACCGGCACCACACCATGATCTCCATCATCATGATCTCCATCATTGTGCTGCCATCGAGGTTGTCGTAGCATCGACGTGTAAGTCGATATTTAACTATTACTAAAGCTACTACTAGCGATAAATCAAAGCATCACCAAACGCAAAATAATTAAAGACAACCCTATGGCTCCTGTCGATTGCCGTAGCATCGACGTGTAAGTCGATATTTAACTATTACAACATGATCATCTCATACATCCAATATATCATATCATGTCTTTGGCCATATCACGTCACATGCATACCGTGCAAAAAACAAGTTAGACGTCCTCTAATTTGTTGTTCTAAGTTTTGTGTGGCTGCTATGGGTATCTAGTACGATTAGATCTTACTTCCGCAAAGCCACAACGGTGATATGCAAATTGCTATTTAACCTTCTCCAAGGATCGCTTCAGTCAAATCTGATTCAACTATAGTTGACGAAACAGGCACCCGCCAGTCATCTTTATGCAACAAGTTGCATGTTAGTCGATGAAACCAGTCTCTCGTAAGCGTACGAGTAATGTTGGTGTGGGCCGCTTCAATCCAACAATACCAATAAATCAAAAAAAGACTAAGGAAGGCAGCAAATTGAGCATCAATGCCCACAAACTCTTTTGTGTTCTACTCGAGATATCATCTACGCATGAACCTAGCTCATGATGCCACTGTTGGGGAACGTTGCATGGGAAACAAAAAAAATCCTACACACACGCAATACCTATCCATCGTGATGATCATCTACGAGAGGGGAGAGTGAATCTACATACCCTTGTAGATTGCTAAGCGGAAGCGTATGTAACGCGGTTGATGTAGTGGAACATCTTTGTGATCCAAATCTCAGCCCGTCCCGCAATCTCATGACGATCCGTCCCACAATCCCATCACGATCCATCCCGATCTAGTGCCGAACGGACGGCACCTCCGCATTTAGCACACGTACAGCTCGATGACGATCTTCGCCTTCTTGATCCAGCAAGAAGGCGGAGAGGTAGATGAGTTCTCCAGCACGGCGGCGGTGGTGGTGGTGAACTAATCCAACAGGGCTTCGCCTAAGCACCGTCGAACTAGACTAGAGGAAGAACTACGATCTAGAGGGAGAGGGAGCACGTGGCTTATTTCTGGTCGTCCAAAAACCCTCAATACCTCTAGTATATATAGGAGGAGGGAGGGAAGAGGTTGTGCCCTAGGATTTCCCCCTCTGGGTCGGCCGAACTAGGGAGGAGAGGAGGAGTCCTCCTTCAATCCTAGTAGGATTAGGATTCCTTCCTTCCCACTTGGAAACTCCTTCCACCTTTGGCCTTTTTGCCTTATTCCTCCACTCCACCCGCATGGGCCCTTAGGGGAGGCTTCGGCCAGCCCACTAGGGGATGGTTTACTTCCTCTCACAGCCCATGAAGCCTTTGGGACGTCACACCCCTCTCGGTGGTCCCCGTTACCCTCCCGGCACTCCCGGTACACTACCGATAAGCCCGAAAGTTTTTCGGAGACCAAAACAGGACTTCCTATATATAAATATTTACCTCCGGACCATTTTGGAGCTCCTTGTGACTTCCAGGATCTCATCTGGGACTCTGAAAAACCTTCGATCACCAACACCTATAACTCAACTATACAGAAACATCACCGAACCTTAAGTGTGCAGACCATGCGGGTTTGAGAACTATGTAGACATGACCTGAGACATTCTCCGATCAATAACCGATAGCAGGACCTGGATGCCCATATTGGATCCTACATATTCTATGAAGATCTTTATCGGTTGAACCTCTATCTCAAGGATTCAGTTAATCATGTATGTTGTTCCCTTTGTCCTTCGGTATGTTACTTTCCCAAGATTACATCATCGGTATCTCTATACCTAGTTCAATCTCGTTACCGGCAAGTCTTTCTTTACTAATTCCATAATACAAGATCCCGTGACTAACGTCTTAGTCAAATTGCTTGCAAGGCTTGTTGTGATGTTATATTATCGAGTGGGCCCCTAGATACCACTCCGTCACACGGAGTGTCAAATCTGAGTGTTGATCCATGCCAACCCAACAAACACCTTCGGAGATACCTGTAGAGCACCTTTATAGTCACCCAGTTACATTGTGATGTTTGATACACACAAGGTATTCCTCCGGTGTCCGGAAGTTGCTTCATCTCATGGTCATAGGAACACATACATTGACATGCAGAAAACAGTAGCAATAAACTGACATGATCATATGCTACGTTCATAGTTTGGGTCTCGTCCATCACATCATTCTCCTAATGATGTGATCACGTTATCAAGTGACAACCCTTGTCTATGGCCAGTAAACCTTGGTCATCTTTGATCAACGAGCTAGTCAACTAGAGGCTCACTAGGGACAGTGTGTTGTCTATGTATCCACACATGTATTTGAGTTTCCAATCAATACAATTCTAGCATGGATAATAAACGATTATCATGAACGAGGAAATATAATAATAACCAATTTATTATTGCCTCTAGGCCATATTTCCAACAGTCAAGTCACCAATCTTGACCAAGTAATCACTTTCTCTTGTAACAACTTTATACACACGCACCATTGGTCTATGCAGAAACGACTGGACGTAGTCTAAGAAGGATTACCCAACTGTCCTTGACCGTGGACTCGGCAGAGGTCATACGTTGTACCCAATCATTGCATTTCCCCGACGACACTAGACAAAGAGTCCACTCGATTGGTACCCAACCCACAATGATATACGTCTTACGAGCACCAACTCTAGTCTGTATCATTCATGCAGGGAACAATGGTGTGCCTGGCACACGTAAAAGTTGCATAGTCATCCAACCTGGCATGATCCCGTTACGAGAGTGACCATATCACTCCCGACACTAGTAATGCGGGCTCTTTGCTACCACGACCAGAGTAATCAACAAAGCCCTGTCCCATAAAAGGGTATCGTGGTCATACATGTAAGGTTGGGATGGTCAGCAATTCTTAAATCTAATCCCATTTCCAAAACCACTCACACAAATCCTTTCTGGCACACCACTTCTTTCTCAAGTGGTCATCCAGCTCAACACCTTCACCCTCGGGCATTAGTGGCACCCGACGGGGTTTTCGAAAAGTCTTTGTAATCACCTTAGTATTACCATTACAGTGCATATGATCCTCCTATGTGTAGCACTACTAACTACTTGTCAACTTTATCTGCATGACCCTCATATATGGTAAGGTCATGCTCAAATGCAAGTGCTCGAGAGGAGCCATCGGTAACACCATGTCAGGGTGTACCGATTAATCATGACTATATGCATCGAAATAAAGTAATCAACATGTCATGCACAAAAAAAATTCTCACACATGGTCAAAGGGTTGCTTGCCTTGATCAGCTAGGTATCCTGGGTATTCGAGGTCTTCGGGTCCAAGTCCTTGGTCAACCGCGTGATCTACCAACGTAATAGCAATAATATTTATAAGGACCACAACCAAAAACATAGTACAAACTCACATAGAAAATGTTACCCTATTCTGTAAAATCCTATTATTAGTTATAAAAATATTTGTTTCTGGTTTTGGAATGAAAAATTATTTTAGAAGTCTTTTAACATGAGTTTAAAATACTTAAACTAGGTTTTCAAATAACATGTGCCTAAAAGTTTTTATAAAAATTCTGCAAATAGCACCATTGAATATTACACAATTTCACAAGAACTGTGGTGGAAAGATATTTAAGTTTGGATAAATAATTAATCCTATAGAATTATTTTGAAACCAGGATTAAAAATAAAAAGAGAAAGTCCAGCTCACTGGCCTGGCTCGGCCTAGCTGGCCAACTAGCCAGCCAGCCAGCCCACGCGCGCGCGCTGCGAGGTTTAAACCTGACGCGCGGGGCCCTATGGCCGGCGACTGCTCGGAGAGAGAGAGAGAGACGAGATGACCGCCCACGGGTGGGGTCCCTCTGTCCGAGTTGTCTTCTACCTCTAGATAGACAGGAGGGAGAGCTCATCGACGGCAGCTCCGGGGCTCTCAAGTTCAAGCGAGTACGGGAATGGCCGCCTACCTGATGACGGTCGAAGGGGCGATGGAGGCGGCCTGAGTTGCCGGCGATGACGGAGCCGCGGTGAAGACCCTTCTGGAAGGTGTCGGAATCAGTGCTACGAGCGGGGAGAAGCACAAGGAAGTGGTGGAGAAGGCTCGGGAGGTCTCTGCGTTCACGGGGAAGGAGAAATGAGCTCGGGAGCGTGCTTGTAGCCCGAGATCAATGGAGCCCCAGCTCTCTTAGCTCAAATGGGGCACTAGGGTGGTCGATTGGAGGTAGGAGGGAGAGGCTTGAGGTGTTGGAGGAGTCGGGGTAGCCTATTTATAGGTGGGCGACGAGCCACCGAGTGGGGATGCGCCGGTGGTTTTGCTGCGGTGGCATGAGAGGGAGAGAGGACTTGAGCGCGAAACTGTGGTTTGTGGACGTGGTTTAGGACTGCGCGGCATCTTCAAGAGGTGCGAGAGCGGCTCCTTGGCGCATCGAGGTTGTGGGGTTCTTCTGGCCGGTCCGGCCGTGCGCGGGCATGCGTCGCCAGCAGCGTAGGAGAGGGGAAGAAGATGGGCCCGACACTGCCCTGGATGCGGTCGTTGATGCGGTTAAAGAGGGGCAACAGGTGGAGACGAGAACCGGCCGGAGCTCGTCCCCTGAGGCTCGTGTGCGCCTTGTAGCGCGTCCGGATCATAGCTTTGGCATTCCACGGCATGCTGGTGCGCTCTGGCGCATCTTGGAGGCGTATGGCGTGTCTGGGATATGGGGTATATGCCTCTTGGGTGCTAGGAACCGAGAAGAAGCAAGCTGGCCAAGGGGAGCGGCCTAAAGTGGTTCTGCCAGCCTTGGTTTACGAGCTAAAATGAATATTTTGGCTCCCTCTCATTGAACCAATGCTGGGTCTTTGGGCTATAGTTGAGGAGGGACACAGGCCATCTATGACAAGAGTTTGGAGTGAAGGGAGTGAGTGCGGTGGTTGCTAGATGCTATTTTAAAAATCTGGCAGAAGGTGTTTGATGCATGTTTTGGGAAGTTAACCTCCTCCAACTGCATTGAAATTTAACAGGATTTGGTTTTAGGCATAATTAGGAGGCTCTACCAAATTTGAGTTCCATTGGACAAGTTTGATAATGTAAATTTGAAAATACCCACAGAGGGGCAGATGTGCATTCTTGTGAGGAGATGTGAGCAAATCAATCCCCAGAAATCCAAATCTTGGCATGATTTCCTTATTTGGGGTATTGAGAACTCGTGCAAAGTTTGAGACCCAATGGACAAACTTTGCAATGTAGAGTTGCTCCAACTTGATTCTAGACAAGGAGGGTTTCTGAATTATTTGGTGAATCAAATCACGTTGGATGGAGGTGAAACTTGGCATGATCATCAAATATAGCATGGGGGACATGCTAGAATTTTCTGGGAATTTATTGTGAATATTTCCTTTGGAAATATTTCAAAAGATCAAAACAGACAGAATTGGTTTTCAAAGGTTTGCTCAATTATTTTGAACAGGACGAGGGGTTGAGACTCTTATGTAAGGAAAATATATGTCCTCTGAGTATTCCCAAGTTCTCTCAGATTTTTCTAGGGTGGAAGAATAATTTTCCATCCCGAACTACCATTTTTGGCCTTAGAAAAGGGCATTTAAATAAAATAGGAAGATGACTTTAAAATATCCATTTCATGGTTTTGAAGAGTTATATTAATACTCGAATCAAAATACTACCTTTTGGTGGAGGCACTGCCTTAAATTCATGGAGGTCTAGAGCAACCCCAAAGCAAGGTTTTGATTTATCAAAATAACTAAAAGGGGTTTTGTGGAAATATTATTTTGTAAAAACTAATCTTAGGGATCCACTCAAAAGCACTCATACAACAATGACAATCAAGGCACTCATGGCATTCACTTAAAAAGTTTTAATTTATACCAAATTTTGAAAGGGAGACAAAGTGGTGCGAAAACACGGTGTGACATTAAGCCATTTTATTTCTCGCCTCGGTGAAAAGGCACTACCGCTCTATCAAATGCTCAAGCGAACCAAAAACTTTGAGGGGGCTGAAAAAGCAACAACAGACCTGGAGGAGATTAAAACATTGCTAGACAGCAACCGAATATTGACAACACCTACAACAGGAGAACCAATGTTATTGTACATACCAGCCACCAATAAGGATGTGAGTGTAGTACTCGTGGTCGGACGAGAAGCAACGGACCGCAAACTACAGATATAGAAACCAGTCTGCCATGTGTAGGAAGTCCTTACCCCGTGCAAAACTCTCTATCCGTAGTACCAAAAGATAGCTTACACGTTTTTTATGGCATCTCGCAAGCTCCGACACTACTTTCAAGAGTTTTCGGCCACGATAGCATGTGATGTACCCTTTAATGATATAATCAATAACAATGATGCCATGCTACTGCAACAAAAGACCTTCCAACGGCGCTAGAAACAAGCGTGCTGATGGGAGACTATTCTTGTCTTGATTCTCCTCAGCAACGGCACGAGGAATCCTTCTGCTACGGCTACGCCTTTAGGGACTTCCTAGGCAAATATGCAAAGGATTCCCCCGTGGCCTTGGAGCCTTGCATTGGTGTTCCCTCAAAGTTGAAACAGTGATGTAGCACAACGGCTGTAAGTATTTCCCTCAGTTTTGAGAACCAAGGTATCGATCCAGTGAAGGAGTATCACAAGTACCTGCACAAACACAAAGAGCTTGCTCCCAACGCTATGAAGGGGTTGTCCATCCCTTATAGATTGTTTGCCAAGTGAGAGCTGAAAGCAACAAAGTAACAAAGCAAAGTAAAAGCGAAGGTGGAAACGATAGGTGTGAATAGACCCGGGGGCCGTAGTGTTCCCTAGTGGCTTCTCTCATGAAAGCAAGTAGACGGTGGGTGAACGAATTACTGTCGAGCAATTGATAGAACCACACAAAGTCATGATGTTATTAAGGCAATGATTATATCTATAGGCATCACGTCCAAAACAAGTAGACCAATACTTTCTGCATCTATTACTATTACTCCACACATCGACCGCTATCCAGCATGCATCTAGTGTATTAAGTTCATGAGAACAGAGTAACGCCTTAAGCAAGATGACATGATGTAGATGGACAATCTCATATCTACGACAAAGCCCATCTTGTTACCCTTGATGGCAACAACACGATGTGTGCCTTGCTGCCCTTTCTGTCACTGGGAAAGGTCACCACACGGTATGAACCCAAAACCAAGCACTTCTCCCATTGCAAGAATCATAGATCTAGTTGGCCAAACAAAACCCAAGACTTGGAGAGACTTACAAGGATATCAAATCATGCATATAAGAAATCAGCAAAGAGTCAAATATATATCATAGATAATCTGATCACAAATCCACAATTCATCGGATCTAGACAAACACACCACCAAAGAGGATTACATCGGATAGATCTCCATGAAGATCATGGAGAACTTTGTATTGAAGATCCAAGAGAGAGAACAAGCCATCTAGCTACTAACTACGGACCCGTAGGTCTGAAGTGAACTACTCACGAGTCATTGGATGGGCGATGATGTTGATGAAGAAGCCCTCCAACTCCAAAGTCCCCTCCGACAGGGCACCGGGAAGGGTCTCCAGATGAGATCTCGCGGAAACGGAAGCTTGCGGTGGCGGAAAAGTGTTTTCATGGACTCCCTGATTTTTTCTGGATTTTTAGGGAATTTATAGGCCAAAGACCTAGGGCAAGGGAGCGCCAGGGGGCACAAGCTTGGTTGCCGCGGCCTCCCCCTGGCCGCGGCAACAGGGCTTGTGGGCTCCGTGTGGGCCCACTTGCTTGATCCTCAAGCCTCCCGATCTTCTTCCGTTCTGGAAAAAATCATTTTGGGGATTTTATTCCGTTTGGACTCCGTTCCAAAATCAGATCTGAAAAGAGTCAAAAACACAGAAAAACAGGAACTGGCACTTGGCACTGAGTTAATAAGTTAGTCCCAAAAAAGACATAAAAGGTAAACAAAACATCCAAAGTTGACAAGATAACAGCGTGAAACCATAAAAAATTATAGATACGTTTGAGACGTATCATGCCACAGGCCAGATAGCCAAATAGGCCATAGAGATCTTACCCTTTGAGATCACGTATCGACCATGCTGAGCTATCCAATCTCAGGTATTAGCAGAGTTTCTAGCTGAATGGACGGAAGCCGAACTCCCTAAAGAGTAAAGTACATACTCCAATTAGACAATGTAGTTTGACGGCTCCGAGATGCTTGCTAACTTGGGGCTGGTGTCATACTTACGGATGGCAATAATGCGGTCGAATACAAGGCTTTGCTGCCTGGTTTACGGATGGCAATTTTGATGGGCGTACAAAGGCTGGAGGTGCAGGGGATTCGAACCTTGCTATCTACCAAATGAATGGTGAGTTCGATGCCAAAAATCCAAATATGGTAGCTTATAGGAACGATGTCCTTAAGATACCAGCTCGGTTTGAAAGGCATCAAGTTTCACCATGTCTCTAGAGACAAGAAACATGAAGTGGGTGTCCTGGCTCGCATGGGCACCAAGCTTGACCCCGTCCCTAAAAATACCTTTCTCAAACGATTCTCCAACCAATCTGTGGTATGGCAGGATAAAAAGGAGGACAATGAGGCCGCGAGAAAGTAACAAGTTACTACCATTATAGTCGAGCCAGATGATCAAATCATCAGTGGCTCCGCATTAGAGGAAACACTTCTGGCTCACGAAATCATGGTTGTAATCGCCCATGGACCGAACCCTTCCTGGCCTATCTTCTCCATAAGAAACTTTCCGGTAACCAAACAGAAGCAGGGCGGATAGTTCGACGATCCAAGTCATATAAGGTTCATGAGGGAGAGATATATCGAAAAAGCACGACGTGAGTCCTCCAGAAGTGCATATCCAAAGAAGAAGATAAACAACAGTTGGTTGACATACATGCAGGCATGGGTGGTCACCACGCAGCAGCTAGAGCTCTGGTGGGCAAAGCATTTCGAGCTGGTTTCTTTGGCCAACAGCTCGAGCAAATGCCCATACACTTGTCCAACATTGCGTTGGATGTCAACTTTTTGCAAATCAAAGCCACATGCGTGCAACAGCTCTTCAGAAAAGACTGATCACTTGGCCATTCGCGGTCTGGGAGCTAGACATGATTGGACCTCTTAATGGGGGATCCAAAAAAAATGTTTACTGGTTATTGTTGTTAAGTTCACTAAGTGGATCGAAGCTAAACCAGTAGCTTCTGCCAAGTCCAGACCGGTCATCGATTTTATATCATATGTGGTTCACCGTTATGGCGTTCGACACAGTATAATAAAGGATAATGGATCAAATTTTACAGCCCAGGAAGTTGAGGACTAGTGCGCGAACTTGGGCATTAAGCTAGATTACGCTTATGTGTATCACCCGCAAACAAATGGACCGGTCGAACGGGCTAATGGTCTCATCATGAGCGGAATCAAGCCTCGTTTAGTCTGATCTCTCAAAGAATACGATTTTCATTGGTAGAGGAAATCGACTTCGTACTGTGGGGTTTGCGCACCACTCCGAACAGGTCAATGGATTATGCGTCATTTTTATGGTGTATGGGGTGGAAGCAGTCCTACCGTGTGATATCATCCATGATGCACCTATAGTGCGCATGTACGAGGAAGAAGAATCTGAGTTGGATCGGCAGGATGACTTGGACATAGTAGAGGTAGAGTAAGATATAGCTCTAGCATGTCCCACCTTCTATCAACACTCGGCTCGGAGCTATTAGAGCAGGGAGGTTCGGGAGAAGATCTACAACATGGGCGAGCTTGTGCTCCATCTCCCTGAGAAGAAAAATAATAATCTTGCAGTCAAATGGGAGGGCCCTTTCATTATGGAAGACGTGCTTATCGGAGGGGCGTGTCATCTTCGCAACACGTCAGATAATCGTCTTGAACCAAACCCATGATACACGGCTCGTCTTTAACGTTTCTACACCTAAACTGCTACAGTCATTCTAATTTGTTCCCTAGTTATCTTTTCAGCTTTTTGATGTATCCTTTTTCCTCTTTCAAGTGGATTAACATGTCCTAGCATATGTTTGAATAAACCAAACTATGTCCATGAATTTGTATTTTCTTTAGACACATGGGGGCTTTCTAAAGCTGACAATAGTACATTTGTGCATCTCTTTCATGATGCGTCTATTCTTCCTATATTTAAGCTTCTATATGCACTAAATTTGACTTAATATTTTACCAAGCTGGTTTGCGTGGCTCATGTGTTTATCCTCTACGTTCCCGATTGTTCGGCTAGAGGATAAAAGGAGCACCTCTGCAATTGTTACGATCGGGTAATCCAGATACGTACCTCACACGGGTGAAGCCAAAAGCTAGGGTTCTTAATGACAAATTGGTCCACACAAGGAAGGTGGCAATAATTAGGTGGTTATCACCAAGGGTTAAATTTCCCAAAGCATACACTGGATCCACATACAGCGGATATTCCAAAACTCGAAGCAAGGAACCCATAAAGTAACTATTTTCTTGGGAAGATCTTTCTTACTAAATAAAAGTAATATAACATAACTCTGCGATAATTATGTGTCTTTTAGCACCATAGTATGGAACACTTCGTGAGTTCTTTCAAGGGAGGTAGAAGCGTCTAGTCGGTTAAGATAGCATCAACACATTGGATGGAGAACAAAGTAAGACAAATACTTAGTTACATAAAATCACACATCTGGCCGCTGGTCTAGGTTGTCTATTATACATCCAGGCGACAATCTTGTTGCGACAAGCTTGCAACGCGCATCACTTGATCATAAACTAAGTGAAGAGGCGCCTCTTCCTTCGGGCCTCGTCGGCCCGACTCATGCCAATTCTTCAGGTTCAAGCTTAGTGAACCTCGTCTTCACCATTGCCCATGCCTCCCGACCACCTTCCTCGCACGCCAATGTTTTCCACAATTCAAATCGGCGCCGAGTTCCTTTAAACCACTCACCCAGTTCGGCCATCCTTTTCGGAGGCTGCTCGGCCAGCTATAATGCCTTTATCATGCTCTTCATCGCCTTTCACCCACGTTCATAAAGTATGGACTATTCCTTTAGAAGGTCGCCACTAAATGAGATGGCTTCTTCTTCGGGCTGCCCAGTCAGGAGTGCTATAAGGAGGAGTGGAATTTATGTTAATTTCACAACACATATTCGTATATTTATGAGTTTGGCATATTACTTACCAACATTCCACCCTTCAATGTCTTGTTCTCTTGGGGTGGCGTGTGCCAGTTGACTCTTTAAACTCTCAATTTGGCTGATATTTTCTTGTTTTTGTGCCTTAAGTAGTTTATTTTCATCAACGCTTCGGAACAACGAGTTACAACTGGTCTCATTGTGAGATTTGGCGTATCTTTTTGATTCTCTGGCCGCTTCCAAATCTTTTTGAAGTTCACCTATAGATTTAGTTGCTACAAAATACCCTTTCGTTGAAGAAACATAATAGGGAAACTATGGACATAAGTTAAAATTAAAATTCTCACCATGTGCTTCTCTCGTTAAACTCTTCACTTGTTCTAGTTCGGCCTTTTGCAGCCTCGAGTTGTGTTCGATACGTCCCAATCTCGTGGGACACCTCTGTCGGGGATATACCTCGCAGTGTAACCCGGCTTGGAGTATGACCCGCCAAAGGACTTGGCGACTCACCGGTGACTCAGCAGTTACTGGGCGGGCGACTCATACTTGTCCCCACAGGCGACTTGGATAAATGACGAAGGCCCAAGGCCCAGCATGCACCCTGGCATAAGGCGACTCATAGAGAGGCTAGGAGGGCCGACACATAGAGAAGGCCCAAGAAGAGGAAAGACTCCCACAAGAAGGAAACAAGACCCGGATTAGGATTCAAGAGAGACTAGTCCTATTCCTACTCCTAGTAGGACTCTACATGTAAACTTACCCCTTCCACCTATATAAGGAGGGGTAAGGCGCCCCAAGAGGGACAAGATTCACAACTTAGGTCTAGACAAGAAAAATCATGAGATAGACAGATTAGATACCCACGAGATTAGAGGTGCCGAGTCTGCACCCTTGTAATCGAGATCATCATCTTCATCAATGAAGCACAAGCACGACGTAGGCTTTTACCTCCATCGGAGGGGTCGAACCTGGGTAAACTCGCGTCTCTCGATTCCGACCAACCCCTTCAAGCCGCCACATGGTTGCGATGGCCTCACACCTAAGTTCTCTCACGAGGACATCTTCCGTGACAAAACCACGACAATTGGCGCCCACCGTGGGGAAGATCATATGGTGGTATTGTGTTCTTGGAGGGATCTTTCCAGGGAACGAGAAGTTTGTGATTTGCCGGATGGAGAAGAGCCGGCACGGAAAAATATACACTAGTTCTGAGTTCATGAGCCGAGATTAAGAAAAAGGAGACATTGTGAACGCAACCGTCGCTGCGATTTTTCAGATCACAGATCTCGCCGAGACCGACAGAAGTTTGAGGCAATGGTAAGCCGTTTCTATCATGGACTGCTTACCTCATCATGCGGTAGATCAAACTGTCCATATGGTAAACGTTTTGAGAATTTACTCGGGTTCTCGCTTAAAATCGGAAGGAGATTTACCGGTGCACGGCACATCGAATTTATAACGCCAGCAGACATCAAGTAGTACTCTGACAACCGCAAATTCATCTACACTCGGCGAAGGATCGGATGTTGACCATGGGTCCGGCCGCTCTCTGTTCGCGCCTCTGCTCCAACTTCGCTACCCGACACGCGCGCAATTTCCCACGGGCCACGGAGCTAGCCACTCTATCGTCGCATTCTGCCCTCGAGCTGGCCTCACCGCGCGTCGGAGTCCTCGCGCGTCAGGCCACGCTTGCCTCTTTTGCCTCGAGTCCGAGCTGGGTTTGCTTCACCTCGCGTCCGAGCCCAACTCGCCCACCTCCACGGACCCCTCGCGAGTCGCCGACGCCTTCCTGGCTGATTGGCTCCGCTCGCGCTCGCCGTTGCCGCGCACCGTCGCTGGCTCAACTCAACCGCCAGGCGCAGCCACCTCGCCGGCCACCATCCCCTGCACGCACCTCATCTCAGTCGCGGACTCGCCTCGACTCGCGCGCCTCCGTTTCTTCGTGTCCGAGCCGACTTCGACTCGCCCTCGCCTGCCTCCGCCGCCTCGCGTCCGAGGCTCTGATCCGACCTCGTCTCAACTCGCCTGCATCCGCTGTCGTGCGTCTGGGCCGCCTCGCGTGCGCCTTCACTGCGTTCCATGTCGCTCCGAGCCAGCTGTGCTCCATCTGTGGAAAGATTTCCGATATGCTCTACGCGTGGATTTTCTTCCTCAAAGGAAAGGACCCAGGTGGAGACGTGGTCGAGACCAGCGGGTGCTAGCCCTATCCGGCTCACACACATGCTGGAGCAGCCTACCTAAATCAAAAGTTGAAGAAAAGAAAATTACTGCAGCCTCGATGAGCGGTGGTCTCGGTTCTATCACACGGGATTGGACAGCCTGACAAATCCTCCCAACAAGCATGTGCTTTGTCTTGCCTTAAATCAATGTTTGAAGAAAAATAGGACACAGAAATCTACATGTCAATTGTTCCGCGAGGAGGCAACATTCTCCGATTATCAAGGCAACCAAATTTCAAGTCAGGAGATATACTATTTTACAAAGGTACTACTTCACGGGAAGCCTAATTCCTACGCAAATACGAGGAGGCTATCAGGAGATTACTTCAAGAATAAAGGAAGGAGAAGTTACGAAGCAAGCTGCGAGCCTGAAAGATATGTGACAACGAATTAAGTCGTCGCCATCGCGGCCCTGCGTGAAGCCGACTCACCTGACCCGCCGCCTGCCACCGCCATGACTCGCCTCGCCCGCGTCGTCTCACCTTGAGCCGGCTCACCCCATCGTGCCTGCCGCGGCTGTTGTAACTCACGTCATCACGCTCTGCCACCGCCGTCGTGACTCGCCTCGTCATGCCTACCGCCGCCACCGTGGCTCGTCAAGCCACCGCTGCCTTGCCTTGAGCCGGCCCACCCCGTCGCGCCTGCCGCCGCTGTCGTGGCTCGCCTTGCCTTGAGCCGGCTGCGCACATAGTACTACACCAAACTGCGAAGGGCTGTTGTTGCTATGTTACATAGTACTCCTGCTAGTACTACTTCTCATGTGAAGGTGGAGCTCAAGAGTTTCTTCATCACATCAAGACAAGAGGAAGATAGGAAAAGTACGACTCGTACATTTCATTTCGTCTACCACCGGAAGCCATTCAGGAAACACACAACGTCCCCTAATCCAGGTGATATCCATCCTGTCTATTTTTCGTACATGTTAATTCATTCAAAAACAATTACTTTTGGCTTGTAATATTTTACTGTGCAGGACAATTGTTCATTAAAAAAAACGGCGTCACATTACGAGTACGAAGCTCGTGTCAATCAACACCCTGGGCGACTCAGTACTCGTGTCGTCCTACAGCGTCATGGGCGACTCACCAGCTGTGCCGATTTACAATGACGCGGCCAACTCTCATGTGTGCGCGATCAAAGGCGATTTACAATGACGTGGTCAACTCTCACGTCCGCACAAACAAAGCCGGCTTATAATGACGTGGCCAACTCTCACGTCCGCATGAACCAAGATGGCTTATAAATGACGCGGCCAACTCTCATGTTCGCACGACCAAGGCGGCTTACAATGCCGCGACCGATTCTCGAGTCCGTGCCAAATCACTTGACAGCTCTCACATTCAACTCAACTCGTCGGTGCAATGCTGGCCTATGCAAGGCGCCCAATAGATGTGCGCAAGCCACCATCCCCATGGTCCAGACGACATCAACATATCAGTGCAGTGCTCGCCTGTACGAGCCACCCAAGAGACAGACGCAAGTCGCCGTCCTCACGGCCCGGATTACATCAACCTGCCGGTGCAATGCTCGCCTGTACGAGCCGCCTAACAGAAAGACGCAACTCACCACCCTCACGGTCCGGACAACACCAACTTGCCGGTGTAGTGGCTTTATATCTCGGGGATGGAGCAAGTACCAGTATCTTTTCTCTCCCGGTTTATGCCACAATCAAGTATGGAGACTCTCAAGCCGCCTCCTTGAGTCGACTTAAGACTCGGGGGCTACATGGACATGGCTCCGCAGGCTCAACTGGGATGAATAATTCAAGAACCCCGGGTCATTACAGAAAAATTAAGCCGGTCTAAATACTTGAGCTTTTGATACAAAAGTCTCCCTTGGGTGGCGCTTGAGCTTTCTGACTCGCCCCATCCTGTCGTGACCTTATGAGCCGACGAAACCATCATTTAGGGTGCGTGCTTGAGCTTTCTGACTCGCCCCATCCTGTCGCGACCTTATGAGCCGACGAAACCATCATTTAGGGTGCACGCTTGAGCTTTCTGACTCGCCCCATCCTGTCGCCACCTTATGAGCCGACGAAACCATCATCTAGGGTGCGCGCTTGAGCTTTCTGACTCGCCCTATCCTGTCGCGACCGTATGAGCCGACGAAACCATCATTTAGGGTGCGCGCTTGAGCTTTCTGACTCGCCCCATCCTGTCGCGACCGTATGAGCCGACGAAACCATCATCTAGGGTGGCGCTTGAGCTTTCTGACTCGCCCATCCTGTCGTGACCTTATGAGCCGACGAAACCATCATCTAGGGTGGCGCTTGAGCTTTCTGACTCGCCCCATCCTGTCGCGACCTTATGAGCCGACGAAACCATCATTTAGGGTGCGCGCTTGAGCTTTCTGACTCGCCCCATCCTCTCGCGACCTTATGAGCCGACGAAACCATCATCTAGGGTGCGCGTTTGAGCTTTCTGACTCGCCCCATCCTGTCGCGACCTTATGAGCCGACGAAACCATCATCTAGGGTGGCGCTTGAGCTTTCTGACTCGCCCCATCCTGTCCCGACCTTATGAGCCGACGAAACCATCATCAAGGGTGCGCGCTTGAGCTATTCTGACTCACCCCATCCTGTCACGACCTTATGAGCCGACGAAATAATTCTTGGGTGGCGCTTGAGCTTTCTGACTCGCCCCATCCTGTCGCGACCTTATCAGCCGACGAAGTTGCTATTTCTTACCTTCCTGGCACTGCCACAAGGTTTCACAGTTTTATGAGACCCGCCGTGACTCACTGAGCCGGCCGCTGTGACTCACTGAGTCGGCTTATTTAAAATAGCTTGATGCCATACTTATCATATCATATACATGCATCATATTGCATTGCATCATACATCATACATACATATCATTCCGGTCTTCAAACCGGGTCAAAGCATAAATTCTTGCAGGTGCAAATAAATCTTTGAATAGGCAATTTGGCTGGATTTTTATCATGATTTATCATAACCAGTGTTAAATGATTGGGGGTTTTTAAAGCCAGCCCGGAACAATTGACTATTGTCAAAGAGCCACCCTATCGCATATAATGCCGAGTCATCTAATTGACCGGCCCTTGGATTTCTTCAACTTGTGTTCTGTAGTAAATTACAACACTTATGGATTTCTCCGACATATGGATTTCTCAAGGATATATTTGTCGGGTTACATTGCAACCACGGTCAAGGATTTATTTTATCACAAAGGCATCATCAGCTCACAGAGTGGATATGATTTTATTCTACAATGGAAGGAATAGCCCCGATTCGCTACAGGCACACAACCCGGCACTTGGGGGCTACATTATTCAAATCAAGATTACATCAAAGTATGAAAGTCCCATGTCGCTGCAAGCATACACCATGACACTTGGGGGTTAATGCAATCCATTTTTCAAATCATCACATCATCAACTGACCCGGCTACCTCAAGGAGATAAGCTGGCCTTGGAAGGCTACATACCGCTCTTTATTCAAGAGAAGAACATGGAAGTCCCTAGTCGCCGCAAGCAATCGACCCATCACTTGGGCGTTACACTATTCAGATCATAATTTCTAAAGTCCCAGGTTGCTGCAGGCAAGACAACCCGGCCCTTGGGGGTTACAGCACTAAGTTGTTTCATAGATCATGAGGTTCAAATTGAAGACCCGGCCCATCACACACTGATGACCCGGCCCTTGGGGGCTACAGGTAATATGGATATATCAAAAAATTGAAGAGTACATTTCATTCTACCATGGAGGTGAAGTATTGGGAGACCGGTTCAGCATATTTTTATCTAGTTGAAGCATTGAAAGACCGGCTCAACATCACACGGGTTTCTTTATCCCCAATAATTTGACATAGTCAATTGGAGTTCAATTGTTTGACGAGACACCACCAATAATCATGACCCGCCATTAGCAATCATGACCCGCCATTGTCAATCATAATCCGCCAAAGCAAGAGAAGCTGGTTCAACACTGTGTGGATTTCTTATTCCCCAAATTTTTATCAAGCCAAAGCATTGGAGGCCGACTCAATGGCATATATATTTTTTATTGCAAAAGACACGTACCTACGAGATTATTGAAGGCGGCTCGAAGAAACCCGGATTTTTCAAGGAGCTACTTTAGTAAATCAAGCTGGCCAGAGGAGCAAGTCGGCCCCTTAAATTATTTCTTATTCTTATTTCAGGAGCTTACCATGAATAAATTCAAGCTAATCTTGGGGGCTAATGTCGGGGATATACCCCGCAGTGTAACCCGGCTTGGAGTATGACCCGCCAAAGGACTTGGCGACTCACCGTGACTCAGCAGTGACCGGGCGGGCGACTCATACTTGTCCCCACAGGCGACTTGGATAAATGACGAAGGACCAAGGCCCAGCGTGCACCCTGGCATAAGGCGACTCATAGAGAGGCCAGGAGGGCCGACTCATAGAGAAGGCCCAAGAAGAGGAAAGACTCCCACAAGAAGGAAACAAGACCCGGATTAGGATTCAAGAGAGACTAGTCCAATTCCTACTCCTAGTAGGACTCTACATGTAAACTTACCCCTTCCACCTATATAAGGAGGGGTAAGGCGCCCCAAGAGGGACAAGATTCACAACTTAGGTCTAGACAAGACAAAACATGAGATAGACAGATTAGACACCCACGAGATTAGAGGTGCTGAGTCTGCACCCTTGTAATCGACATCATCATCTTCATCAATGAAGCACAAGCAGGACGTAGGCTTTTACCTCCATCGGAGGGGCCGAACCTGGGTAAACTCGCGTCTCTTGATTCCGACCAACCCCTTCAAGCCGCCACATGGTTGCGATGGCCTCACACCTAAGTTCTCTCACGAGGACATCTGCCGTGACAAAACAACGACAAACTCCTTATTCTTATCCCTCACAGATGATTTTTTCTACCACGCGCCTCCATTCGTGTTTGAACAAAATTTCAGGGATTTACTTAAATATGGGACACTATAGATAAAAATACGAATTAGGGGAGTTAAGCTATACTAACCCATTCGATGGGGTTATGACTAGAATATACTTCCTTGGTGTTCTCGCTAATAAAGTCTTCCTTTTCTCCTTGCTAGATGCCTACTAATATGGTAGCCAATGTCGTTGGACTAGTCATACCCCCCCCCCCCCCGATTGTGTCGGGTGGCATCACTTGAACCGTTGTATTGCGATAAGGGAAGGGACCTTCGTTGAAGAGGTTGAACACACCGCCTTATGGCCTTGGCCATTACATCAATCATGGTAACCTCAAAATGTGTCAACAGTTTTACCTTGGCAACCAACTTTTTCACCTCCAAGTTGTCTTCTTTATAAGGGCTCCTCGGCCGCCAGTTGATCTACTTGTTAAGAGGAGCAGTTGAGAATTCAAGCAGGCCCCATCGTACAAGGTAAAATAAAGGCATGTCTTAGATATAAAACAATTCCGAGGTCCACTCTTCGGAAGCTGCCCTCGGGGTCCCTACCGGATACCCAGTCCCAGCTATACGCCATACTTCGGCTCCGCCAACTTGGCAAATAGTTCCTCCCTCACTTTGGGGGACAAGGTAGAAAAATTCATCAACAATTTGAAATGGGCTTCGCAACCCAAGAACATCTCGTAGAGAGTGACAAACCCTGTGATGTGGAGGATGGATCCGAGGTAAGGTGGTGAAGTTGGATCCCATAATACTGCAATAACCCCCATAGAAAGGGGTGAATAAGGAAGTCGTAGCCTCGCAAGAGAAACAGTACGAAGCATACTCTAGCCATCCTGTTGGGCGTGGGTAATTTCTCTGCAAAGGCCTCGTCGTTGGAGGAGGTTAGCCTGGGATGGAGGGTGCCAGATCTATGTCAGGCAAGTACCCCTGCACCTCGAGCTCATGCACACGAAGGCGCGAGACTGAACAACTTGCCCAATCTCCTAGAAGAGAGCCATGAAAGCATGAGGATGAACCTTGAGCACTCTTCATGTCTTTGTTTTTCTGGTGTTCTTCCTGATGTATTGGAGGGGATGGGGAGCGTTGCTGGGGGGCACGCGCACGTTATATGATAAGTAACTTCTCTTTTTCCCTTGGGAAGGTACCACTTGTTTTCATTGACGCGTGATTATTGAGGAGGTGGTTAACCCTACAAGGGGGGGGATTTTATTTTTTTGGGACCAGCAACGTTCCATCAATCGCACATGAAAAACTATGTGGAATAGGATTGGATGAATATAAGGTGGAACACGCCCCACAAGCCAAAGATTGCAAAAACGTGAAGATGGTGAGCCTAGACTTCGGCATTGGAGGCTAGTTTGGGGGCTACTAAGGGAGTCCGGGTATAGGGGGTCTTCGGGCCACTTATCTGTTCTTATGGGCCGAACTCCTGGGTCGTTCGATCATCATTGAAGATACTGAGATCAAGGTGGACTCTTTCGTAGACTCGGCTTGCAGGCCAAGGCAACATGCAAATCTGCATATTCCTTTCCTTGATGTAACTGTCATTGTGTAAACCCTAAACACCCTTGGTATCAATTTAAACCATGGGGTTGTAGTTCATAGGAAACTTACGCTCAATACGATTAGGGTTTTAGACCACAACATTTGATCTTGAGATAGATCAACTCTCTACTCTATACTACGTCATCAATAACAACAAGAGCAGAACGTAGGGTTTTACCTCCATCAAGAGGGTCCGGACCTGGGTAAAACATTGTTCCCTTCGTCCCTTATTACCCTTCGGTCCAAGAACCACACTTCGGACCTTGTTAGGGATATAACCCCTGGATATAACCCACGCTATGGGGTCGGGTCAAGCTGTAAAGAAGGAACAAGAATATGAGCTAGAAGACTTATCCAATAAGTCTCCTGGTGGCCAAACACCAGGAGACGTCTATTCTAGATCCACACTTCGGACCCCCTACTCAAGATCAACTAGTTTTGACACTGACACCCATAAAACCCCAAGCATGTTAGAAGCACGCAATACGGAACATAACACCGATACACAAGTAACTAGGGCGGCAAAGGTGGAACAAACCATCAAGCAAAAGGCCAAGCTTTCCACCTTTTGCGTGCATTAAATTGAAAAGAAATAATATTGTGATATCCTAATATATCCATGTTGTCACATGGAAACAAATTGCACCTACAACTAACAACGCTATAAGAAGGGTTGAGCAAGCGGTAGCATAGCCAAACAATGGTTTGCTGGGATGTGGACGAGTTAGAGGCTTTTCATCGCAATGTTGGGATCTGTGACATTCATATGGTAGGTAAAGAGACATAACCATAGAAGCGACAAAACTAGCATAGCAATGATAGTAGTGGTATCCAAGGAAATGGTCATCTTGCGAGAGATACCTCTTGGAGAAAGAACGAATCTGTGAAGTAGACGAACTAACATAGTCGAACGAATCCTCACACTCGGAACACTTTCAGAATTGATCGAGGAGAAGCGATCCAGAAACAAATAAACAACACACAATAAACACCACAACTTATGCATGAAACAATGCACAATCAAATATAATGCATGTCCATTTAATTATGCATGACATGGCCAAGCACAACAATCAAATTCTAAACATTAAGTGAATCTCAATATGCAACGGGTTGCATATTGACCAAAATCCACATTCAAATATGTAACGCCCAAGATGCGACCATGCCCTTTTTTTTCCTTGAGGTCCTCGACAAGGTTAGAAGCCCATCTCGTCGTTTTGCAAGAATGGATATCGTTACAAGTACATGTACATAAGAGATGAGTGTATGGGATTGGCTTACACTCGCCACAAGCTACAACATGATCACCTCAATACCACAATACAATCAATCATCATGAAGAAGAATAGGGTCCGACTACGGACGAAATCAAACGATAAAACCATGCCCATCCTTGCTATCTTAGGCCGTCGGCCTGGAACCCATGCTATGATCGAAGAACAAGAAGAAGAAGAAGAAGAAGAAGAAGAAGAACAAACTCCAAATAGAACAAGCATCGCGCTCACTTCATATCATCGCATTACTTGTACCTGCAACTGTTGTTGTAGTAATTTGTGAGCCACAAGGGCTTAAGAACCTCATTTCCAATGGTATCAAGACTAGTAAAGCTTAATGTGTGAGGCATGGATAAGTGGTGAGGCTGCAACAAGGACTAAGCATTTATTTGAGTGGCTTACTTACAGGTACAAGAATAAGTGGGGGTGATCTACACATAAACGGACACGAACTAATATTGATCAAGAAGTGAACCTAAATACCTACTTACAAGTCAAACATAATCCCACTATGTCCTCTCTCGGAAGCAGAACTCACGAGTAGAGACAGTCACGGTTATGCACAAAGTTGGCATATTTTAATCAAGTTTACTTCAAGTTTGCTATGACCGGGTGTTAAAAAAAGTTTCCAAGTTGCCACATAACCGCGGGCACTATCTTCAGAAAGATCTAAACATGGAGGGGTGCTCCAACTCATCCATCACAAACTAGCCACAAGCTACATGGAAAACATCAACCACAGAAAAAGGTCGCAGTCTCCATCGAATGCCGGTAAAAATCCTTGGAATCCCGTGCACAAGATATTTCATAAAAGGTAAAAAAATCCATCAAGGCCGCCTGACGCGTCGACGAACCCTATAGGAGCCGAGTATCTCGTTCTCAGGACACAACGGATAAGGAAGTGCACGGTGACCTGATAGAAATCTCCCGAGTTGCCCTGGGTTGGCCCCGCATGGTGCTCCAGTTTGGACGACACGCATGAGGAGCACTGGCCCGGGGGTTGATTAATTATCCACGGGGGGCCGGCAGGTCCTTATGAAATTTATTTATTAGTTATTAGGCAAATGTAGTACCAAAATTTGTCCTTCCAGAAGAATTTTAATCTAAGACAAATTATCAAGGGGGTCCCCATAAAAACCCCAAGCATGTTTGGAGTGCCCAGTATGGAACATAACACCAGTACACAAGTAACTATGGCGGCAAAGGTAGAACAAAACGCCGAGCCAAAAGGCCAAGCCTTCCACCTTTTACCAAGTATATATGTGCATTAAATTAAATAGAAATAATATGGTGATATCTCATAATATCCATGTTGTCACATGGAAAATAGCTCGCACCTGCAACTAGCAATGCTGTAAGAAAAGGGTTGAGCAAGTGGTAACATAGCCAAACAAAGGTTTGCTGGGATGTCGAGGGGTTAGAGGCTTTTCATGGCATTTTGGGAGGCTTGACATAATAGGTGGTAGGAAACGAGACATAGCGATAGAAAAAATACAACTAGCATGGAAATGATAGTAGTGGTATCCAGGGAAATGATCATCTTGCCTTAGATCCCGCTTGGAAGAGAACGAATACGTGAATTAGACGAATCAACGTAGTCGAATGAATCATCACACTCCGAACGCTTTCAAAACTCTATCAAGAAGAAGAAATATGGTAACAAAGAATCAACACATGATAAACACCACAATATATTCATGATATGATGCACAATCAAATATGATACATGTCCAATTAATTATGCATGGTATGACAAGCACAACTGTCAACTACTACACATTAAGTGAAGTTCAACAAGAAACAAGTTCAATATTGACGAAACTCCATGTTCAAATTATGTAGTTCACTCATGTTTAGGTACTCATCAATATTATATGTTGTTCAACCTGGCAAGAGGTGAAGCATGAACAAACTACATCGTTTAGGCATTTTAAATCAGGCTTGAAACAACATATAACAATTCTAGAAAGTCCCTATATGTAATTTTCGAGTTCGCTACTGTTCTGCCTAGAACATAATTTTAGAGTTTGTTAAACATAAAAAGTAAATGTCACCATGTTATTCTACACATTTTTAGTCAAGTTACATATGTGGATCATTTTAATCGGGGCTACAGTTAATTAGTTCTAAATTAAATCCTTTAACATGGCATTTATGCAGATTAAATGAAAACGGGAAGTTAAACATCTTATCACGTGTGAAAGCTGCAAATTATGAATCTACACAAAATTTTAGTCGGGTTTAATATATAAATCATGTTATTCTGATGCATGGTTTATTAATTATTAACATCTTTAAAAAGGCATTTTTTGTAATATGCATGTCTTGAATATTAACAAAAACGTAGCACGAAAAAATAATGAATGGGCCGAATTACTCAAAATTTTAGTAAGGTTTAATATATAAGTCCGTGGCCCACGTGGATTCAACCCAATCGGCTGTGCATGTAAAAATAACAGGAAGCAGCGCAAAAATTGGGGAGACCCGGACTCGAACCCAAGACCTCCCTGGTTCAAACCCAATGCACTGACCACCTGGGCTATGTCGGTGTCCTAAGAAACGCGGTACTTAGCCCCCCTGACTTAGGCACAGGCACCCGGGACCCCAGGATGGCAACTCCTTGCCGGCCTCACTCTGAGCCCCGAGGAAACCAAGACCAAGGCCAAGGCGGGGCGGCAAGACTCCCATCGGCCTATGCAGATGTTCGCTCACGGCGCTCGGCAATATCCCAGCCCACCAAGCCATAGCTCCACTTCACCAAGGGCTGATTTTCTACATCATTTGAGGTGTCAAATGGGCAGGCGGGTAGGCAAAGCTAGCAGGGGCACATGGCCGTGGAAGCGGGCGCGTCCCCAACGTGTTGATACTCATTCCGTGGGATGGCAGCATAATAGAGGGGTAGCTAGGTGAATGGCACGCAGAGAGAGGCAACCCTTGTCGAGAGACATCGCCCGCACATTCAATGTGTCTGTCCTAGTCTGACAGAGTTAGATATTTCCCACTACCTTTTCCGGAAAGCACTCCCGTCACTGCAGTACACGTTGTACAGCTAGTAAAAAGACCGTTTTAGCCACTTTGGCAACCCCTTTACCCTATAAAAGGAGGTCAATGGCCACTGGAAGAAGGGTCGATGCCCTATTTAATCACACGTGTGGCTGGTGCTCTCGAGCATTCTTGCTGGGCTGCTGCGCTCCTGTACTCAACCCACCTAATGAACTATCACCACACACAGGAATTAGGGGTTTATACTCCCGAGCGGCCTGAACGTGTATAAACCTTGTGTGTGATCTGGCCGACTGATGCTCTGCATGCACCGAAGCCCCCTGTATAACCGTAAAACGGCCCCCCCGGGTCCCATAGATCGTTGCTGGTCCATTCCCCCAACATCTTTGGCGCGCCAGGTAGTTGGATGTGGGGACCCCGACTTGCAATTCGAGATCGCTGAATGAACATGCTCAGTGATCCCAGAGATCAATGATCACTGAACACACAGATGCTGAATATTGAGAGTCTTACATCTAAGTACAGAACTATTACAACACATGACCGAATGGTCAACTTCACAAGGTAGGACCTATAAAGCGAAATCACATTGATACAACTAGTGGCGGAAATCTTAGGTCTAAGCGGGTGCCCATGCCATCCGCCTACACCAACAGGCATTCTGACTGGGAAGCGTCCTAGTTCGCAGGGCCGTCTCCGAAGACATACTCTTCTCCAAACTCTGGTCCTTCCATGTCTGGTAAATAATATAACCAGTGGCAAGCCAATGAGTACTTTGAATGTACTCGCAAACAACCCATGATATGAACAATGCAATTGGTAGAATAACAAGTACTATGCAGTTTTGTTGGATAGCACCTTAACTGTAAATAAACATGTTCATGGATATGCAACATATATAAGCTAGATGGTATTTAGAAGAACACGTTACAGATATCAATATATCTGTCAAGGGTTGAACACTCCGGGTTCACCCGATATGCCAAGTCACTGAACTTGGTCATATCAACTCTTTCATATTAACACCTTTTTAACACACACCTCGGCAGATGTCGTGGTTTTTTCACGGCAGATGTCCTCGTAAAAGGACTTGATACTGGAGCCATCGCACCTTGGTGGCGATTCAAAGGGGTTAAGCGGGAGAGACGCGGCGATTTACCCAGGTTCGGCCCCTCGAGAAGAGGTAACAGCCTACGTCCTGCTTTTGTGTGTATTAATGTGGATTCGATTACAAGGAAAGCGTAACTCGCCGAATCCTAGCACTCGATGATTTCTAAAACCCCCTCTGTCCCCCGGGACCTCGCCTTTATATACAGGTCGACTCCCTAGGGTTTACAAGGTTTCCTTCCTTCCTACAACTCGTGACTATTGTGGTCTCTAAGTCGCCATCTTCCGAAGCTAGGAAACCTGCCAAGAGCCTTACTCGTCGTATGACTTTGACTCGGCCCAGACAAGGCCCAACTAAATATCTGGATGAATCGCTCATTGGATAACCCGGCCCACTCAGGGCGGGTCATCCACAAGTCACATCCCCAACATTAGGCCCCAAATTGACTTGAACTTTCCTGCTTCATGCCAATATCTCTGCTCCATTGAAGGCGATTCATCCCCTATCTCTCTTCATTTTGTCAAAAAATCGCACACCCGCCATCACCTTTGGGCGTCGACGATCCCTTAAGCCGCCAGATCATGACTAATTGACCTTTTCCTTTTCCTCTTTTTCTGGGAAGACCGCCGCAACTCCAACGGATCTTTTAGCGCATCATTTATCCCAAAATTTTCGGCGCACATTTATAGCGAATCTTTTATCTCCTGGCAGTTCCCGCTCATGGCGCCTCGATTCTTGCACCTGCCTCGATAAATAGGCCGAGGGGGGGGGGAAACAGAACTGTCGCTTTTCACCTACCAGTCCCGTCACCTTCCTTCCCACCGGCACAGCGAGAAAACTGCACCGCCCCGCGGAATCTGCCGCCGACCGTGCCTTCGGCCTTCACATGAGGAGCTCCGGTGCCGTCTATGAGCTTTCGCCGTCGTCCATCCTCGCGCCGCAATCAATACATCCGCCATCTGCATCGTCGACTGCATCGCCGTCGGCCACCTCGCCATTCACCTCGAACCTTGCTCCCGCCGGAAACTTCTCTGCTCAACGGGACGTCCGCACTTCTCCAGCGAACACCATCTCCGTCGACTCTTCTCTCCCGACAACATCAGGTTAGGCTTCCGCCCATCTCTAGGAGTAGATTTACCTTCTGTTCGAGCTTCCGCCATTGCCATGTTCTTGAAGCTCACTGCATATAGATGCTATCTGCTTTGAATCGACTAACACGAGCGTCCGTAGAATAGTTTAATGCCTCGAATACTTTCACTCATCCGCTGTACTTTGTGAATCTTTGAAAGCAACATCTTCACCAAGCAATGGGCATCATCTGATAATAAACTGTCGCGACCAGTCATTTTCTCTAGGTTTCCGCGGTTGTCCGGTAGATCCATTCCTTTTTTACTGTTTGCAAAAAGCTGTTTATAGTCTTCATCTTCTGGTACTTCAAACAAAATACCTTCACCGTCCCAAGAATGCAAACCTTGGGGATAGCCACCCTTCCTTAAGTCACCATATTGATCCAACCCGGCCCTTGGATCTGGCGAGTCAAAAACCCTCTTTTTTTTAACCAAAGCACATGTCGGGTTAAATGAACTGATTTTATCCCATACAATAGGCGTACAAGACATGTAATATCATACTTTACTTATTTGTAGCATGGGCGCCGTCTTCAAGAGTGACTAGCTTCCTACCAAGGTTGATGAATCCATTTTAGCCGATTATGTGAAAACGGGGCAGCTTGGATCCCCAGGACGTTATTGGCTGGCGCACCGGGTTCGAAGAAGACCTCCCTAACCCCAACGAGGGGGAGATAGTTGTTTTTGTTGAACACCTAGAGCGAGGTTTTAAGCCGCCCGGGTCAAAGTTTCTTAGAGACGCCTTATCTTTCATGAACGTCCGCCTCCAGGATCTGGGACCCAATTCTATAAGTAATTTGTGCCAGTTCCAAGTTCTCTGTGAGCCTTATCTGCGGATCGAGCCTTCTGTCCCCTTATTCTGGCATTTTTTCCATCTGAATCGCCAAACGGAATTCCACAAGGGCCCCAGCTTGGAACTTGGTGGTGTCAACATCCAGCGCTGCAGGGATAGCCCATTCCCCTCACTTATCATGCCTAGCCATCCCAAAGGCTGGGGCGAGTCTTGGTTTTACTGTCAAGAGACATCTCCTGTTGGCGAGAACAAGCTTCTGGGCTACAGGCCAACTCGCCTTCCAACCAATTTCAAGCTCCTAGACAAGCACACGGAGGAGGAAGAATCGGAGTTTATCCCAATATTGTGCGAGTTAAGATCCTTGACGAACAACGGGCTTACCGGGGTTGACCTAATTCCCTGTTGGGTCGAATGGCGCATCCTTCCTCTGAGCCGCCGGGATGGGCTGATGTGTGAATTTCATGGTACCCTGGATCATCCTCAATTCTACTTCCATACGTCTTTAACGGAGAAGGACATTGTTACCATTATCAAAAAGCTGACTGGCGAGCCTGCGGGAAAATGTGGCCAAATCCACCTCAAGCCTTTCTGCAAAATTAACCCGGCACCCAAGGTAAACAAATCTAAACCGCCCTTGGTTTTTATGCTTTATGCTTCGTTTGTGTTTGTAGTTTTGTAACATATGCCATTTCAGAAAGGCGATAAGTTCTGGTCCAGGAAGCCCAAAAACCAGGCCATGAAAAGTGCTAAGCCGCCCTCAAAGAAAACCAAGGGTAAGGGCAAATCTGCCGCAGCTGAGCCATCTGAAGTTGACGAATCTCAAGGCGGCGATGCACTTTCAGAGGTAAAAATTCGTCCTCCTTTCACTCGCCATTCATTGCTATTAACCTTCGTATTTATATCTCTCCCTCTCCTTGTAATAGAATGAAGATAACGAAAGCCAAGAAGACTCTGTTGAGGTAATTTCTGTTTCCTCCGATTCATCTCCTTCTCCACCTAAGCCGGCCCGGCGAATATGTGGGAAAGTTCCCTTCTCACATCCAAATGCTTATTTGGACCCAAATTTCCTACTGAAGAAAGCACAGTACGCCTCAAAACGGAAAACACGAAGTCACTCTGGCGATCTGGTATCTGGCTTACCAGCAACAAACAAAAGAAAGCCAAACGAGGTACTTTTATGAGTAACCATTATTCATGCTTCTTTGGATCACATTTGTAACCCGCCTGTATTATTGATGTATAACTCTTATAGAATTCTCCTCCCACTTCTGGCGACTCAGTGATGTCAACACTTCCACCAATGATTCGAGTTCCGGGGTAAGTCTTTTGATAACCTTGCCTCGACTTTTAAGAATAACGATCTTTTCAATTCCTTAACGCGCTTATTCCCTTTTGGCAGGGCACAAGCCAAGAAAAGAAAAACAAGTGGATCAACTCCTGATGCAACTTCAGAACCCCCGAAGAAATCAACTCTGACTCAAGACAATCCGGATCAGGCTGAACCTGCGATTCAAGTGGATCTTCCTGAGTCGCCGAAAGAAACAATGGATGCCTTTAAATCGCCGAACCCATTGATGACAACAGAAGACCCAGATGTTGTAGTTATTACTGGCTCTGGCTTTTCTAAGACGGCGGCGACAGTTTTATCCAAACATGTAGCATCCTCTTCTCAGGCCATTCCCGAGTCTGGGCTCTCCAAGGCGAAACTTTCCGACTATGCAAATTTGGAGTTTAAGGAACTCTGTTCTGGCTTTGCAAGTCGCATGGAGGCGAGCTATGAGATGGAGAAAAACCTGCTGAAGATGTTAAACAACAAACATGAGGTAAATTTTGTTATACTTATATAATTCCCATTAACCCCCAAGGGCCGGGTCATCAGTAAAAAGATGAGCCGGGTCTTTGAAAATTTTAAAAAAGCCTTCGCGACCAGTAACCCCCAAGGGCCGGGTCATCAGTAAAAAGATGAGCCAGGTCTTTGACCATTTAAAAATGCCTTCGCGACCAGTAACCCCCAAGGGCCGGGTCATCGGTAAAAAGATGAGCCGGGTCTTGATTTTTGTATAATTTCACCTAAAAATTATACATTAGCCCCCAAGTGTCAGGGATATTGCTTTGCAGTAATTCTGAGACTTGCCCTTATTTTAAACTTTCAATAGGAACATCTTGCTCAGACCGAATTGGTGCTCGGCGATTTAAGGAAAAACTTAGCTGGACAAAAAGACGCCCGGGCTAAGTCGGAGGAAAAATGCCAATTGGCCTTGACCGAACTGGTAAAACTCAAGGCCGAGTTGAAAGAAGCTCAGCTTAACAAAATGCCACCTTGAAGAGGGCAGAGAAGGCTGAAGCTAGGCTGGCCACCGTACAACAAGAATTGTCCGGCTTAAAGCGTCATATCTCCAACATGACGCAAGCCATCTTTGGTAAGCTTTACTTAAACCTTTGATCTCCTCCTTTCTTTTTTTGTTTTACTTATGATAAGTCGCTAATCATCATGATTCAGGTCCAAGAGCCGCCAACCTTCAAGAAGACTGTGTGTTGATGTTGAAGGCTATTTACACGCTGACAGAGCAATTATACACAGGCAGTGTCTTGACAGTTAAAGCTGTGATGGGTGCCAAAGAACCTATCACTTCCATCAAGAAGGTGCTTGGCTGCTTGTCCACACTTCCCCCTCAGATTGGCGAATTAACTCGGTCAGCCGCCCAGAGAGGTATTCTGACTGCCCTGAGTCGTTGTTTGGCATATGCCCCAGAAATCAACGTAGAAGAAGTAGCCGCAGGCTTTCCTCAGCTCAAGGACGATGGGTCCGAATTTGTTGAAGAGGACTATCAGCGAGTCATCAAGAACTCTCGGCTGGCCGCGACTCAACTTGCCGCAAGCCTTGACTTCACAAAATACCAGGCGGCTTATGATAGCAGAAACAAAAAATTCAGCCCGCCAACCTTCGTGACGACCAGCCTAACTCCTCGGCGACCCAAGAATCCTTTCGACTTGGAGGCGGACCTGGCACCAATTCTAACTGATGAAGATGCCTTTGCTGCTTTGGCCAAGTGCAATTGGGTACTGGGCGACTTACAAATCGAAGTCGGCCAGAGCTCTCATCAGGATGATCCTGAGGCGCCAACAAAGTAAATTTTATTGAGTTTGGCGTGTGAGCCATGTAACAGGTCCCTTTTCCATAAGTCAGTACTGTTTTTGATGATACCTCTTGCAAGAACCGTTATATCGCCCTTAAGGCGACTTGAAATATTTGACCCGCCTCTTTATAAGTGTCTTTTATAGCGCTTTAATTCGCCATGGATGAAACAATTCTTATCACCCTCCTGTCTTAAGCTTTGAGAATAGCATATGTGAAAACAAACAAACTATAGATATTTCCAACAAACATCAGAAAGAAAAAGCTTAAAATCTTTTGGGCTATGCCATCACGAAAAATAGCAATAGTAATTTCGTCGGCTCATAAGGTCGCGACACGGGGAGGCGAGCCAGAAAGCTCGTGCACCCACCCTAAATGCAAGTTTCGTCGGCTCATAAGGTCGCGACAGGGAGAGGCAAGTCAGAAAGCTCGTGCACCCACCCTAAATGCAGGTTTCGTCGGCTCATAAGGTCGCGACAGGGGGAGGCGAGTCAGAAAGCTCGTGCACCCACCCTAAATGCAGGTTTCGTCGGCTCATAAGGTCGCGACACGGGGAGGCGAGTCAGAAAACTCGTGCACCCACCCTAAATGCAGGTTTCGTCGGCTCATAAGGTCGCGACAGGGGGAGGCGAGTCAGAAAGCTCGTGCACCCACCCTAAATGCAGGTTTCGTCGGCTCATAAGGTCGCGACAGGGGGAGGCGAGTCAGAAACTCGTGCACCCACCCTAAATGCAGGTTTCATTGGCTCATAAGGTCGCGACAGGGGGAGGCGAGTCAGAAAGCTCGTGAACCCACCCTAAATGCAGGTTTCGTCGGCTCATAAGGTCGCGACAGGGGGAGGCGAGTCAGAAAGCTCGTGCACCCACCCTAAATGCAGGTTTCGTCGGCTCATAAGGTCGCGACAGGGGGAGGCGAGTCAGAAAGCTCGTGCACCCACCCTAAATGCAGGTTTCGTCGGCTCATAAGGTCACGACAGGGGGAGGCGAGTCAGAAAGCTCGTGCACCCACCCTAAATGCAGGTTTCGTCGGCTCATAAGGTCGCGACAGGGGGAGGCGAGTCAGAAAGCTCGTGCACCCACCCTAAATGCAGATTATGTCGGCTCATACGGTCGCAACAGGATGACACAATTTGTTCTTTAATGAAGAAGCCCCCAAGTCGGGGAGTATTTTATTACTTTATAATGAAACTGAAAAACTTACAAAGTGTCAAGCTTAAGAGCTTAAGTGTAGTAAGGCCGCAAATGGGCAATATTCCAGGGGCGAGTTGACTCAGCCTCCGTGGTGGGTCGATTAGGCCGAAGACCCACCAAATAATAAGAACCATTGCGGAGGTTCTTGCTGACGACGAACGGCCCTTCCCAAGGGGGTGATAACTTGTGCATGCTCGCTCGATCTTGTATTAGACGAGCACTAAGTCGCCTTCCTGAAAGGTCTGACTCTTAACCCGGCGACTATGATAACGCCGCAGATCTTGCTGGTAGATAGCCGAACGGGCCGCAGCCAGGTCACGCGCCTCCTCCAAGGAATCCAAAGAATCTTGACGTGCCAGCTCATTATCTTGCTCCACATATGCGGCGACTGTAAGAGAATCATGCCTTATGTCCGTAGGAAGAACAGCCTCCGCTCCATAGACCAAAAAGAAAGGGGTGAATCCCGTGGACCGGTTCGGGGTGGTCCGAATACTCCACAGTACCGAAGGTAACTCTTCAACCCAACACCCTGGAGTCCTTTCCACGGGAACCATGAGTCGGGGCTTGATCCTCGCAAGACCTCCTGATTCGCCTGTTCAGCCTGCCCGTTAGATTGTGGGTGAGCGACCGCAGAAATATCAAGTCGGATATGTTCTCGATGACAAAAATCCTGCATCTCCCCTTGGGACAAGTTAGTACCATTATCAGTAATAATACTGTGCGGATATCCAAACCGGAAGATCAGCTTCTTCAAAAATTTGACCGTTGTCTCCGCATCGCAAGCTCCAACAGGTTCCGCTTCAACCCACTTGGTGAATTCAGCAACCGCCACCAATAGGTGGGTCTTCTTGTTGGAGGACACTTTAAAGGGACCAACCATGTCCAGCCCCCAGACTACGAAAGGCCAAGTAATGGGAATCATTCTCAATTCTTGAGCCGGCACATGAGCCTGCCTCCCATAACGTTGGCACCCTTCGCACCGACGAACTATGTGTTCTGCATCTGCGTGAGCCGTCAACCAAAAGAACCCATGACGAAAAGCCTTTGACACCAAAGAACGTGACCCGGCGTGATGTCCAGAGTCTCCGGAATGAATGTCATTTAAGATCGCGCATCCTTCTTCGAGGGAGACACATCGCTGAAAAACCCCAGAAGCGCTCCGTTTGTACAACTCGCCATTAATGATGACCATGGATTTGTTGCGCCGAACGATCTGGCGAGCTAAAACTTCGTCGGTGGGTAACTCGCCGCGAGTGAGATAAGCCAGATAAGGGAGAACCCAATCCGGAATGACATGGAGAGCTGCCACGAGCTGAGACTCGGGATCTGGTATCGCCAATTCCTCCTCTGAGGGTAAGAGCACGGATGGCTTATGCAAAATATCCAGAAAAACATTAGGGGGAACCGGTTTTCTCTGTGAGACGAGTCGCGAGAGGGCGTCAGCTGCCTCGTTGAGTTGCCGGTCGATGTGGTCCACCTGATAGCCATGAAAATAACCCGCTACATCCGACACAGCTCGTCTGTAAGCCGCTATCATGGGATCTCGAGAGTCCCAGGTACCCAAAACTTGTTGCGCCACCAAATCGGAATCGCCAAAACACCTGACTCGTGTTAGGTTCATCTCTTTCGCGAGTCGCAAGCCATGAAGCAAAGCTTCATATTCCGCCGCATTATTGGTGCAGGGAAACATGAGTCGGAGAACGTAACAGAACTTATCTCCTTGAGGGGACACTAACACCACACCAGCCCTCGAGCCTTCCAGCTGCCTAGATCCATCAAAGTAAATAGTCCAGTAGGTAAGATTAGGCCGATCTTCCGGAACCTATAGCTCGGTCCAGTCGTTAATGAAATCAACCAGTGCCTGGGATTTGATAGCTGTGCGGGGAGTATACTGTATGTGATGAGACCCAAGCTCTATCGCCCATTTCGCGATTCGCCCTGTTGCCTCCCGATTCTGGATAATGTCACCAAGGGGAGCAGAACATACCACTGTGATCGGGTGCTCCTGGAAGTAATGCTTAAGTTTTCGACTCGCCATAAACACCCCATAGACCAGTTTTTGCCAATGCGGGTATCGCTGTTTGGAAAGGGTTAACACCTCGTTGAGAAAATATACTGGGCGTTGTACTGGGTATTCCTTCCCTTCTTCCTTTCATTCAACGACCACGGCCACACTTACTGCCTTGGAATTCGCCGCGATATACAGAAGCATAGGCTCCTTTTCAGTCGGGGCTGCCAGGACTGGCGGGTTAACCAATTGGCGTTTTAGGGCCTCAAGCGCCTGGTCTGCCTCATTTGTCCACACAAATCGATCAGACTTCCTTAATAGTTGATAAAGAGGAATCGCCTTTTCCCCTAGGCGGCTCACAAAACGACTTAAAGCCGCAATGCGACCTGCCAGTCGTTGAACTTGATTAACATTCGCCGGCTTTCCAAGAGAGGTAACTGCTTCAATCTTGTCCGGGTTAGCCTCGATACCGCGCTCCGATACCAAGAAACCCAGCAATTTTCCTGCAGGTACACCAAAAACGCACTTGGTGGGATTTAACTTCATCTGATATGTCCATAAATTATCAAAAGTCTCCTTAAGGTCTTCCAATAGTGTCTCCCCCTGGCGGGTCTTGACCACAATATCGTCGACATAGGCATGGACGTTGCGACCAATTTGGTTATGAAGACAATTCTGGATACAGCGTTGATAAGTCGCCCCCGCGCTTTTGAGTCCGAAAGGCATGGACACATAGCAAAAGGCCCCGAAGGGGGTTATGAAGGCCGTCTTCTCCTGATCTTCCACGACCATCTTGATCTGGTGATATCCTGAATAGGCGTCCAGAAAACACAATCGTTCACATCCCGCCACCGAGTCAATGATCTGATCGATGCGGGGAAGAGCAAAAGGATCTTTCGGACAAGCTCTGTTGAGGTCTGTATACTCAATGCACATACGGAAGGTGCCATTCTTCTTGAGTACAAACACCGGGTTGGCCAGCCATTTGGGGTGAAAAACTTCCACGATGAACCCGGCGGCTAAAAGACGGGCGACTTCTTCTCCAATCGCCTTGCGTCGTTCCTCGTTGAATCTGCGAAGGTACTGCTGGATAGGTTTGCATTTTGGTTCAACGTTAAGATGGTGCTCAGCGAATTCTCTCGGTACACCAGGCATGTCAGAAGGTTTCCATGCGAAGATGTCCCGATTCTCACGGATGAATTCGATGAGCGCGCTTTCCTATTTGGGGTCCAGACCCGTCCCAACGGTGAACTGCTTGGATGAATCGCCAGGCACGAAATCGATTATCTTAGTGTCATCCGTTGGTTTCACCTTGAGGGGCGACTCAGAATCTGTAGTCGGCTTGTTGAGTGGTGACATGTCAGCCGGGTCAACATTGGCCCGATGGTGTTTGAGCTCTTCCGCCGCACACGCGACTTCCGCATAAGCCGCGTCCCCTTCTTCACATTCCTTCGCGATCCTTCTATCTCCATCAACCGTGATGGGTCCTTTAGGACCGGGCATTTTGAGCTTGAGGTAGACGTAGCACGGGCGAGCCATGAAGCGGGCGTAGGTCGGTCGCCCGAACAGCGCATGATATGGGCTTTTCAGCTTGACCACCTCGAAGATTAGAGACTCTGACCTGTAATTCTGCGCAGTTCCAAACGCTACCGAGAGCCTGACCCGGCCTATGGGATAAGCCGACTTGCCCAGGACAATTCCGTGGAAAACCGTGGTCGAAGGCATCAAGTCTTTTTCCAATAGATTCATCCTCTAGAAGGTGTTGAAGTATAGGATATTGATGCTGCTACCACCATCCATTAATACTTTTGATAGGGTGTAACCCCCCACTTGGGGAGCCACGACTAACGCCAGGTCGCCCGGGTTATCTATTCTTGGTGGGTGATCCTCCCTGCTCCATGTTATGGTCTACTCGGAACAGTGGAGATATCTGGGAATCGCTGGCTCAGTTACACTGTACGCCCGGTGACTTACCTTTTTATCACGCCTGCAAGCATTAGTGGTGAAAACGTGGTACTGCCCATTACTTAGCTGTTTGGGATTGCTGCGGAAGCCCCCATTGTCATCCTGGTCCTGTGGAGCCCCCTGTGGGGGCGCCTGCTGGAAAACTCCCGGCGGGTTGTACCGCCGCTGGTGGTGCACCGGGTACTGGCTGCCGCCTGGTTGCGGGCCTCCCTGAGCCCCCTGTTCGGGAAAGCCGCCAAAGGGGTTCTGCCTTTGGTTGGGCGCGGCGAGTTGGTCCTGGCGCCGGTTTGGATCTTCGTTTTGGCTTTTCTTGATCGCCTCCGCCCGAAACTCTCGCATCACAAAACAGTTTTCCCAAGAATGACTCGCTGGGCCGTCAGCCGTGGCGTGGTGCGGGCAAGGGCCCTTGAGTAACTCTTCATAGTTACACGGCCTTTTCCCACTGAAGCCTCGGTTCTTCTTTTTGCCATCATTAACATTGGTGTTGGCGTCTAAGTCCGAGGGCTCCTCCTGCGGTCTACACTTGCCATTGGTCCCCTGATTGTGACGGTTGCGCCCCGGGAAACGGGTATGATTTTTGGACGACTCGCCCTTTTTGGGCGAGTTAACCTTACCATCCTCGCCGGGATCCTTAGTATCATCGGCCTCGGCATACCTAGTGAGGGTGTCCATTAGTTCGCCCATGTCTTGGACCTTCCGTTTGAGTCGCCCCAACTTCTATACTAAGGGCTCATAATGACAATTGTGCTCGAGGATGAGCACAGCTTGAGCCGCCGTAATGCCATCTGACGAATGAATAATTTCTGCCACCCGTCGTGACCAATGGTGGGCCGATTCATCCGGGCGCTGAACACAGTGTTGTAGATCGACAATCGTCATTGGACGTTTGCAGGTTCCCCGGAAATTTTTGATGAAACGCTCTTTTAACTCGGCCCAGGACTGGATGGAATTGGGAGGCAGATTTTTCAACCAGGTGCATGCCGACCCCTCGAGCATCATCGTGAAGTATCGGGCGCAAACCGCCTCGTTTACGTCGAGCATGTCCATGGCAATCTCGTAACTCTCGATCCATGACGTTGGTTCGAGGTCTGGTGTATAATTAGGCACTTTCCTTGGTCCCTTAAAGTCTTTGGGCATCCTTTCGTTCCGAAGGGCCGGGGATAAGCATGGTACCCCAACTCGCCCTCCGCCCCCTGCGAGAGGGGCCGGGATATCTTGGATATTCGGGAGATATCGGCCCGGCGGGTTCCGCTCGGGCGGGTTGTCCTGTGGGAAGTGTCGCGGGCCACTGTTTACAGCAGGCTAGTCCTCCGGCCTGCTCCTGGTATAGCTTGCCTCAGGGGTGGAGTGCAACCTCTCGAGGCTGTGCGAGAACTGGGCGTTTTGAACCACTGCTGTTTTCAACATCTCAATGGTGTTCCTCACTTCAATCTCAGCTGGGGTGTTGCCATGAATCGGAAGGGACTCCAGGTGGCGAGTTGCGGCAAGCACGTTATCCACCGGGTTGGAGAAGTGGCCTTGAGGGGTCCGGAAACGAGGAATTTGACCCTCGATCGGCTGAACCAGCGGGTTTCGTGGGCGGCGCGGTCCTCCTGCTGGGGCGGCTCCCATCCCGGGGGTTCGGGGAGTGTCGAACAGATGAGTCGGGTTGAGGTCATGGGGCAGGCAACCCTGGTGCCTTCGCTGATGGACGGCGTCGGACGCGTGTTGCTGTCTCTCAAGCCGCCAGTTGTCAGTGTTTAAGCGCATCCTTTCGGCCGCAATTTGGGCTTGTCGAGTCTCGATCCTGGCGGATTCCATCTCAGCATCCTGGTGAGCCTTCACCACCGCTTCTCTGAGCTTTGCTAATTCTGTGTTTACCTCCTCTTGGTTCTCTGGCGTGAGGGGGGTCGCCATTAGTCTCGTGATTTTCGCCGCCAAATCCACCAGGACTGCGGCTCGACTCCTGGACGTCTCGCCGGTCCCACCGCCTCCAGTAGGGTTTTGTGTGGGCTGAGTCGCCCCCGCCATGTAGATGGCGATGTGGCGGCGGGTTCGGTCAAGGACTTCCGGATCCATGGCTAGTGACAAGCCTCCGAGTCCATCCCCATGAAGAGACCGGATGGAATCTGAGTCGCCCATGGATGACTCATCATCAGAGTTGACCGGGGTAACTTCCTGAGTCGCCAAGTGTTCTGGCTCCTCCGATCCCTGCGTGAATCCCACAAAGACCGGGCGAGTTAGCTTTGGTGTTACGACTGGGCGAACGTACCTGGCCGGCTCGACAATGTCGGTGGAGATGTCCGGCTCAGGAGCGGGTGATCCGACCATGCCGATGAAGATGTTGATCTTGCCGAAGGGGACCCTGTAGCCAGATTCAATTGAATTCGCTTCAGGGCCCCATTGCTGGTTGTCGATGTAGTTTATCCCACGGCGGCTCTGAGTCATGAGCGCCGTCGCGTAGCTCCCAAACCCTGGTAGGGCTCCCTTTGAAAACTCAACTCCACCGTGCGCAGGCCCCACGGTGGGCGCCAACCGTCGTGGTTTTTTCACGGCAGATGTCCTCGTGAAAGGACTTGATACTGGAGCCATTGCACCTTGGTGGCGATTCAAAGGGGTTAAGCGGGAGAGACGCGGCGATTTACCCAGGTTCGGCCCCTCGAGAAGAGGTAACAGCCTACGTCCTACTTTTGTGTGTATTAATGTGGATTCGATTACAAGGAAAGCGTAACTCGCCGAATCCTAGCACTCGATGATTTCTAAAACCCCCCTCTGTCCCCCGGGACCTCGCCTTTATATACAGGTCGACTCCCTAGGGTTTACAAGGTTTCCTTCCTTCCTACAACTCGTGACCATTGTGGTCTCTAAGTCGCCATCTTCCGAAGCTAGGAAACCCGCCAAGAGCCTTACTCGTCGTATGACTTTGACTCGGCCCAGACAAGGCCCAACTAAATATCTGGATGAATCGCTCATTGGATAACCCGGCCCACTCAGGGCGGGTCATCCACAAGTCACATCCCCAACACGTACTCTTCTCCAAACTCTGGTCCTTCCATGTCTAGTAAATAATATAACCAGTGGCAAGCCAATGAGTACTTTGAATGTACTCGCAAACAACCCATGATATGAACAATGCAATTGGTAGAATAACAAGTACTATGCAGTTTTGTTGGATAGCACCTTAACTGTAAATAAACATGTTCATGGATATGCAACATAAGCTAGATGGTATTTAGAAGAACACGTTACAGATATCAATATATCTGTCAAGGGTTGAACACTCCGGGTTCACCCGATATGCCAAGTCACTGAACTTGGTCATATCAACTCTTTCATATTAACACCTTTTTAACACACACACACACACACACACACACTTGGTTTATGCGGAAACGGCTGGACATAGTTTAAGCAGCACCACCCAACTGTCCTTGACCGTGGACACGGCTATTCGAATAGTTTTACACTCTTCAAAGCTTGTACGCTGTACCGAGGAGAACCGGGAAACTTCCGTGTCATCCACGACTCGTAGTATATAACATACCCGAGGTAAGTAGCCAATCAATGCCTTTCCCCTCATGATACTAGACAAAGAGATCCACTCAATTGGTACCCAGCCCACATGATGTACGTCTTACGAGCACCAACTCTGGACAGTATCATCCATCCTGGGACCAACGGTGTGGACGGAACACGTAAAAACGGCATAGTCGCCCTACCTGGCACGACCCCGTCACGGGAGTGACCACACATCACTCCCGCCACTAGTAATGTGGTTCTTTGCTAGCATCGACCAGAGTAATCAACAAGGCCCCGTCCCATAAAGGGGTAACATGGTCGCACATGTAAGTTTGGGACGGTCGACACATCATAAATCTAATTCCATTTCCGAAACCACACACACACACCAAAATACCCAGTGCACCACTTCTCCAAAAGTGGCCACCTAACTCATCATCACCCTCAGGCATTAGTGGCACCCGACGGGGTTTTTTAAACCTTTGATTTTACCATCATCATGCTCAAGCTACTATGCTTAGCTCTACTTGTCAACATGATATTAGCGTGACCCTCATAGGTGGTAGGATCATGCTCATAATGCAAGTGCTCCGGAGGAGCCATCGGTAACATCACCTCAATGATTTATCGTATATTAATGATCATATGCAACGGTAGTATTTGATTTACTATCATGCAATATAACATATGCTCAAACAAGGTCAAAGGGCTACTTGCCTTGATCAGCTAAGTATCTGGGGTCTTCGGGGTCTTCAAGTCCAACTCCTTCGTCAAGCGTGGTTTCTATCATCGTATTAAATAAAAAGCAATAAGTAGCTCACTCAAAAACAAATCACAAAGTCACTTTAAAAATGTTGTTTAATTCTGATAAATCCATAGTTATTTTAAAAATATTTGTCTCTGCTTTTAGTGAAAGGATTATTTTTAAAATCAATTTAATAGAAGCAAAACTATTCCAAATAGCATTTTTGATTATTACAAAACAGAAAAGTTGTCCTAAGAATTTGACTAACAGTTCTGTTAAATACTCCTCATTTTTAGAAGAAGAATGGTGGAAGAATCATTAATTTTCACTAGTTAAATCTTTTTATAAAAATCTTTTAAAATAGAGTTTTAAAATAAAAGAAAAGGGCAACAACCCTGTCCTGGCTCGGCCTTGGGCTGGGCCGTCCCAGATGGCGAGCTAGCCTGCCTGCCCAAGCGTGTGCGCCGCCAGGTTCGAACCTGACGCGCGGGCCCCTGCGTTCAGCGGCTGTGGGGCGCGAGGGAGAGGTAGATGGGCCACCGACAGGTGTGGCACACCTGTCGGGTCGTCTCCTACCTCGGAACAGAGAGGAGGAGGAGCACGCCGGCATGGCTACCGACATCCTCAAGCCCTAACAATGGCGGGAATGGGTCCGGCTCGTCATCACCTACCTGTTGGTTGTCGAGTCGACGACGGGGGGCTCCTGGTTCACCGGCGACGAGGTGGCTGCGGCGGAGGGGTTTCGATGGATGGTGGGGATGGTGGCTACGGGCACGGAATTGATTGAGGAAGTGAGGGGAAAGGTTCCTGGGGTCACGGTGAGTGTGTATGTGGGCAGAGGGGTGCGAGAATCGTCGAGTTGCCCGAGATCGACCGGAGCTCTGATGTGGAGGGGCCTCGGTCGATCTCGAGCACCGGGGCTCTTCTTGATCGAGGGAGGTGATTGGGGTCCTAGTGGAGTGGAGTGAGGGGTGCTTGAGCGAGGGGGTGTGTTAGAGCATATATCTCCATATGTGGTTTTGGTAATTGATGACAATTCCTATGGACTAATGGTTGCCTCAAGTTATATTTATAGGATTTGTCCATAGGAACTTCTTGAAGTCCATCTGTTGGGTTCAAGGAGTTTATATGATGACCAAGGTGGTATTCAAGGTATTATCCAAAGAATGGTCATAGAGACACAAGGTTGATCAAGATCGTCAGACAAAGAGTAAATCAAGATGATCAACACACAAAGCGTACAAGATGTACCGAGAGGGATCAAGTGATCCATGGTATGGTAAGCATTGTCCATTACATATAGGTGTACTAACCCATGGTCTTCGTGAGAGTTCTATCTGGGGTTAGGTGTGTTTCCATGGGCTTGCGTCAATAGGAAGATCTCATACAACCCATGGAGTATGACGTCAAGTGGTGGAGGATGGTGGCAATGGACTTGTGAATATATGCTCAAGAGCGGCTCACAAATAGTGTGTATGGGGGAGCAATCAACTAGTCTTCGTCAAGCCAACGCAATCAAGCAAGGTGGTCCATCTTGAGGAAGCCAAGATCATCGTCATCTAGCTCAAGAGGACGAGGTGCAAGGTATAGGTTTTCCATTGATAGATTTTCTGTTTTAGAATAGATTGTTGTATTGTCAAGGGGGGCCCTCAAGTGAGTAGCTTGATCGTATCGTTCATTGAGAGCTCAAACCATTTGAATCCTTGCATCATACTTCTTGGTTCTTGTTTGGTGTTTCTGTTTGTGAGTGTTAGAGCTTATGGTCATCTTCATGGCACGCTCGAGTTCATCGAAAACGGAGTCCATATGCATCTTCTATGATGTTTTCGATGTTGGGAGTTTTTACCGGTCTTATTCGAAAAAGGGTTCTCACCATTTTCTTATGGGACTTTTATCACTTTATTCTTATTGATATTTCTACCAAGATTGTGTTAGCCCATGTTGTTATCTTTCCAACAAACTTGGTTTCATTGAATTCGGAGTCCGTATGCAAAAGTTACAGCAGTTTCAGTATCCAGCGGTAGTACCGCTCCTCGTGCCAGCGGTAGTACCGCTCTTGTAGCGGTAGTACCGCCCTGGAGCGGTAGTAATTTTTTACTACCTCTCCCTAGCGGTAGTACCGCTCCAGGAGCGGTAGTACCGCTCCATCGGACTGTTTTTCACATCCTTTTTGGCCTCAGCATGGTTGGTGAACCTACCGAGCGGTAGTACCGCTCCCATGAGCGGTAGTACCGCTCTGTGCGGGCTGTGAGGCTTAACAGTTGGATTTTTCCCCACCGTAAAAGGGGGTCTTCTTCCCCATTGAACCTTATCTCTTTAGCTCGTGTTCTTCCCCCATTGTTGTCCTTCTTCGAGCTTGCTAACTCTCAATCCCTCCAATGATTCTTGCCAGTTCTTGAGGGAAACGAGAGAGGAGATCTAGATCCACATTTCCACCAATAACTTTCTCCTCTAAGAGAGGGGAACCCATTGGGTCTAGGTCTTGGAGTTCTTCGTGTTCTTCTTCATTCTTCCTCTCATTTTCCTCCCTAGCATCAGTTGCTTTGGTGGGATTTGGGAGAGAAGGATTTGGGCACTCCGTGTGCCCTTGCCCTTGCATTTGGTGCATTGGTTTGAGTTCTCCACGGTGATACGTGGAAGTGATAAGTTGAGATTCTTATTACCTTTGGGTACTTGGTACCCCTAGAAGCTTGGTGGTGCCTCGGAGCTCAATCATTGTGGTGTAAAGCTCCGAGCAAGCGTCGGGGTCTCCAATTAAGTTGTGGGGATTGCCCCGAGCATTTGTGGTCACCTCGAAGCCATATGCCATTGTGGTGAAGCTTTGTGGTGTTGTTGGGAGCATCCAATTAAGTTGTGGAGATTGCCCCAACCTGTTTGTACGGGTTCGATGACCGCCCTAAAGGGTCCCTTGGTGGAATCACGGCATCTTTCATTGTGCGAGGGCGTGAGGAAATTATAGTGGCCTTAGTGGCATCTTGGGGAGAATTATGCCTCCACACCGCTCCAACGAAGATTAGCATCCTCAAGGGTATGAACTTCGGGATACATCATCGTCTCCACATGCCTCAGTTATCTCTTACCCGAACCCTTTACTTATGCAATTTACTTTGTGATAGCCATATTGTTTATTGTCATATATATTGCTATCACTTAGTTGTTTATCTTGCTTAACATAAGTTGTTGGTGCACATAGGTGAGCCTAGTTGTTGTAGGTTTTGTGCTTCACAAATTAAACGTTAGTTTTATTCCGCATTTGTTCAAGCCTAAACCGTAACTATTTTAAAGCGCCTATTCACCCCCCCCCTCTAGGCGACATCCACGTCCTTTCAATTGGTATCAGAGCTAGGTCTCTCTTTATTAGGTTTAACCACCTAGAGAGTAAGGATGTCGACTAGGGGTTTAGGATTCTCCGACACTCTTAGTATCGATGGCACAAATTTTGATGTTTGAGTAATTCGTATGCTTAATCACTTTCGGGTCTTGGACCCAAATTTAGAGTGAATTGTAGATATGGGTTTTTCTCCTCCAAAGGATTCTCAAAATATATCTTTCGGGGATGAGAAAAACTCTTATCTCAATGCTCAAGCTTCTAATGTGCTTTTTGATGCTTTGAGCAATGTAGTTATATTTCAATTCATGCCATTCCGGGATGCTCATGATTTGTGGACAAAGCTTCAAGATAAATATCGTGTGTCCAAGATTTGTAGGGATGATTGTTCTCAATCCACCTCTGGTCGTGTGGTTTTCTCAACTTCATCTACTTCACCTACATGTGGATTGCCACAAGGTAATGATATGGTGAGTAGTGGTGATCATTGCAATGATGATAGTGGGTTTATTGTTGATGATCCTTCTTCACTATATTATTGCAATGCTTCATCTTTGGGCATTAACACTTCGAGCACTCTAAATGTTTTACATGCTTGTGTTGATAGTCCTTGCATATCATCTAAAAACTGCTTGACTAAATCTCATGATGATATGGTTCCTATATCTTGTTGCCATGATAAAAATGTATATATTTCCTCGAGTTGTTGTGCTAACAATGTAGAGGAAATTCATCACTCCATGGAACAATATGTGGCCTTGAATGATGCTTCAAGGGATCCTACATCATCTTCTATTGTTACTCACTTTTGCCTTATGTCTAAGGCTTCAAAGGTATCTCCTACTTTGAATCCCAATATATCTCATGATGATGATGTTGATGATAATGAGGATGAGAATAGTGATGAAGAGAGTGATATTATTGCATCCTTAAAAATTAAGGGTGAAATGATTTTTAAATCTCTTTATAAGAATAAACTTGCTTGTTCCAACTTCTTGGAAATCATGTCTATTGCCACTGAGGGCAAGAAATATATTGAGGATTTGGAAGCTCATCTCGAGGAGCATGAGGCCACCATTGAGACAATGGAAGGTCATGAGCATGATTATGCTAACGATATCATGGAGCTATCTCAAGCTCTTGAAAATGAACAAACCACCAAGGAATCTCTTGAGGAAACCTTTGCTATAGAATTATCTAGATTAAAGGAATCCCATGATAGAGATCTCGAGGTGGCTAATGATTTTAGAACTAAAAACGATAAGTTGCACATGCTAAACTCGTTGAGGACTATGAGCACCTCGAAAATGGCTCAAGGGCTATTAAGAGTTCGCTCATGGAACTCACCGAGTCTCATGCTCAACTTGAAGCTTCATATGCTAAAGAGCTTGCCAAGTTGCCTTCTCCTCTTATTGTTAATAATGATGCTTGTGCTACTAACTCTACTTCTTGTGAAGCATCCATTTTAAAGGAGAATGTTGAGCTAAGGGCTCAACTTGAGTTGCTATCTAGCAATTATGGGAAATTGGAAGAAAGTCATGTAATGCTCACAAGCTCTCATGATGATCTTCTAGTATCCCATAATGTGCTAAAATTAGCTCATGAGGTTACTACTACCAAGGTAACAGCGAGTGAGCCTTATGTGGACATTAGCACTACTTCTAGTCAAAAAGCTATATTGCCATGTGCTAGTCTTCGTAATTCATCTACTCATAATGTTGCTACATCTTGTGACGAATTACTTTCCATGCCTTGTTGCTCTAACGATGAAGCTTATACTTCCTTTAGTACTTGTGTTGATACTAACCATGTAGAGGAAATCAAAGAGCTCAAGGCCCAAGTCACTTCCTTGAAGAAAGACTTGGAAAAGAGTCATGAAGGAATGCCCACACTCAACAATGTCTTGTGTGGGCAAAAATCCCCAAATGACAAAGATGGACTTGGATTCAACTCCAACAAGAAGAATAAGTCCAAAAGCTTCAAGAAGAAGGGCCGAGAACAAGTCAAGAATTCGGCCAAGGTTATTTGCTTCAAGTGCAAAATTGAAGGGCACCATGTTAGATCTTGACCACTAAAGAAGAAGCCCCAAAGTCACAAGCAACAAGGGAAGCGGCCACAAGTTCAATCACATACTCAACTACAAGTTGGAGAAAGGCCCCTTCCCAAGAAGACCCAAGCCAACACTCCTCATGTTGAGAAATCAATAGGGAAGAAATTAAAGGGTATATGTTGCTACTTATGTCGTGAGAAGGGTCACTTCGCTTCTTCTTGCACGAGAGGTAATTTATCCAACCCAATCATTATTGATGCTATCTATTCTCTTGGGAAGGATAAGGTTGGCAATGTGTTTGCCAAGTTTGTTGGTACTCAAAGTGGTGTCAAGAAAAGTGCCATTTGGGTTGCCAAGCCTATTATGACTAACCTCTTAGGACCCAACGTGGTTAGGAACCAACAAGCTCAAACTTGATCAATAGGTGAATGTGGAGGACATTGGAGACTTTGATACATAATGAAGAATTAAGGGGTCTTCATCATTCATACTATCTCAAGCCAAGTCAATTGGATTATCAAGTTTCTATCTTATATCCAATGTGCCTCCTTACGGTAACTTGTACTTAAACTATTTACATTGTTAGTTGCTTGCCCCTTTGCATGTTGTGCTTTTTTACCTTGCATGTGTTTGTATATGTTGTGCTTCTAACTTGATTATCTTGAGTAATCGAGTATTTGTATGTTGGTTTGCATATCATGTACATGTGAGTCTTGTATTGAGCCTTTTTGCATCTTGTTTGTATCTTTGTTGGCACTTGTGAGAGATTAATGGATTATCCCATTGTGGGGTAGTGATGTGCTTTGCACACTTCACAATCCTATAAATGTGTATACATGGGGAATACCACTTAGTATTGATATTTCAAGATTATCTAGTTTTTATGTGGTATGTCTTACTCATGCGAAATTCAAATTCTATATGGTCCATTAATTATCTCTTGTTGGTTTTAATTTGCCACTTGTTAATATTGTTGGGTCATCACATTATGGGGGAGTAATATGCTATGTGCATATTACAATCCTAGAAAATGTGTATATTTGAGGTATTGCCACTTAGTGTTGATATTGTAAAGTATCTTGTTCCTAGGTGGCATGTTAGCTCTACAAGTGTCATTTGCTTGCGTTTTATGGGTAAAGATTATGTTGGCTATATTTGCGATCTACCAATGAGTATTATTTCCAAAATACTTCTTGTCCTTGACAATTGGTATTCCCATCATGTGGTAGGAATTGCTAATTGTCTTTACATTAGATTTTGTGTTTCGTTTGTCTTCCTTGCCTCTTGTGGATCTATTTTAACATGTCTAGTGTTTTTATAGATCTAGAGAAAGTGATGATCCCATCTTGTGCATTTTATATTTAAATGCAAATTCTATATAATGCACATTCCTTGGGGGAGCTATCCTATTTTCTTTAGAACACTCTCTTTATTCGCCCATCATAAAATCTTTGGATCCCCATCAAGTGTGTGTTGATGGGAGGCAAGTCTTGATCTTTATAATTCTTTGTGCCATCATGAAAATTTGTCGAGGGTTTGGTGTGTTGGAACCTAGCTCTCTTTTGGAAACTAGATACCTCGTGTTTGTTTTCCTTCAATTGGTATCTTGTTTCCTTTTATTTGGCATGTGTCAATGGATATCTCATTCCTTGAGGTATCTTTTAATTGATATCCTTCAAGTGATAGGTTTTCGTTTGGTATCTTATTATCACTTGATACCTAGTCTTTTGGTTTATTATCAACTTTGTGTTGAGTTGATTCTTGAAAGCCTTGAGCATGCATATTTACTATATATAGCTTCTTTTGCTTGTTTTTTTTCTATGAATCAATATATAGGGGAAACTCCACCTTGTCATAAATTGGCTAAAGTGTGCATGAAATTCAAATTCATATCCTTGTGCACATATGTATGTGGAGTTTGTCCTATGTATTGTTGGTTTTCTAACTCTTTGGTCCCAATGAGCTTGGGCACCATTTTGTTTATTTTGTTGTTCCAGGAACAATTGGAGATGCGTTTGATGCTTGGCTCACCTACAAGGAAAGTGTTGAGACCATGTGATTATTGGAGCCAAGTTAGGATGATCAACGAACAACTATCTACTACATCAATCCATTGTTGTCTCGGTAACAAGTATCTGCTTCATGCATTCATTTCTTGCAAAGGCCCAAACCTGTCTTTTCTTTTCCAGGTTGCATCATGGCATGAATCTCTTGATTCGTCTTGCAGTACTTGTTTCCTTTCTCAAAGCATCCGAACGATGATGTCTTATTGCTAGTTGGGATGTCTTTGATGTTCGTATGTTGGAAGTTCATATTGTACAATAAGAAAATATTAGGCCATGTGCTTTGCTTCCAAGCAAAGATCTTATTGATATATTTATGACTTCCTTTTGGATATCTTGTTTGTTCCTTCTTGTAATCATTTCGTGTGTACATCCTTCTTTGTAGATATATATCATCAAAATTGTCTTCTACTTAGAATCTTTTACACATGAGAGAAGTTACATCTCTAATTGATATCCTCTTTTCTTTCACATCCACCGTTGCATTTCCTTTTTCAATTTTGGTGGCTTCGTGAAAGGATTTGTCTTGAGTGTGTATCTTATTTTCCTACATCTTGATGCACCCTTTGGCCATGACGATTATTTTTCCTCATGCTTGTCTTGATGAGGGTTTTGCCATTTCGATTGGTATTCCTCCTCTTGACAAGGTTCTTATTTCCTATCTTCACCATGGGTTGTCACAAGCGTTGGTTCTTATTTTTTTATTAGTAAGGTTGTAAACCCATTTTCTAGTATGTGTGTGTGGGAATGATATGTCTTGCACTTTGTTTCTCATTTCATCAAGACTATGTTGATGAGTAATGCTCATCCTTATCTTAGTCTTCTCAAGTGCTTTGCCATGACTCACACACATTATTTTGGTTGAGCCTATTCTTAAGTTGCTTCTTTTACATGTTGCTCAACCATTTGTTTTGTGCAAGTGGTATTCTTATTGTCTCATCTATCTTCTTGCACTCATTGTGTGTTTTTATTAATTTTGGGGGAGCAACGATCCTATTTTGTGCACTTGTATCAAATACAAAAATCTCTTATTAGTGCACAAATCATGGGGAGCTTCTCTAGTTTTGATAAAACACTCCTTTGCCTTTATCATAGTATCTTTTATTCATGTGGTTCGAAGGACCATGTGATTGTTTGTTCCATATGGTATCTTTTGATTGCTTCCTTCTATTTTGTATATCTTTGTGCCATACGATCCTTCTTTTTGCAATCTTTGGGTCCTCAATATAGTTTGTTTTCCTCCAACTACTTATCGTTGTATTTGTGTATTTTTTTGCACTCATTTGCTGAGAAGTACACACTTTTTGGAGGACCACATACTATATTGGTTTTCTAAACTTTTCGTCCATTTTGGCAATCAATGCCAATGGGGGAGAAGTTTAGAGAGTTTACTTTGGATATGTTTAGAGGGTTTTGCTTTTATTGCGTAAGCATTTACATCTTGCACGCATGCATTATTGCTTTGTATGTGTGCGCTAGGTTATGCTTATTTCCTTATATAAACTCTCTTGAAGTGGTTGTCATCAATTACCAAAATGGGGGAGATTGTTAGAGCATATATCTCCATATGTGGTTTTGGTAATTAATGACAATTCCTATGTACTAATGGTTGCCTTAAGTTATATTTATAGGATTTGTCCATAGGCACTTCTTGAAGTCCATCTGTTGGGTTCAAGGAGTCTATATGATGACCAAGGTGGTATTCAAGGTATTATCTAAAGAATGGTCATAGAGACACAAGGTTGATCAAGATCGTGAGACAAAGAGTAAATCAAGATGATCAACACACAAAGCGTACAAGATGTACCGAGAGGGATCAAGTGATCCCATGGTATGGTAAGCATTGTCCATTACGTATTTGTGTACTAACCCATGGTCTTCATGAAAGTTCTATGTGGGGTTAAGTGTGTTTCCATGGGCTTGCATCAATAGGAAGATCTCATACAACCCATGGAGGATGACGTCAAGTGGTGGAGGATGGTGGCAATGGACTTGTGAAGATATGCTGAAGAGCGGCTCACCCATAGTGTGTATGGGGGAGCAATCAACTAGTCTTCGTCAAGCCAACGCAATCAAGAAAGGTGGTCCATCTTGAGGAAGCCAAGATCATCGCCATCTAGCTCAAGAGGACGAGGTGCAAGGTATAGGTTTTCCCTTGATAGGTTTTCTGTTTTAGGATAGATTGTCGTACTGTCAAGGGGGGCTCTCAAGTGAGTAGCTTGATCGTATCGTTCATTGAGACCTCAAACCATTTGAATCCTTGCATGATACTTCGTGGTTCTTGTTTTGTGTTTCTGTTTGTGAGTTTTAGAGCTTATGGTCATCTTCATGATACGCTCGAGTTCATCCAAAACGGAGTCCATATGCATCTTCTATGATGTTTTTGATGTTGGGAGTTTATACCCGTCTTATTGGAAGAAGGGTTCTCACCATTTTCTTATGGGACTTTTCTCACTTGCTTCTTATTAATATTTCTATCAAGATTGTGTTAGCCCATGTCGTTAGCTTTCCAACAAACTTGGTATCATTGAATTCGGAGTCTGTATGTGAAAGTTACAGCAGTTTCAGTATCCAGCGGTAGTACCGCTCCTCGTGCCAGCGGTAGTACCGCTCGTGTAGCGGTAGTACCGCCAGTGGAGAGGTAGTACCGCCCCCGGAGCGGTAGTAATTTTTTACTACAGCCCCCGGAGCGGTAGTAATTCTTTACTACCGCTCCCTGATACATCCATTTTGCATCATGCTTTCATGTTGATATTTGTTGCTTTTTGGGCTGTTATATTACTTGTGGTACCATATTTATGCCTTTTCTCTCTTATTTTGCAAGGTTTATTTGAAGAGGGAGAATTCAGGCAGCTGGAATTCTGGACTGGAAAAGGAGAAAATCCTAGTCCACTATTCTGCACATCTCCAAATGCCCTGAAAAGTTACGTGGATTTTTTCTGGATTATATAAAAAATATTGGGTGAAAGAACTACCGGAGGGGGGCCACCAGGGCTCCACAAGCCCCCACTCCGCCACCCCCCTGGTGGCGCAGGGCAAGCTTGTGGGCTGCCTGGCGGCCCACTAGCTCCCCCCCCCTTTTGCTATATGAAGGGTTTTAGTCTGGAAAAAATAAATCAGGAGCTTTTTCGTGGTTTCGCCGCCGCCACGAGGCGGAACTTGAGCAGATCCAATCTAGAGCTCCGGCAGGACGATCCTGCCGGGGAAACTTCCCTCCCAGAGGGGGGAATCGTCGCCATCGTCATCACCAATACTCCTCTCGTCAGAGGGGACGCATCTTCATCAACATCTTCATCAGCACCATCTCCTCTCCAATCCCTAGTTCATCTCCGTCTCACGACTCCGATTGGTACTTGTAAGGTTGCTAGTAGTGTTGATTACTCTTTGTATTTGATGCTTGTTGGATTACTTGGTGGAAGAGTTTATGTTCAGATCCTTGATGCTATTCCTTACACCTCTATTCATGATTATGATTATGTCTTGTGAGTAGTTACTTTTGTTCCGGAGGACATGGGATAAGTCATGTTAATAATAGTCATGTGAATTTGATATTCGTTCGGTATTTTGATATGTTGTATGTTGTTTTTCCTCTGGTGGTGTTATGTGAACGTCGACTACATAACAGTTCACCATATTTGGTCCTAGAGGAAGGCATTGGGATGTAGTAAGTAGATGATGGGTTGCTGGAGTGACAGAAGCTTAAACCCCAGTCTATGCGTTGCTTCGTGAGGGGCTGATTTGGATCCACTAGTTTAATGCTATGGTTAGACTTTGTCTTAATTCTTCTTTTGTAGTTGTGGATGCTTGCGAGAGAGGTTAATCATAAGTGGGATGCTTGTCCAAGTAAGGGCAGTACCCAAGCGCCGGTCCACCCACATATCAAGCTATCAAAGTAACGAACGTGGATCATATGAACATGACGAAACTAGCATGACAGAAATTCCCGTGTGTCCTCGGGAGCGTTTTTCCTCATATAAGACTTTGTTCAGGCTTGTCCCTTGCTGCAAATGGGATTGGGCCACTTGATGCACCATTGCTACTACTTGTTACTTGTTACTCTTTGCTTGCTACGTTTCACCTCGCTACACAATCACTTGTTACCGCTACTTTCAGTGCTTGCAGTTATTACCTTGCTGAAATCCGTTTATCAGAGCCTTCTGCTCCTTGTTGGGTTCGACACTCTTACTTATCGAAAGGACTACGATTGATCCCCTATACTTGTGGGTCATCAAGACTCTTTTCTGGCGCTGTTGCCGGGGAGTGAAGCGCCTTTGGTAAGTGGAAATTTGTAAGCAAACATTTATATACTGTGCTGAAATTTATTGTCACTTGTCACTATGGAAACTCTTCCTTTGAGGAGTTTGTTCAGGGTATCTTCACCACGAACGGAAGCACGAAGAGTTTCTCCTCAACCTGAGGTACCTACTGAAAATATCTTTTATGAAATTCCTTTGGGTATGCTTGAGAAACTGCTGGCTAATCCTTTTACAGGAGATGGATCTTCACATCCAGACTTTCATCTAATCTATGTAGATGAAGTTTGTGGTTTATTTAAGCTTGCAGGTTTGCCCAAGGATGAGGTAAAGAGGAAAGTATTTCCTTTATCTTTGAAGGATAAGGCGTTGACATGGTATAGGCTATGTGATGATGCTGGATCATGGGGCTACAATCGGTTGAAATTGGAATTTCATCAAAAAGTTATATCCTATGCATTTAGTACATCGTGATCGGAACTTTATTTATAACTTTTGGCCTCATGACAGGGAAATCATGGCTCTAGCTTGGGGGAGGCTTAAATCAATGCTATATTCATGCCCAAATCATGAGCTCTCGAGAGAAATCATCACTCAAAACTTTTATGCTCGGCTTTCTCATGAAGATCGTACCATGCTTGACACTTCTTGTGTCGGTTCTTTTATGAAGAAGGATATTGATCACAAGTGGAATTTATTGGAGAGAATCAAACGCAACTCTGAAGATTGGGAGCTGGAGGAAGGTAAGGAGTCAGGTATGAATTTCCAGTTTGATTGCGTTAAATCTTTTATTGAGACAAACACTTCTAGAGATTTTAGCACTAAGTATGGACTTGACTCTGAGATAGTAGCTTCTCTATGTGAATCTTTTGCTGCTCATGTTGATCTTCCCAAAGAGAAGTGGTTTAAATATCATCCTCCTGTAGAAAGCAACATAGCCAAGACCAATCTAGTTGAGGAGAAAATCATAGCTTTTAGTGATCCTGTTGTTCCTTGTGCTTACACTGAGAAACCACCATACCCTGCTAGGATAAAGGATTATTCTAAAGCTCCAACTGTGATATGTAGGGGTTACATTAGACCACTTGCACCTCCTGAAGAGATTAGAGTTGAACCTAGTGTTGCTATTATCAAACATCTCTTAGCCGAAGACATAGATGGGCATGTTATCAAATTCTGTGAGGACTCCGCTAGAATTGCTAAACCTCACGTGAAAGACAAACACGGACATGTAGTTGGCCTGCCCGTTGTTTCTGTTAAGATAGGAGATCACTGTTACCTTGGTTTATGTGATATGGGAGCTAGTGTTAGTGCAATACCCCGTTCTCTATATGATGAAATCAAAGATGAGATTGCATCTGGTGAGTTAGAACCCATTGATGTCACTATTACACTAGCAAATAGAGACACTATCTGCCCTCTGGGAATTGTGAGAGACGTAGAAGTCCTGTGTGGTAAGACGAAGTATCCTACTGATTTCCTCGTCCTTGGTACTGCACAATATAGCTTTTGTCCCATCATATTTGGTAGACCCTTTCTCAACATTGTCAATGCTCACATTGATTGCATTAAGAAGACTGTCACGGTAAGTTTCGAGGGTGTGTCTAATGAATTTAACTTCTCCAAGTTTGGAAGACAACCCCATGAAAGAGAGTCGTCTGGTAGAGATGAAATCATTGCTCTTGCCTGTATTGCCGTACCTCCTACGGATCCTTTAGAGCAATATCTGCTTGAGCATGAAAATGATATGCATATGGAGGAGAGAGATGAGATAGATAGAATTGTCTTAGAACAATATCCTATTCTCAAGAATAATCTACCTGTTGAACTGCTTGGGGATCCTCCCCCACCAAAGGGTGATCCTGTGTTCGAGCTTAAACAGTTGCCTGATACTCTTAAGTATGCCTATCTTGATGAGAAGGAGATATATCATGTCATTATTAGTGCTCTCCTCTCAGAGCGCGAAGAGAAGAAGTTACTAAAAACTCTGAGGAAGCACCGTGCTGCTATTGGATATACTCTTGATGGTATTAAGGGTATTAGTCCTACTCTATGTCAGCACAAGATTAAAATCGATCCTGACTTTAAACCAGTTGCTGGTCATCAAAGGAGATTAAATCCTAAGATGAAAGAGGTCGTTAGAAAAGAAATAGTAAAGCTTCTGGAAGCAGGAATCATTTATCTTGTTGCTCATAGTGATTGGGAAAGTCCAGTACATTGCGTACCAAAGAAGGGAGGTATCACCGTCGTTCCTAATGATAAGGATGAACTAATCCCACAAAGGATTATTACCGGCTATAGAATGGTGATAGACTTCCGGAAACTGAACAAGGCAACCACGAAAGATCATTATCCTTTGTCGTTCATCGACCAAATGCTAGAAAGGCTATCAAAACACACACACTTCTGCTTTCTAGACGGTTATTCAGGTTTCTCGCAGATACCTGTTGCACAGTCTGATCAAGAGAAAACCACTTTCACCTGCCCTTTCGGTACCTTTGCCTATAGACGTATGCCTTTTGGCTTATGTAATGCACCTACCACCTTCCAAAGATGTATGATGGCTATATTCTCTGACTTTTGTGAAAAGATCGTCGAGGTTTTCATGGATGACTTCTCCGTTTATGGGTCTTCCTTTGATGATTGCCTCAGCAACCTTGATCGAGTCTTACAGAGATGCGAAGAAACAAACCTCGTCTTGAATTGGGAGAAGTGCCACTTTATGGTTAATGAAGGTATTGTCTTAGGACACGAAATCTCTGAAAGAGGCATTGAAGTTGATAAGGCTAAGGTTGATGCAATTGAGAAAATGCCTTGCCCCACAGATATCAGAGGTATACGAAGTTTCCTAGGTCATGATGGTTTCTATAGAAGGTTCATTAAAGACTTCTCTAAGATTTCTAGGCCTCTTACCAACCTCTTGCAGAAGGATGTTCCTTTTGTTTTTGATGACGATTGTGAGGAAGCCTTCAAAATACTTAAGAAGGCTTTGATAACCGCACCTATTGTTCAACCACCTGACTGGAATTTGCCCTTTGAAATCATGTGTGACGCTAGTGATTATGCTGTTGGTGTTGTTCTAGGACAAAGAGTTGACAAGAAGTTGAATGTCATTCACTATGCTAGTAAAACTCTAGACAGTGCCCAAAGAAACTATGCCACTACGGAGAAGGAATTTTTAGCAGTCGTGTTTGCATGTGAAAAGTTCAGATCTTATATAGTTGACTCCAAAGTCACTATTCACTCTGATTATGCTGCTATTAAGTACCTCATGGAGAAGAAGGACGCTAAGCCTAGGCTGATCAGATGGGTTCTCCTGCTACAGGAATTTGATTTGCACGTCGTTGATCGAAAGGGTGCTGATAACCTTGTAGCAGATAACTTGTCTAGGCTAGAGAATGTCCTTGATGACCCACTACCTATTGATGACAGCTTTCCTGATGAGCAATTAAATTTCATCCGCACTTCACTTAGTGCACCGTGGTATGCAGATTATGCAAACTATATCGTAGCCAAATACATACCACCCAGTTTCACCTATCAACAAAAGAAGAAATTCTTCTTTGATTTGAGACACTACTTTTGGGATGATCCTCACCTTTATAAGGAAGGAGTAGATGGTGTTATTAGATGTTGTGTGCCTGAACATGAACAGGGACAGATCCTGCAGAAGTGTCATTCCGAAGCCTACGGAGGACACCATGCTGGAGATAGAACTGCCCATAAGGTATTGCAATCAGGTTTCTATTGGCCCACTCTCTTCAAGGATGCCCGTAAGTTTGTCTTGTCTTGTGACGAATGCCAAAGGATAGGGAAAATCAGTAAGCGTCAGGAGATGCCTATGAACTATTCACTTGTCATTGAACCATTTGATGTCTGGGCTTTGATTATATGGGACCCTTCCCGAGTTCCAATGGGTACACTCACATCTTAGTTGTTGTGGATTACGTTACTAAGTGGGTAGAAGTTATCCCCACTAAAAATGTTGATCACCACACCTCTATTAAGATGCTTAAAGAAGTCATATTCCCAAGATTTGGAGTCCCTAGATACTTGATCACTGATGGCGGTTCACACTTCATTCATGGTGTTTTCCGCAAGATGCTAGCTAAGTATGATGTCAACCATAGAGTTGCATCTCCTTATCATCCTCAGTCTAGTGGTCAAGTGGAGTTGAGTAATAGGGAGATCAAATTGATCCTACAAAAGACCGTCAATAGATCTCGAAAGAACTGGTCTAGCAAACTTGACAATGCACTATGGGCTTATAGGACTGCTTATAAGAATCCCATGGGCATGTCACCGTATAAAATGGTTTACGGTAAGGCCTGTCATTTACCTCTTGAGCTGGAACACAAAGCTTATTGGGCAATCAAAGAGCTCAACTTTGATTTCAAACTTGCCGGTGAGAAGCGGTTGTTTGATATCAGCTCGTTAGATGAATGGAGAGCCCAGGCATATGAGAATGCCAAGTTGTTCAAGGAAAAGGTTAAGAGATGGCATGACAAATGAATACAGAAACGAGAGTTCAATGTAGGTGATTATGTCTTGCTATACAATTCTCGGTTGAGATTCTTTGCACGCAAGCTTCTCTCTAAATGGGAAGGCCCCTATGTTGTCGAGGAAGTATATCGTTCCGGTTCCATCAAAATCAATAACACGGAAGGAAATTTTCCTAGAGTGGTAAATGGGCAAAGAATCAAGCATTACATCTCTGGTACTCCCATAAACGTTGAGACCAATATCATCAATGTCATAACTCCAGAGGAGTACATAAGGGATGTTTATCAGCCTGTTTCAGACCTTGAAAACGAAGATGTATCTGTTTCGGCAAGAAATTGGGCTCCGATACTTTTCCAATAGGAAATTTCCTCAGTTTTGGAATTTTTGGAAAAATAGAAAAATAAAAAGCAGTCCGGAGAGCGAACGAGGCAGCCACAAGGGCCCACTCCGCCACCACCCCCCTGGTGGCGGTGGGCAAGCTTGTGGGCACCTCGTGTGCCTCCCGGACTCCGTTTTCTTGCGGAAGACTCCTTCTGGCCCAGAAAAAATCAATATATAGTTGCCCGAAGGTTTTGATCTCCGTATCACGCAGTTTTCCTCTGTTTTCGTTTCGAGCTAGTTTCTGCCGCAGATCTAGATCATCATGACTTCCCCAAACGCTCCTAAGGACAAGATCTTCGAGAAGGTCATCAATCCCTACCTCACGGAAGTGCTGAAACACCCTCAATCTATAAAGATGAGCGAGGGGATGTTGCACATCTGTTATGTTGAGGGGCCTAAGAAGACCGGAAACGTGGAGACGAGGCTCGAAGCAATGGAGCAACAAGTCTTCAAGTGCCAAGGGATGGTGGAGCGTGGACTCAACGCCAACTACACGATGATCACGGAGTTCACTAGCAATGACAAGATGGATGCCATTGATATTGGGAAACACCTCTCCAGGCTCTACGATAGAGTTGACCAACTTCAGGGCCAGATCTATGACCTGCAGAATTAAAACTGTGAGTATGAGTACAGATTTAAATCAATAAGGTTGGCTGCAGATTTGAGGATTCCGGCGACTCGTTCATCCTGCCATGATGGAGCACCTATGCCTTGGAAGACTGAGGATAAGACTAGTCCGACAACAACATCACCATCACCACCAAAGGAAGACAACTAAGCATTGGTATGGGCAATCCCCTTGGCTTATGCCAAGCTTGGGGGAGTTGCCCTGGTACCGTATCACCTTTATATATTTTGCTTTTACCTTTGTTTCAGTTCTTTCCTTTTCATTTTTTATTTCTTCTTTTAGAGGAATAAGTCTTTAGTTTTTAGTTTGAGTCTTTTGCTTTTGTCTCTCCCTTGATGTATTCGAGCTTACGAGCTATATAATAAATAGTTTCTTCGTCAAGGGCTTTGCTTTGTGCTATGATCAAAAGTATGAAAAGAACGATAGCATGAAAGATCATGAGACGATCTTATGGAAAGTGATAACTTCACTTATGACATGTATGATGGTTAAAACTTGTTGAGAATAAATCAACATAGACATTAGTCGTTGTTGCAATTAATAAGAAGTAATAAGGAAAGAGAGGTTCACATATAAATATATCATCTTAGACACTTTTTACAATTGTGAGCACTCACCAAACTATTACATGCCTAGGAGTAGATGTTGGACAAGGAAGACAACATAATGAATTGTGTTTGCTTGGTTCCAAACAATGTTATATGATTAGAGATCCCTTAGCATGTGACGATTGCTTCCACCTCATATTAGCCAAAACTCCCGCACCAAGTAGAGATACTACTTGTGCATCCATAAACCTCCAAACCAGTTTTCCCATGAGAGTCCACCATACCTACCTATGGATTGAATAAGATCCTTCAAGTAAGTTGTCATCGGTGCAAGCAATAAAAATTTCTCTCTAATATGTATGATCTATTAGTGTGTGGAAAATAAGCTTTGTACGAACCTGTGATGAGGAAGACATAAAAGCCACAGACTACATAATAAAGTTCTTTGTCATAGGAGGCAATATAAAGTGGCGTTCCTCCGCACTAAGAGGACACGCATTCAAACTTCAAAAGCGCATGACAACCTCTGCTTCCCTCTGCGAAGGGCCTATCTTGTACCTTTACTTTTTACCCTTGTAAGAGTCATGGTGATCATCACCAATTCCCTTTTTGCCTTTGTCTTGGATACCGTCACATGCTTGGGAAAGATCTATATTCATATATCAACTTGGAGTTGAGTACTCATGCTTTATTGTTGTTGACTTTACCCTTGAGGTAAATGGTTGGGAGGCAAAACTATAAGCCCCTATCTTCCTCTTTGTCCAGCTGAAACTTTCACACCATGAGTACCACGTGAGTTGTAACAATTGTGGAAAAGAAAAGAGATGATTGAGTATGTGGGTTTGCCTTACAAGCTCTTATTTGACTCTTTCTGATGTTGTGATAAATTGCAATTGCTTCAATGACTATGGTTTATTGTTGATTACTTCTCGATAAGGTTTTTGCTTCATGCTTTGCTTTGTGAAGGAATTGTTACTTTCCCATAAGAATCTTTATGATGTATTGCTGTTCTATGTGTGATCATGATGCCCTCATGTCCGTATTATATTTTATCGACACCTTCGTCCCTCAACATGTGGACATGTTTATGGAACTTGGTTTTCGCTTGAGGACGAGCGAGGTCTAAACTTGGGGGAGTTGATACGTCCATTTTGCATCATGCTTTCATGTTGATATTTGTTGCTTTTTGGGTTGTTATATTACTTGTGGTACCATATTTATGCATTTTATCTCTTATTTTGCAAGGTTTATTTGAAGAGGGAGAATTCAGGCAGCTGGAATTCAGGACTGGAAAAGGAGCAAATCCTAGTCCACTATTCTACACATCTCCAAATGCCCTGAAAAAGTTACGTGGATTTTTTCTGGATTATATAAAAAATACTGGGCGAAAGAACTACCGGAGGGGGGCCACCAGGGCTCCACAAGCCCCCACTCCGCCACCACCACCACCCCCCCCTGGTGGCGCAGGGCAAGCTTGTGGGCTGCCTGGCGGCCCATTAGCTCCCCCCTTTTGCTATATGAAGGGTTTTGGTCTGGAAAAAATCAATCGGGAGCTTTTTCCTGGTTTCGCCGCCGCGACAAGGCGGAACTTGAGCAGATCCAATCTAGAGCTCCAATAGGACGATCCTGCCGGGGAAACTTCCCTCCCGGAGGGGGAAATTGTCACCATCGTCATCACCAACACTCCTCTCATCGGAGGGGAGGCATCTTCATCAACATCTTCATCAGCACCATCTCCTCTCCAATCCCTAGTTCATCTCTTGTAATCAATCTCCGTCTCACGACTCCGATTGGTACTTGTAAGGTTGCTAGTAGTGTTGATTACTCTTTGTAGTTGATGCTTGTTGGATTGCTTGGTGGAAGAGTTTATGTTTAGATCCTTGATATTATTCATTACACCTCTGGTCATGATTATGATTATGTCTTGTGAGTAGTTACTTTTGTTCCTCGGGACATGGGATAAGTCATGTTAATAATAGTCATATGAATTTGATATTCGTTCGGTATTTTGATATGATATATGTTGTTTTTCCTCTAGTGGTGTTATGTGAACGTCGACTACATAATAGTTCGCCATATTTGGGCCTAGAGGAAGGCATTGGGAAGTAGTAAGTAGATGATGGGATGCTGGAGTGACAGAAGCTTAAACCCCAGTCTATGCGTTGCTTCGTGAGGGGCTGATTTGGATCAACTAGTTTAATGCTATGGTTAGACTTTGTCTTAATTCTTCTTTTGTAGTTGCGGATGCTTGCGGGAGAGGTTAATCATAAGTGGGATGCTTGTCCAGGTAAGGGCAATACCCAAGCGCCGGTCCACCCACATATCAAACTATCAAAGTAACAAACGCGAATCATTTGAACATGATGAAACTAGCATGACACAAATTCCCGTGTGTCCTCAGAAGCGTTTTTCCTCCTATAAGACTTTGTTCAGGCTTGTCCCTTGCTGCAAAAGGGATTGGGCCAGTTGCTGCACCGTTGCTACTACTTGTTACTTGTTACTCTTTGCTTGCTACGTTTCACCTCGCTACACAATCACTTGTTACCGCTACTTTCAGTGCTTGCAGTTATTACCGTGCTGAAATCCGTTTATCACAGCCTTCTGATCCTCGTTCGGTTTGACACTCTTACTTATCGAAAGGACTATGATTGATCCCCTATACTTGTGGGTCATCACTCCCTAGACGTAGTACCGCTCCAGGAGCGGTAGTACCGCTCCCTCGGACTGTTTTTCACATCCTTTTTGGCCTCAGCATGGTTGGTGAACCTACCGAGCGGTAGTACCGCTCCCATGAGCGGTAGTACCGCTCTATGCGGGCTGTGAGGCTTAACGGTTGGATTTTTCCCCACCTATAAAAGGGGGTCTTCTTCCCCATTGAACCTTATCTATTTAGATCGTGTTCTTCCCCCATTCTTGTCCTTCTTCGAGCTTGCTAACTCTCAATCCCTCCAATGATTCTTGCTAGTTCTTGAGGGAAAAGAGAGAGGAGATCTAGATCCACATTTCCACCAATCACTTTCTCCTCTAAGTGAGGGGAACCCATTGGGTCTAGGTCTTGAAGTTCTTCATGTTCTTCTTCATTCTTCCTCTCATTTTCCTCCCTAGAATCAGTTGCTTTGGTGGGATTTGGGAGAGAAGGATTTGGGCACTCCGTGTGCCCTTGCCCTTGCATTTGGTGCATCGGTTTGAGTTCTCCACGGTGATACGTGGAAGTGAGAAGTTGAGAATCTTATTACCTTTGGGTACTTGGTACCCCTAGAAGCATGGTGGTGCCTCGGAGCTCAATCATTGTGGTGTAAAGCTCCAAGCAAGCGTCGGGGTCTCCAATTAAGTTGTGGAGATTGCCCCGAGCATTTGTGGTCACCTCGAAGCCATATGCCATTGTGGTGAAGCTTTGTGGTGTTGTTGGGAGCATCCAATTAAGTTGTGGAGATTGCCCCAATACGGGTTCGATGACCGCCCTAAAGGGTCCCTTGGTGGAATCACGGCATCTTTCATTGTGCGAGGGCGTGAGGAAATTACGGTGGCCTTAGTGGCATCTTGGGGAGAATTATGCCTCCACACCGCTCCAACGAAGATTAGCATCCGCAAGGGTATGAACTTCGGGATACATCATCGTCTCCACATGCCTCAGTTATCTCTTACCCGAACCCTTTACTTATGCACTTTAGTTTGTGATAGCCATATTGTTTATTGTCATATATCTTGCTATCACTTAGTTGTTTATCTTGCTTAGCATAAGTTGTTGGTGCACATAGGTGAGCCTAGTTGTTGTAGGTTTTGTGCTTGACAAATTAAACGTTAGTTTTATTCCGCATTTTTTCAAGCCTAAATCGTAATTATTTTAAAGCGCCTATTCACCCCCCCCCTCTAGGAGACATCCACTTCCTTTCATGGTGGCCTTATATAGGCCCGCGACGGTGCACTGGCGGGAAATGACAGTGCTTTCGCCGTGGCGCGTAGAGGGGCGTAGATAGAGGCTGGGGTCGAAACCACGGTCTCAAGACGTGGTTTTGGACCTCCAACCTTACTCTGAGAGAGGGGGTGAGGACTGGCGTGCCTGCGTGGCCATGTTCCTCTGGCCGTACCTGGTGCGCACGGGCACGCGTTGCACCGGCTCTCAGCGCGGGAAAGGAGGGGGCCTGGGGGCTGCCTGATGTAGTGGAGCTGCCAGGGGAGAGGAGGGACACCGCGGGGTGGATGGAACTAGCCTTGGAGGTCGCTCCCACCTCGGTTGCTCTTTGTAGCACGCCCAAAGCGCAGCTTTGGCATGCGACGGCATGCTAGCGCGCTCTAGGGCGCCTTGGAAGCGTCTGGCCTGTCCTGCGCCCTTGCTTGGAGATGCCTAGCCGTTTGAATCCCGTGGGAGCATCAGCTAGTCAAAGGAGGGGAGGAACACATATGGTGTCAGCCTTGGGCTGAAGCTTAGATTGGGGGTTTTGGCTTTTCTACTTAGAACCAGAGAAGAGCTACTCTTCTGGAGTTGGGCATTGGTGCTCGCCACCTAATCTAGGAGTTTGAGAGAAAGGGAATGGGTGTAGCTGTGGTTAAGTGAGGTTTTGCCAAACTGTCACAAGGTGCTCGATAGTGGTTTGGGGTGGTTACACTCCACCACTCGCTATGAAACTTAACAGGGATAGGTTTGGTGCAAAAACATGAGGCTACACCAATTTTGGGCTCCATTGGACAAGTTTAGCAATGTAAACTTGAAATCACTCCTAAATGGCCAGATTTGTCCCTTCCAAAGGGAGTGTGGGCAAATCAATTCCCACAAATCCCATTTTTTGCACGGAGTCCTCATTAGAGGTATTAGGCACTCTTGCAAAGTTTCAGCTCCATTCGATAAACTTTGCTATGTAGAGTTCCTCTAACTTCATACTGGACAGAAAGGGTTTTGGAATTATTTGGTGACCCGAACCACCTTAAATCAAGGCAGAACTTTATATGGGCACCAAATATGGCTTAGGGAGGTCACTGGAATTTTCTAGGAATTTATTGAGAATATTTCCTTTGGAAATATTTCAAAAGGTCAAAACAAACAGAATAGGTTTTCAGGGTTTTACTCCATTATTTATAAAATAAATAGGGGTTGAAAATCTTATGTATGAAAATATATGTCCTCTGAGTATCTCCAAATTATCTCAGATTTTTCTAAGGCAGAAAAGTATTTTTCCATATAGGAATACCATTTCTGGCCTCAGAAATGGACATGCAAATAAAGTAGGAAAATATTTTATAAAATAATTATTTTATGGTTTTGGTAAACTAAAATAGTTCTAGGACCAAATCACCAACTTTGGGTGAAAGCACTCCTTGCTATCAAGGACTTGTAGTGTAACCCAAAGCAGGGTTTGAAATAATTAGAAAAAAGAAATAGGATTTTCAGAGTATTTAAGTTATGAAAAATATGGTTTTTGATATCACACAATCAAGCATACAAGCATATAATTACAAACATTGCACTCACATCATTGATCTTGAAAAGTTTTAATAAACTCAAATTTTTGAACTACAGTAAAAATTGAAGTAAAAACAGGGTGTGACACACCTATCCCTCTTACAAGAATCTCGTCCCCGAGATTTCTACGCTAGGTGCTAAAAAGGTACGTGATACGTCTCCATCGTATCTACTTTTCCAAACTCTTATGCCCTTGTTTTGGACTCTAAGTTGCATGATTTGAATGGAACTAACCTGGACTAACGTTGTTTTCAGCAGAATTGCCTTGGTGTTATTTTTGTGCAGAAATCAAAGTTCTCCAAACGTCCTGAAAATTTACGGAGATCATTTATGGAAAATATGAAAAATATCTGCGGCACGTTCCACATGAGGGGGTGGGCCAATGGGCCACAAGCCCTGGCTCCGCCACCCCCGCCCCCTGGTGAAGGTGGGCAGGCTTGTGGGGCCCACACGGCTCTGCCGCCCCAAATTCCAGCTCTATAAGTTCACTTTCGTCCCAAAAAAATAAAAAGAGAAGTTTTCGTCGCGTTTGCGATACGGAGCCGCCGCCACCACCTGTTCTTCATCTAGAGGGCAGATCTTGAGTCTGTCTTGGGCTCCGGAGAGGGGAAATCGTCGCCATCGTCATCATCAACCTTCTTCCCTCTCCAATTCCATGAAGCTCTTCGTCGTTCGTGAGTAATCTATTCGTAGGCTCGCTGGGCGGTGATGAGTAGGATGAGATCTATCATGTAATCGAGTTAGTTTTGATGGGGATTGATCCCTAGCATCCACTATGTCCTGAGATTGATGTTGCTACTACTTTGCCATGCTTAATGCTTGTCACTAGGGCCCGAGTGCCATGATTTCAGATCTGAAATTATTATGTTGTCACCAATATATGTGTGTTTTAGATCCGATCTTGCAAGTTGTAGTTACCTACTATGTGTTATGATCCGGCAACCCGGAGTGACAATAACCGGAACCACTCCCGGTGATGACCATAGTTTGAGGAGTTCATGTGTTCACCAAGTGCTAATGCGTTGGTCCGGTTCTTTATTAAAAGGAGAACCTTAATATCCCATAGTTTCCTTTTGGACCCCGCTGCCACGTGAGGGATGGACAATAGATGTCATGCAAGTTCTTTTCCCTAAGGACGTATGACGACACACGGAATGCATGCCTACATCACACTGACGAACGGGAGCTAGCCACATATCTCTCCGTGTTATAACTGTTGCATGATGAATATCATCCAAACAAATCACCGACCCATTGCCTACGAGTTTGTCCTACTGCTGTTGTTACTTGTTTTGCTCTGCTGCTGTTACTACTGTTGCTACTGTTGTTACTTGTCTTGCTCTGCTGCTACTGTTGCTACTACTGTCGCTTGCTACTGTTGCTACTTGCTACTGCTGTCACTACTGCTTTTCCTTGCCGCTGCTATTGCTCATTACACTGCTGCTACCTACTACAATCTTGATCGCTGGTCGTTGACGGGAACTGACAATTTCCGTCAACGAGGCAACTTGGCGACATTGATACAATCGTTAGAAATAGTCTGCCGTGTCAACAGATCGTTTCTAACACCGTTGTTATCATACTACTTTGCTACTGATATTTTGCTTGCAAATACTAATTTTTCAGGTGTGGTTGAATCTGACATATTCAGCTGCTAATACTTGAGAGTATCCTCTCACCTCCTATAGGCGTACCAACAAATTTGGGTCGAATACTCTACCCTCGAAAACTGCTACGATCCCACGCGATGGTGGGCCGTCAACAACATTCTTCTAGTTTCGATTGCCGGAGAGTGCTAGCAGCATTCTTCTTGTGTCGTTGCAAGAGGAAGAACAGTTGACATCAAGCCTTTTTCTGGCGCCGTTGCCGGGGAGGTATTGCTATATTCTCTGAGTCACTTGGGATTTATATCTACTAATCACTATGAAGAATCTGAAGGATCGGAAGACCAAAGTCTTGCCCTCAACTACGAGGGGGGGTAACGAATTGTCATCTAGCTCTGTAGTTGATTCACCTTCAGTTATGAGTAAGTTTGCGACATCACCTCCTGCTAGAAATCTTGATATGTCGCCTGTGCTTGATGATGCTCATGATGATACTGCTAGAGATGCTATGCTTGATACTATGCTTGATACTATGCCTGATGCTATGCCTCATACTGCTAGAGATGCTATGCTTGATACTGCTTTGCCTGATGATGCTAGAGATGCTATTTTTCCTGATGATGCTATGCTTGATGCTGCTAGAGATACTACTTTGCCTGATGTTCCACTAGGGGTGTTCCTTGATGCTCATATTGCTAGAGTTACTGCCAATGCTCGTGATGCTTCTGATACTGCCGATACTATTGAGATAGAACCTGCTTTTGCTCCTATTAGATCTAGCTGTCTTAGATATGAATTGCTTGATATACTTGAGGGTTACGTTATGGAGGGAGAGATAGCTGAGGATTTTCTTGCGTGTAAGGATGCCTACGACGCTGAGAAATTACTTCTCAAGTGGAAGGAAAAATCTCTGGAAGCTAGGATGAAATATGACCCGAAGTTTGCCACTTCACCTATCTTTATCACCGATAAGGATTATGAATTCTCTGTCGACCCTGAGATAATCTCTCTAGTCGAATCTGATCCTTTTCACGGTTATGAGTCTGAGACGGTTGTAGCCCATCTTGCCAAACTACACGATATAGCCACCCTTTTCACTAATCAGGAGAAGATTTGCCACTACTATATCCTTAAGCTGTTTCCTTTCTCTCTAAAGGATGACGCTAAAGCCTGGTTCACCTCTCTTGCTCCTGGATGTGTGAGTAGTCCCCAGGATATGGTCTATTACTTCTGTGAGAAATATTTCCCTGCCCATAAGAAGCAAGCTGCCTTGCAGGAAATATACAACTTCGCTCAACTCCAAGAAGAGAGTCTTCCACAAGCTTGGGGGGAGGCTCGTCTAGCTACAAAATGCTTTGCCTGATCACCCTCTTAAGAAGAACAAGATACTTGATATGCTCTATAACGGACTTACCGATGCCTCTAGAGACCACCTAGATAGTTGTGTGGGTTGTGTTTTTAGGGAACAAACTGTAGAACAAGCTGAGACCCTACTGAATAACATCTTGATCAACGATAATGCTTGGACTATTCCCGAACCACCTCCTAAGCCAACTCCGAAGAAAAGAGGTATTCTATTCCTCAGTCTCGAAGATATGCAAGAAGCCAAGAAATCTATGCAAGAGAAAGGCATTAGATCTGAAGATGTCAAAAATCTACCACCTACCGAAGAGATCCATGGTCTCGATAACCCTATACAGGTAGTAGAAGTGAATTCTCTGCGTAGGTTTGATGAGAGCGATATTCCCTTTGATAAACCTGCTAGCCTCTGCTTTGATGAATTTGACAACTTTGTTGCCAAACAACAGAGTTTCAATGATTATGTTAGCAAACATTTGGAACAAAGTACTCGTATGCTTAGCCATTTAAGTGCTTGTGTAGACAGAAATGTCAATGATCTGAAGCTTCTGAGTAAACATGCCTCTATGATTACTACTCGGGTAGAACAAGTACTTAAAGCTCAGAATGACTTGCTCAATGAATTAAATGACAACTCTGTCAGAGTCATTACTAGAGGAGGCAAAATGACTCAGGAACCTTTGTATCCTGAAGGTCATCCTAAGAGAATTGATCAAGATTCTCAAGGACTCAATGTTGATACACCCAGTCATCCTAAGGAGAAGAAGAAGGATGATAGAAACCTACATGCCAGTTCACCAAATACTGTCACACCTGAAGAACCTAATGATATTTCTGCGTCTGATGCAGAAACACAATCTGGTGATGAACATGAACCTGGTGACAATATGGACAGTGATGTTCACAATAATGGTCAACCTAGCAATGATGAGTATGTGGAGATTGAACCTTCGGTTAATCCTGATAACCCACAACCTAAGAAATACGATAAGAATGACTTCACTGCTAGGAAGCATGGTAAAGAAAGGGAGCCATGGGTTCAAAGACCTATGCCCTTTCCTCCTAATCCATCCAAGAAAAAGGATGATGAGGATTTTGAGCACTTCGTTGAGATGATAAGACCCATCTTTCTGCAGATGCGGTTAACTGATATGCTCAAGATGTCTCCATATGCCAAGTACACGAAAGATATCGTGACTAATAAACGGAACATACCAGATCATGAGATCTCCACCATGCTTGCCAATTACACTTTCAAAGGTGGAACTCCTAAGAAACTTGGTGATCCCGGAGTGCCCACTATACCTTGCTCCATTAAAGGAAACTACGTAAGAACTGCCTTATGTGACCTTGGAGCCGGTGTTAGTGTTATGCCACTCTCTCTTTATCATAGACTTGAATTGGATAAGTTGACACCCACTGAAATTTCTCTGCAAATGGCCGACAAATCAACTACTTTCCCTATCGGCATTTGCGAGGATGTGCATGTTGTGGTTGCTAACACCACTATCTTAACAGACTTTGTTATCTTGGATATTCCCTAGGACGATGCCATGGCTGTCATCCTCAGAATACCCTTTTTAAACACTGCAGGGGCTGTTATAGATTGCAACAAAGGCAATGTCACTTTCCATGTCAACGGTAAGGAGCACATAGTGCACTTTCCGAAGAAACGATATCAAGTACATTGCATCAATGCTATCGAAAAGACTTCATCGATTCTCATTGGGAGATTTGAATGCCCTATTCCTCGTGTCAAGATGAAGTATGATTTGCTTGTTGGGGAGATACATATCCCCATTGAGGTGACTTAGTGGCAATTAGAAAATTCTCCGTTCTCTCTTGAGATTCAAGAAGGTTTTGTCATGAGGACTTGATCAACCCCATTGACGGATTTCTTTCGATGACCATGAAACAGATGAATCAAAGAGTCACCTACCTCTGTTTTAAGCTTTCATTTTCTTTTGCTTAGAATAAAAATGATAGATTAGTTTAGTTTTTCCTGTTTTCTGTTTTAGCGTCCCGGAGAAAAATACCTCGAAATTAAAAGTTCTCCGATGGTCCTGAAAATTTAGTATGATTTTTTCTGGAATTTTTGAAAATTACTAGGCCTGAGAGCTAGCCTGGGGGGCCAGGCCAGTGGGCCACAAGCCCTGCCACCGCCACCCACCCGCTCGTGGCGGAGTGCAAGCTTGTGGGGCCCACAGGAACCCCCTCCACTCATTCCAGCTCCCAGCCTCTTCCTCCACATCCAGAAAAAATTGTTTCGCAGCTCAAACCCGTGTTCTTGCTCATTTGGCTGTGATTTTCGATCTCCTTGCTCAAAGCACCATTCTCCGAACCGTTTTGGGGAAATTACTCCTTGGTAAGTGTCTCCTCCATTGATCCAATTAGTTTTTGTTGTAGTGCTTTATCCTTTGCATATTCTTGCTACCTTGGTGACCTTGTTCTTGAGCTACAAATGTTTATTTTAGCTGGTCCCAAGTAGTTTTAGCGCGTGATACGGTCTCTAGGCACTAGTAGGAGTAGTTGCTACAAGGTACGGTTGGTCTTCATTCACTTTTCTCTTGAACTTCAAAAATTTCAGCAAAAGGAAATTATGTTCAGGAGGAAGTTTCATGGTGGTTCCTCAAGTAAGAAGGGTCCCCATCTTTCTTTTCGGGAGCCCGAACCTTTTCAACTAAGGGACGCACCGGTACAACCATGTGAATGGCCTTCCGATGAGTTCATGATCGAAGCAGGTTTCAAGGATGAGTTTGATACACTTATCCACAATGCCGGGTTAGAAGAATTCCTCTCAGATAAATCTAAACAGTATGCTATGCTCACTTCCTCTTTCGTGCGTAGATTTAAATTTTCAGTTGGTCGTGACTCATCCATACTGTTTGATCTGTACGATAAATTCTATACCGTGGATTTGGAGGATTTCAATAGGATTTCCAAGATACCCGATGGGGGTAGTATTAATGATCCTTCTAAGTCTTCGGTCAGAGACTTTGTCTCCAGTATAACTATTGGAGAAAAAAGAGATATCACGCAAGCCACCATAGGAAGCATCCATTTCCCTGCCTTGCACTACCTTGCCCTCTTCATAGGTAGGTGCATTAACGGCAAGAGTGCACATTGTCACCTATGCGCTTTCGACCTCAGTATCCTTAAGAGCGTAGTAAAAGGTGACAGGAGCTTCAGTATGGGAGCTATAATAGCAAGGAGGCTGAATAAAAATGCCAGTGAGGGAGATTTCTTTGGTGGAGTTTATGCTACACGCTTAGCAAATTTTCTTGGACTATCCATCCGTCCAGAAGACCCTCCTCTCCGTACAACCTACCTTGATCGTGTCGCTCTAACACGCTACCAGTTCCTTGAGAGAGAGAAGGATCCCTCCTATACCGCTTGATATTTAACAGGCAGCGTGTTTTCCATATTACCCTTCCTGCTCCTGCTTTCTTTGACTTTCAGGTAAAACGAAGATACTACATAACCATAGGAGAGGCAGAGGAGTATGAGAGGGAGGCGACTGCTGCTCGACTTCGTGAGGCAGCTATTCATGCAGTGGCTGCAGCACTCCCGTATAACACCCATTATGATTTTAGGTTTCGCCAGGACCATCCATGGGAGTAGACCAAGCTAGGCCAAAAGCCTAAGCTTGGGGGAGTACGTGTTCTCACCGACTTTACATTTATGTTTATGCGTTCACTTTGTTAGCCGGTGTTTACACTTTGCCACTGTATTTTCCATGCTAGCTTATTTTCGTTTTCTTGTTTTCTTGTTTTGTGTCCTTTTGAGAAAACCCAAAAAGATTTTTCTTTCTTCTTTTGCCTGTTGGGAGCTTTCCCGTGTAAATAGTTTTCTTTTTCTTTGGGTCAAGGTAGAAGATATTGGTTTCAATGTTTAGTGGTTCTTGCATGCTTACCTGTTTAGCTTTCAAAGAGCCATATTACTTTGTCTTCTCCTTTGTGTTTGCCTGCAGATTCAGCTTAGTCCAATGCTCTTATTATTGTTCACATCGTTCGATCGTGCAAATGAAAGGCAATAATGATGATATATGATGAAGTGACTAAGACTGAAAAGCTGGTATGAACTCTATCTATTTTGTTTTTGTAAATATGACTAGCTTGTCGACCCAGATTTAGCTTTGTTGTGAGAGAACCATGTTTGCAATGACAACTTAGAGATCATAGTTTCTGATGCCATGCTTATTTAGCTGGGAGTTTATAATGGTTTGTCTTGAATGCCAACATAGATTTTGAGATGACTATGATGTAGTATGATAGGATGGTATTCTCCTTTGAATGTTTCAAGTGGCTTGACTTGGCGCATGTTCATGCATGTAGTTAAAACAAAATCAACATAGCCTCTTTGATGTTCGTGTTCATGGTGATTTATATCATGTTCATGCTTGCATTCAATGTTAGTCAAACTCATTGCATCTTGATGATTTTTGTCGCTCTCTAGTTGGTCGCTTCCCAGTCTTTTGCTAGCCTTCACTTGTACTAAGCGAAATACTGCTTGTGCATCCACCTCCATAAACCCAAAAGTTTTTCCATGAGAGTTCACCATACCTACCTATTTGCGGTATTTACCTGCCGTTCCAAGTAAATTTGCATGTGCCATTCTCTAAACCTTCAAGAAATAATCTGTTTTGCCTGCCCGAACCGATCATGTGGTGACAGGGGGCTATTGGTATCTTCCATGCTAGGAGTGTTATCCTCGACATGTGTTTATTCACTGTCATTCACGAGAAAGGGGACGGTAATTGGAATGCCCAGTTCCACGCTTAAATCGAAAACATAACTGTAAAACAAGACTCCCCCCGGATTGATGTTAGTATGGACGGTACCCGAGGATTCGGCTAGCCGTGGAGTGTGATTGATTGGTGGTGGGGGAGTTAAAACTTTACTTTTCTGTTTGGGAACCGCCTATAGCATGAGTAGCATGGAAGATATTGAGAACTCTTGGTTATTGCATTGACAATGAAAGCATGCCACCCAAAATTATCATCTCTGTTTTCAAAGCTCGAGCTCTGGCACCTCTGCAAATCAATGCTTCCCTCTGCGAAGGGCCTGTCTATTTATTTTCCTGTCGAGTCATCCTCCTCTTATATAAGCACCAATTAGAGAGCACCTCTGTCATTTTTATGCTTTGCTTTTGATTGATATTGAGTATGACTATGGCTGGATCTTCGTTGCTATGAATTACAATGTTTAGTCAGCCCTTGATCTTTGAAAGTGCTCTGCATTTATGTTTTGCGGTCTCAACAAGAGCTAGCGAGATACCACCTATTCTCATTACTTCATGCTTGTTTTGATTGAAGTGTTGGTATTTGAAACTCATTATTATTTGCTCGTTAGCTGATTATGCCATTGATATTAGTTTACCGTGAGACCTTTGTGTCATTTGCTTATGTGGTTTACTTGTGATCTTGCTGAAATTCTGGTTATGAGTTAGACATAGTTGCAACAACAAGATCAAACAGAGTTTGTCAAAGTTTTTCTTTCTCTGTCAGTTTGTCAACTGAGTTGCTTGAGGACAAGCAAGGTTTTAAGCTTGGGGGAGTTGATACGTCTCCATCGTATCTACTTTTCCAAACTCTTTTGCCCTTGTTTTGGACTCAAATTTGCATGATTTGAATGGAACTAACCTGGACTAACGCTGTTTTCAACAGAATTGCATTGGTGTTATTTTTGTGCAGAAATCAAAGTTCTCCAAACATCCTGAAAATTTACGGAGATCATTTATGGAAAATATGAAAAATATCTGCGCCAAGTTCCACCTGAGGGGGTGGGCCAATGGATCACAAGCCCTGGCTCCGCCACCACCCCCCTGGTGGCGGTGGACAGGCATGTGGGGCCCACACAGCTCTGCCGCCCCCAATTCCAGCTCTATAAGTTCACTTTCGTCCCAGAAAAAATAAAAAGAGAAGTTTTCGTCCCGTTTGCGATACGGAGCCGCCACCACCACCTGTTCTTCATCTGGAGGGCAGATCTGGAGTCCGTCTTGGGCTCCGGAGAGGGGAAATTGTCGCCATCGTCATCATCAACCTTCTTCCCTCTCCAATTCCATGAAGCTCTTCGTCGTTCGTGAGTAATATATTCGTAGGCTCGCTGGGCGGTGATGAGTAGGATGAGATCTATCGTGTAATCGAGTTAGTTTTGATGGGGATTGATCCCTAGTATCCACTATGTTCTGAGATTGATGTTGCTACTACTTTGCCATGCTTAATGCTTGTCACTAGGGCCCGAGCGCCATGATTTCAGACCTGAAATTATTATGTTGTCACCAATATATGTGTGTTTTAGATCCGATCTTGCAAGTTGTAGTTACCTACTATGTGTTATGATCCGGCAACCCCGGAGTGACAATAACCGGAACCACTCCCGGTGATGACCATAGATTGAGGAGTTCATGTTATCACCAAGTGCTAATGCGTTGATCCGGTTCTTTATTAAAAGGAGAACCTTAATATCCCGTAGTTTCCTTTTGGACCCCGCTGCCACGGGAGGGATGGACAATAGATGTCATGCAAGTTCTTTTCCCTAAGCACGTATGACGACACACGGAATGCATGCCTACATCACATTGACGAACGGGAGCTAGCCACATATCTCTCCGTGTTATAATTGTTACATGATGAATATCATCCAAACAAATCACCGACCCATTGCCTACGAGTTTGTCCTACTGCTGCTGTTACTTGTTTTGCTTTGCTGCTATTACTACTGTTTCTACTGATGTTACTTGTCTTGCTCTGCTGCTACTATTGCTACTACTGTCGCTTGCTACTATTGCTACTTGCTACTGCTGTCACTACTGCTTTTCCTTGCCGCTGCTATTGCTCGTTACACTGCTGCTACGTGCTACAATCTTGATCGCTGGTCATTGACGGGAACTGATAATTTCCGTTAATGAGGCAACTTGGTGTCATTGATACAATCGTTAGAAATAGTCTGCCGTGTCAACAGATCATTTCTGACACCGTTGTTATCATACTACTTTTCTACTGATACTTTGCTTGCAGATACTAATCTTTCAGGTGTGGTTGAATCTGACATATTCAGCTGCTAACACTTGAGAGTATCCTCTCACCTCCTATAAGTGTACCAACAAATTTGGGTCGAATACTCTACCCTCGAAAACTGCTACGATCCCACGCGCTGGTGGGCCGTCAACAACATTCTTCTAGTTTCGATTGCCGGAGAGTGCTAGCAACATTCTTCTAGTGTCGTTGCAAGAGGAAGAACAGTTGACATCAGTACGGAAATTCAGATCGGAGATAGTCTTCACGCTCCCATGTTGCTTCTGCTTCGGTGTGGTTGCTCCACTGAACCTTGAAATACTTGATGGTGCGGCTTCTGGTGCAACGCTCTGCTTCATCCAAAATGCAGATCGACCTCTCACTATAAGTGAGATCTGGCTGAAGGTCGATGGCCTGATGGTCAATGTCCTTATAAAGATCCACACGGTTTGGCGCTTGCAGGCATTTCTGGAGTTGTGACACGTGGAAGACGTTGTGCACACCAGAAAGTTCCGGAGGTAGCTCCATTTGGTAAGCAACTTATCCACGCCTTGTCGTGATCTTAAAAGGACCAATGAACCTTGGAGCAAGTTTCCCCTCGATGTGGAAGCGCTTGGTTCCTTTGAGAGGTGTGACGCGGAGGTACACCTGGTCTCTGGGAACGAACTCCACTTCTCTGTGCTGAGAATCTGCATAGCTCTTTTGTCTGCCTTCAAGTTTTCTCGGACAAGCTGCACCTTATCTTCTGCCTCTTGCAGAACTTCCGGCCAGAAAATCAACCCTTCGCCGGTTTCGGACCAGTTGAGCGGTGTACGGCACTTTCATCCGTACAACACTTCAAATGGGGCCATCTAGAGACTGGACTGGAAGTTGTTGTTGTATGAGAACTCAGCAAACGGCGGACAGTCTTCCCATTTGGCACCATGTGCCAAGACACAAGCGCGGAGCATATCTTCGAGTATCTGATTCACTCTCTCCATCTGTCTGCCCGTCTACGAGTGGAAGGCGGTGCTGAAAGAGAGCTTGGTTCTGAGGGCTTCTTGGAACTTCTTCCAAAATCTGGAGGTGAACTGCGTGCCTCGGTCAGATACAATATCTTTGGAAACTCCGTGGAGACTCACTATATGATGGATATACACGCTAGCCAACTGGCTTCCATCATAAGTGGTGTTGACTGGAATGAAATGGGCCACCTTGGTTAGGTGGTCGACAATGACCCATATGGAATTGTGCCCTTCGCTTGATCTCGGCAGACTAGTGATGAAGTCCATGCCGACTTTGTCCCACTTCCATTCAGGCACTTGGAGAGGTTGTAGCAGTCCAGCAGGTCGCTGGTGTTCAGCTTTGACTCGCTGGCGCACGTCACACTTGGCAACATAAGACGCTATTTCCATCTTCATGACATGCCACCAGAATTCCTCTCGGAGGTCTTGATACATCTTGGTGCCACCGAGGTGAATAGAATAGGGTGTGTCATGAGCTTCCTGTAGGATCAAGTCCTTGAGTTCTGCCTTGTTGGGTACGCATAAATGTTTCCCAAACCACACTACACCTTGCTCGTCCACTGAGAATATTGGGGCCTTGCCTTCCTGGATCTTCTTCTTGATGCCTTCGATGCTCTTGTGCCCCTTCTGGGCCTCCTTGATGTCGTCTGCCAGTGTTGGTTTGACTTCGAGGTTAGCCAGGAATCCTGGTTCAACTATCTCCAACCCGAAGCTTTCCATTTCTTCATACAAGGCGGGTAGCCTTTCCTTGAGCATAACATTCAAGGTGCTGGCCTTCCGGCTAAAAGCATCGGCCACCACATTGGCCTTACCGGGGTGGTATTGAATGCTGAGGTCGTAGTCTTTGATTAACTCCAACCATCTTCACTGTCTCATATTCAATTCCCTTTGAGTAAAGATATACTTCAGACTCTTGTGGTCAGTGTATATTTCACATCGCTTCCCCAGAAGGTAATGTCGCCATGTCTTCAAGGCATGCACTACTGCTGCCAACTCGAGATCATGGGTGGCATAGTCCTCCTAATGCGGGCGCAGTCGCCGTGACAAATACGCCACGACTCTGCAGTCTTGCATTAGGACTCCATCGAGCCCAGTTCTGGAGGCATCACAATATATCACAAACTCCTTGCTGATATCTGGAATAGCCAATACCGGGGCGGTAGTCAACCTCTTCTTCAACTCCAGGAAGCTTGCTTCACACTTCGGCGTCCATTCAAACTTCTTGCCTTCCTTCAAGAGCTAAGTCATGGGTCGAGCGATGCGGGAGAATCTTTCTACGAACTTGCGGTAGTATCCCGCGAGTCCAAGGAAGCTCTTGACTTCCATCACATCGATTGGCGACTCCAGTTGGTTACCATAGTAATCTTGGAAGGATCGACCGCCAATCCGTTTGTCATCATGGTATGACCCAAGATTCCAACTTCGTGCAGCCAGAATTGGCATTTGCTGAACTTGGCATAAAGTTGGTGCTCTCGAAGCTTCTCCAACACTAACCTCAAGTGTTGCTCATGCTCTTCTTCGGACTTGGAGAAGATTAATATGTCCTCGATGAATATGACGACAAACTTATCCAGGTATTCCATGAAGACCTTGTTCATGAGGTACATGAAGTAGGCTGGGGCATTTTTTAACCCAAATGACATGATAGTGCACTCATATAGACCGTACCGGGTCACGAATGCAGTCTTGGGTATGTCTTCACGTTGGATATTCAGTTGGTAATATTCATATCGATGGTCGATCTTGGAAAATACCTTGGCTCCATTTAACTGGTCAAACAAGTCTTCAATCTTGGGGAGTGGGTACTTGTTCTTGATCGCGACTTTATTGAGAGAACGGTAATCGACGCAGAGGCTCATAGTCCCATCCTTCTTAGACACGAACAGAATAGGTGATCCTCAAGGTGATGCACTCGGACGAATGAATCCCTTCCTAAATTGCTCATCCAGCTGCTTCATCAGCTCTGCTAGCTCTTTGAATTCGATCCTATAAGGCTTCTTATAGATAGGTCTTGACCCGGGCATGAGCTCAATGATGAACTCGATGTCTCGGTCGGGAGGCATCCCTGGTAGCTCATCAAGAAAGACATCCGGGTATTCACAGACTATGGGCACTCGGTCCAGCTCTTCTCCCGATAGGCTATTAACCTGCACGACTCGAGTGGATACAGGCTCAAGGACATACTTGACATTGTCCCCTTGGTCGCTTGTCATGGTAATAGTCATGTTGGCACAGTCCAAGATGCTCTGGTGTTTGGCCAACCAATCCATTCCAAGGATTACTTCTAAGCCTTGCGACTTAATGACGATGAGATCTGCTGAGAAGCTTATCCCATTAATATTGATCCCGACTCCTCTACACCCTAGGTTGGTCCTTAGAACTGCTCCCGGGGTATGTACCGCCATTTGCCCGTTAAGTAGGGTAGGATTCAAATCACATTTTCCCGCAAACTTCTGAGTAACAAAAGAATGCGAAGCGCCAGATCAAACAATATTGTTGCTGGTGTGGAGTTGACGAGGAACGTACCCAGAATGCAGTCTGGGTCTTCCTGTGCTTCTTCTGCGGAGATGTGACTAATATGTCCCCTACTGTGGTACTGCTGGTTGCGGGGAGCTTGGTTCCTGCGTGGTGATCCTTGACCATGTCCCTGATTTGGCGCATTGGGGCACGGTGCGTCGGGCTTCTTGTTGGGGCACTCCCTGGAATAGTGTCCAGCTTGTCCACATCCAAAACAGGTAACCTGTCCCGGGATGTTGGTCTTGAATGCACTGTTGTTCGGTGGGTTGAATGTTGGCTTGGTGTTGACTTGCTGTTGAGGCCGGTAGTTCTGGCGGAATGTTGGAGCCTTATACTGCTGATGCTGATAACTGGATCTTGCTGGAGCTGACTGCCATGGGCGTGGCTTCGGGTTACTCGGTCCTCCACTACCCATCATCTTGCACTTACGGGTGTCGTCCATTGCATGACGCTTATCCTCCAACATGAGGGCCTTGTTAACCAGATCACAGAAGATCCGGCATTCACAAACAACCAGTTGATACTGGAGTGACTGTTGCAGTCCTTCCATAAAGCGTTCCACTTTTGCGGCCTCAGTGTTGACGTCCTCTGGTGCATATCTTGACAGGAGGTTAAACTTTTGCAAATACTCCTTGACGGTTCCACTACCTTGCCTTAAAGCTCGGAATTCCCTCTTCTTAATGGTCATCATTCCGGGAGGAATGTGAGCAGCGCGGATTCCTTCCTTGAACATTGCCCAAGTGATAACTTGCCCTTCCCGGATGATCTGGAACCCGTCCCACCAAGCTCTGGTCGTGCCTCCGAGACAGTGAGAAGCATAAAGAACTTTCTCGCGATCATCGGTGCACTTGACCAGCATGAGGAGGTCTTCGATGGTGCGGATCTAGTCATCGACATCCAATGCTTCAGTCTTCTCCGTGAATATAGGAGGCGTAGTCCGCATAAACTCAGATAGAGTAGAGCGACCATTGCCATTTCCGTTTTGCGGCAGATTGTTTACCAAGACTTGAGCCAGCTGTTGGATGGCGGCATTATTGGCTTGACGTTCCTCTCGGAGAGCTTGGAGGAACTGAGCCACAGTCAAGCTATCCGGAGGAGGAGGCGGCGGAGGAATGTCGCCTTGCTCCTGCTCGTGGTGATCTCTAGCTTGAGCGTTCCCTCCGGTTCCCTGCTGCTGGCTAGAGGAGGCAGAGTCGGGGTTGCCGAAGGTGCTGGTGCGAGTTGAAATCACCATCCTATCAGGGGAGTAGATAGGTTAATATGCCGAATTGGCCGAGAATCATAAAGGATGATGCTCTAATAAGGGGGGTTTGGTGTCGTGCTAGTGCGAGATTTTTAAACAAATGTTTTTGGGAAAAGCTAATGCATTAAATTTGAAACAAGTGATGTAGTCGCTTACAAGCTGCCTAAGGCAGAAATGCGGCTTGCATCATACATGCTCACACAACACTGATGGTTCACATGAACTGATACATTGACTCAATACACTTGGGGGAGAGTCCAAATTGCCTAAGTCGTACTCCTAAGCGGCGGAATGCTCGGTCTCGTAGGCAGGTTCTGCAGGGTCTTCGTCTTCATCTTCATCGGTGTTTTCCTCCTTAAGAGGTGTGGGAGATGGAAGTGGTCCATCATAATGTCTCTTAGTCGGTGAAGCAGTGCGAGCTCAGTGTATTCTTCCACGGTCAGATGGCGACTCTGAATAGGAGTGGCCTCGAGCGGTGGTACTCCTCCTCGGAAGGCAATGGCAGACTGCCCTCGGGGTGCTCCTTCCTTCTTGACCTTGCAGGTCTTCATCTTCTCTAGGCGAAGTAGGTCCTTGACTTGGTGCAATTCTTGGCGAAGCTTCATCGACTCCTTGCTAAAAAGGTGAGTCAAGGTGTCGGCGGAGAGGCTGAAGTAGGACTGAAACCTTAGTGGTGTCATGCCCTCTGAAGATGGGTTGAGTGTCCAACTCCCGTCAATCCCGTCCTTAATAAAAGGCAGGTGATGAGTAGCTGGCTCGTTAGCCATCTCGGGAAGGATGTCGCAGAGACGCACGAGCACCTCTTATGTGGATGTCTCCACTGCCAACATCAGATCCTCCATCTGTGGTCCTTCTAAGAACCAACTAGTTGGGGAGTCGTTAGCCTTCACTATCACGTCCACGTGATATTCCTTGGTGTCGGCGTTGACCCAGTGCTCGTGGTAGAGGAAGATGGGCGTGTGGCGTACTTGACACTTCTCGAGGCTATCTCCCAAAAGTAGGGGAAAGCCCGTCTCCACAAGCATCTCCGGTATGATGGCCATCTATAAGGTTGTAGGAGAGGGTTAGAAATTTTTGGTGGGTGGAAAAATCTCAAGTGTAAAGGCTGAGTACACTACTCGTCTCGGCTATCGTCCATGCTACCTAAGGCTTCCTACAGTCAGGATGGCCCTGATACTAGCTCTGTGGGGACCCCCGACTTACGAGTCGAGATTGTCGAATGTACGTGCTCAGTGATCCAAGAGATCAATGCTCACTGAACACACATATGCTGAATATTAAGAGTCTTACATCCAAGTACCGAATTATGACAACACATGACCGAATGGTCAAGTTCACAAGGTAGACCCTATAAGGCCAAATCACACTGATACAACTAGTAGCGGAAATCTTAGGGCTAAGCGGGTGCCCATGCCATCAGCCTACACCAACATGCATTCTGACTGGGAAGAGTCCTAGTTCACAGGGCTCTCTCCGAAGACGTACTTTTCTCCAAACTCCAATCCTTCCATGTCTGGTCAATAATATAACCAGTGGCAAGCCAATGAGTACTTTGAATGTACTCGCAAACAGCCCATGATATGAACAATGCAATTGGTAGAATAACAAGTACTATGCAGTTTTGGTGGATAGCAGCTTAACTGTGAATAAACATGTTCATGGATATGCAACATAAGCTAGATGGTATTTAGAAGAATAGGTTACAGATATCAATATATCTGTCAAGGGTTGAACACTCCGGGTTCACCTGATATGCCAAGTCACCAAACTTGGTCATATCAACTCTTTCATATTAACACCTTGTTAACACACACACACACTTGGTTTATGCGGAAACGACTGGACGTAGTTTAAGCAGCACCACCCAACTGTCCTTGACTGTGGACATGACTATTCGAATAGTTGTACACTCTACAGAGGTTGTACGTTGTACCCACGAGAATCGGGAAACTTCCGTGTCATCCACGACTCGCGGTATATAACATACCCAAGGTAAGTACCCGATCAATGTCTTTCCCCTGACGATACTAGACAAAGAGGTCCACTCGATTGGTACCCAACCCACATGATGTACATCTTACGAGCACCGACTCTGGACAGTATCATCCATGCGGGGACCAACGGTGTACCAGGAACACGTAAAAACGGCATAGTCGTCCTGTTGGGGAACGTCGCATGGGAAACAAAAAATTTCCTACGCGCACGAAGACCTATCATGGTGACGTCCATCTACGAGAGGGGATGAGTGATCTACGTACCCTTGTAGACCGTACAGCAGAAGCGTTAGTGAACGCGGTTGATGTAGTGGAACGTCCTCACGTCCCTCGATCCACCGCGCGAACTATCCCGTGATCAGTCCCACGATCTAGTGCCGAACGGACGGCACCTCCGCGTTCAGCACACGTACAGCTCGACGATGATCTCGGCCTTCTTGATCCAGCAAGAGAGACGGAGAGGTAGAAGAGTTCTCCGGCAGCATGACGGTGCTCCGGAGGTTGGTGATGATCTCGTCTCAGCAGGGCTCCGCCCGAGCTCCGCAGAAACGCGATCTAGAGGAAAAACCGTGGAGGTATGTGGTCGGGCTGCCGTGGAAAAGTCGTCTCAAATCAGCCCTAAAACCTCCGTATATATAGGTGGGAGAGGGGGAGCCTTGCCTTGGGGCTCAAGGAGCCCCAAGGGGGTCGGCCGAGCCAAGGGGGGAAGGTCTCCCCCCCAAACCGAGTCCTACTTGGTTTGGTGGGTGGAGTCCTTCTTTCCTTTCCCACCTCCCCTTTTTTCTCTTTTTCTCCTTGATTTTTCTTCCAATGCGCATAGGGCCCTTTTGGGCTGTCCCACCAGCCCACTAAGGGTTGGTGCGCCACCCTCAAGGCCTATGGGCTTCCCCAGGGTGGGTTGCCCCCCCCCCCCCCCCGGTGAACTCCCGGAACCCATTCGTCATTCCCAGCACATTCCCGGTAACTCCGAAAACCTTCCGGTAATCAAATGAGGTCACACTATATATCAATCTTCATTTCCGGACCATTCCGGAAACCCTCGTGACGTCTGTGATCTCATCCGGGACTCCGAACAACATTCGGTAACCAACCATATAACTCAAATACGCATAAAACAACGTCGAACCTTAAGTGTGCAGACCCTGCGGGTTCGAGAACTATGTAGACATGACCTTAGAGACTCCTCGGTCAATATCCAATAGCGGGACCTGGATGCCCATATTGGATCCTACATATTCTACGAAGATCTTATCGTTTGAACCTCAGTGCTAAGGATTCGTATAAACCCGTATGTCATTCCCTTTGTCCTTCGGTATGTTACTTCCCCGAGATTCGATCGTCAGTATCCGCATACCTATTTCAATCTCGTTTACCGGCAAGTCTCTTTACTCGTTCCGTAATACAAGATCCCGCAACTTACACTAAGTTACATTGCTTGCAAGGCTTGTGTGTGATGTTGTATTACCGAGTGGGCCCCGAGATACCTCTCCGTCACACGGAGTGACAAATCCCAGTCTTGATCCATACTAACTCAACGAACACCTTCGGAGATACCTGTAGAGCATCTTTATAGTCACCCAGTTACGTTGCGACGTTTGATACACACAAAGTATTCCTCCGATGTTAGTGAGTTATATGATCTCATGGTCATAGAAACAAATACTTGACACGCAGAAAACAGTAGCAACAAAATGACACGATCAACATGCTACGTCTATTAGTTTGGGTCTAGTCCATCATGTGATTCTCCTAATGATGTGATCCAGTTATCAAGCAACAACACCTTGTTCATAATCAGAAGACGCTGACTATCTTTGATCAACTGGCTAGCCAACTAGAGGCTTGCTAGGGACAATGTTTTGTCTATGTATCCACACATGTAAATGAGTCTTCATTCAATACAATTATAGCATGGATAATAAACGATTATCTTGATACAGGAATTATAATAATAACTATATTTATTATTGCCTCTAGGGCATAATTCCAACAGTCTCCCACTTGCACTAGAGTCAATAATCTAGCCCTCACATCATCCTGCGAATTACATTGTAATAAATCTAACACCCATACAGTTCTGGTGTTGATCATGTTTTGGCCGTGGAAGAGGTTTAGTCAGCGGGTCTGCTACATTTAGATCCGTGTGCACTTTGCATATATTTATGTCCTCTCCTTCGACGTAGTCGCGGATGAGGTTGAAGCGTCGTTTGATGTGTCTAGACTTCTTGTGAAACCGTGGTTCCTTTGCTAAGGCAATGGCACCCGTGTTGTCACAGAACAAGGTTATTGGATTCAGTGCGCTTGGCACCACTCCAAGATCCGTCATGAACTGATTCATCCAGACACCCTCCTTCGCCGCCTCCGAGGCAGCCATGTACTCCGCTTCACATGTAGAATCTGCTACGACGCTTTGCTTGGAACTGCACCAGCTTACCGCACCCCCATTAAGAATAAATACGTATCCGGTTTGCGACTTAGAGTCGTCCGGATCTGTGTCAAAGCTTGCATCAACGTAACCTTTTACGGCGAGCTCTTCGTCACCTCCATACGCGAGAAACATCTCCTTAGTCCTTTTCAGGTACTTCAGGATATTCTTGACCGCCGTCCAGTGATCCACTCCTGGATTACTCTGGAACCGACCTGCCATACTTATGGCCAGGCTAACGTCCGGTCTAGTGCACAGCATTGCATACATGATAGAACCTATGGCTGAAGCATAGGGTACGGTGTGCATATGCTCTCTATCCTCATCAGTTGCTGGGCACTGAGTCTTACTCAATCTCGTACCTTGTAAAACTGGCAAGAACTCCTTCTTGGACTGTTCCATTTTGAACCTCTTCAAAACTTTATCAAGGTATGTGCTTTGTGAAAGTCCTATCAGGCGTTTTGATCTATCCCTATAGATCTTAATGCCTAGAATGTAAGCAGCTTCTCCTAGGTCCTTCATAGAGAAACTTTTATTCAAGTAATCCTTTATGCTCTCCAAAAACTCTACGTTGTTTCCAATCAACAATATGTCATCCACATATAATATTAGAAATGCCAGAGAGCTCCCACTCACTTTCTTGTAAATACAAGATTCTCCAACCACTTGTATAAACCCAAATGCTTTGATCACCTCATCAAAGCGTTTGTTCCAACTCCGAGATGCTTGCACTAGTCCATAAATGGATCGCTGGAGCTTGCACACCTTGTTAGCATTCTTAGGATCAACAAAACCTTCGGGTTGCATCATATACAATTCTTCCTTAAGGAAACCGTTAAGGAACGCCGTTTTGACATCCATCTGCCAGATTTCATAATCGAAAAATGCACCTATTGCTAACATGATTCTGACGGACTTAAGCATCTCTACGGGTGAGAATGTCTCATCGTAGTCAACTCCTTGAACTTGTGAAAAACCCTTTGCCACAAGTTGAGCTTTATAAACGGTCACATTGCCGTCAGCGTCCGTCTTCCTCTTAAAGATCCATCTGAATAGCCTTGCGGCCCTCAGGCAGTACCTCCAAAGTCCACACTTTGTTCTCATACATGGATCCTATCTCGGACTTCATGGCTTCTAGCCATTTGTTGGAATCTGGGACCACCATTGCTTCTTCATAATTTGCAGGTTCATTGTTGTCCAACAACATGATTGCTAAGACGGGATTACCGTACCACTCTAGAGCAGCACATAGTCTCGTCGACCTGTGTGGTTCGACAGAAACTTGAACCGGAGTTTCATGATCATCATCATTAACTTCCTCCTCAACCGGCGTCGCAACGACAGAGGTTTCCCCTTGCCCTGCGCCACCATCCAGAGTGTTGAGAGGTTCGACAACCTCGTCAAGTTCTATCTTCCTCCCACTCAATTCTCTCGGGAGAAACTCCTTCTCGAGAAAAGCTCCATTTTTGGCAACAAACACTTTACCCTCGGATTTGAGATAGAAGGTGTACCCAGCTGTCTCTTTTGGGTAACCTATGAAGATGCACCTTTCCGCTTTGGGTTCCATCTTTTCAGGCTGAAGCTTTTTGACATAAGCATCACATCCCCAAACTTTAAGAAATGACAACTTTGGCCTTTTGCCATACCACAGTTCGTATGGTGTTGTCTCAACGGATTTTGATGGTGCCCTATTTAAAGTGAATGCAGCTGTTTCTAATGCATAACCCCAAAACGATAACGGCAAATCGGTAAGAGACATCATAGATCGCACCATCTCTAATAAAGTACGATTACGATGTTCGGACACACCATTACGCTGTGGTGTTCCAGGCGGTGTCAACTGTGAAACAATTCCACATTGTCTTAAGTGAGCACCAAACTCGAAACTCAGATATTCACCCCCACGATCAGACCGTAGGAACTTGATCTTCTTGTTACGATGATTTTCAACTTCACTCTGAAATTGCTTGAACTTTTCAAATGTTTCAGACTTGTGCTTCATTAAGTAGACATAACCATATCTACTCAAATTGTCAGTGAAGGTGAGAAAATAACGATATCCGCCGCGTGCCTCTACGCTCATCGGACCACACACATCGGTATGTATGATTTCCAACAAGTCACTTGCACGCTCCATTGTTCCGGAGAACGGAGTTTTAGTCATCTTGCCCATGAGGCATGGTTCGCACGTGTCAAGTGAATCAAAGTCAAGTGACTCCAAAAGTCCATCGGCATGGAGTTTCTTCATGCGCTTTACACCAATATGACCTAAGCGGCGGTGTCACAAAAATATGGCGCTATCATTGTTAACTCTAACTCTTTTGGTCTCAATGTTATGTATGTGTGTATCGCTATCAAGATTCAATATGAACAATCCTCTCACACTGGGTGCATGACCATAAAAGATGTTACTCATAGAAATAGAACAACCATTATTCTCTGACTTAAAAGAGTAACCGTCTCGCAATAAACAAGATCCAGATATAATGTTCATGCTCAACACAGGCACTAAATAACAATGATTCAAGTTCATAACTAATCCTGATGGTAACTGAAGTGAAACTGTGCCGACGGCGATTGCATCAACCTTGGAACCATTTCCTACGCGCATCGTCACTTCATCTTTTCGCCAGCCTTCGTCTATTCCGCAGTTCCTGTTTCGAGTTGCAAATATGAGCAACAGAACCGGTATCGAATACCCAGGCACTACTACGAGAGCCGGTTAAGTACACATCAATAACATGTATATCAAATATACCTGATTTTTCTTTGGCCGCCTTCTTATCTGCCAGATACTTGGGGCAATTGCGCTTCCAGTGACCCATACCCTTGCAAAAGTAACACTCTGTTTCAGGCTTAGGTCCAGCTTTGGGTTTCTTGGTCGGATTGGCAACAGGCTTGTCACTCTTCTTTGAATTACCCTTCTTGCCTTTTCCGTTTCTCTTGAAACTAGTGGTCTTATTCACCATCAACACTTGATGCTCTTTACGGAGTTTAGACTCTGCGACTTTCAGCATCGCAAACAACTCGCCGGGTGACTTGTTCATCCCTTGCATGCTCTAGTTCAACACAAAGCCTTTATAGCTTGGCGGCAGTGATTGAAGGATTCTGTCAGTGATAGCCTCTTGCGGGAGTTCAATCCCCAGCTCAGCTAGACGGTTTGAGTACCCAGACATTTTGAGCACATGTTCACTGACAGACGAGTTCTCCTCCATCTTGCAAGCATAGAATTTATCGGAGGTCTCATACCTCTCGATCCGGGCGTTCTTCTGAAAGATAAACTTCAACTCCTGGAACATCTCAAATGCTCCATGACGCTCAAAGCGACGTTGAAGTCCCGGTTCTAAGCCATACAAGACTGCACATTGAACTACTGAGTAGTCCTCCTTACGTGCTAACCAAGCGTTCTTAACATCCTGATCAGCCGTAGCGGGTGGTTCATCTCCTAGCGCAGCATTAAGGACATAATCCTTCTTCCCAGCTTGTAAGATTAGCTTAAGATTATGAGCCCAGTCTACAAAGTTGCTTCCATCATCTTTCAACTTAGCTTTCTCTAGGAACGTATTAAAATTCAGGGTGACTGTCGTGTGAGCCATGATCTACAACACAAATATATTCAAAGTGGACTTAGACTATGTTCAAGATAATTAGAGTTTGACTTAATCAAATTATTCGCTAAACTCCCACTCAAAAGGTACATCTCTCTAGTCATTTGAGTGGTTCATGATCCACTTACACTAGCTCAAGTCCGATCATCATGTGAGTTGAGTATAGTTTCAGTGGTAAGCATCCCTATGCTAATCATATCATCTATATGATTCATGATCGACCTTTCGGTCTCATGTGTTCTAAGGCCATGTCTGCACATGCTAGGCTCGTCAAGCTTAACCCGAGTGTTCCGCGTGCGCAACCGTTTTGCACCCGTTGTATGTGAACATTGAGTCTATCACACCCGATCATCACGTGGTGTCTCAAAACGACGAACTGTAGCAACGGTGCACAGTCGGGGAGAACAAAATTTTGTCTTGAAATTTTAGTGAGAGATCACCTCATAATGCTACCGTCGTTCTAAGCAAAATAAGGTGCATAAAAGGACTAACATCACATGCAATTCATAAGTGACATGATATGGCAATCATCACGTGCTTCTTGATCTCCATCACCAAAGCACCGGCACGATCTTCTTGTCACCGGTGCCACACCATGATCTCCATCAACGTGTCGCCATCGGGATTGTCGTGCTACTCATGCTATTACTACTAAAGCTACATCCTAGCAAAATAGTAAACGCATCTGCAAGCACAAACATTAGTATAAAGACAACCCTATGGCTCCTGCCGGTTGCCGTACCATCGACGTGCAAGTCGATATTATCTATTACAACATGATCATATCATACATCCAATATATCACATCACATCGTTGGCCATATCACATCACAAGCATACCTTGCAAAAACAAGTTAGACGTCCTCTAATTTTGTTGTTGCATGTTTTACGTGGTGACCATGGGTATCTAGTAGGATCGCATCTTACTTACGCAAACACCACAACGGAGATATATGAGTTGCTATTTAACCTCATCCAAGGACCTCCTCGGTCAAATCCGATTCAACTAAAGTTGGAGAAACCGACACTTGCCAGTCATCTTTGAGCAACGGGGTTACTCGTAGCGATGAAACCAGTCTCTCGTAAGCGTACGAGTAATGTCGGTCCAAGCCGCTTCAATCCAACAATACCGCGGAATCAAGAAAAGACTAAGGAGGGCAGCAAAACGCACATCACCGCCCACAAAAACTTTTGTGTTGTACTCGAGAAGACATCTACGCATGAACCTAGCTCTGATACCACTGTTGGGGAACGTCGCATGGGAAACAAAAAATTTCCTACGCGCACGAAGACCTATGATGGTGATGTCCATCTACGAGAGGGGATGAGTGATCTACGTACCCTTGTAGACCGTACAGCAGAAGCGTTAGTGGACGCGGTTGATGTAGTGGAACGTCCTCACGTCCCTCGATCCGCCCCGCGAACTATCCCGCGATCTAGTGCCGAACGGACGGCACCTCCGCATTCAGCACACGTACAGCTCGACGATGATCTCGGCCTTCTTGATCCAGCAAGAGAGATGGAGAGGTAGAAGAGTTCTCCGGCAGCGTGACGGCGCTCCGTAGGTTGGTGATGATCTTGTCTCGGCAGGGCTCCGCCCGAGCTCCGCAGAAACGCGATCTAGAGGACAAACCGTGGAGGTATGTGGTCGGGCTGCCGTGGGAAAGTCGTCTCAAATCAGCCCTAAAACCTCCGTATATATAGGTGGGAGAGGGGGAGCCTTGCCTTGGGGGATCCCCAAGGGGGTCGGCCGAGCCAAGGGGGGAAGATCTCACCCCCCCCCCCCCAAACCGAGTCCTACTTGGTTTGGTGGGTGGAGTCCTTCTTTCCTTTCCCACCTCCCCTTTTTTTCTCCTTGATTTTTCTTCCAATGCGCATAGGGCCCTTTTGGGCTGTCCCACCAGCCCACTAAGGGCTGGTGCGCCACCCTCAAGGCCTATGGGCTTCCCCGGGGTGGGTTGCCCCCCCCCCTGGTGAACTCCCGGAACCCATTCGTCATTCCCGGCACATTCCCGGTAACTCCGAAAACCTTCCGGTAATCAAATGAGGTCACACTATATATCAATCTTCGTTTCCAGACCATTCCGGAAACCCTCGTGATGTCCGTGATCTCATCCAGGACTCCGAACAACATTCGGTAACCAACCATATAACTCAAATACGCATAAAACAACGTCGAACCTTAAGTGTGCAGACCCTGCGGGTTCGAGAACTATGTAGACATGACCTTAGAGACTCCTCGGTCAATATCCAATAGCGGGACCTGGATGCCCATATTGGATCCTACATATTCTATGAAGGTCTTATCGTTTGAACCGCAGTGCCAAGGATTCATATAATCCCGTATGTCATTCCCTTTGTCCTTCGGTATGTTACTTGCCCGAGATTCGATCGTCAGTATCCGCATACCTATTTCAATCTCGTTTACCGGAAAGTCTCTTTACTCGTTCCGTAATACAAGATCCTGCAACTTACACTAAGTTACATTGCTTGCAAGGCTTGTGTGTGATGTTGTATTACCGAGTGGGCCCCGAGATACCTCTCCGTCACACGGAGTGACAAATCCCAGTCTTGATCCATACTAACTCAACGAACACCTTCGGAGATACCTGTAGAGCATCTTTATAGTCACGCAGTTACGTTGCGACGTCTGATACACACAAAGTATTCCTCCGGTGTTAGTGAGTTATATGATCTCATGGTCATAGGAACAAATACTTGACACGCAGAAAACAGTAGCAACAAAATGACACGATCAACATGCTACGTCTATTAGTTTGGGTCTAGTCCATCACGTGATTCTCCTAATGACATGATCCAGTTATCAAGCAACAACACCTTGTTCATAATCAGAAGACACTGACTATCTTTGATCAACTGGCTAGCCAACTAGACGCTTGCTAGGGACAGTGTTTTGTCTATGTATCCACACATGTAAATGAGTCTTCATTCAATACAATTATAGCATGGATAATAAACGATTATCTTGATACAGGAATTATAATAATAACTATATTTATTATTGCCTCTAGGGCATAATTCCAACATGTCCTACCTAGCACAACCCCATCACAAGAGTGACCACACATCACTCCCGCCACTATTAATGTGGCTCTTTGCTAGCACTGACCAGAGTAATCAACAAGGCCCCGTCCCATAAAGGGGTAACGTGGTCGCGCATGTAAGGTTGGGACGGTCGACACATCATAAATCTAATTCCATTTTCGAAATCACACAGACACCAAAAATACCTGGTGCACTATTTCTCGAAAAGTGGCCACCTAACTCATCATCACCCTCGGGCATTAGTGGCACCCGACGGGGTTTTCATAAACCTTTGATTTTACCATTATCATGCTCATGCTATTATGCTTAGCTCTACATGTCAACATGATATTAGCGTGACCCTCATAGGTGGTAGGATCATGCTCATAATGCAAGTGCTCCGAAGGAGCCATCGGTAACATCACTTCAATGATTTGGCGAATATTTGTGATCATATGCAACGGGAGTATTTGCTTTACTAGCATGCAATATAACATATGTTCAGACATGATCAAAGGGCTACTTGCCTTGATCAGCTAAGTATCCGGGGTCTTCGGGGTCTTGAAGTCCAGCTCCTTCGTCAAGCGTGGTTTCTATCGTCGTATTAAATAAAAAGCAATAAGTAGCTCACTCAAAAACATATCACAAATCACTTTTAAAATGTTGTTTAATTCTGATAAATCCAAATTATTATTCTAAAAATATTTGTCTCTGGTTTTAGTGAAAGGATTATTTTCAAAATCAATTTAACAGAAGCAAAACTATTCCAAATAGCATTTTTAGTTATTACAAAACAGAAAAGTTGTTTTAAGAATTTGACTAACAGTTCTATTAAATACTCCTCATTTTTAGAAGAATAATGGTGGAAGAATCATTAATTTTCACTGGTTAAATCTGTTTATAAAAAATAATTAAAACAGAGTTTTGAAATAAAAGGAAAGGGCAACAGCCCTGGCCTGCCTCGGCCTGGGGTTGGGCTGGCCCAGATGGCCAGCCAGCCTGCCTGCCCAGGTGCGCGCGCCACCAGGTTCGAACCTGACATGCGGGCCCATGCCGTCAGCGGCTGTGGGGCGCGAGGGAGAGGTGGATGGGCCACCGACAGGTGTGGCACACATGTCGAGGTCGTCTCCTACCTCCGAACACACAGGAGGAGGAGCACGCCGGCATGGGTACCAACGTCCTCGGGCCCTAACGACGGCAGGAATGGGTCCGGCTCATCGTGGCCTAGCTACTGGTTGTCGAGTCGACAACGGGGGGGTCCTGGTTCACCGACGACGTGGTGGCTGCGGCGGAGGGGTTTCATTCGACGGTGGGCATGGTGGCTACGGGCACGGAATCGATCGGGGATGTGAGGGGAAGGTCCTGGGGTCATGGGGAGTGTCTAGGTGGGCAGAGGGGTGGAAGAACCGTCGTGTAGCCAGAGATTGACCGGAGCTCCGAGGCGGAAGAGCCGCGGTCGATCTCGAGCACCGGGGCTCTTCTTGCTCGAGGGGGTGGCTACGGATGTGATTGGGGTCTTGGTGGAGTGAAGTGAGGGGTGCTGGAGCGAGGGGGTGGCCTTATATAGGCCCGCGATGGTGCACCGGCGGGAAACGCCTGTGGTTTCGCTGTGGCACGCAGAGGGGCATAGAGAGAGGCTGGAGTTGAAACCACGCTCTCAGGACGTGGTTTTGGACCTCCGATCTTACTGGGAGAGGGGAGGAGTGAGGAGTGGCGTGCCTGCGTGGACGTGTTGCTCTGGCCGTACCTGGTGCGCGCGGGCATGCGTTGCACCGGCTCTCAGCGCGGGAAAGGAGGGGCCTTGGGGGCTGCCTGATGCAGTGGAAGTGTCACGGGAGAGGAGGGACACCGCGGGGAGGCTGGAACTGGCCGTGGAGGTTGCCCTCACTTCGGTTGCTCTTTGTAGCGCGCCCAGGGCGCAGCTTTGGCATTCCAGGACATGCTGGCGTGCTCTGGGGTGCCTTGGACGCGCCTGGCGTGTCCTGGGCCCTTGCTTGGAGATGCCTAGTCGTTTGAATCCCGTGGGAGCATCAACTAGTCAAAGGAGGGGAGGAAAACATATGTTGTCAGCCTTGGGCTGAAGCTTAGATTGGGTTTTTTGGCTTTTCTACTTAGAACCAGAGAAGAGCCACTCTTCTGGAGTTGGGCATTGGTGATGGCCACCTAATCTAGGAGTATGAGACAAAGGGATTGTGTGTAACTGGGGTTAAGTGAGGTTTTGCCAAACTGTGAGAAGGTGCTCGACAGTGGTTTGGGGTGCTTACACTCCACCACTGGTTATGAAACTTAAAAGGACTAGGTTTGGTGCAAAAACATGAGGCTACACCAATTTTGGGCTCCATTGGACAAGTTTAGCAATGTAAACTTGAAACCACTCATAAATGGCCAGATATGTCCCTTCCAAAGGGAATGTGGGCAAATCTAGTCCCACAAATCCCATTTTTGGCAGGGAGTCCTCATTTGAGGTATTATGCACTCCTGCAAAGTTTCAGCTCCATTAGATAAACTTGGCTATGTAGAGTTGCTCTAACTTCATGCTGGACAGAAAGGGTTTTGGAATTATTTGGTGACCCTAAACACCTTAAATCAAGGTGAAACTTTATATGGGCACAAAATATGGCTTAGGGAGGTCACTGGAATTTTCTAGGAATTTATTGAGAATATTTCCTTTGGAAATATTTCAAAAGGTCAAAACAAATAGAATAGGTTTTCAGGGTTTTAATCAATTATTTATAATATAAATAGGGGTTGAAAATCTTATGTATGGAAAATATATGTCCTCTGAGTATCTCCAAATTTTCTCAGACTTTTCTAAGGCAGAAAAGTATTTTTCCATATAAGAATACCATTTTTGGCCTCAGAAATGGACATGCAATTAAAACAGGAAAATAATTTATAAAATAATTATTTTATGGTTTTGGTAAACTAAAATAGTTTTAGAACCAAATCGCCAACTTTGCGTGAAAACACTCCTTGCTATCAAGGACTTGTAGTGCAACCCAAAGCAAGGTTTGAAATAATCAGAAATAAGAAATAGGATTTTGAGAGTATTTAAGTTATGAAAAATATGGTTTTTGATATCACACAATCAAGCATAAAAGCATACAATGACAACCAGGGCACTCACATCAATGATTTGAAAAGTTTTAATAAACTCAGATTTTTGAACTACAGTAAAAGTGAAGTGAAAACAGGGTGTGACAAGGGATCTCCTGTGCGCATATCTTCATCGGCATATCCGTGTATCTTCAGCAACGCCCATGGCGCCCAAGAGAATGAGGGGCAGCACGACGGCCGCCCCTTCACGTCCAAGCTGCCCATGTTGGTCGCAACGAGCGATGAGGGCGAAGGTGGTCAGCACGCGCATCGCGCTAGTGAACTCAGCCACAACACCGCACGAAGCTCCAATCCCCGGCTCGGACCCAGCCGTCGTGCTAGCACAAAGCACACCGGTGGCGGCCAGGGGCAACACCATGGCCTCAGCGAGAGCTGCACGGTGGCGACCGGATTCCCTGTGTGCTCCTCACTAGACAACCGCGACCCACGCTGATACGTATCCAACGTATCTATAATTTTTGCTTGTTTCATGTTGTTATATTATCATTCTTGGATGTTTTACAATAATTTACTACTACTTTATATTATTTTTCGAGACTAACATATTAATGGTTGCAAAATTGCATAAGTTCTTGTTTCACATTTTGATTTGTAGGAATTAATTAGAAATTTTCGAAAAAAACGCAAAAGGAGCCTTGTTGGAGGAGGACTCTGACTCTTGTTAAATCTGTCCACAAACCGTTTTTAGAGATCAACAGTTTGACCCCCGAAAATGGCGTCAAATGGAAAAAGCTAAAACTAGGAAAGTGTGGGGAATTATATGGCAATGACTCCGGACTACAATGCTGTCCGAAGAGGAGTTGGTATGCAATCTCGAGACCCATTTTACTCAAGGAAAATATCTGATTACAGGATCACGAGAATTGTTGACGTGATTGAGTCCAACTCTTAACATATGTGATATATTCAGCCAAGCAACGAATTTACAGACTCGGCTGTGAGGATCCCTTCTCTATCTTCTCACCATGATAATGTGTGAGTAATCGTCTTCGGGGCTGAGGGTATGTACTAGTATCTATGTGTTCAATCTCTCTCTCTCTCTCGTGTTCTTGAGATGGCGCGATCTTGATGTATCACGAGCTTTATTAATATAAATGAATCATATGGAATTTTCCCCTCTCTATCTTCTTGTGATGAATTGAATTTTCCCTTTGAAGTTTTCTTATCGGATTGAGTCTTTAAGGATTTGAGAACACTTGATGTATGTCTTGCGATGGGATGTTCTATTGATCCACTTGATGTATGTTTTGGTGATCAACTTGCGGGTTCCGTGACCTTGGGAATCTATGCATAGGGGTTGGCACATGTTTTCGTCTTGAATTTCCAGTAGAAATTTGGGGCACTCTTTGAAGTTCTTTGTGTTGGATTGAACATGATGAATCTGACATTATGTGATGCATATCGTATAATCATGCCCATGGGTACTTGTGGTGACATTGGAGTATCTAGGTGACATTAGTGTTTTGGTTGATGTGTATCTTAAGGTGTTATTTCAGTACAAACTCTAGGGTTGCTCGTGACACTTATAGGGATATCTCATAAGATTGATCAGAAAAGATAACTTTGAGGTGGTTTCGTACCCTACAATAATTTCTTCGATTGTTCTCCGCTATTTTTGACTTTGGAGTGAACTCTTTGTCACACGTGCGGGATTTATATATGATTCAACTATGTTAGTATTGTTGAGAGAACTTGCACTAGTGAAAGTATGGACCCTAGGCCTTGTTTCCAAGCATTTATAAAACGTTTTGCTTGTTGTTTACTATTTGTTACCTTGCTGCTTTTATATTTTCAGATTAAAAAAACCTATATCTACCATCCATATTACACTTGTATCACCATATCTTCGCCGAACTAGTGCACCTATACAATTTACCATTGTATTGGGTGTGTTCGGAACACAAGAGACTCTTTGTTAGATTGTAGGATTTCTCTAGAGAGACCATCCTAATCCTACGCCTCCCACGAATTGATAAACCTTAGGTCATCCACTTGAGAGAAACTTGTTATTGTCCTACAAAACTCTGTGCTTGGAGGCCCAACGCGAGTCTATAAGAAGAATGTTGTGTAGTAGACATCACACGCTCGCGGGATGACGACCCGGGGCGTTGCACGGATAAGACCCCTACGCAAGGAGCACAGGACCATGCTCAACCACCTCCCCCTAGTGAGGACCGCCATAGGGCGATGACGTGGGGAAGTGCTCCTTCTGGCACTACTAGGAATAAGAGTGCTACCCGTGCCTTAGCCCGGCCTATTCCTAAGACGGTGGAAGAAGCTTTAGCGCAGGCTCAGCTGTTGCTGAACTTTCTGCCTGGGCCGGAGATGATGGAGGAGTGGAGGGAGACCATCCAGAGCCTACCGAGCTTCGCCAACAAGGACAAGCCGGACGCGGTTGGCTCCTTCCGCACGCTGCGCGCGGCTCCTGCGGGGCCCACCACCGGGCCCGACATCGATTGAGCACCCACGATGCAGTTGCCCCCATGATGGCAACACGTTACCCATCGGGCCGATGTGCAAGACGAAGTGTATCAAGCCTCGATGGACCCGTGGCCCAAGCAATATCAATGTCAAGTCTTGAAGGACCGGTGCATGGAGGACGCGTGTACCACAATCGACATGCAACGTGAGATATGCTGCCAATCTGATGGTCGCGCGGACCCGGTCATCAACGAACCCATGATCGGGGCTCCCGGTAGCCTACCTTACAAGGTGGGATACCCGGCGTTCACCCGTGAGCTGCGACAAGTCTGATGGCCCTCCAGCAGGGCCTTCAAGCCAGAATTGTTGGACGAGTACAATGGCAACATCATCCCATCAGAGTTCCTAGGCATCTACACCATCGCAGTGTAGAATGTCGGGTGACGAGACGAGAAGGTACACTCCAACTACTTTTCGTTGGCGCTCAAACCTAATGTGAGGAGTTTGGTGATAAACTTGCCGAAGGGGTCCATCTCTTCCTGGGCGGATCTACGCAACCAGTTCATTGGGGCCTACCATGGGGGGCACAAGCTCCTAGGGCAACCCAGCGATCTTCATGTTCTACCCCAGTGAGACAGCGAGACCATCCGCAAGTACATCCAAATATTCAGCCACGTGCAGCACAACATCCGAGACATCCACCCTGCAGTGGTGATCGCTGTGTTCAACACGAACGCACGCAATCACCACATGCACAAAGGGATGAGCAACAATAAGGTGCGGGATGTCACAGACATTTATGCTCCGGCCGAGAAGTGCGCGCGGGATAAAGAGGGAAGAAGGCTACCGGGGGAGGACGTGGGTGCAGAAGTCGACTACCACGACAATGAAGGCGTGCCTGCCTCCATGAACAAGGGGCACAAGCGCAACAAGACGTGCAAGGGAAAAGCTCTTATGGATGCCGAGAGCTCGAGCAAGGCTAACGCCGGCAAGAAGGCCAAGCTCGAGGAGCCCGGCAAGGATGTTGCCGCATGCTCCGGAGACACCGAGGCCACGGTAAGCAAGAAGACCGACAAGCCATACTGCAATATCCACCTCACCATAGGCCACGACATCAACAAGTGCCGCCAAGTAGAATAGCTTGTTGAGAAGCAGAAGCAAGAGTATGAAACGTGCAACAAGGATAAGGGCCAAGATGGTGCTAGCGGGTCCGACAAGAAGAACCGCGACGGCCGAGGTGGTCGTGGAGGCAAGTCCAAGGAATAGAAAGAGAATCCTGCCAGAGGCCGGGACAACCAATATGGCAGTGATTTTCACGAGGATGGAGAGGAATCCGACAGGCAGGAGTTTCAGAAGGCTATAGATGCTATGTGTCGACGGAGGCGCATCTTTGCACTCCTCTCACATGCAACTTAAGCAATGGGTCTGCAAGGTTAGCATGGTGGAACCACGACAGAAGCAAGGAAACCTCTCAAGTGGTCCAACACTCCCATCATCTTCGACACTTAGGACCACCGTGATCGCATCACCACGGTCGGGTGCCTGCCGCTCTTGATTTCGCCAACGGTCCGCAACCTCAGGGTCACGTAGATGTTGTTCAATAGTGGGGTCGGCCTGAACTTGATATCATTCGATGTGATCAAAATGCTGCAAATCTCTTATTTAGATCTTAAACCCGCAAGCTCCTTTCAAGGAGTGGACGGGGGGGGGGGGGGGGGGGGGGGGGGATTTCAGCCGAAGGACAAGATAACCCTTCCATTCACATTCGGTAGCGAGCTCGATTTCAGGACAGACAAGGTCACCTTCGATGTTGTGAAGATGTCGTTGCCGTACAATAGAATCTTGGGTCGTCCCGCACTGGCAAAGTTCATGGCATCGTCCCACCACTCCTACACCACGCTTAAGATGGCAGGGATCATGAGCATCATCACCATCCAGGTAGACAAGAAGTATGCAGTCCTTTGCATCGAAAAGATCTACCGAGAGGCAATCGCAGCATCCGCCGACAAGGCGTCCACCGCTGCCACAAGGAAGCCCAAGACCTCCGGCAAGACTCATGACGAATCTGGGAAACGCACCGCTGAGCGGAGCACGCCTGTTGATGACTCGCCTGAGACTTGTGCCATGATACGTCCATTTTGCATCATGCTTTCATGTTGATATTTATTGCTTTTGGGCTATTATTACACTTTGAGGTACAATACTTATGCCTTTTCTCTCTTATTTTGCAAGGTTTACATGAAGAGGGAGAATACCGGCAGCTGGAATTCTTGCCTGAAAAAGGAGCAAGTTTGAGATGCCTATTCTGCGCAACTCCAAAAGCCATGAAAATCAACGTGGAATTTTTTGGGAATATATAAAAAATACTGGGCGGAAGAAGTACCAGAGGGGCGCCACCTGGAGGCCACAAGCCTGCCAGGCCCGGCCTACCCCCTGGCTTGGGATGGAGGGCTTGTGGGCCCCATGTTGCCCCTCCGGCGCTCATCTATTGCTATATGAAGGGTTTCGTTCGGAAAAAAATAGAAGGGAGCTTTTCGGAGGATTCGCCGCCGCCACGAGGCGGAACTTGAGCAGAACCAATCTAGAGCTCTGGCACGACGATCCTGCCGGGGAAACTTCCCTCCCGGAGGGGGAAATCGTCGTCATCGTCATCACCAACACTCCTCTCATGGGAGGGGACTCGTCACCATCAACATATTCATCAGCACCATCTCATCTCCAAACCATAGTTCATCACTTGTAACCAATCTCCGTCTCCCGACTCTGATTGGTACTTGTAAGGTTGCTAGTAGTGTTAATTACTCCTTGTAGTTGATGCTAGTTGGATTATTTGGTGGAAGAGTTTATGTTCAGATCCTTGATGCTACTCATTACCTCTCTGGTCATGAACATGATTATGCTTTGTGAGTAGTTACTTTTGTTCCTGAGGACATGGGATAAGTCATGCTAATAGTAGTCATGTGAATTTGGTATTCGTTCGATATTTTTATGTGTTGTATGTTGTTTTTCCTCTAGTGGTGTTATGTGAACGTCGACTACATAACACATCACCATTATTTGTGCCTAGAGGAAGGCATTGGGAAGTAGTAAGTAGATGATGGGTTGCTAGAGTGACAGAAGCTTAAACCCTAGTTCATGTGTTGCTTCGTAAGGGGCTGATTTAGATCCACTAGTTTAATGTTATGGTTAGACTTTGTCTTAATTCTTCTTTCGTAGTTGCGGATGCTTGCGAGAGGGGTTAATCATAAGTGGGATGCTTGTCCAAGTAAGGGCAGCACCCAAGCGCCGGTCCACCCACATATCAAACTATCAAAGTAACGAACGTGAATCATATGAACATGATGAAAACTAGCATGACAGAAATTCACGTGTGTCCTCGGGAGCGTTTTTCCTCCTATAAGACTTTGTCCAGGCTTGTCCCTTTCTACAAAAGGGATTGGGCCACTTTGCTGCATCGTTGCTACTTTTGTTACTTGTTGCTTGCTACGAATCATCTCACCATACAATCACTTGTTACCGATAATTTCAGTGCTTGCAGATTTTACCTTGCTGAAAACCACTTGCCCGATCCTTCTGCTCCTCGTCGGGTTCGACACTCTTACTTATCGAAAGGACTACAATTGATCCCCTATACTTGTGGGTCATCAAGACTCTTTTCTGGCGCCGTTGCCGGGGAGTGAAGCGCCTTTGGTAAGTGGAACTTGGTAAGGAAACATTCATATAGTGTGCTGCAATTTATTGTCACTTGTCACTGTGGATACTAATCCTTTGAGGGGCTTGTTCGGGGTATCTTCACCTCGAACGGAAGCACAAATAGTTGATCCTCAACCTGCTGCACCTACTAAAAATATTTGCTTTGCTTGAGAAACTGCTGGCTAATCCTTTTACAGGAGATGGAACATCTCATCCAGACTTGCATCTGATCTATGTAGATGAAGTTTGTGGTTTATTTAAGCTTGCAAGTTTGCCCAAGGATGAGGTCAAGAAGAAGGTCTTTCCTTTATCTTTTAAGGATAAGGCGTTGACATGGTATAGGCTATGTGATGATACTAGATCATGGGACTACAATCGGTTGAAATTGGAATTTCATCAAAAGTTTTATCCTATGTATTTAGTACATCGTGATCAGAATTATATTTATATTTTTGGCCTCGTGACAGAGAAAGCATCGCTCAAGCTTGGGGGAGGCTTAAATCAATGTTATATTCATGCCCCCATCATGAGCTCTCGAGAGAAATTATCATTCAGAATTTTTATGCTCGGCTTTCTCATGATGATCGCACCATGTTTGATACTTCTTGTACCGGTCCTTTTATGAAGAGAGATATTGACTTCAAATGGAATTTATTGGAGAGAATTAAACGCAGCTCCGAAGATTGGGATCTTGAAGAAGGTAAGGAGTCAGGTATGAATTTCCAGTTTGATTGCGTTAAATCCTTTGTTGAAACAAATACTTTTTGTGACTTTAGCGCTAAGTATGGACTTGACTCTGAGATAGTAGCTTCATTGTGTGAATCATTTGCTGCTCATGTTGAAATCCCCAAAGAGAAGTGGTTTAAATATCATCCTCCTTTAGAAGTCAATGTAGTTAAACCCAATCCAGTTGAAGAGAGAGTCATTGCCTATAATGATCATGTTGTTCCCAGTGCTTACATTGAGAAACCACCTTTCCCTGTTAGGATAAAGGATCATTCTAAAGCTTCAACTGTGATACGTAGAGGCTACATTAGAACACCTACACCCCCTGAGAAAATTAGAGTTGAACCTAGCATTGCTATTATCAAAGATCTTTTGTCCAACGATGTTGAGGGACATAATATTCACTTCTGTGAAGATGCTGCTAGAATTGCTAAACCTCACGCTAGAGACAAACATAGGCCTGTTGTTGGCACGCCTGTTGTTTCCGTTAAGATAGGAGATCATTGCTATCATGGTTTATGTGACGTGGGTGCTAGTGTTAGTGCAATACCTCAATCCTTATATGATGAAATCAAAGATGAGATTGCACCTATTGAGATAGAGCCTATTTATGTCACTATTCATCTTGCCAATAGAGATACTATCTGCCATGTGGGAATTGTTATGGATGTTGAAGTCTTGTGTGGTAAAACGAAGTATCCTGCTGATTTCCTCGTTCTTGCTACCATCCAAGATAGCTTTTGCCCCATCATATTTGGCAGACCTTTTCTTAATACTGTCAATGCTCATATTGATTGTGAGAAGCAAACTGTCACTGTTGGCTTTGAAGGTGTGTCACACGAGTTCAATTTCTCCAAGTTTGGTAGACAAGCTCATGAAAAGGAGTTGCCTAGTAAGGATGAAACTATTGCCTTAGCTTCTATTGTCGTGCCTCCTACTGATCCCTTAGAGCAATACTTGCTTGAGCATGAAAATGATATGCATATGGATGAAAGGGATGAGATAGATAGAGTTGTCTTAGAACAATATCCTATCCTCAAGAATAATCTGCCTGTTGAACTACTTGGGGATCCGCCCCCACCAAAGGGTGATCCTGTGTTCGAGCTTAAACAGTTGCCTGATACTCTTAAGTATGCTTATTTTGATGAAAAAGAGATATATCATGTTATTATTAGTGCTAGCCTCTCAGAGCATGAAGAAAAGAAGCTACTAAAAACTCTGAGGAAGCACCATGCTGCTATTGGATATACTCTTGATGATCTTAAGGGCATTAGTCCCACTCTATGCGAGCACAAGATTAAAACTGATCCTGATTTCAAACCAGTTGTTGATCATCAAAGGAGATTGAATCCTAAGATGAAAGAAGTAGTAAGAAAAGAAATACTAAAGCTCCTGGAGGCAGGTATTATTTATCCTGTTGCTCATAGCGATTGGGTGAGTCCGGTGCATTGCGTCCCTCAGAAGGGAGGCATTACCGTTGTCCCTAATGATAAGGATGAATTGATCCCGTAGAGAATTATTACTGGCTATAGGATGGTGATTGATTTTTGGAAATTTAATAAAGCCACTAGGAAAGATCATTACCCTTTGCCTTTTATTGACCAAATGCTAGAAAGACTGTCTAAACACACACACTTCTGCTATCTAGACGGTTATTCTGGTTTCTCCCAAATAACAGTTGCACAATCTGATCAGGGGAAAACCACTTTCACCTGCCCTTTCGGTACCTTTGCTTGTAGACGTATGCCTTTTGGCTTATGTAATGCACCTGCCACCTTTCAAAGATGTATGATGGCTATATTCTTTGACTTTTGTGAAAAGATTGTTGAGGTTTTCATGGATGACTTTTCCGTGTATGGGTCTTCTTTTGATGATTGCCTCAGCAACCTTGATCGAGTCTTGCAGAGATGTAAAGACACCAATCTTGTCTTGAATTGGCAGAAGTGCCACTTTATGGTCAATGAAGGCATCGTCTTAGGACATAAAATTTCTGAAAGAGGTATTGAATTCGATAAGGCCAAGGTTGATGCAATCAAGAAAATGCCATACCCCACAGATATCAAAGGTATAAGAAGTTTCCTTGGTCATGCTGGTTTCTATAGAAGGTTCATTAAAGACTTCTCTAAGATTTCTAGGCCTCTTACCAATCTCTTGCAAAACGATATTCCTTTTTTTTGACGATGATTGTGAGGAAGCCTTCGAAATCCTTAAGAGGGCTTTGATAACTGCACTTATTGTTCAACCACCTGATTGGAACTTGCCCTTTAAAATCATGTGTGATGCTAGTGATTATGCTGTTGGTGTTGTCCTAGGGCAAAGAGTTGATAAGAAGTTGAATGTTATTCACTACGCTAGTAAAACTCTAGACAGTGCCCAAAGAAACTATGCTACTACGGAAAAGGAATTTTTAGCAGTCGTGTTTGCGTGTGAAAAGTTCAGGTCTTGCATAGTTGATTCCAAAGTCACTATTCACACTGATCATGCTGCTATTAAGTACCTCATGGAGAAGAAAGACGCTAAACCTAGACTTACCAGATGGGTTCTCTTGCTACAAGAATTTGATTTGCACGTTGTCGACAGGAAGGGTACTGATAACCCAGTAGCGGATAACTTGTCTAGGTTGGAGAACGTTCTTGATGACCCACAACCTATTGATGATAGCTTTCCTGATGAGCAATTGAATGTCATCAATGCCTCACGTAGTGCACCGTGGTATGCTGATTATGCAAACTATATCGTTGCCAAATATATATCACCTAGTTTCACATATCAGCAAAAGAAGAAATTCTTCTTTGACTTGAGACATTACTTTCGGGATGATCCTCACCTTTATAAGGAAGGAGTAGATGGTGTTATTAGACGTTGTGTACCTGAACATGAACAGGGACAGATCCTAAGAAGTGTCACTCCGAGGCCTACGGAGGACACCATGCGGGAGATAGAACTGCACACAAGGTATTGCAATCTGGTTTCTATTGGCCCACTCTCTTCAAGGATGCCCGTAAGTTTGTCTTGTATTGTGACGAATGTCAAAGAATAGGCAATATTAGTAAACGTCAGAAAATGCCTATGAACTATTCACTTGTCATTGAACCATTTGATGTTTAGGGCTTTGATTATATGGGACCTTTTCCAAAATCCAACGGGTATACTCATATCCTAGTTGTTGTTGATTATGTTACTAAGTGGGTAGAAGCTATCCCCACTAGTAGTGCTGATCACAACACCTCTATCAGGATGCTTAAGGAAGTTATCTTCCCTAGAGTTGTAGTCCCTAGATATCTAATGACCGACGGTGGTTCACATTTCATTCATGGTGCTTTTCGTAAAACGCTTGCTAAGTACGATGTCAACCATAGAATTGCGTCTCCCTATCACCCTCAGTCCAGTGGTCAAGTAGAGCTAAGCAATAGAGAGATTAAACTAATTCTGCAAAAGACTGTCAACAGGTCTAGAAGAATTGGTCTAAGAAGCTCGATGATGCACTATGGGCTTATAGAACTTCCTTTAAGAATCCCATGGGCATGTCTCCATACAAAATGGTGTACGGTAAAGCATGTCATCTACCTCTTGAGTTAGAGCATAAAGCTTATTGGGCTATTAAAGAGCTCAACTTTGATTTCAAACTTGCTGGTGAGAAGAGGTTATTTGACTTTAGCTGGCTTGATGAATGGAGAACTCAGGCATATGAAAATGCCAAGTTATTCAGAGAAAAGGTTAAGAGGTGGCAGGATAAGAGGATACAAAAGCGTGAGTTAAATGTAGGTGATTATGTCTTGCTATACAATTCTCGTTTAAGATTTTTTGCAGACAAGCTTCTCTCTAGATGGGAAGGTCCCTATATTGTTGAGGAAGTATATCGTTCCGGTGCTATCAAGATCAACAACACGGAAGTTAATTGTTCAAGAGTGGTAAACGGGCAGAGAATCAAGCATTATATCTCAGGTACTCCCAAAAATGTTGAGAGCAACATTATCAATACCATAACTTTGGAGGAGTACATAAGGGATATTTATCAGCCTGTTTCAAACTCCGAAAACAAGGAGGTATGTGATTCGGTAAGTAAACTGACTCCAAAACTTTCCCCGTAGCAATTTTCCTCCGTTTCGGAATATTTGAAAAAATAGAAAAATTTAAAGCAGTCCGGAAAGTGCGTGAGGAGGCGACAAGCCTCCTAGGCCCGGCCTACCCCCCCCCCCCCTAGCCGGGGCTGGAGGGCTTGTGGCCACCTCGTGCGCCTCCCGGACTCCGTTTTCGTGCGGAGTGTTCCTTCTGGTCTGGAAAAAATCATTATATATTCTCTCGAAAGGTCTGACCTCTGTATCACACAAATTCCCTTTGTTTTTGTTTCGAGCTTGTTTCTGCTGCAAATCTAGATCGCTATGACGTCCCCAAAAGCGGGAGTGCTGCAACACCCTCAATCTCTCGAGATGCGTGAGGGGATATTGCACATCCGTGATGTTGAGGGGCCCAAGAAGACCGGAAGCGTGACGAGGCTCGAAGCAATGGAGCAACAAGTCTTCAAGTGTCAAGGGATGGTGGAGCGTGGACTCAACGCCAACCACATGATGATCACGGAGTTCACCAACAAGCACATGATTGATGCCAATGACATTGGGAAGCACCTCTCTAGGCTCTATGATAGGATTGATCAACTCCAGGCCCAGATCTATGACGTGCAGAACCAAAACTATGAGTATGAGTATAGATTTAAATCAATACAGTTGGCTGCAGATTTGAGGATTCCGGAGACTCGTTCATCTTTCCATGATGGAGCACCTATGCCTTGGAAGATGGAGGATCAAGCCCATGTTGCAACAACTCAACCACCATCACCTCCAAAGGAAGACAACTGAGCATGGGTATGGGCAATCCCCTTGGCTTGTGCCAAGCTTGGGGGAGTTGCCCCGGTATCATATCACCATCATATCTTTGCCTTTACCATTGTTTTAGTTTGTTCCCTTTCAGTTTTATTTTTCTCTAGTAGAATAAAGGTCTTATTGTTTTAGTCTTGAGTTTTGCTTTGTGTCACCCCCGATGTATTCGAGCTCGTGAGCCATATAATAAAGAATATCTTAGTTGAAGGGCTTTGCCTCTTGCCATGATCAAAAGATCGAGAAAGAACAAAAGCATGAAAGATCATATAGTGATCTTATGGGAAGTGATGGCTTCACATATAAAAGGGATGATCATTGAAACTTGTTGAGGGTAGACAAACGTAGGCCTTGGTCATTGTTGCAATTAATAGGAAGGGATAAAGAAGGAGAGGTTCACATATAAATATATCATCCTTGACACCATCTATGATTGTGAACACTCATAAAACTATTACATGGCTAGAAGTAGATGTTGGACAAGGAAGACAACATAATGAATTGTGTTTGCTTGGTTCCTAACAATGTTATATGATTAGAGATCCCTTAGCATGTGACGATTGCTTCCACCTCATATCAGCCAAAACTCCCGTACCAAGTAGAGATACTACTTGTGCATCCATAAACCTTCAACCTAGTGTTGCCATGAGAGTCCACCATACCTACATTTGGATTGAATAAGATCCCTCAAGTAAGGTGTCATCGGTGCAAGCAATAAAAATTTGTCCCTAATATGTATGATCTATTAGTGTGTGGAAAATAAGCTTTGTACGAACCTATGACGAGGAAGACATAAAAGCGACAGACTACATAATAAAGTTCTTTATCACACGAGGAAATATAAAGTGACGTTCCTCGGCACTAAGAGGACACGCATCCAAACCTCAAAAGCGCATGACAACCTCTGCTTCACTCTGCGAAGGGCCTATCTTGTACCTTTACTTTTTGCCCTTGAAAGAGTCATTGTGATCTTCACCAATTCCTTGTTTCGCCTTTATCTTGGCTAACGTCACATGCTAGGGAAAGATCTATATTCATATGTCAACTTGGAGGTAAGTATTCATGAATTATTATTGTTGACATTACCCTGGAGGTAAGCAGTTGGGAGGCAAAACTATAAGTCCCTATCTTTCTCTGTGTCCAGGTGAAACTTTGATCTCATGAGTACCATGTGAGTTGTAGCAATTTTAGAGAACGAAAAGATGATTGAGTATGTGGATTTGCTTTACAAGCTCTTATTTGACTCTTTCTGATGGTGTGATAAATCGTGATTGCTTCTATGACTAAAGGCTATCGGTTGTTGATTCTCGGTAAGGTTCTTGATCCATGCTTTACTTTGTGAAGGAATTGTCACTTTAGCATGAGAGATTATATGTGGGTATTGTTGTTCTGATCATGATCATGATGCCTGCATGTTCGTATCTTGTTTTGTCGACACCTCTCTCCCTAAACATGTGGACATATTTATTGAGCTAGGCTTTCGCTTGAGGACAAGCGAGGTCTAAGCTTGGGGGAGTTGATACGTCCAATTGGCATCATGCTTTCATGTTGATATTTATTGCTTTTTGGACTATTATTACACTTTGAGGTACAATATTTATGCCTTTTCTATCTTGTTTTGCAAGGTTTACATGAAGAGGGAGAATGCCGGCAGCTGGAATTCTGGCCTATAAAAGGAGCAAGTTTGAGATGCCTATTCTGCGCAACTCCAAAAGTCCTGAAAATCAACGTGGAATTTTTTGGGAATATATAAAAAATACTAGGCGGAAGAAGTACCACAGGGGCGCCACCTGGAGGCCACAAGCCTGCCAGGCCCGGCCTACCCCCCTGGCCGGGGCTGGAGGGCTTGTGGGCCCCCTGTTGCCCCTCCAGTGCTCATCTTTTGCTATATGAAGGGTTTCGTCCGGAAAAAAATCAGAAGGGAGCTTTTCGGAGGATTCGCCGCCGCCACAAGGCGGAACTTGAGCAGAACCAAACTAGAGCTCCGGCAGGACGATCCTGCGGGGGAAACTTCCCTCCCGGAGGGGTAAATCGCCGCCATCGTCATCACCAACACTCCTCTCATAGGAGGAGACTCGTCACCATCAACATCTTCATCAACACCATCTCATCTCCAAACCCTAGTTCATCACTTGTAACCGATCTCCGTCTCACGACTCCGATTGGTACTTGTAAGGTTGCTAGTAGTGTTAATTACTCCTTGTAGTTGATGCTTGTTGGATTATTTGGTGGAAGAGTTTATGTTCAGATCCTTGATGCTACTCATTACCTCTCTGGTCATGAACATGATTATGCTTTGTGAGCAGTCACTTTTGTTCCTGAGAACATGGGATAATTCATGCTAATAGTAGTCATGTGAATTTGGTATTCGTTCGATATTTTGATGTGTTGTATGTTGTTTTTCCTCTAGTGGTGTTATGTGAACGTCGACTACATAACACTTCACCATTATTTGGGCCTAAAGGAAGGCACTGGGAAGTAGTAAGTAGATGATGGGTTGCTAGAGTGACAGAAGCTTAAACCCTAGTTTATGCGTTGCTTCGTAAGGGGCTGATTTGGATCCACTAGTTTAATGTTATGGTTAGACTTTGTCTTAATTCTTCTTTCGTAGTTGCGGATGCTTGCGAGAGGGGTTAATCATAAGTGGGATGCTTTTCCCAGTAATGGAAGTACCCAAGCGCCGGTCCACCCACATATCAAACTATCAAAGTAACGAACGTGAATCATATGAACATGATGAAAACTAGCATGACAGAAATTCCCGTGTGTCCTCGGGAGCGTTTTTCCTCCTATAATACTTTGTCCAGGCTTGTCCCTTGCTAGAAAAGGGATTGGGCCACTTTGCTGCACCATTGCTACTTTTGTTACTTGTTGCTTGCTACGAATCATCTCACCATACAATCACTTGTTACCAATAATTTCAGTGCTTGCAGATTTTACCTTTGCTGAAAACCACTTGTCAGATCCTTCTGCTCCTCGTTGGGTTCAACACTCTTACTTATCGAAAGGACTACGATTGATCCCCTATACTTGTGGGTCATCATGCCACCGGGGGCAAGAGAAAAACAGTGACCATCCCCAAGATGAAGCAAGTGGTTGCGGAAGAGGACGGTGAGGGGAGGTACTTTCACTGTAAGTGCCACCCTCGACAGCAAATAGGAAAGCACACTCATCTCCTTCCTGTAGGTGAATGTCGACGTGTTTGTCTGGCAACCGTGTAACATCCCCGGTGTTCCCAGGGAGGTGATAGAGAACCACCTTGTTGTTTGTCCTCACGTGCGCCCCATCAAGAAGAAGGTCTGAAAGCAAGCTTTAGAGTGGCAAGAGTTTATTGCCGAAGAAATCAAGAAGTTGGAAGCACCAGGGCTAGTTAGGGTGTACTCCACCCAACATGGCTGGCGAATCCCGTGGTAGTGTGCAAGGCAAGAGGGAAGTGGAGGCTTTGGATCGACTTCATAGATGTCAACAAGGCTTGCCCGAAGGATCCCTTCCCCTTGTTGTGAATCAACCAAATTGTGGATTCGACTGTCGGTTATGACCTATTGTCTTTACTCAATGCCTACTTTGGTAATCATCAGATCTTCATGTTTTCATCACCCCTTGCGACACGTATTGTTTTCAGGTGCATGCCATTTGGCCTCAAGAGTGCGGGCTCCAGGTTCACGAGGGCCATCAAGATCGGTCTTGGACCATAGTTGCACAGAAATGTGGAAGCCTACATGGACGACATCGTAATCAAGACCAAGAATAAGGCCACGCTTGTCCAAGACCTGGAAGAAACCATTGCGAATTTGCGCAAGATAAACTTGAAGCTGAAACCTGAGAAGTGTATGCTCAGGGTCTCGTGTGGTAAGCTCCTTGTTTTTTTATCTGAGTGCGGGGAAAAGCCAACCCCGCCAATATTGAAGCCATTGAGCAACTAGAGTGTAACAGCCCGGAATCGATGCTCCAGAAGATTCTCCTTTTATTCCATTAAAATCGTGTGATTGTTTTGTTTGTCACATTCATCATCGCATCATGTGATTCATCCGCATAGCATCGGCACTCTGTTGTCGTCAATTTTTTCAAACTTGCATCCGTTATTAGTTGTTGGTTCTCTCCGTATAGTCGTTGATCGTTTCGAGACCAACCACACACGCATGCGCCCGCGGCATCGTTAAATTATTGTTTTTAAATGTGTGTATAAAACTTCCTCAAATTGGGTTGAAAGTTGGCGTGCGGTCCTATTATCGTGTAGGTAGACCGCGTGTCAAATTTTGTCGCAATCCGAGGTCGTTTGGTACCCCATTTGATAAACCTATAACGACACTATAACAGGTCAAACGTCGGATAATTGCGGTGTTTTAAAACATGTCACGGGATGCTAAACCTCCCTCTCTTCTCAGCCCAACCACCCCACACAGCCTAGCCTAAGCCCCCTCCGATCAGAGCCGTCGGATCAAGACCCGAGGGTCCAAAATTGAACGAAAAAACCCCAACCCTAGCCCCCTCCTATAAATAAATGGCCTCCAATGCCAATTTTAGCAACCCCTCTCTCACCTCGAGCTCCGCACCATCCAGCCACTAGCATCATCGCCAAGTGGCGCCTCCACCATGCACATCTCTCCTCCCCACACAGGCCCGCCAGGCACACGGAATCCCATCCGGGCCAGAAACCTTCGTCGTCGCTCCCGTAGGAGCTCCTCCCGCAGCCCGAGCCCGAGGGAGTCGAGCAAGCCCACATGCTCCCAACCGAACCCAACTCTGCCACCACCGGCCGGCTACCGGACCTACCAAAGCCTCGCCGGAGACACTCATCGCCCAGGTCGAGCCCACCGGACCTCCTCCTCCATCTCATTCCTTCCCTTCTTCTCCCTCACTTCCCTAATCTACCTCTTCCTCCATGCGTGTCAGTAGCCGCCATGGCCCAAGCTCCGTCGTCGCCTTAGAGATCGGTGTCACCCATGGGATTCTCTAGATCTGGCTGCCATGCATCGCCCCACGTCGTTTCCTTGCCTCGCCGCCGCCCTAGCCCGGTGCCTGGAAACCACCACCGCCGCTTCCCTTGATCTCGATCGGGATCGGGAGGAGGAGACGACAGCACCAGCGTCAGCTCGCAAGTCGCCGCATGGGCCGCCAGCTCACCCCGCGCGAGGCATGCCTAGCCGCTCCGCGTGGCCCATCCAGCCTCGTGGGCCGCAGCGCACAGGCCCAGATCGGCGGCCCCCTCCCAACTCGCCTCCATCCGGCGTCGTGGGCCGCATAGCCGCGCCGCTGGCCCAGCCGCACCTCCTGGTCAACGAGGCTGAGGCAATTCTCCCCCTAGAACTCATGTTGGGTCATCGAGAATGCAAGCATTTGACAAGGACAAGCAAGAGCGGTTACGACATGAGGATGTCACAGTCCTCGAGGAAGATCGTCTCGAGGATGCATTGCGCGCTTCTAGGTATCACCAGGCCATGCGCCACTACCATAGCCACAAAGTGCATGCAAAGATTGTTGCAGAAGGTGACCTTGTCCTCCGACGGATTTAGTCCGCGAAGGGATCAAACAAGTTGACGCCAAAATAGGAAGGCCCTTATCGGGTGGTACGAGTCACCAGGCCTTGCGCAGGCCGCCTAGAGATCGAGGATGGTACTCCGGTGCAGAACTCGTGGAATATCGAGCATCTTCGCAAGTTCTACCCATGAGGCGTGGTTGTTGGGCCCCCGGCAACCACTTTTCTACAAGTCCCGCAACAATGCGTGTAATCCATTGTACAAAGCTAGGTGATGACCCTGTGTATGGTTAATAAGACTAAACATCCTCCAACTCTTTTCTGCCTAATTGCATATTTACATTGTGCCCATCATGTGGATTATTGTGGTAGATTATAGCCGATACAAAGACATTGTTGAACCTCTAAAGATCCCCAATGCATCCTATTTTCTTTTCTTTCTTTTCTCCATGGAAAGTAGGTTATCCAGGAAGAGCGCTCCCCGCGCACAAGTCATCCCGGGGGCAGAGGAAGCGGGGGCGGGAGCATGTGTCCACTGATGCGCCCAGGGCAACCATCGCACGTCAAGAAAGTTGGTAGGAGAAGGAAAAGATAAGCAAAACCCTTCCATACTATTTAAATCACCGCCCATATGAAAAGACTTGCACGCGGTTGGGCCCTTGCTAGAATCATTACGCGCCGGGAGCGGCTGAGGGCATGCCCAGTCCCCCCCCCCCCCCCCCCGGTGATTGCAGTGAGGACGACAAGTTAGCCTTGACAGGTGTAGTGCCACCAAGGGAGTGCTCAGGAACTATCCTTAGAAGTGCCACACGGCAAGACGGCTCTCACCGGCAAGCGTTCTTGTCGCGTGTTAAAGTCAGAAGGGCACTCGGGCGCAACCTTCACGTTTGGAAGAAAGTTAACATATAAAAAAGAGAAAGAGAAAGAGGCAAGTCAAGTAATTGACATAATAGTAGTACCAATGTTTTTATTTGATTTTCTTTCAGGATTACATTGGGTGTTATTTATAGATAAAGAAGAGCTACTCCGAGGTCAGCATTGGTAGTGACAAGGTTAAGTCGGAGTACGACTTCCTCTAACGCCGCCACCGGCACTCGGAGAAGATTTGCCACTACAATGTAACGGTCGATCCGGAAACAGCCCCACGGAACAGTGCCATATTTTCCGAATCCCTCCATGGTGTCGGCCACGCTACTCGGAGTCGTCGCCCTCCTGCTTGATGGTGAAGGCAATGTTGTCGTCGCCACTATCGCTAGACGTGTCAACGTCATTGCTGCTTGAACATTCGGCGCAGCACTCCATGCGGACACCACTCGCTCCGAAGAACTTCACAAAGAGGGTGGTGGAGCCGTCGAACCGGAAGTGTTGGAGATGCCCGGGGACAATCCTTGTGAAAAAGGCGAATGACTTCCACCCCCGTTTCAAGAACATGGTGCTTCGGGGGGTTAGGTCCACCACGGCCCACACAGGTCCATTGCAGCAACCGTCCGCCCGGAGCCACAAGCCGCACGGTGTGCTACCCTCCACGACCCTTGCAAAAGGGTCTAGGAGTCGCAGCCAGCTCTGGTGCCCCCGAGGGGTCACCATGACAGACTCATGCACCTCTTCCCCTGCATTAATCCCCGCATGGGGCTGCACAGGAGGAGCACCACCGCAACCGTCGTGGATCGATGGGGCCGCCCTCGCACAGCCCCAGGACACCGCCTGTCCGCCGGAGCTGGAGCCCCCGCCACCGTCACCATAATATGCATGAGACTCTGGGGGCTGCCCCTTCTAGCGCCCCTGGTGTTCGGTCCTATCGACAACCTCTCACCATTGTGGGGGGGAGGGGCACGCTGAAGAAATGGTAGAGGAGAAAGATGGAAGCACTAGACAATGGGGAGGAGCAAAAGACTGTGAGTGAGCTGCACCCTCCCTTCGAGCCTCCCCCTGTTTATAGGTACGAGTGCGAGGAGAAGGGGAGGGGTGGCTCCTTACGGTCCAAGGAGAGCGCGCATCCACGCGCACGCGGCCCCAGCAAACGCCCTCCTCGACTAATGGTGAAGCGTGTGTCACCCTAGGTGTAGTCAAGATAGGAGGGGGAGCAACACCACTTAATGAAGGAAGGAGAGCAGGCGTTGCGTCGTGTCCCTACTACGAGCCTCGACGAAAGCCAGGGGATGGCCGCCGATGTACTGACATGACCACTCGTTGCAGGGTGTGTTGCTTGGGTGACCACCCCTCTCCACCAATGTCATCCCGCACGGAGCTGCACCCGGTGGGGACGCTCGGCAAAATCATCATTACAGAGAAGTGTGGCCACGCATGCACGTGCACTATTTCGTGCGTAGCCCAACAATATTGTGTGCGTGCATGTATGGCCCAGACCCGAGGGTTACTCTCGGTGTCCTAAGAAATGGTGTCCTTAGTCTCCTTGACTAAGGCACGGGCAGCCGCGGCCCCCAGGACGACAACTCCTTGTCGAACTCACTCCGAGCTCCGAGGCAAACTAAGACCAAAGCCGAGGCGGGGCGACAAGAGTCCCATCGGCCTATGCACACGTCCGCTCATGGCACCCGGCAAGTCCCAGCCCGCCAAGCTGCCGCTCCACCTTACCAGGGGGCTGATGGTCTACATCAACCAAGGTGTTGAGCGGCATGCGGGCGGGCAGAGCTGGCAGGGGCACGTGGCCGTGGCAGCGGGTGCGTCCCCGCCACGATGACACCCGTCCCACGGTGTGGTAGTAGAATATAGGGGTAGTTAGGCAAACAGCACAAAGAGAGAGGCAATCCTTGCCGGGAGACGTCACCCGCGTGCCACCTCACGGCGCATTTAGTGCCCCTGTCCCAATCTGTTAGAGTTAGGTATTTCCCACTACCTATTCTGGCAAGCAGTCCCGTCACTCCATTATGCACTGTACACCCAGTAAAAAGACTGTTTTATCCACTATGGTAACGCATTTACCCTATAAAATAAGGTCCATGGCCATTGGAAGAAGGATCGACACCCTGTTTAACCACACGCGTAGCTGAGCCTCTCGAGCATCCTTGTCGGGCACTTGTGCTCCTGTACTCAACCCACCTAATTAACTATCACCACAAACAGGACGTAGGGTTTCACGCTCCCGAGCGGCTCGAACCTGTATAAACCCTTACATGTGATCTGGCCGACTGATGCTCTGCATGCACCGAAGCCCCCCTGTTGAACCGTAAAACAGGCCTCCCAGGTCCCATGTATCATCGCTGGTCCATTCCACTGATAGGCTATGAAAGAACTGTGACAAATCGTGGGCTCTTTGCTAGATGAAATATACCTGGGTGGGAATGTGACAAAACTGAAAAACAGAAACAATGCAGTTGTGTTGCCATGGTCGGGGATGCAGGTGTTGGTGCGGCGGATTGTTGCCGGTGTGGGCAAGGGATGGACTGCCCCGACCCTGGGATACCGGTCCCCAACGGCAGCGAGGTCCACGGTGGTGGAATCCTCATGGCCCAGCGGCGAGGAGCTCGTCGCTAGGATGCTCCGGGGTTGCATGGTGCAGGGGATGCTATGGTGGGCTATGCACGCGAGGTCGTGATCTAGCCACGTGCACTTGGGCGAGGTGGACACGCTTGTCTTGGTGGTGGATCCGGGGGCGACGGGAAGCTCCAGCGACCCGACGTGGGACATGGCCAGTGGCGGAGCTCCTAGGCGACGCGTCGAAGCTCCAAGGGATGGCCCTCCTTGGCGGTGGCCTCCATGCTCATGTACGAGAAGAAATACGGGAGAGCGAGACCTGAGAGAGAGAATCATAGAGAGAAAGGAACAGAAGGCAACGAAAGGGCTCTGGCCTGGACGCGCGAGGCAGCTGCTCCGGCGAGCATGCAGAAGGGAGTTCATGAATGGGGTCAATGCTCCTGGAGCGTTGTGCTCCGGTCCAGCTAGAGCAACGACAGGTACGGCCGCATTGCGGGCTCCAAGCGGCGTAGGGTCGAAGCTGCTGCTGCTCGCGACCAGCGAAGGCGAACTGTGGCTTGAGTTGGTCGAGTAACTTGGGGCTTGTTTGGTTGCCTGGTGGCACCTAGCTCGCACCCGCCATGCAAAATCAAGTGTGTTTGGTGGCCCGTGCGGTCTTCTCAGCCTGGCCCAACCGATGCAAAAGGAGGTCTCCCAGCCAGGCTGAGGGGCACGCAGGAATCGGACGTATCTCTGAGCCAGGCTCGCTCTCGTCCTCGCGCAGCTCTCGTCCTCGCGTCGCGCTCCCGTCCCCGCCCCCGCCCCGGCGAGCCGCTCCCGTCCCCGCCCCCGCCCCGGCGAGCCGCTCCCGTCCCCGCCCCCGCCCCGGCGAGCCGCTCCCGTCCCCGCCCCCGCTCCGACGCGCCGCTCTCGTCCTCGACGCTCTTGTCCCCGCCCCCACCCCGACGCGCCGCTCCCGTCCCCGTCCCCGCCCCGACGAGCCGCTGTCCTCCCCCGCCCCCGCCCCGACGAGCCGCTGTCCTCCGCCTGCAGCTGCCAGCCCTCGCGAGGGAGGGGAGGTCCTGGCCATGGCCGTCGTGGCCATGGGAGCTGCTTTTGAGGCTGCTCCCTGGTTACCCTGTTTATTTTGCATGCACCGAACCAAACACACATCTCATTTTTATTTTGCATCAGGTCAACCAGGCCAGGACCACCCAAGCTCCTTCATGCAATGCACCTTGGATGCACCCAGGCAACCAAACACGCCCTTGGCGACGGGCCGTATGCGGTTGCGTGCGCTCGGGTACAAATGATGGGTCGATTAGGTGGGGGTGGTTGGGTAGGCTGGATTGGGAGATCCCAAGGAAAGCAAAGACTGGGTAGGTGGGTGGCGGAGCGGGCAATGGGAATTGCACAGGCTAGGGACTAGGTTTTGACTATTATATACAGTTCTGGATTAGGCTAGGGCTATCTTGTCCCTCCATTTTAGAAAGGACGGCCAAGAATAATAGGTTAAGGGTCTAATTGAAAAATCGACGATGGTTTGGGGTATTTTAGGGTTGATCCGGACCCAACGGTCACGACCGTCGGCTTCGGTTCTGGGGAGTTTCAGACTAGAACATGAGAAGGTCTGTGCACAAGTGCAGAGAGGCTAGGCGGAGATGAGAGGGAAGATGGGCAGCCCAGCGACAACTTTTTTATATACGAAAAACATCTAAGATTTGACCAGCTGTAGTGTCATTATGCTTAACAGTTGGGGTATCAAACCACCTCTGAATGCAACGAAATTTGGCTAGCGGCCTATCTACAATAAATTAAGTCCACACGCCAACTGTCGACCCATTCCGAGAATGTTTTATACACACTTTAAAAAACAATATTTTTTCAATGTTGTGGGCGCATGCGTGTGTGGTTGGTCCCAAAATGGTCAACGACAAGAACATAGAGAACCGGCAACTATGAAAGGATATAAGTTTTGAAAAATGATGGTAATAGAGTGCCAATGAAGTGTGGATGATGCACACGATGCGATGATGAAGGCGACAACAAAATAAATCACACGGCGACAACAAAATAAAAGGGAATCTTCTGGAGCATCAATTCCGGGATGTTACAACTCTCCTCCACTCACAAGAGATCTCGACCCGAGATCTTAGAATGAAAGTTGAAGAGGAAGAGAAAATGAAGAGGTGAAACTTAGTTGCTTTTTTGACAAACGAGTGAAACCAACAAAACTTAGAGGTTGTAAAGAGAAGGCAAATGCCATGATGCATTAGCAAGAATTCAAAAGAAATTTGGGCAGCACTTCGGTGGAAATAGAGGCAGAACTTGATAAGATGGAAAGAAATCAAATAGATTACACAACACTCGAGTTAAATGGATAAGCAGGGGAAGAATATGATCTTAATAAAACATGATGATGGTCGAAGAGAGCAACATCACAACACATCCGCAACAAAGAATAGAAGCTGGATCGATGGAAAGGAAAAGAACGGAGAAGAAATTGACTAGTTCTACCCCAATTGAATTCGAAAAGCATCCTTGGAAGGAAGGATTGAACGGAGCTGTTGGAAAACCAACAATGAAAATAATAGGCTCTGTGTGGGCTTCTGGAAAAACACCCAAAATTATGAGGTGATGATACGTCTCCAACATATCTATAATTTTAGATTGTTCCACGCTATTATATTATCTGTTTTGGATGTTTTATATGCATTAATATGTTATTTTATATTATTTTTGGGACTAACCTATTAATCTAGAGCCTAGTGCCAGTTTCTGTTTTTTCCTTGTTTTTGAGTATTGCAGATAAGGAATATTAAACACGGTCCAAATGGAATAAAATCTCTGGAATGATTTTTCTTGGACGAGAAGAAACCTGCTAGACTTGGAGAGAGGGGCAGGAGACCTGTCGGGAGACGACAAGCATGCAGGGCGCGCCCTAGGGGGCGCCCCTGGCTTGTGGCCCCTATAGGACTCATAACCCTAATCCTCCTCCTATAAATTCCCAAATATCCCCCCAATACCAGGAGAGCAACAAAAAGTACTTTACCGCCGCCGGGAGCCTCTGTTCCCGTGAGATCCAATCTGGGAGCCTTTTCCAGTAATCTGCCGGAGGGGGAATCGATCATGGAGGGCATCTACATCAACTCCATTGCTCGTCCGATGATGCGTGATTAGTTTACCACTAACCTACCGGTCCATAGATAGTAGCTAGATGGCTTATTCTCTCTCTTTGTTCTTCAATACCACGTTCTTCATGACCTTCATGAAGATCTATCTGATGTAATACTCTTTTGCGGTGTGTTTGTCGAGATCCGATGAATTGTGGGTTTATGTTCAGATTATCTATGAATATTATTTGAATCTTCTCTGAACTATTATATGCATGATTTAATATCTTAGCAAGTCTCTTCGAGTTATTAGTTTGGTTTGGCCAACTAGATTGGTAATTCTAGCAATGGGAGAAGTGCTTAGTTTTGGGTTCAATCTTGCGGTGTCCTCACCCACTGACAAAGTAGGGGTAGCGAGGCACGTATTGCATTGTTTCCATAAAGGATAAAAATATGGGGTTTTCATATTCCTTGACTTTATCCCTCTACATCATGTCATCTTACCTAATGTGTTACTCTGTTCTTCATGAACTTAATACTCTAGATGCACGCAGGTGTCGGTCGATGTGTGGAGTAATATTAGTAGATGCAGAATCGTTTCAGTCTACTTGACACGGACGTGATGCCTATATGCATAATCATTGCCTTTGATATCTTCATAATTATTTGCTTTTCTATCAATTACTCGACAGTAATTTATTTACCCACCGTGTTATTTTCCTTCATGAGAGAAGCCTCTAGTGAAACCTATGGCCCCGGGGTCTATTTTCCATATTGTACTTTCAGATCTATAAAGAAAAAATACCAAAAATATATTGCTTCCATTTATATACTTTTGTTTTACTTTTCGTTCTAGCAATCTTCTATATCTATCTCTATCAGATCCCATCCTTGCAAATAACCGTGAAGGGATTGACAACCCCTTTTTTAGCTTTGGGTGCAAGTGTTTGATTGTTTTTGTAGGTGTGAATATTGGGGCCTTGCCTGTTCCTCCTACTAGATTGATACCTTGGTTCTCAACAAACTAAGGGAAATACTTATCTACTTTGCTGCATCACCCTTTCCTCTTCAATGGAAAACCAATGCAAGCTTAAGAAGTTGCAAGAAGGATTTCTAGCGTCGTTGCCGTGGAGGATACATCACACACTCATCTCTTGCATTTACTTTATTTGCCATTTGCCTCTCGTTTTCCTCTCCCCCACTTCTAAAACGATTTTCAGAAAATACCAAAACGATTTGCCTTTTTATTCGCCCTTCTTTCGTTTGCCTCTCTCCTTCCGGTCTCTTACTTGTTTCTATGGCTAGCATTACCACTTCCCCTTTGTCACCAGATTTTGAAGTCTTATACTTCAAAAAAAATAAAGGGAAAATTGAAAGATGCCTGGTATAGGCTAATGGAATCTTATCATATGTCCAACCTAAAAGGAGATGCAAAGGTTTTTCTCATAAATTTTTACAATGGATTGGCTTTACATCATAGAGAACTCTAAGATTTCGCCTCAAAAGGGAATTTTATTGAATTAAATACAAACGCTGCATTTGAAGTTTTGGAGGGGATTCTAGGAGTTCCTCCACAAAAAAGGGGGTTTAATTTCTCAAAAGAGGGAGTTCAAATTCTCGACAAATTGAGTGACTTACATAAGCACTTAGTCGAGTTACAACAATATCACGAACCTCTTAAACATATTAGTGGAAACCTCAACCGTTTGAATACTTTGATTACTCTTTGCAAAAAGCGTTGGATATTTTGGACAAAAAGATGGTTTCTTCCCCTACAAACCCGGGGAAGAGGAAAGAGCCCCCGTATTTGAGAAGGCCCTCACTAAAATTGTCAATACCAAAGATGACAATACCTAGATCTATTGCATTATGCCTAGCTAGGGGCGTTAAACAATAGCGCTTGTTGGAAGGCAATCCAATTTTATTTTTATGCTTTTGTTTTTGCTTATGTTTTTGAGTGTTGCGCACATAATTACCTCTGTAATAATTGTGTTTTCTTGTTTTAAGAGTGTTTGAGCCAAGTAAGACCTTTGGGATGGTCTACGGTGTTTGCAAGTTGATTTTGCTCAAAAACAAAAACTTTTGCTCTCAGTCCAGGAATTTTGTAAATTCACTCGAACGTGCTTTTGGTTTGAAATTTTACACAAGATTGATATACAAATTTCCTTGATTGTCCTAATTTTTCAGCATTTTTGGAGTTAAATAAGTATTCGAAGTTTATATATTGTTACACATTGTTCTGTTTTTTACAGATTCTGTTTTCTTTGTGTTGTTTGCTTATGTTGATGAATCTATGGGTTGTATCGGGGGGTATGAACCATGGAGAAGCGGGAATACAGTAAATATTGCACCAATATAAATAAATAAATAGTTCACAATAGTACCTAAAGTGGTGATTTGTTTTTCTTATACTAACAGATCTCATGAGTTTTCTGATGAGTTTTGTGCTGTGAAGTTTTCAAGTTTTGGGTAAAGATTTGGTCGACTATGGAATAAGGAGTGGCAAAAGCCTAAGCTTGGGGATGCCCAAGGCACCCAAGCCATATTCAAGGATACCAAAGAGCCTAAGCTTGGGGATGCCCCGGAAGGCATCCCCCCTTTCGTCTTCAATCCATCGGTAAATTTACTTGGGGCTATATTTTTATTCACCACATGATATGTGTTTTGCTTGGAGTGTCTTGTATGATATGAGTCTTTACTTTTTCGTTTGTCACAATCATCCTTGCTGCACACATATTTTGAGAGAGACACATTGAATCGTAAATTTATTAAAATACTCTATGTGCTTCACTTATATCTTTTGAGCTAGTCAATGTTGCTCTAGTGCTTCACTTATATCTTTTAGAGCACGGTGGTGTTTTATTTCATAGAAATTATTAAACTCTCGTACCTCACTTATATTATTTTGAGAGTCTTTAAACATCATGGTAATTGGTTTAGGTTATGAATTTAGTCCTAATATAATGGCCATCCAAGAGGAATATAATAAAAACTTTCATATTAAGTGCATTGAATATGATGAGAAGTTTGATTCCTTGCATATAGTTTTGAGATATGAAGATGGTAATATGAGAGTCATGCTAGTAAGTAACTGTGAATTGGAATAAATAGTTGTGTTAAAGTTTGTGATTCCCGTAGCATGCACGTATGGTGAACCATTATGTGATGAAGTCGGAGCATGATTTGTTTAATGATTGTCAACCTTTGTGTGGAGGTCGGGATCATACGATGGTTAACTCCTACCAACCCTTCCCCTAGGAGCATGTGTATAATACTTTGCTTCGATAACTAATAGGCTTTTGCAATAAGTATGTGAGTTATTTATGACTAATGTTGAGTTCATGGATTATACGCACTCTCACCCTTCCACCTTTGCTAGCCTCTCTAGTACCGCGCAACTTTCGCTGGTACATTAAACCCACCTTCCTCAAAACAGCCACCATATACTTTCCTCAAAACAGCCACCATATATACCTATTATGGCATTTTTATAGCCATTCCGAGATATATTTAGATGCAACACCACCGTTCCATTTTTTTATGACACGCACCATCACTTCCATATTGCTTATAGAGTCATATTTTGTTCTAGATATCGAGTTGTAATCTTTGAGTTGTAAGTAAATAAAAGTGTGATGATTTGCATTATTAGAGCTTTGTCTCATGTGAGAAAAGGATGATGGAAGCTATGATGCTCTCACAAGTTGTGATTAGTCTCCGAACTTTACAAAAAAAAAGAGGCCAACAAAGCCCATATAAAAAATAAAAGAGGCCAAAGATGCCCACCAAAAAAGGAAAAAATGAGAGAAAGAGATAAGGGACAATGCTAATATATTTTTCCACACTTTTGCTTCAAAGTAGCACCATGTTCTTCATAGAGAGTCTCATATTTTGTCACTTTCATATAACTAGTGGAATTTTTCATCTTATGCACAACCACTTAGTTTCTTTTTGAGATTTCATACACTTATAACTCTAGTGCATTTGTTGCATGGTAATCCCTACTCACTCACATTGATATCTATTGACGGGCATCTCCATAGCCCGTTGATATGCCTAGTTGATGTGAGACTATCTTCTCCTTTTTTTTCTTGCAACCTCCACCATATTCTATTCCACCTATAGTGTTATATCCATGGCTCACGCTCATGTGTTGCATGAGAGTTGAAAAGGTTTGAGAACATAAAAAGTGTGAAACAATTGCTTGACTTTCATTGGGGTTGTGCATGATTTAGATACTTTGTGTGGGGAAGATGGAGCATAGCCAGACCATATGCTTTTGTAGGGATAACTTTCTAAGGCCATGTTATTTCGAAAGGACACAATTGCCTTGTTAGTATGCTTGACGTATTATTGTTTTTATGCCAATATTAGACTTTTGTTTTGAATTTTATGGATCTGAATATTCATGCCACAATAAATAATATTACATGGATAAATATGTTAGGTAGCATTCCACATCAAAAATTCTGTTTTTATCATTTACCTACTTGAGGACGAGCAGGAATTAAGCTTGGGGATGCTTGATACGTCCCCAACGTATCTATAAATTTTGATTGTTCCATGCTATTATATTATCTCTTTTGGATGTTTTATATGCATTAATATGTTATTTTATATTATTTTGGGGGCTAACCTATTAATCTAGAGCCTAGTGCTAGTTTCTATTTTTCTTGTTTTTGAGTATTGCAGATAAGGAATATTAAATGGTGTCCAAACGGAATAAAATCTCCGGAATGATTTTCCTTGGACCAGAAGAAACCTGCTAGACTTGGAGAGGGGGGCAGGAGACCTACCGGGAGACGACAAGCCTCTAGGGCGCGCCCTAGGGGGGGCGCCCCTGCCTTGTGCCCCCCTGCAGGCCTCCTAACCCTAATCCTCCTCCTATAAATTCCCAAATATTCCCCCAATACCAAGAGAGCAACAAAAAATACTTTACCGCTGCCGGGAGCCTCTGTTCCCGTGAGATCCAATCTGGGAGCATTTTTCGGTAATCTGCCGGAGAGGGAATCGATCATGAAGGGCATCTACATCAACTCCATTGCGCCTCTGATGATGCGTGATTAGTTCACCACAGACCTACCGGTCCATAGCTAGTAGCTAGATGGCTTCTTCTCTCTCTTTGTTCTTCAATACCATGTTCTTCATGATCTACATGAAGATCTATCCAATGTAATACTCTTTTGCGGTGTGTTTGTCGAGATCCGATGAATTGTGGGTTTATGTTCAGATTATCTATGAATATTATTTGAATCTTCTCTGAATTATTATATGCATGATTTAATATCTTAGCAAGTCTCTTCGAGTTATCAGTTTGGTTTGGCCAACTAGATTGGTAATTCTTGCAATGGGAGAAGTGCTTAGTTTTGGGTTCACTCTTGCGGTGTCCTCACCCGGTGACAAAATAGGGGTAGCGAGGCACGTATTGCATTGTTGCCATCAAGGATAAAAAGATGGGGTTTTCATCATATTGCTTGAGTTTATCCCTCTACAGCATGTCATCTTACCTAATGTGTTACTTTGTTATTCATGAACTTAATACTCTAAATGCAGGCAGGAGTCGGTCGATGTGGAGAATAATAGTAGTAGATGCAGAATCGTTTCAGTCTACTTGACACGGAGGTGATGCCTATATACATAATCATTGTCTGGGATATCTTCATATCTATTTGCTTTTCTATCAATTGCTCGACAGTAATTTGTTTACCCACCGTATTATTTTCCTTCAAGAGAGAAGCCTCTAGTGAAACCTATGGCCCCCGGGTCTATTTTCCATATTATACTTTCTCATCTATAAGCCAAAAACACCAAAAATATATTGCTGCAATTTATTTACTTTCGTTCTAGCAATCTTTTATATCTATCTATATCAAATCTCATCCTTGCAAATAAACGTGAAGGGATTGACAACCCCTTTTTAGCGTTGGGTGCAACTGTTTGATTGTTTGTGTAGGTGCGAAGATTGGGGCCTTGCTTGTTTCTCCTACTGGAATTATACCTTGGTTCTCAACAAGCTGAGGGAAATACTTGTCTACTTTGTTGCATCACCCTTTCCTCTTCAAGGGAAAACCAACGCAATCTCAAGAAGTAGCAGGTGACCACCGGCCACAAATGGAAAAACAAGTGATTCCTTGGGAGCAACAAGATATGCACAACTTCTTTCATCGATAGGAAATAATGAGAACTTGGATCAACTATAATCACCATAATATCAACAATCCTTAGGAAAAGATTTAGGTGAAATCCAGTTCGAGATAGCTTCAATGAAGAAATCATGGGTTCAAAATATCTCATAATCGAAGAAATTTGTGGGTTCAAATATCTCATTCTTGAAACAAATTCTCTTCGAGACTCCTCATGAATCAAGAATGCTATAACACCACCTCAAAGGAAAAAGGACAAAGAATTGCACTTCTGAATGCAAGACGAATGATACTTGAGCCTCTCCAAGAAGAATCTTGAAGAATACTTTGAGAATGAATTAAATCATTGAAAAACCACCAAGAAGTGCCTCCGTATACAAAAGAATGATGAAAAGAAATAAATGATCGAAATAATAAGATGATGATCATACAAAGATTTAGATGGGACTTCATAGAGAGATACTTGAGAAAACTTGGAACTCCGGAAAAGAAAAGATGAAGCACTTGGGATAAATAATTTGATATCATGAACAAATCTAGAAGAAAGATTGAAATCACCTTGATGAAACAAGAATAAGAATTATGTTATGCTTATCCTTCAACAAGTTAAACTGATGACAATCAATGGAATTGGCATACTACTTATTCTTTTTGAAAAGATTGAAGAGAGAATACCACAAACTTGAAGAACTCTTAACGAACCACCGGTGAGATTTAGAATGAATGAAATAAATACAAGAGAATAAAGACATCATGAACCGCCTAGCAGAAACTTTAATGAGGCACCAGAATAATTGAGATACGAAAGGAGGGACAACAATTGGGAAGGATTTGAGAATGAAATCTGAAAGGTGAGAACGAAGAAATCTTCTGAAATGATGGCCTTCAGAGGATCGAGAAATGAAAACATCATTGAAATGCACCGAATAGATATGGAAGGAATTCCTCATGATTGGAAACACTTTAAGAGAGTAGCATGAAGCTTAGATGACAAATCTTCAAAATAATGGACAAGGATTTAAGAGTAACTCTTCTTCGGTCTTCCAACCTGGGAATGATGTGGTGAACACCACTATGAATTATTGTGACACTCTGGAATAATGAATAAAGAAAGGTTGATCCAACGATGTAAATAATTTGAGAATGATCTTGAGTAGGAAATGACTTATGGAATCCATTCTTAATTCATATTTGAAAATAAGTTGAGCTCTCCAAAAAATATTAGGAGAGCCAGGTGAGATCCATGGAAAAACCTGTGGGTTATGGGCCCACTCAAAAGAAAACGTTGTTGGATGGATTAATTAGGAATAGAGAGATTGCACGAGTTAAAATTAAAACTTGATGAGGTGAGACCCTCAATATAAATGAAAGGATAATGAAAACACGAAACTTCTGAGATATCCTCAACACTCCGGATATAATAGAGAGGAATGAATAAATAAGAGAGGTTTGGACAAGAATTTACAACATGGGAAATCCTTTAAAGTGTGAAAAGGATATGATTACCAAAGAAAGCTTGGATCGAATCCACTTGATAAGAAAACAAGAATGATGAATTCAGCTCTTAAGCATCTTCAAAATGAATCACCTGATACAATATGGAAGAAAAGATAGAGTAAGTATCAATTATAAAAAAGGCACTTGGATCAGAATTTAATCATTGAAGAAAAAGGGCAGGGGTCGGTAAAAGAAAGACAACTCGAGACAGATGAGACAAACTCTGGAAGAAACAATGAGGATGGATCTTGCAAAGATTGAAAGGGATTGAATTAACTTGAATATAAGCACTCCAAATGGAAAAGAATTGACATGACAATTCCAGTTGAATAAAAGGATTAGAAATTCCCATGAAATATGAGAACACCACTCAGGAAAGATGTGAAATCATCACTTGACGTTGAAGCAACTTGAATTGCCATCTTCCAACAAAACAAAAGGATGGGTCTTGCAAATTAAGCCGGAAACAAATACATAACCCATTATGCATTAGTTGGAAGGACAATCCTAGGTAACTACTTGAATTCCCACGTGAGAACTTCTGAAATCTTTCTTGGTTATGCTATTAGGTTGCGGGTCTAGGAACCTACTCAATGTAATCAGCTGCAAAACCGCACCCACAACCCTAAACGCATATCCAAGAAATTCCGCAAACTCATCTACCTCAGACCTTCGAAAAACAACGTACTAGACCTGGTAGATCATCCGAGCTATCACCACCGGTACTTGGGAAAAGTCAAGGCACTATTTTTGACCAAGCAAAGTATTGATGTGTTTCAATGTCCGCATCCTTAGATACTAAGGAAGTTGAACGATAGCAATGTGTGGAAAACCCCTTAGATCTCTACTCCTCGAAAATAGGAGGCACCAAGTATAGAGTTCCATCACATCGACATCATAGAGGCACCAAAGTACTCACGTGATCCAAAAAATTGAGTGAGAAGAGGAGTAGAATTAAAATTCATACGTTAGAATTCCTCACCAAAGCATAGAAGTGGAGTAAAATGAATCCTACTCTCCGTTATATAACGAGACTCAAAATAGTTTTTTCACTAGGCTCGACTCGGCCAAGTTCTATCAATCTAGGGGCTCCTAGGTCGGTACTACTCTAATACCAACTTGTAATGCTCAAGATGCGATCCTATCATTATTATTATTTTTGCTCGAGGGCCTGGATAGGGATAGAAGTGCATATTGTCATTTTGCAAGAATGGATATCCTTAGAAGTAAATGTACATAAGAGATGAGTATATGGAAATGGCTTACACTCGCCACAAGCTACAACATGATCACCTCAATACCACAATATAGTCAATCATCATGAAGAAGAGCAGGGTCCAACTATGGATGACATCATTGATTATATCTTTTGTCGAAGCTTTGATCTATATGTTGTCATCAATTACCAAAAAGGGGGAGATTGAAAGCACAATTGCTCCCTAGGGTGGTTTTGACAATTTATCACAACATATGCATCATTGGACTAATGTGTTTTCCAAGTATATTTCAGAAAAATTCAAAAGATGATATGACTTAAGGTTTTTGTGGAGATGCCCCTTGATGCAAGAAAGGAATAATATTGGTTCAAGCTTCAAGCTAGAAGAGTCTTCATTTTATATTTATGAGAAATCACTTTTTGATTCCATAGGAAAGCTAATACTATTAAAAGGGGGTGAGGTAGTAAAATGAACTGATTGCTCAAATGCTCAAAGTTAGCCACCAAAACACCCAATCATGTTTTCCGCATATCAACTCTATCAAATTCCACGTTCACAAATTCAGTGTCACCAACATTTCCACATCGGACCCACCGAGTTTGAACCTCGGACAGAACCCTAGCCGTTCCCACCAAATCGGTGCAACCGAAATTGCATCGGTGCTACCGAGTTTGGGTGACCAACATTCTGTTGCCAAGATACACAAAATCGGAATTTTCGAGTTTGAGTATTGGTGCCACTGAGTTTGGCCATCTGACCGTTAGTCACCTTTTCGGTGCCACCAGGTGTATATATCGGTCTCACCAAGATTCAAAAGTTCACATCTTTAGTGCTAGTCGGTACCACCGAGTTTCCAACTTTGGTGCCACCGAGTTTGCTCTTTTGAGTGTAACGGTTGGATTTTGGCTTCTGCCTATATATACCCCTTCACCAACCTCTCATTCATGGGAGAAGCACTCAGAACACACACTTCATTTGCAGATCCATTTTCTGAGAGAGAACCACCTACTCATGTGTTGAGACCAAGATATTCCAATCCAATCATTTGAAACTTGATCCCTAGCCTCCCCAAACTTCTTTCCACCAAATCAACCTCTCCTACCCATGCATATTCTATGAGAGAGCGATTTGTGTTGAGGAGACTATCTTTAGAAGCACAAGAGCAAGGAGTTCATTGATCTACCCCGTCTATTACCATTTGAAGGGTGGTGCCTCCTAGATTGGTTAGGTATCTCTCAGGAGCCTCCTACTTCGTGTTGTGGAGTTGGACCAAGATGTTTGTAAGGGCAAGGAGATCGCCTACTTCGTGAAGATCTACCGTGAGTAAGTCTAGTCCTCCGCGGACGGAAGCCGTGGTGGGATAGACAAGGCCGCTTCTTTGTGGACCCCCCGTGGGTGGAGCCTTCCGGGGACTCTCGCAGTCGTTACCCTCCGTGGGTTGAAGTCTCCACTAACATGGACGTATGATAGCGCCACCTATCGAAACCATGCCAAAAATCGTCGTGTCAACCTCATGCGTTTGATCTCCCTACCTTACTCCTCTATTTACACTTGCATGTTTACTTTCCGCTGATATACTATTAGAACTGCATGTGTAGGGTGTACTTGACTTCTTTTAACTGTCGTAGCTGCCTCTCGAGTAAAATTGGGAAACTGCAAAAAAAATATCTTGTCAAGTAGTCTAATCACCCCCCCTAGACATACTTTCGATCCTACAAGTGGTATCAGAGCATTGGTGTACATATCATTGGTTTAGCAACCTAGGAGAGTATGACATCTAGTGAAGGAAATTGTCATCATAGATGTCCTTACTTTGATGGCACTAATTTTGCTAGTTGGAAGCATAAAATGAAAATACATATACTTGGCTTTAATCCTCATGTTTGGGATGTTATTCATGTTGGTCTGCAAGGTAACTTCTTCGTAGATGGGCATGAACCAGATCGTGATGCGACAACTGATGAACTGAACATGTTGCAACTTAATGCTCAAGCCTGCGATATCATCTTCAACTGCCTTTGCCCCGAAGAATTCAACAAAATCAGTTGTCTTGAGAATGAAAAAGAAATTTGGCATACTTTGGTTGATATGCGTGAAGGTACTAATTCTATCAGAGAATCTAAGTTGGATGTGCTTCAAAGTTAGCTTGACAAAATGGTGAAGGAGTCGCTGAAATGTACTCTAGGCTAGCTCTCAACACCAATGAGATTGCCGTCTTAGGAAGCGATGAGATGACCAAGAAATTAATCATCAAGATGATACTTAGAGCTCTTGATGGCAAGTATGACACGGTGTGCACATTGATCCAAATGATGCCAAATTACAAATATCTCAAGCAAATTGAAGTCATTGGTAGGATTGTTGCTCATGAGATGTCACTCAAGGACAAAGATGAGCTGCACAATAAGTCAAGCGGTGCTTATAAAGCTTCATGTGATGCTCCCGATACTTCAAAAGACAATCTTGTCACTGATGAAGAGATAAGCCTCATGGTCAGAAAATTCAACAAGTTCTACAAGAGTAGAGGCAAAGATAGAAGCTCAAGTTCAAGACATGATGAGAAGCGTTCGTCTAGTCGTGACCGAAACTGCTACAATTGTGGGAAGCCCGGACACTACTCAAATGAGTGCTCGGCTCCCTACTTCAGAGGAGAAGAGTCACCTCGAAGACGAAGCTCAAGAGATGAATCACCTCGTAGAAAGAGAAGGAGTAGAGAAGATTACTATGAACGAAGATACTCACGTAGAGGCAAGGAATCGGAGAAGAAGGACATATATGCCAAGAGCAGTTGAAGAAGAAGACATCAAGCTCATGTTGGTGAATGGGTCTCTGGCTCCGAGTCTGATCACCACTTCGAGAGAAGCTATCACTCTAACTCCGACTATAGTCAAGATGAAGGTGTTGCCGGGATTGCGCTTGTTTCCACCAACTCCTACGACTTATTTGGTGCACCAAACAAGGGAGTCGGAAACTGCTTCATGGCTAAAGGCCCCAAGGTATCACATCATGAGTATCTTGATTTCAATAGTGATGAGGATGACTTGTTAGGAGAAGATGACTTGCTTCTAGATAAAACTAGTGAATGCACTGAAAATGAACTTGCTATTTATCATGCTAGTCAAGAGAAATTGAATGATGATGATAAGAAATAGATTGAATGATTAAGTTAAGAATTAAAAACTCTTAAGTTAGCTCGTGAGACTACTCTAGGAAATCATAGAGAGGTTGCAAGAACCCATGAGAAGCTACGCTTCGATAAGCTCAACTTGGAGCAAGAGCATGAGTTCTTAAAAGCAATCAATGATGATCTTTGGAAGAAGAGTTCTTCTTATCTAGCGAAACGATTAATCTTGTCTAACTTTGTTCCCCAAGATAAACCTAGGAACACTAGTAACAAAGTCAAGAAGATTTCTTCATTTAGTAACAACAATGCTAAAGATAAATCCAATAATGATGTTGCTAGTAACTCTATTGATTCCACTAACGATTCTCTTAGCCAAGTTACACTTGAGAAAGAAAATGATCTATTGAAAGGGATTATTGGGAGAGGTGTCTTCAAGAGTCTTGCCAGAAGTAAGAAATTTGAGGAAACTGTGCGCAAGCAAGGAGAACATCGGAAGAAACAAGGTGTTGGCTACTTCAACGTCAATGGAGATGTTTGGGAAGAAGGTCCATATCCCACTCCCAAGTTTGTTCCCCGAGTGTGATTCCACTCCTTCCGAAGAAACGAGCTCACAAGATGGCCTTCTACCACAAGACCACAAAGGCAAGGGAAAGCTTCAAGATGACATTGACCTATTTGAAGAAGAACCCCAAGCCAAGGTCAAGTGGATTCCCAAGGATACTACTAGCTCTACCTCAACAAGTGCTACCACAACTCCAAGGATTCTCATCAATTTGGTGTGGATTCCCAGGAGGAAGAACTACAAGTTCTTGAGGGGTGACTCTGCCAATCAAATTCACTCTTATTCATTTTGGCAAGAACTATATGCAATCAACCTCAACCATAAGCATTAATTCAAGGAGTTCACATTCCCTCAAAGGTATGCAAGGAACAAGGTAATTAATGCATCTTTCGACACTATCACATGTGTGCTTCACTCCATGTCCATAGATATTCTTGCATATGTTCTTTTTGCTTTGGGACTATCCCATGTAGGTGAAAGGAGTATGAAAGCAACAAGGATTGCTCCCAACTCAAGATGATCTTCATCAACATTGAGCATCCACCACTACTTCACCTACTTGAAATCTTCTACGACAAAACCCAAGGTTGGTTGGTCCCTCTTAGTGGGTATATCATATAAAGGGGGAGCTTTACTCTAAGACTTGAGTATAAGCATCTCCTAATGATATGAACACATTAATGCTTATGTAAAAGTGGTAACCCCACTTGTGCTTAACAATGAGTATGACATATGATCAAGTATTCTTACTTGGCTCCTATGTCACTATACTCATATATAGATGACTTTGTCATCGCCCAAGTGCTTGATAGCTGCTAGGATGTTTGTGTACGTTCACCATGTTTTATTCATCATTCTTCTTGTCTGAGCATGTTGGTTTGCATGTATTCGATCATTCGAGGACATCCAATTGTTGTTATTTGGCTTTTGATTTATGTTTTGCCAATTGGATGGACAAGAATGCCTAGGACCCTTTGATGTCAGTTGTGCTTCCCCGGTAACAGCGCCAGGAATAGTCGTGTCGACGGCACCAGGAATCCTTTTGCTACGGCTATGCCTTAAGGGACTTCCTAGGCAAATATGCAAAGGATTTCCCCCGTGGCCTTGGAGCCTTGCGTTGGTGTTCCCTCGAAGCGGAAAGGGTGATGTAGCACAGCGGTGGTAAGTATTTCCCTCAATTTGAGAACCAAGGTATCGATCCAGTGGAGGAGTATCACAAGATCCTGCACAAACACAAAAGCTTGCTCCCAACGCTATGAAGGGGTTGTCAATCCCTTATAGATTGTTTGCCAAGTGAGAACTGAAAGCAAAAAAGTAACAAAGCAAAGTAAAAGCGAAAGTGGAAACGATAGATGTGAATAGACCCGAGGGCCGTAGTGTTTACTAGTGGATTCTCTTATGAAAGAAAGTAGACGGTGCGTGAACAAATTACTGTCGAGCAATTGATAGAACCGCGCAAAGTCGTGACGTCATCTATGGCAATGATTATATCTATAGGCATCACGTCCAAAACAAGTAGACATATACTGTCTGCATCTACTACTATTACTCCACACGTCGACCGCTATCCAGCATGCATCTAGTGTATTAAGTCCAAAAGAACAGAGTAACGCCTTAAGCAAGATGACATGATGTAGATGGACAATCTCATATCAACGACAAATCCCATCTTGTTACCCTTGATGGCAACTACTTAATGTGTGCCTTGCTGCCCCTACTGTCACTGGGAAAGGTCACCACATGGTAGAACCCAAAACCAAGCACTTCTCCCATTGCAAGAATCATAGATCTAGTTGGCCAAACAAAACCCAAGACTCGGAGAGACTTACAAGGATATCAAATCATGCATATAAGAAATCAGCAAAGACTCAAATATATATCATAGATAATCTGATCACAAATCCACAATTCATCGAATCTTGACAAACACACCGCCAAAGAAGATTACATCGGATAGATCTCCATGAAGATCGTGGAGAACTTTGTATTGAAGATCCAAGAGAGAGAAGAAGCCATCTAGCTACTAACTACGGACCCATAGGTCTGAAGTGAACTACTCACAAGTCATTGCAGGGGCGATGATGATGATGAAGAAGCCCTCCAACTCCAAAGTCCCCTCCGGCAGGGTGCCGGGAAGGGTCTCCAGATGAGATCTCGCGGAAACGGAAGCTTGCGGTGGCGGAAAAGTATTTTCGAGGCTCTCCTGGTTTTTTGCTGTATTTTAGGGAATATATAGGCCAAAGATCTAGGTCAGGGGGTGCTTAGGGAGGCCACAAGCCCTGCCACCGCCGTCTCCCCCCTAGTGGCGGAGTGGGGGCTTGTGGGCTCCCTAGAGCCCACCTGGCTTGGCCCACACGCCCCCCGATATTCTTCCGTTCGGGAAAAAATTATTTCGGGGATTTTATTCTGCTTGGACTCCGTTCCAAAATCAGATCTGAAAAGAGCCAAAAACACAGAAAAAACAGGAACTGGCACTTGGCACTGAATTAATAAGTTAGTCCCAAAAAAGATATAAAAGGTACAGAAAACATCCAAAGATGACAAGATAACAACATGAAACCATCAAAAATTATAGATACGTTTGGGACGTATCAAGCATCCCCAAGCTTAACTCTTGCTCGTCCTCGAGTAGGGAAGTGATAAAGAATGAGTTTTTTATGCTTTCATGCTACCTAGCATAGATGTCCTTTGTAACTCCTCTTATGTGACATGAATGTTCAGATCCATTAGATTCAAATCAATAGTTTGCTATTGACGTGGAAACAATAATAATTCAAGCAAACTAGCAAGGTAATCATGAACTTTCAAAATAACAAGGCCAAAAGAAAGTTATCCCTATAAAATCATATAGTCTGGCTATGCTCTATCATCATTGCACAACGAATTTAAATCATGCACAACCCCAGTATTGGCCAAGTAATTGTTTCACACCTTTACTTTCTCAAACCTTTTCAACTCTTACGCAATACATGAGCGTGAGCCATGGTTATAGCACTATAGATGGTGTGGAGTGTGATGGAGGGTGCAAGACAAAAAAGGAGAAGATAGTCACATTAACTAGGCATATCAATGAGCTGTGGATATGCTCATCAATAGATATCAATGTGAATGAGTAGGGATTGCCATACAAATGATGCACTAGAGCTACGAGTATGTGAAAGCTCTTAAAGAAAACTAGTGGGTGTGCATCCAACTTGCTTGCTCACGAAGACCTAAGGCAATTTTGAGGAAGCCTATCATTGGAATATACAAGCCAAGTTATAAAATGAAAATTTCCCACTAGCTATATGGTGGTGACAAAACGAGAGACTCTCAATCATGAAGATCATGGTGCTTAATATGCACAAGTGTGGAAAAAGTGGTAGCATTGTCCCTTCTCTCTTTTTCTCTCATTTTTTTATTTATGGTGGGCTCTTTGGCCTCTTTTATTTCCTCACATGGGACAATGCTCCATTAATGATGATCATCACACTTTCAACTCAAAACTTAGAGCAACAATGACTCTATATGGAATGCCTTCGGTAATGTACCGTGACAATGATCTAGCATGGCATAGACATCAATGGAAACATCATGCTAGCTATCTTACGATCATGAAATGGAAATGTAGATGTGGTGGAACATGTCATGGTGGTAGTTGCATGGCAATATATCTCGGAATGACTTTGAAAAGGCCATAGTAGGTAGGTATGGTGGCTGTTTTGAGGGAGGCTAATGGTGGGTTTTGTGCACCGGCGAAAGTTGCACGGCACTAAGAAGATAGTGATGGTGGACGGTGAAAGTGCATCTAAACCATGGACTCAACATTAGTCATGAAGAACTCATATACTTGTTGCAAAAGTTTTATTAGTAATCGAAACAAAGCATTCAACGCATACTCCTAGGGGAAGGGTTGGTAGGTATAAACCATCGCGCGATCCCGACCGCCACGCAAAGGATGACAATCAATGGACTAATCATGCTCAGATTTCATCACATAGCGGTTCACCATACGTGCATGCTACGGGAATCACTAACTTCAACACAAGTATTTCTAGATCCACAACACCTTACTAGCATGACTTCAATATTACCATAACCACAACTCAAAACTAATTGAGATGAATCAAACTTCTCTAATTATTCAATGCACATGAAGGTGGAAGTTTTTGTATCCCTTTGGTTAACTACCCCTTTTGAGACTACTTTCAAAGCATAGATCAACTACCAAGCCACGCACCGCTGCGCTCTAAAAGATATAAGTGAAGCACATAAAGCTAAAGTATCTAGCTCAAAAGATATAAGTGAAGCACATGTGAGCTGAATTGTCTACCAAAATATATAAGTGAAGCTCGACAAAATCATGGTGTGTGCATGTCTCTCTCTCTAGGTGTGCAGCAAGGATGATTGTGACACACAAAAAATAAAATACTCCTACGATACAAGACGCTCCAAGCAAAAACACATAACATGTGGTGAATAAAAATATAGCCCCAAGTAACGTTATCGATGGATTGAAGACGAGAGAGGGGATGCCTTCCCGGGGCATCCCCAAGCTTAGGCTTTTACGGCATCCTTGAATCTCTTGGGGTGCCTTGGGCATCCCTAAGCTTGAGCTCTGGCCACTCTTTATCTCTTTGTCCATAAGAACTTCACCCAAAACTTGAAAACTTCACAACACGAAACTTAAACAGAAACTCGTGACAACATTAGTATGAGAAAGCAAACCACCACTTCCTTAGGTACTGTAGCAAACTTAAATTCTACTTATGCTGATGTTGGGTTACTGTATTTTCAATCGTCCATGGCTAATACCCCCCGATACTATCCATAGTTTCATCAAAATAAGCAACCAACACAACAAAAACAGAATCTGTTAACAGCAGACCAGTCTGTAGCAATCTGTATATTTCGTATACCTCTGCTACTTCAAAAATTCTGAAACATTACAACAGTCTGTCGAATTTGCGTAGCAATCAGCAGCAAAAAGAATCAACTCAAAATCTTTTACAGAAAAAAAACGAAAATTCTTTTCGTGAGCAGAAAGTTTCTGTCTTTTCCAGCATGACCAAACGATCATCCCCAAGACTAATTATAACGGTTTTGCTTGGCACAAACGCAAAAATAAACACAAAAAACACAATCATAACAGAATTATGAATGTGTGGAAAACGCAAAACAGAAACAAAAAGGATAGATTCGTTGGGTTGCCTCCCAACAAGCGCTTGTGTTTAACTCCCTTAGCTAGGCATTCAATGATGCTCTCACAAAAGACAAGAATTGAAGCACAACCAAAGCATCCTAAAGCATGTGAAAACCACATCTAATTCTAACATACTTCCTATGCATAGGCATTTTATAGGAAAACAGATTGTCAAGACAACCAATAGTTGCCATATGCAAGGAAGAAGAAAGAGACAATAGCAATCTCCACATAACGAGAGGTAGTTTGGTAACATGAAAGTTTCTACCAAAATATTTTCCTCTCTCATAGCAATTACATGTGGGATCATATTCGAATTCAACAAAATAGCTATCACAAATGATATTCTTTTCATGATCCACATGCATGCAAAGTTGACGCTCTTCAAAAATAGTGGGATTATCATCAAATAAAGTCATGACTTCTCCAATCCCACTTTCAATATTGTTGCTAATATCATACTCATCATGAGGCTTAAACAAATTTTCAAGATCATAAGAAAGATCATCACCCCAGTCATGATTATTGCAACAAGTAGGTGACATAGCAAAACTAGCATCCCCAAGCTTAGGGTTTTGCATATTTTTAGCATGATTGTCACTAATAGGGTTTATAGTGAAACCATTGCAATCATGATTTTCATCCAAGGAGCCCTCGTGAATCACTTCATGAATTTCTTCATCACGATTTTCAGATTCACGCATCTGAAGCAAAACTCCATAAAGATAGTCAAGTGCCCTCAACTCACTAGCAATTCGTTCCACATAAGTGGGTCTCTTAAAGAGATTAGCTAGTGGATGAGGATCCATATCACTAGATTTTCAGCAAGCGAAGATGCAAGCATATTGAAGGCACATGGCACACAAGCGAACAGAAAGCAAGCGAGAGAAAAGGGCGAACGAAAAGGCAAACGAAAAAAGGCAAACGAAAAAGGCAAAGGAGAAAGGAAAATGAAAACGGCAAATGTGAAGTGGGGGAGAGGAAAACGAGAGGCAACTGGCAACAAAAGTAAATGCAAGAGTTGAGTTTGTGAGACCTACTTGGATAGATCTTGATCTCTCCTCCCCGGCAACGGCGCCATAAATACTTCTGATGTCAGATGTGCTTCCTCAGCAACGACGGCAGGAATAGTCGTGTCGACGGCACCAGGAATCCTTCTGCTACGGCTACGCCTTAAGGGACTTCCTAGGCAAATATGCAAAGGATTTACCCCGTGGCCTTGGAGCCTTGCGTTGGTGTTCCCTCGAAGCGGAAAGGGTGATGTAGCACAGCGGTGGTAACTATTTCCCTCAGTTTGAGAACCAAGGTATCGATCTAGTGGAGGAGTATCACAAGATCCTGCACAAACACAAAAGCTTGCTCCCAACGCTATGAAGGGGTTGTCAATCCCTTATAGATTGTTCGCCAAGTGAGAACTGAAAGCAACAAAGTAACAAAGCAAAGTAAAAGAAAAAGTGGAAACGATGGATGTGAATAGAGCCGGGGGCGTAGTGTTTACTAGTGCCTTCTCTCATGAAAGCAAGTAGATGGTGGGTGAACAAATTACTGCCGAGAAATTGATAGAACCGCGCAAAGTCGTGACGTCATATATGGCAATGATTATATCTATAGGCATCACGTCCAAAACAAGTAGACCGATACTGTCTGCATATACTACTATTACTCCACACGTCGACCGCTATCCAGCATGCATCTAGTGTATTAAGTTTAAAAGAACATAGTAATGCCTTAAGCAAGATGACATGATGTAGATGGACAATTTCGTATCAACGAGAGAGCCCATCTTGTTACCCTTGATGGCAACTACTTAATGTGTGCCTTGCTGCCCCTACTGTCACTGGGAAAGATCACCACATGGTAGAACCCAAAACCAAGCACTTCTCCCATTGCAAGAATCATAGATCTAGTTGGCCAAACAAAACCCAAGACTCGGAGAGACTTACAAGGATATCAAATCATGCATATAAAAATCAGCAAAGACTCAAATATATATCGTAGATAATCTGATCACAAGTCCACAATTCATCGGATCTCGACAAACACACCGCCAAAGAAGATTACATCGGATAGATCTCCATGAAGATCATGGAGAACTTTGTATTGAAGATCCAAGAGAGAGAAGAAGCCATCTAGATACTAACTACGGACTCGTAGGTATGAAGTGAACTACTCATGAGTCATTGGAGGGGCGATGATGATGATGAAGAAGCCCTCCAACTCCAGAGTCCCCTCCGGCAGGGCGCCGGGAAGGGTCTCCAGATGAGATCTCGCGGAAACGGAAGCTTGCGACGGCGAAAAAGTATTTTCGAGGCTCTCCTTGTTTTTTCTGTATTTTAGGGAATATATAGGCCAAAGATCTAGGTCAGGGGGCGCTCAGGGAGGCCACAAGCCCTGCCACCGCCGCCTCCCCCCTGATGGCGGAGTGGGGGCTTGTGGGCTCCCTGGAGCCCACCTGGCTTGGCCCACAGGCCCCCTGATCTTCTTCCGTTCGGGAAAAAATCATTTCGAAGATTTTATTCCGTTTGGACTCCGTTCGAAAATCAGATATGAAAAGAGCCAAAAACACAGAAAAAATAGGAACTGGCACTTGGCACTGAATTAATAAGTTAGTCCCAAAAAAGATATAAAAGGTACATAAAATATCCAAAGATGACAAGATAACAGCATGAAACCATCAAAGATTATAGATACGTTTGGGACGTATCACCCTTCTCTAGCTATCTATGTTATCTCATCTCAAGTTCTATTAATGCTTCATCACAAAACTTGAACAAGAACTTGTTGATCCCTCTGTATGAAGGTGCACTCGGAGTTTCGTATCGTCAAAGGCTGCCTTCCAAAACCTCTTTGAAAAACTCGGTGTGACCAACTCCACAAACTCGGCGCCACTGGTTTTTCAAAGTTGATCGGGTTTTCCTATCTCGGTACCATCGAAATCACCAACTCGATTACACCGAGTTTTCCTGTCTACTGATAGTTGAGGAACTCTGTGACACCGATTTTCCATCTTGGTGACACCGACAGCGCACGTGTATATATATACGCGGACCGAATCCTTTGATTTCACTTTGTCAAAACGATTCGTTCGCAAAACCCTCGCTGCCCCCCAAGACCCCAGGTCATCGTCTTTGTCTCCCCGAGCGCCACCTCCTCTCAGGTTTGCCATCGTCGACTCAATCTACTCCATCATCGTCGCCGTAGCCGAACCACCACCGAGCTAGGGTACGGTTCGATCTCCTTTGTGTTTCCCCGTCCGATTCTCACGCATTGGAATCTTTGTTCTTCATACCACCGTGTGCAAACCTTGTGTCCACCAGATGAATCCTTAGATTAATAGAAGTAGGAAATTTCGGATCTGATCTGCCGCAGTATGCAACTTGGTGAGACCGAGTTTGTAAAATCGGTTCCACTGATTCTTGTTTTAGGGATCCTGAGAAGCAACTCGGTGAGACCGAGCAGCTCTTTTTCGTGCCACCGAAAATGACTGCCAAGTTTCTTTTAAGCGAGTAAGCTTTCTCAGTGACTCCGAAAATGCTAACTCTGTGCCATCGATTTACATCCTGCACAAGATCATACCCTAAGTTTCAGCATTCAAATTTTCAAAAATATCTGAATTTTGTGATGCTCATCCATTCTGTCTTTCCTATATCCACTTCACAGGTTATGTTGTTTGCTCATGAGCGTGTCTGTCAGTATGTCAGGTTCATATGGTAGTCAGAATGATTTCAGGGAACCAAGTGTTGACTGGGATGCTGGCACTAGTCCAGAGAGGACACACTATGACCCTGGATCATATAGCTCCCATGGCTTGCCCAAGGCAACCACCAGGTAGAGAAGGAAGCTAAATTCTGATGAGGAGGATTCAGATTTTGTGCGTGAAGAGACTTCAGCTCCCTCGAAGGCCCCTCCTAAGAAGGTTGTGAGGAAATTCGTTGCTACTCCAGCTGATCTGAGAGCACCTAAGTATGCCAGGAAGAGAACTGAGCTTTCCAAGGATGCACCTGCAAAGAAAGATGGTATCAAGAGGCCCACAAAGAGAACTGTCCATCTTGTTGGCAGAAAAACTTCCATATATGAAGATCCAGAAGTTGCTGAGGAAGCTCCTATGGAGATCCCAGTTCTTCCCAAGAAGAAGAAGTTGATGGCTGACGCGATGAAGTCTGCTCCTAAGCCTGCTGCTAAAGCAAAGATGGCTCCAGCTTCTAGGAAGACCACCAAAGACATACCTGCAGCTGCCAAAGCAAAAGGCCCTGCATCCAGTGCCCCTGCTGCAGAGGAAGAAGCGCATGAGAATGCTTGAGTTCTCAGGAAGCTCACACCATTCCTTCCACTCCACAATGTTGCTCAGCCAATAGCAGAGGATATGAAGAAGAGGAAGGATGCCGGACTAAGAAAGTGGAGATCCCTTGATACATACGCTGTCAGGAGAAGAGATGTTGTTGATCCAAGGTTCCACACCAAGGAACAGCAAGACTTTTATGAGACTGTCTTATTTGACAAGAGTCCTGCTGTCAGTGATATGAGGTATGTCAATTGGGCATACATAAAGGATAATGAAGATTTCTTTCCACATGTCCGAGAGAACTTCAAGGCAGTGGACATTGAGAAATTTGTTGGTAAGGAGATGACCCCATGGAATACGAGCTGATCATGCAATTCTATGCATCCATGCACTTTTATGAAGATTCTTTAGTCTGGATGACCGATGGACACACGTACGAAGCTACAATTGCTGAATCGGCTGCTATTATTGGTGCTCCCGAGCAGGAAGAATCAGATGTAGATGTGTATGCAGACGCTAAGCAGAATCAGAACTCCATGGCCAATATGTACAAGACCATTCCACATCAGTACTTGGCCAGTCACAAGCTTGGTTCAGTGTATTTTCTTCAAGCTGGCATTCCCACGACGAACACTATACTGCGATACACCCTCATGCCTAAGTGAGGTGATGATAAGATGATCAGAGGATATTCTATCAACCTGCTACACTTGATAGACACACATACCAGATTTAGAGTGATGGACTTGATAGTTGAGACTATCCGGAGAACTGATGCTGATCAGAAGAGGTCTTGTGGATATGCACCTTACATTCAGATGCTCATCAATGCCAAGCTAGGCAAGCATGCATATCTACTTGATCGTCCCCATCTACCTCTTCAGCCTGAATTTGAAGATAATGAGGTTGTGATGGATGACAATGATCCCAACTCAGCTGTAGCAAGAATGGCAGCAGAGGCAGCAGAGGCTGAATCTTTTAGAAATAGGCCACCTCCAATTCCACAGATGATAACCCCAGCGGAGCAAATGGCATTTCTAGTGAGCACTGTCCAAGGCATGGAGAAGAACATCCAAGAGATCAGGCAAAATCAGAAGAGTCTTGAGAGAGTTGTGGAGACAAAATTCCACAACATGGATGTGAAGGTAACTAAGTTGACCACCATAGTCAGACATCTTCAACATGAAGTTGACTCTGTGGAGATTGCATGCTCAGAGGATGAAGATGAAGATAAAGATGATCATGATGACGAGGATGAGTCTCCTCCTCCCACTACTACTAGGTTCAGCACCAGGCCTCGGTCAGCTGTTGTTTCAGCTCAAGAGACAAGTCAGACATCTTCAGCACAAGCTTCAGCACCTTCAGCACCAGCTCTAGCTCAAGCACCTCCAGTATCAAGTCCTCCAGCTCCAGGGACAGCTGTAGCCGACTTCGCAGATGTTGTTCTATCGACTCCATCATCAGCTGCCCACAGAGACGAGTAGTTCTATACTTTTGAACTATTTGGTAACTTGTTTCCAAAGGGGGAGAATGTTGGGGAACGTCGCATGGGAAACAAAAAATTTCCTACGCGCACGAAGACCTATCATGGTGATGTCCATCTACGAGAGGGGATGAGTAATCTACGTACCCTTGTAGATCGTACAGCAGAAGCGTTTAGAGAACGCGGTTGATGTAGTGGAACGTCCTCACGTCCCTCGATCCGCCCCGTGAACAATCCCGCGATCAGTCCCACGATCTAGTACCGAACGGACGGCACCTCCGCGTTCAGCACACGTACAGCTCGACGATGATCTCGGCCTTCTTGATCCAGCAAGAGAGACGGAGAGGTAGAAGAGTTCTCCAGCAGCGTGACGGTGCTCCGGAGGTTGGTGATGATCTTGTCTCAGCAGGGCTCCGCCCGAGCTCCGCAGAAACGCGATCTAGAGGAAAAACTATGGAGGTATGTGGTCGGGCAGCCGTGAGAAAGTCGTCTCAAATCTGCCCTAAAAGCCCCATATATATAGGAGGAGGGAGGGGGACCTTGCCTTGGGGTCCAAGGGATCCCCAAGGGGTCGGCCGAGCCAGGGGGGAGGACTCTCCCCCCCCAAACCGAGTCCTACTTGGTTTGGTGGGAGGGAGTCCTTCCCCCTTCCCACTTCTTCCTTTTTTTTTCTTTCCTTTGATTTTTTTCTTTCTTGGCGCATAGGGGATTGGTGGGCTGTCCCACCAGCCCACTAAGGGCTGGTGTGACCCCCCCAAATGCCTATGGGCTTCCCCGGAGTGGGTTGCCCCCCTCCGGTGAACTCCCGGAACCCATTCGTCATTCCCGGTACATTCCCGGTAACTCCGAAAACCTTCCGGTAATCAAATGAGGTCATCCTATATATCAATCTTCGTTTCCAGACTATTCCGGAAACCCTCGTGACGTCCGTGATCTCATCCGGGACTCCGAACAACATTCGGTAACCAACCATATAACTCAAATACGCATAAAACAACGTCGAACCTTAAGTGTGCAGACCCTGCGGGTTCGAGAACTATGTAGACATGACCCGAGAGACTCCTCGGTCAATATCCAACAGCGGGACCTGGATGCCCATATTGGATCCTACATATTCTACGAAGATCTTATCGTTTGAACCTCAGTGCCAAGGATTCGTATAATCCCGTATGTCATTCCCTTTGTCCTTCGGTATGTTACTTGCCCGAGATTCGATCGTCAGTATCCGTATACCTATTTCAACCTCGTTTACCAGCAAGTCTCTTTACTCGTTCCGTAATACAAGATCCCGCAACTTACACTAAGTTACATTGCTTGCAAGGCTTATGTGTGATGTTGTATTACCGAGTGGGCCCCGAGATACCTCTCCGTCACACGGAGTGACAAATCCCAGTCTTGATCCATACTAACTCAACTAACACCTTCGGAGATACCTGTAGAGCATCTTTATAGTCACCCAGTTACGTTGCGACGTTTGATACACACAAAGCATTCCTCCGGTGTCAGTGAGTTATATGATCTCATGGTCATAGGAATAAATACTTGACACGCAGAAAACAGTAGCAACAAAATGACACGATCAACATGCTACGTCTATTAGTTTGGGTCTAGTCCATCACATGATTCTCCTAATGATGTGATCCCGTTATCAAGTGACAACACTTGCCTATGGCCAGGAAACCTTGACCATCTTTGATCAACGAGCTAGTCAACTAGAGGCTTACTAGGGACAGTGTTTTGTCTATGTATCCACACAAGTATTGTGTTTCCAATCAATACAATTATAGCATGGATAATAAACGATTATCATGAACTAAGAAATATAATAATAACTAATTTATTATTGCCTCTAGGGCATATTTCCAACAGAGAAAGGTATAGGTCATAGACTTCGTGTGAGAGAGAGCTTTTAACTTTATTTGCTCTCATTTGGTTTTAAAAACTTTGGTTGTTGGATAACTTTATCCTATCTGTGTGATTGCACATACACTTTATCGTGTGTGATGCTATGATATCATCTCTTAGCTATCCTTGTGATGATCACTCACTTATCTTGTTGGTGTCATGTGCATTGCTATTATTTTTTACGCACCACCAAGATGTACGTGACATGGATGAGTAACCCATCATCCTAATCGATTGTGCATTTGCATTCAAACGCAAATTTTAAATAATGCACAAATTTAGGGGGAGCTCTTGCTTTTCACATACTTCTCAAAGCGTCGAAGCTAATCATTGATTATATATTTTATCGAAGCTTTGATCTATATGTTGTCAGTAGTTACCAAAAAGGGGGAGATTGAAAGCACAATTGCTCCCTAGGGTGGTTTTGATAATTGATCACAACATATGCATCATTGGACTAATGTGTTTTCCAAGTATATTTCAGAAAAGTTCAAAACATGATGTGGCTTAAGGTTTTTGTGGAGATGCCCCTTGGTGCAAGAAAGGAATAATATTGGCTCAAGCTTCAAGCTAGAAGACCCTTCATTTTATATTTGTGAGAAATCACTTTTTGAGTCCATAGGAAAGTCAATACTATTAAAAGGGGGTGAGGTAGTAAAATGAACTGATTGCTCAAATGCTCAAAGTTAGCCACCAAAACACTCAGTCATTTTTCCCACATATCCACTTTGTCAAGTTCTACATTCACAAATTCGGTGTCACCAACATTTCCACATTGGACCCACAGAGTTTGAACCTCAGACAGAACCCTAGCCATTCCCACCAAATCGGTGCAACCAAAACTGCATCGGTACTACCGAGTTTGGGTGACCAACTGATATGTCCCAAACGTATCTATAATTTATGCTTGTTCCATGATCTTTTGGGTGACATTGTTATATGTTTTGCTACACTTTTATATCTTTTTACACTTATTTGGACTAACCTACTAACTCAGTGCACCGAGTACCAGTTTCTGTCTGCTCTTGTCTTTTTTGCACGGGCTTTTACCCAATTTTCCGGAGCCCCAAAAATCCCGAGAAAACTATATAAAAATGAGCGCACCTGAAGCTTCACGAAGCACGAAAGGGGGCGAGGGGCCGCCCAGGCGACCTGTGGGTGCGTACCACCCCCATGCCGCGCCGGGAGGCCGTCTGGGTGGGTCCCATGCCCTCTGGTGCCCTCCTTTCGCCTATATTTACCCCTCAATGAGGAAAACCCTATACGAGATCCAGAATCACAAATTTATCCATCGTTCCGCCGCCGCAGCGCTTCCGAGATCAGGAACATGAGGAGACCTCTTCCTGGCACCCTGTCAGAGGGAGGATTGACCTCAGGGAGCTTCTCCACCACCATGGACGCTTCCCAGACATGTCGTGAGTAGTCCTCCTTGGACCATGAGTCCATGACCAGTAGCTATGTGATGTCTTCCCTCCAATCTTGTGCTTCAATGATTAGCCCTTGTGAGTTGCCCTACATGATCAAGGCATCTATGTAATTTTCATGCTATTGCTATGCTCAGTTTGTTGGGATCCGATGGATCATGAGATTATGTTCAGATTGTTATGAGTTATATATTTGATTATCCTTTTATATTATGTTCTTTAGTGATTCATGCATGTTCTCTGTTGCTTTTTATTGCTTTGGCCGAGTAGTAGATTGTAACTCCAAGAGGGCGCGTTATGCATGTTTGTGGGTTCATGCCCCCTGATGTCTAGCTTGAGTGACAGAAACATGAGACTAGGGGATGTGTTGTTGCCACCAGGGATAAAACAACGGTGCTTGTGACCATGGTTGCAAGGGTTGTTTACTTTACGCATAGTTCGTTAATGTAGTTGTCCGTTGCTTTGAGTTTACACTTTGGGTGGGGCTCGCAACTTAATACCAGCGAGATGTTCTGGATAGATATCTCAAGGTGAATGATTAGTACGTAGATGCTGATGAATAAACGGTCTACTTGTCTTGGCGTACTGCCCATTACTATTGAGCCTCTAACTTTCAAGTAGCATAATTAGCATTGCGGTGCGTTCATAATTTTGTCAATTGCCCACCTGTAATTTGTTCACCCAAGCATAGTTGTTTATTGACTTTTGGGAGAGATACATCACTAGTGAACATGATGTGACTCCGGTCCATATCACCACCATTGCTTACACCTCCATCATTTACTGCTTTCATTTACTTTTCCGTTGTAATCAATATCACTTTTCCCGCTTGTGTTTTGATCCTTTGCAAACTACAAGGCCGGAGAGATTGACAACCTCTATGTACTCGTTGGGAGCAAAGTTATTTGTGTGTGTGCAGGTTCACGTCTTCTGCTAGCGCCAGGGTAGGAGACACCTACTTGTTGATCCTCGGAGTCCTCCTGGTTCGATAAACCTTACAGTCTCCGTGTAAGGGAAAACTTGTTGCTGACTACATCTCAACCTTCCACTTGGGGTAACCAACGAGGAGCGAGAAATATATACATCATCTCGTCATCACCAACATTATGTTGCCAAGATACACAAAATTAGAATTTCCGTGTTTGAGTATCGGTGCCACTAAGTTTGGCCATCTGACTGTTAGTCACCTTTTCGGTGCCACCGAGTTGTATATATCGATCTCACCGAGATTCAAAAGTTCACACCTTTAGTGCTAGTCGGTACCAACGAGTTTCCAACTTTAGTGTCAACGAGTTTGCTCTTTTGTGTGTCACGGTTGGATTTTGGTTGTTGCCTATATATACCCCTTCACCCACCTCTCATTCGTGGGAGAAGCACTCAGAACACACACTTCATTTCCAGATCCATTTTCTGAGAGAGAACCACCTACTCATATGTTGAGACCAAGATATTCCAATCCAATCATTTGAAACTTGATCTCTAGCCTCCCCAAACTGCTTTCCACCAAATCAACCTCTCCTAGCCATGCATATTCTGTGAGAGAGTGATTTGTGTTGAGGATACTATCTTTAGAAGCACAGGAGCATGGATTTCATTGATCTACCCGATCTATTACCTTTTGGAGGGTTATGCCTCCTAGATTGGTTAGGTGTCGCTTGGGAGCCTCCTACTTAATGTTGTGAAGTTGAACCAAGATGTTCGTAAGGGCAAGGAGATTGACTACTTCGTGAAGATCTACCATGAGTAAGGCTAGTCCTCCGTGGATGGAAGTCGTGGTGGGATAGACAAGGTCGCTTCTTTGTGGACCCTCCGTGGGTGGAGCCCTCCATGGACTCTCACAGTCGTTACCCTCCATGGGTTGAAGTCTCCACTAACATGGATGTACGGTAGCGCCACCTATCAGAACCATGCCAAAAATCGTCGTGCTACCCTCATGCGTTTGATCTCCCTACCTTACTCCTCTAATTATACTTGCATGTTTACTTTCCGCTACTATACTGTTAGAATTGCATGTGTAGGGTGTACTTGACTTGTTATAACTGTCGTAGCTTCCTCTAAAAAGAATTGGGAAAAGGCAAAAAAATATCTTGTCAAGTAGTCTAATCACTCCCCCCCCCTCTAGACATACTTTCGATCCTACATGTAGCTACCGGTTTTTTGGAAAAATAATTTCTAGAAAACAGGCCTTTGTGTTCACTTGCTCCAGGATTACTGTTAGCTGGTGGACACTCACTTGATACAGAAATCCCAAGCCAAATTACAGAATTTGGGTTACAAGACCGAGAAGGTCCATAGGGTTGTACAAAAGTCTGAGGCTCACAGCGGAAGCGACAAGAGGAATCTACAGTGCCCATGGGACTCCTTTCCCACAGCAACAGCTGACCTGGATAATTTCCTATCTCACAAGGTTGCTATCCTCGACTCCTAGGTTCCGGGGTTGATGACATTGTGCTCCTCTCCGAAAGCAATCTGGCTAAGACAATAGCCAGGGACAAGCCAATAAGTACTTTGAATAAACTCACAAACATCAAGAAAATAGATAAGTTAAAAGCGGGTGAGGTGCATGCATAAATCATTTAATAACCCTGCCATGTCATAAGAATTCATTCATGGATGCATTTATGCAGATGAATTATTTCCACCAATGATGTATAAGAAAGCAAGGAAATGTAACATCAATTATAAGTGTGTCGATCGGGCGTCTAAGGCGACACATCGGAAGGACAAGCAATACAAGTCATAGTCACGCATCTTGGCGACACCACATAAAGGGACTTGTTAACGAACTATTACTATACGTGCCAGAGTTGGGCGTCTCGAACAACACCACAAAAGGGCTTATATGAAGATAATAATTAATAATTAATATCATGCGTGCCACAGTCAGGCGTATGAGTGACACCAAATAAAGGGCTCCTATGAAAATAATAGCAATTGTCATAGTCGGACGTCTAAGCAACACCACATAAAGGGCATAAATAAATACTCGCCACAGTCGGGCGTTTCAGCGGCGCCACAGAAATGGCTTATATGAAAGGAGTAATAGTAGCCACAGTCGAGCGTCTAAGCGACACCACCAAAAGGGCTTATATAATAACTACACTGAGTATCGAGGAGGTAGAACCGTCCCATGGATACTCTAACAAATCCATATACCACAAATGGTTAGTCTACATCAGAGATTCATAATGACTGTGGTTAACAACTCGGTTCATAGGTATCATCTTGTTTCAATTTAATTCCTCCGAAGACCGACACTTGACGTGTCAACCATCTGTCCTTGACCGTGGACACGACTACTCGGATAGTTTTGACTCTGCAGAGGGTGTACTCTTTACCCACATCCCATGGGTTTCAATAGTCACTCGAACTAATCCTGTGTACGGTATTTTAGAAGTAAACACTCAGAACCAGCACACACCCGTTTTTACCCCCGTGAGGTACGGATTCACCCGGACTACGCTGCCAGGCAAAAAACCATAAGACAGGGATGCCAACATCCTCGAACAACATGGCATCACATTTCTACCACATGCTACAAGGGGAGAGCTCTTCCCCTCTCGGTCCCAGACCGGAATCACTCATGTCCCGTGACAGGATGACTGGCTTTATTCGGGACCTTCATCCCGGCCCCTCTATTTGGTGTGTACCTGATAATAGGCTTATGACCTACTGAACCATATTACCTTTCGGGAAGACCTCTGGCAGCACGAAAGGTAAGGTGACACACTAGCAAGACTCGATCTACGGTCAACTCAGGAGGTTTACGTTTTCCTGCAAGGTTTAGCACCACATAATTTGTTTAAATGATATGCCATAGTGTTACCCCCATCACACCTCGATATTCTCTCACTGACCACTCTCGTCCCATGAGATGTCAGTCCCATGGTCTCATATTTACCACAACAAACCTTCCTCCGAGGTTGCCCAGACCAGCATGGCATACGAGGCATGAGGTAGTACCCACTCACCATCTGCATCACATGTATACAACAACAAGCAAAATACCCATCACATACACTCATTTAAGGTATGATTTTATATGGGAATTTTTATCAACATAACAAAATTTCCGCATTCAAAGCACCACAATAAACATCACACAACTTAATACAAATCAGAGTTCAAGTCACTTGCCTTTGGAGTGAGGAAGGGTGGTGTACACTCCAATGATCTTGAAATAATTTGCTTCTCTCCCAATTCCTATTTTGAAAATAATACAATTCAACACACAACTCCAAATCAGCACATAAAAGTTGTTCAATTTTTTTTTGAAATAAATCTTAAAATAAAGTAGATGAAATTTTAGGAAAAAGAATCAACTCATTTGGAGTTGTATTTTGAAAGTCATAGCCACAGAAAGCTTTGGTCAAATTCTGTTTTTAAAAGAATTTAGAAAAGGAAACGCTTTGGTAAGAAATACGCTTCCGAGAATAGAAAGCGTATTAACTGAAATGCTCCGGGACGAATACGCTAACAGAAAGGGAAGGCGCACTCACACGGACGCGCTTCCTAGCAGACAGAACACATTGCAGTGCACGCGTCAATGGGGCCAGGACTTGGCTCGCCGACAGGCGGGGCCTGCTTGTCGGCTTCCTCTTCTTCCTCCCGCGCGTGCGTGGATAGGGACAGCGGCGAGCTTCGGCAAGGCTAGCCGACGCTAGGGGCATCATTTGCCGCGCTGAGCATACTGGCGTGCCAAGGAGGAGCAACACCTCTCATGGGGGCAGAGAGGGTCGCCGGAGGGCTCGGAGGTGAGCACCTCTTCATCCATGGCGGGCGGCGGCTCGGGCGCCGTGGTAATTCCACCACGGTCTACCATGTCTCAAGTGGGCAAGATAAATGGGTTCGGAATGTCTTGGTGAGGCTAGAAAGGGCCAAGGGGGAGCGGGAGAGGCTCGGGGCTGCTGGAACTTAGCCGGAGGCTGGCGACAGTGTTGCGGCTAGAGGCGAGCAGGGCAGGTGGCTCTGGCTAAATTAGCGAGAGGTGGAGTGGCCCAAGGGTCCAGGGAGGGCGGTCACTGCTCAAGGGGGCTCGGGGGGGTCCCTTTTATAGGCGGTCAATGGTGGTTCTTGCGACTGCCAATGATAAGGTCGGCGGCGACCATCTCTAGCGATGGCAGGGAGGAGCAGAAGCACGCTAGCGGTACGGGCAGAACGAGGACGGAGGCAGGGTGGTCCAAGGGGGCAGCTGGCATGCAGGGAAGGTTTGGGCGGTGCTGGCCACTGCGGCGGCAGAACAAACACCGGCTAGCTACCACGACTGCCACACTGTTACGGCTGTGAGCGGCGTAGGGCGAGGTGACTAGTGGTCGGGGCTTGGGGCGGCGTGGCTTGGCTCTATGGGATGGTGAAAGGGCAAGGGCTGGGGCGTGGCGGCTCAGGCGCGCGCGTGCAAAACGTGCGCTCTGGACACGCCGAGAGCATGCACAGCACCCATTCGACAAATTGTCTCGCATATCCAACCATCTCCAATGCTGCTCAAACTCAACAAGGTTAGGCTATGGGTTAAGGCCAAGCTGTTGGACAATGTTTTTGGGTCAGGCGAGCAACTCCATAATGCAAAGAAAGACCATGCCAGATCTGTACATGCACTCTAGGTGTTTGTTGAAATGCCAAAGGCATCTCAAATATTTTTTGGCATCCAAACTTTCCACGGTGATGTCTCTTTAGACACTAAAAAATGGCACAGTTAGATTTGAAAAAGAGAAAAGTTGTTAATGCAATTATTTGAGAAAAGCATTTCTGGTCAGAAAGTTGAGGCTGCTAATTCATGCATTTAAACTAATCCAATGGGGCTCAACTCATGGACTTAAGGGGTTGTGCTGCTCAAAATTTTCAAAGGACAACCATGGGTTTTTGCATAAAAGTGAGTATTATGCATCCCTTGACATCTCCAATTTTTTGTGGAATTTGTAAATGAAGTTCTCAAAGGGTTGCAGTGCAAAAGAGGTCCTTAGGAATTAAAAAGCCATTTTTGAACAAGTGAAACTTGACAAAATATTTATAAAAAGGTCTCCACTGAAAATAAAAGAAATGTTTTAATGCAAGCACTCAAGTCCCATCATAATTTTCAGAAACTTCTACTTGGAGGGTAAATTTTATAATTTAGAGAAAAGGAGTGGTTCTGAAATCAACCGAAAATCTAGAAATTAAAAATTAGACTACCATGGACAAATTTTAATATATCCCCATTAAATTAAATAAATAATTTAAAATGACCTCAAGCAATGACTCAAGCACCAAATGATCTTCAAAACGTTACTTGAAAAGGAAAGTTTTTGGGAAGAGGCTTTGAAAAGAGCCATGAAGCAATTTATTTTTTTAAAAAAAATTATTCTAAGCAATATTTTAATTTATAAAAATATGACTAAATTTTTGGGGTGTGACAACTCGCCCGAGGGTTGATTAATTATCCACGAGGGCCGGAGGTCCCTATGCAATTTTTTATTGGTTATTAGGCAAATGTAGTATCAAATTTGGGCCTTGCTAAGACAGTTTCAATCTAAGAAGAATTATCAAGGGGCGCCCTTAAAAACCCCAAGCATGTTAGGAGCGCTCAATATGGAACATAACACCGGTACACAAGTAACTATGGCGGCAAAGGTGGAACGAAACACCGAGCCAAAAGGCCAAGCCTTCCATCTTTTACCAAGTATATAGGTGCATTAAATTAAATATCAATAATATGGTGGTATCTCAAAAAATCTCATGTTGTCACATGGAAAACAACTTGCACATGCAACTAGCAACGCTATAAGAAAAGGGTTGAGCAAGCACTAACATAGCCAAAAAAGATTTGCTCGGATGTTGAGGGGTTAGAGGCTTTTCATGGCATTCATAACATGTGGTAGACAACGAGACATAGTGATAGAAATGAGACAATTAGCATGGCAATGATAGAAGTGGTATCGAGGGAAATGATCATCGTGTGTGAGATCTCGCTTGGAAGAAGAACAAATTCGTGAAGTAGACGAACCAACGTAGTTGAATGAATCCTCACACTCCGAACGCTTTCCGAACTCTATCGAGAAGAAGCAATCTAGAAACAAAAAATCAACAGACGATAAACACCACAACATATTCATGATGTGATACACAACCAAATATGATGTTTGTCCAATTAATTATGCATGGCATGGCAAGCACAATAGTCAACTACTACACATTAAGTGAAGTTCAATAAGCAACGAGTTAAATATTGACGAAACACATGTTCAAATTATCTAGTCACTATCATTTCGGTACTCATCAATATTAAATGTTGTTAAACATGGCAAGAGGTGAAGCATGAACAAACTACATCGTCTACGCATTTTAAATGAGGCCGGAAACAACATATAACAATTCTGGAAAGTCCCCATATGTAATTTTTGAATTCGCTACTGTTCTGCCTAGAATACAATTTTAGAATTTGTTAAACAAAAAATAAATGCCACCATGTTATTGTACACATTTTTCAAGTCAAGTTACATATATGGGTCATTTTAATTGGAGCTAGTGTTAATTAGTTAGAAATTAAACCGTTTAACATGGCAGTTATGCAAATTCAATGAAAATGACAAGTGAAACATCTTATCACATGTGAAAGCTGCAAATTATGAATCTACACAAAATTTCAGTCAGGTTTAATATATAAATCAATTTACTCCGATTCATGGTTTATTAATTATTAACATCTTTAAAACAAGGCATTTTCTGTAATATGCATGTCTTGAGTATTAAAAAAACGTAGTAGGAAAAAAAATAAAGAATGGGCCGAATTGCAGCAGCCGGAGAGGATTCAACCCAGGTGGTTGTGCGTGTGAAAATAACAGCAAGCAACGGAAAAATTTGGGAAACCATGACTCGAACCCAGTACCTCCCTCGTTCAAACCAATGCGTTGACCAGCTATGCTATGAAAAAACTGTGACAAATCGTGGGTTCTTTGCTAGATGAAATATACGTGCGAGAAAATCTGTCGAAACTGAAAAACAGAAACAAAGCAGTCGTGTTACCATGGTCGGTGATGAAGGTGCTGGTGCGGCGGCTTGCTGTCGGCATGGGCAAGGGATGGACGACCCCGACCCTCGGATACCGGTCCCCGATGGCGGCGAGATCCAGGGCAGCGGAGTCCGCCTGGCCTAGCGGCGAGGAGCTCATGACTAGGCCACTCTGGGGCAGCGAGGTGCAAGGGATGCCAAGGAGGGCTGGGCAGGCAAGATCGTGATCCAGCGGCGGTGAGTCAGGCGAGGTAGACGGGTTGGTCTTGGTGGCGGATCCGGGGGCAACTGGTGGCTCCAGCGACTTGACGCGGGACCTGGCCGATGGTGGAGCTCCTAGGCAACGCGTCAAAACTCCGGGGGGTGGCCCTTCATGGCAGTGGCTCCATGCTCCTGTACGAGAAACATGGGAGAGAGAGACCTTAGAGAGAGAATCATGGGGAGGAAGGAAGAGAAGGAAACGAAAGGACTCTGGCCTAGACCAGCGAGGCAGCTCCTCTAGCAAGCATGCGGGAGGGAGGTCAGAAACGGGGTCAACACTCCTGGAGCATTGTGCTCTGCTCGAGCCCGAGCAGAGACAGGCACGGCCAAGCTGCGGGCTCCAAGCGGCGCAGGGTCGGTGGCCTAGATGTGAATGGGACAAGTAGGGACCAGGGTTTGACTGTTTTATACAGTTTTGGGCTATCTTGTCCTTCCGTTTTAGAACGAACGACCAAGAATGATAGGTTATGGGTCCAATTAAGAAATTAATATTTCAGCGTTGATCCGGAACCAACGTTCACGACTGTCGGGTTCGGGTCCGGGGGAGTTTCGGACTAGGTTGCGAGCAGGTCGGTGCGCTCTCCAGAGAGGCTAGGCGGAGATGAGAGGGAAGACGGGCAGCCCGATGACATATTTTTTATATACGAAAAACATCTACAATTTGACCAGCTATAGTGCCGCTATATGTTTAACGATTGGGGTATCAAATGACCCCCAAATGTGATGAAATTTGGCAGGCGGCCTACCTCCAATAAATTTAGATCGCACGTCAATTTTCGACCCACTATGAGAATGTTTTATACACACATTTAAAAATAATATTTTATCAATGTCGCGGGTGCATGCATGTGTGGTTGGTCCCAAAATGGTCAACGACAAGAACAGAGAAAACCGGCAACTATGAACGGATGCGAGTTTTTAAAAAATGACGGCAACAGAGTGTCGATGCAATGCGGATGATGCGCATGATACGATGATGAATCAGAAAACCAAATAAATCACACGGCGACAACAAAATAAAAAGGGATCTTCTGGAGCGTCGATTCCAGGCTATTACATTAGTTCACTCTCGTTTATTTACACACCAAGTTTAAATGTTTATTAAACATGGCAAGAGATGAAGCATAAATAAACTATCTATCTAGGCATTTTAAATTAGGTCAAAAACAACTTATAGTATTTCTAAAACAAATCATGTGTTAATTTTGGAAATTCGTCCAGATCTGAACTAACCATATTTTACAATTGTTAAACAGGGTAAAAAATGCACCATGTGAGTCTAAACGTAATTTTAGGCAATTCACACATATATATCATTCAAAACGGAGTTACGGTCTACAAGATATGACCAACACAAGATAAATATGCCAAGAATGCAAAATGCACGAAAACTATGACCACAAACATGTTAAAACAGAAAATTTCACCAACACAAGATAAAGTATGTAAATGCAACCTATTATGCTCGAAAATTTCACCATCATGTAGAGCATGAGGAGTAGAACAATTTACATGTTTAGATCATTGCAATCCATCGCATAGTTACTGGGATACAAGGTTCACAAAATGCAATATGGTGATATTTCTCACGCAGAAAATGACTTAAGAGGAAAATCACCTCGGGGCTGAAGTGGGATGGAGGAGTGCAGGGACGGTCGGGCCGGCTTGTTTTGTTGGCGGGCTAGCAGCGATCCGGGACGGCCTTGTCCCGATCTAGAGGTTGAGGGAGAGCCATGGTGGGGCGATGTCAACGCGGTGGGGTGAGGTCGAAGGGGGCCGGGGCAAGGCGGATCCAGTACACGGTCACTAGATCCGGTGGCGACAGACCTGTTCCCAAAGAGGTCGAGGCCGAGCGGCGGTCATGGAGGTGCAGCGACAGCGGGCGACATCCATAGGAGGTCGGGGAGAGGTTGCGGGACTACGACCGGCACGAGCGTTGCAGTCGGCGGAGCAAGGCAGGAAGGTGGCGATGACGGTCGCGAACACAGCGAGGTGACGGTCTTCGACGGCGGCGATGGTGCCAAGTGGCGAGGTGGTGGTGGCTCGGCGTGGAATTCGAGGGAGGTGGCGGCTGGAGGTTAGGGGAGTGGCTAGCCTAGGTTTTCTACCAAAAATTGGAAGGAGGGTGTCTATTTATAGACACGGGCTTGGAGAGGGGGCTTGTGCACGAATTTGGAGCCTCTGATCGCAATCATCACTTCCTTAGGTATTGTAGCAAACTTAAATTCTACTTATGTTGGTGTTGGGTTGCTGTATTTTCAATCTTCCATGGCTAATACCCTCCGATACTATCCATAGTTTCGTCAAAATAAGCAACCAACTCAACAAAAACAGAATCTGTTAACAGCAGACCAGTCTGTAGCAATATGTATATTTTGTATACCTCTGGTATTTCACAAAATCTGAAAAATTACGACAGTCTGAAGAACTTGCATAGAAATCAGCAGAAAAAAGAATCAACTCAAAATCTCTTACAGAATAAAAATGCAAATTCTTTTCGTGAGCAGAAAGTTTCTGCCTTTTTCCAGCATGATCAAACAATCATCACCAAGACTAATCATAACGGTTTTGCTTGGCACAAACACAAAAGACACAATGATAACATAATTATGATGGTGTGGAGAAAACAAAACAGGAAGCAAAAAAGCAAAGAAAAATTTATTCATTGGGTTGCCTCCCAACAAGCGCTATCGTTTAACGCCCTTAGCTAGGCATTGATTTCAATGATGCTCACATAAAAGGTAAGGATTGAAACACAACGAGAGCATCATGGAGCAAATGGCTAGCACATTTAAGTCTAACCCACTTCCTATGCATAGGGATTTTATAATCAAACAATTTATTGGAGCAAGAATCAACTAGCATAGGAAGGCAAAACAAGCATAGCTTCAAAAATTTCAACATATGGAGAGGAAGCTTGATACTATTGCAATAAGTAGAAGCATATGATCCTCTCTCATAGTAATTTTTAGTAGCATCATGAATGAATTCAACAATATAACCAGCACCTAAGGCTTTCTTTTCATGATCTACAAGCATAGAAATTTTACTACTCTCCACATAAGGAAATATATTCTCAAGAATAGTAGTGGGAGTATCGTAAAAGATTTGAGCACTACAAATTGTGTCCACAATGAAAAAGCAAGGTTTAGCAAAAGGGTTCTCGAGAGTATGACAAGTTTTATCATCCCTCTTCTTTAAAGCATAAGTATCCTCACAATAATCATCATAGATAGGGGGCATGCTTTCATCAAAATAATTTTGATCATTCAAAGTGGAAGAACTAAAAATATCATCTTCATCAAATATAGCATCCCCAAGCTTGTGGCTTTGCATATCATTTGCATCATGGGTATTCAAAGAATTCATGCTAAGAACATTGCAATCATGCTCATCATTCACATATTCTATGCCAAGCATTCTATGTAATTCTTCTTTCAGCACTTGAGCATAATTTTCCTTCCCATCATGCTCACGAAAGACATTGAAAAGATGGAGCATATGAGGTATCCTCAATTCCATTTTTTTGTAGTTTTCTAGCGAAAGAACAAGAAACAAAAAGATTCGATTGCAAGATCTAAAGATATACCTTCAAGCGCTAACCTCCCCGGCAACGGCGCGAGAAAAGAGCTTGATGTCTACTACGCAACCTTCTCCTTGTAGACGTTGTTGGGCCTCCAAGTGGAGAGGGTTGTAGGACAGTAGCAATTTTCCCTCAAGTGGGTGACCTAAGGTTTATCAATCCGCGGGAGGCGTAGGATGAAGATGGTCTCTCTCAAGCAACCCTGCAACCAAATAACAAAGAGTCTCTTGTATTCCCAACACATCCAATACAATGGTAAGTTGTATAGGTGCACTAGCTCGGCAAAGAGAAGGTGAAACAAGTGCAATATGGATGGTAGATATAGGTTTTTGTAATCTGAAATTACAAAAAACAGCAAGGTAACTAGCAACAAAAGTGAGCACGAACGGCATTGCATTGCGTGGAAACAAGGCCTAGGGTTCATACTTTCACTAGCGAAGTTCTCTCAACAATGATAACATAATTGGATCATATAACTAGCCCTCAACATGCAACAAAGAGTCACTCCAAAGTCACTAATAGCGGAGAAAAAACGAAGAGATTATTCTCGGATACGAAACCACCACAAAGTTATTCTTTGTGATCGATCTATTCAAGAGTTCGTACTAGAATAACACCTTAAGATACATATCAACCAAGACCCTAATGTCACCTAGATACTCCATTGTCACCTCAAGTATCCATGGGCATGATTATACGATATGCATCACACAATCTCAGAATCATCTATTCAACCAACACATAGAACTTCAAAGAGTGCCCCAAAGTTTCTACCAGAGATTCAAAACGTGTGCCAACCCCTGTGCATAGGTTCCCAATGTCACGAACCCGCAAGTTGATCACCAAAACATACATCAAGTACTCACATGAATCCACGTGTGCCAACCCATATGCATAGGTTCCCAATTGTCACAAACCCGCAAGTTGATCACAGCAGATAGACACGTGCAAGACATACATCAAGTGTTCTCAAAGACTCAATACGATAAGATAACTCCAAAGGGGAAACTCAATTCATTACAAGAGGGAGAGGGGGAAGAACATCATAAGATCCAACTATAGTAGCAAAGCCCATGGTACATCGAGATCAAGACATCTCAAGAACACAAGAGAGAGAGATCAAACACATAGCTACTGGTACATACCCTCAGCCCCGAGGGAGAACTACTCCCTCCTCGTCATGGAGATCGTCGGGATGATGAAGATGGCCACCGGAGATGGATTCCCCCTCCGGCAGGGTGCCAGAACGGGCTCCAGATTGGTTTTTGGTGGCTACAAAGGCTTGCGGCGGTGGAACTCTCGATATAGGTTTCTTTTTGCGGGTTTCTGAATTTATAGGAATTTATGGCGGTGGAATTACGTCGGTTGGGCCCACGAGGAGGTCACAAGCCTGCTCTCCACCACCGGAGGGGTGGTGGCGGCGTGAGGGCCTGTGACTCCCTCGTGGCCCATCTGGCCTTCTCCCAAAGCTTCGGGGGTCTCTTTTGGTCCAAAAAAATCATCGTAAAGTTTCATTCCATTTGGACTCTGTCTGAAAATGGGCCAAAAACACGGAAAAAACAGAAACTGGCACTTGGCACTCAGTTAATAGGTTAGTCCCAAAAAAGATATAAAATAGCATATTCATGCATATAAAACATCCAAAGTTGACAAGATAATAGCATGGAACCATCAAAAATTATAGATACGTCGGAGACGTATCAGTATGCCATGGCATGTGTTGTGTCCGTCTCGTGGAGCAACTCTGGTGGCATGATATCATCAGTGTAATTTGTCCTCACAGTGGAAGATGAAGCTGCATCTCTAGTTAATGTGTCAGTAGGCTCGGGTCTCTTCTTCCCAAGCCATTATACTCCCTTCCCCGATGCAAAAGCTTGCGTCAAAACTTCATAAATAAATTCCTAAACATGCATGCAAGCTCATATGAACAGCACCAAGAACTCCTAAATACTCACAAATAAGACTACCAATCAAAATTCTAATTGGAGGAGTGGAGGAGTCACATACCAAGGAGCAAATGCTCAAATTCTCAACGCAAATGATGGCTGTAGAGAGAGATCAAAATTTGCCACCAAGAACAGCAAGAACTCGAGCTCCAGGAGAAAAATCAGGATTTTTGAAGTGGGAGATAGAGAAGGGAGGAAGAAGTACCTGGAAAGGGGACCAGGTGGGCCCAGGCGACCTGTGGGCGCGGCCAGGGGCCACGCCGCACCAGCTGACCGCCTGGACCAGGGGTGGCCCCCTGGTTGGCCCCAGGTGCCCCTGCGTCTCTTTTTTGATGGAATTTTTTATTATAATTTTTCTGACAACTTCACTTTTGAAATTATTTTGAAGTACCGAAAGCTGCAAACTTCCGGAAAGCTCAAAACAATGGTTAAACATATGAAGCTTCAAAAACATAAAACTTTGGTACAACAAGGAGGATGAAAGATAAAAGAAATGAAAACATAACAAGCTTCTCTTTTTACTCATATAAACACATATTTGTTAGCAAGGTTGATCAAGTCTTACTACCAAACAGGTGTTATATCGAGCAAAAAGTTTCACTTCCTATAAAGCAATGATGGTACCTTTATTTTAATGCATATTGTCCCCACCATAATGGTTTTGTATTTGTGGTGCACATGTAGAGGACAATCCCACTCTCGAGCCTTCACGTTCTCAATATTCTCAATACAATTAAGGCCATGCCTTTTATCAATCTTCTTTGGAAAATATATCGTGTGCTCCTTCTCATTAACATTGAAAGTGACATTTCCTTTATTGCAATCAATAATAGCACCTGCGATGTTAAGAAAAGGTCTACCAAGAATAATAGACATGCTCCCATCCTCGGGCATGTCAAGCACAACAAAGTCAGTAAGGATCAAGCAATTAGCAACTTCAACAGGAACATCCTCAGAAATACCAACTGGAACGGCCGTTGACTTATCAGCCATTTAAAGAGAGAGAGATCCGTAGGGATTAGTTTATCTAAGCAAAGTCTTTTGTAAAGAGAGAAAGGCATAATAGTCACTCTTGCACCAAGATCACATAAAGCAGTTCTGACATAATTATTTTTTATGAAGCAAGGAATGGTGGGTATACATGGATCGCCAAGCTTCTTTGAAATCTTACCACTGAAAGAGTAATTAGCAAGCATAGTAGATATTGCCTTATTAGGAACTTTTCTTTTATTAGTAACAATATCTTTCATATACCTCGAGTACGGAGACAACTTAATAGCATCAGTCAAAGAAATTTGAAGAAAAAAAGGTTTCATTCATTCACAAAATCTCTACTCTAAAGGAGGAGTCTGCACTCGTGATGGTCTGTTGGTACGTCGTTCGTTTGGTTCCTTCGTCAACCCATCAAACGTGCTACCACCGGTCTTTTTTTCATCGTTCCTTGATTATTATTTTCGTCACCGGTTTTTTCGTCCTCGCATCCCACCCGCCCGTGCCCCTGCCCTCCATCTCTTCCTCCGAGTCCCGACCATGGGCTAGGGTTCCATCCGCCGCCGCCCCCGCCCCCGCCCCCATCTCCTCTTCCGATGCCCCCGCCCCCATCTCCTGCTCCGCCGCAGTCCCTACTGCTCGGATGCCCGCGCGTCCGGCCCTCCAAGGCCGCCGCCAGTGCCGCCCCTCGATGCGCGTGTCCATCGTGACCACGGAGTCCGACGCCCCTGCCCCCATCTCCTGCTCCGTCGCCGTCCCTACTGCTCGAATGCGCGTGCGTCCGGTCGTTCCAAGGCCACCGCCAGTGCCACCCCTCGGTGCGCGTGTCCGTCGCGACCACGGAGTCCGCCGTCGTCGCCGCCGTAGCCACCGTAAGTGACACACGTGCCCCGTCCCCGTCGGTCTCCCAGTCACTGACTAGCTCTGGTCATGCAGTTCATGACTCCTTGCCGTGTAGTCGGCAGACGAGGACGCGGAGACGACGAACCCAAGGACGGTGGTGGCGGTCATCCTCGGCCCGTGCGTTGTTCACGTTTTATCTGTCTTCACTCGGTTCACAATACAAATTCACGTTTTTTCGCGACGGCGGAAGCAGGCCTCGGGGTAACGACAGCGCCGGGAGTCGACGTCTTTTTTCCAAGGGCCTGCCATAGCTCCCTTCTTCCTGGAGTCACCCGACGGCAGCCGTTGTTTTCTCCATGGGACTACCTACTCCAGTCTCCAGGCATCCGCCACCGCGCTCCCACCGTCATGTTCCGCATGCGTTCGCCTTCCTCCCTCAGGTTCGTCTCCCCTCTTTTCTCTGTTCTGATCGAGACGGAGAGAATCAAATCAGGATCTAGATGGAGATAAGGACTGAGGCCATAGGATCCCTTGCTAAAATTGAGAGGGAGGGAGGGTATCCTTGTGCAGGGTAGCACAAACCTCGTTCAGTTGATTGTTCGTGAGGGAAAACACTGGTGGCTCGAAGGGTGGGCGCTAGCAACGAAGCGACAGTGTTCCAAGTCCAAGGTCGCGAGCTGATGCATCCACAGGATGATGTCGTTTCCTATGTCTTGCCAGGCTGCTGTATTTGAACATTTGGATCCCCTATTTGGGTAAAATCGTTTCCACTTTACAACTTTCTTTCTACTTCATTTGGTTAGTTATCATGGTGGTTAATTTCTTCTTGTTTGTTTTTGTGAGCAGAGCAACTTCGGTGTGGATTACAAAAGAATTTTGTCCAAATAATTCGTTCTTTGAGCAAAGCAACTTCGTTGGGGATGCCAAAAGAAGTTTCAGTTTTCTTACTAATTCACCGCGATTGGTAAGGATAGAACAATGGGAGTTTTCCTTATGTTGGTTTTGTACTGAACATAATCATCTATGGAAGGCCTTCAAATAATTCTATATAGTACCAGGAACATTATGTAGCTCTTGGGGCGTTCTCTCTTAGTATTAAAATCTAAATCCTTGTTGTGTTTGTAAGAAATTGTGTTAAACATGGTTATTAGCTTATTGGATCTTAAACAAACTGCATTACATGTGTAGTAATTTTAGTGTCTAGACATGCATACTCTGTTATGTTAGATTTAGGAGAAAGAGTTATTTTATTCATTCATCCATATTTTTTGGCTATAATGATGACCTATTTTTTATCTATTGATATTCTTTGCTTCAGTTGTGCTCTTGTTACTTTGTTTCCAAGTTATCATGAAAGAATTTTTTGTGCTAAAATGATTCATGGTTGCAGGCTGTCACGACACTAAACTGGGACCCCCTAGAAACTGACAAAATTTTACTTTTGCAGCTATGTAATCTTCTCAAATCCACGGTCGAATCGCCTGAATTTCTTGAGAAGCTTGAAAAAAGTTATGTGGTGATTTTGAGATATTTTTCTCCTACCCGTTTTATCGCTCAAATTTCTGATTTTATCTACGTATGAGTTTTGATGAATTTACTCTTCTCTGCCGTGCGTTCTGAGAGCAGAATTACATGGTAGTTCTCCAACGCTGCTTGGCAAGAAAAACTTTATCTGGTGATTGCTCTTCTCAACTGTCCAGTTATGATATTTTTGTGCATCATGTTTTGTCGATTCACCTAATGCAGGGAGTAGTCAATTATTAGAGAACATGTTTCGTGAAGGAGGAGAAAGTAAATTTAACGTGTGTATTATTTTTATTCATTACTCAAATGGCTTAGATATAAACTACAATTTGTTCAAGGCGGGGTACCATAAATTGGATGGTATTGCATTTAATTTAATTCAGTTTAAAGAACAATGTTTAGTGTCATACTTCTGTTATTTTTTCATGTGCTTTGTACAAGATTACTAATTAATGAACAAACTCCGTTTAGAATTATAAGATGTTCTAACGTTTTTTTATTCGGATGTATATATATAGACGCATTTTAGTGTGCTTGTTCACTTATTTCGATATGTATGTAGTCCATATTGAAATATCTAAAATACCTTATAATTGTGAAGGAGGGTACTATACTGGCATATGCACCAGATAGAGTCACCTCCGCCAAGTCCGATGTGCCTGCCAAGAAGACGGGGTTCCAACATGGCCAACATGTTGCGAGCAAAAACCTGGGCATGCCCGACTATCCTCCTTCACGGTGCCTTGATTTGTGGCTTCCTATAAAATATAATTGGGCATTTTAACATTTTTCTTCGATCGTAACCCTGCCCCACCGATTTTTATTTCACCCCACCGATTTTTCACCAGCCCGTGTGATTGTGTCCGAGACCGAAGAACCGTGCCTCATCCCCTAACAACAAGGAAAGCACAAGGTCCCCGCCCGCGTGGTCTCCCTGATCTCTCTTCCGAACCAATCTCTAGGGTTCGGGCGCCGCCAACCCCACCCACCCTGCCCCTCACGACGCCGACAACGAGATGTAGAAGGATGTGAGGTGGTGGCGACGGTCGCATCGCTCCCTTAGCGGCCGGCGAATCAGGCAGGAACCCCTCTCTCCCCTAACCTGTTGGGTATATTGCTTCAAATGTGGGTCTTGGATTGGACCCCTTCGCCCTTCTCAAACTTTCTCAAGCACTCCTTCTCGTATGGACTGGACCCCTTCTCTCCCAACGCACCCACCCCATACTCACTGTTTTTTCAGCCGTGGCGGTGGTGGTAGGGTTACAGCCCGACGAGATGGCGACGACATGTTGCTTCCTCCGACTGTAGACACGAGATCGAAGCCTCGGATGCGACCGGGTGCGAACTGCAACTGTAGCGGAGCTCGGAGGCGACCCGGAGATGAATTGCGTATGTGCGAGCTCGGTGGCAACCACGAGACCTCACTTCGGGCGTTCCTCCACTCTGTAAGCCCCTCCTCTTTCCACATGCATGCACGTAGTAGCAGATTGCCTGATGTGTTGGCAGAAGTATTATCTTTGCGGTGTTCTTATTGTTAGTTTAAACTTGCAGACCCTTGTTTTTTGCTCAGATTTATGGCCAGAACTTAAGAATATTATCTCTATTGTATCACTCAGATATTAAGAATCTTATCTCTATTGTAAAACCATGCAAATAATTTGGATACCCCGTGTTTGATGAATTCAGTAGAAGGTATTCAGTTATGAAACCATTGTTTAGTTTAGGTGGAGAGACTCCACGTGAGTTGTGTGTTTATTTTTGTTTGAATAAGTGAACTGGTGGGGCATGCTTGCAAGTTTTCTATATATGTGGCTGCTATGTCGGTTTCTTTATTAGTTTGGACCTTGAACCCTACTTAGTGGTTACTTTTTAAATATTTACGAGCTTTCGTTGATTAGTGTTAAGCAATCAGCATGCATGAGCTGGTTTGAGTCGATCCAGATTTCTTCCTATATAAGACATCATATAGTTCATATTAATGTAGACGTCAGATACCAATTCAGTTTTGAAGTTGAGGCGGTGCACATGTCCTCGCAGCCACCGGCGGTTGCTCCCCATATCGGATGCTCCCGGGGCGGCGGCGCCCTCCACTACTACCCCTTCAAGCGGTCGTGGCTGCAGGGGTGGCCCTCGGGCGAAGAGCAGCGGCGACACCAACGGTTACCCCTTCCCACAGGCGTCCCACACTCGCGCCACCAGTGCTACACATTCACATCTCCTTGTCATCTAGCACAGTCAAGGGACACGCCAAGCACCTTCAATCTGTGCTGTCCTTTTCTGCAACCATTAGTTTCAGGAATTTTGGTGTCTCTACTACCTAACAAACCATTCATTAAAGTGTGTTCAAGGTTCTAGATTCTTAGAAAAGTCTCTTGTCTATTATTCAGTTCTGATGTTAACCTGATGCCTTTGTTCAGGGAGAAAGCTTTGGTGAATGAGTGCTTTAACGTCATAATTATGAAACCCTCATGCACCCAACAGGTTTGTTACTTCAACCAAGTGATAGAGGAAGGAAGAAGCAAGTTGCAGGTGCATACTCCTTGCTCACAAAGAAGTTTGGGTGTATACATTATGGCATGAATTGGCTCTTTGGCAAAATGTTCATGGCTGAAAATTGGTGGGGTTTTTTCAGTTTAATTTAGAGAACATATATCATTGCCATAGTTTTTGGTCGGGAGCTAATGCCCAATCAAACAATAAATATTTTTGAATCTGGTCTCTGCAACCTTTACTGTTATTTTGTACTAACACATGGCCTTTACGAAGCATGGCCATGATAAATAGTTAGTAACAATCCTGAAGTTGGAACTTCACTGTCGGCACCTTTACGAAGCACGACCATGGTGGGGGGTTTTTAGTTAAGTTTAGAGAACATTCTCCATTGCCATAGTTTTTGGTCTGGTGCTAATGCCCAGTCAAAGAATAAATATTTTTGAGTCGGGTCTCTGTAGTCATTACTGTTATTCTTTACTAACACGTGGCCTTTATGTAGCACGACCATGATAAATAGTTAGTAACAATCCTGAAGTTGTATCTTCACCGTCGGGGCCTTTATCTCGCAACTTTTCTCGCCATCGTTGAATAATCCATATATAACTGAGAAATGTTAGTTCTACCAGGTTTAAATTCAGTTTAGAGAACATTTTCCATTGCCATAGGTTTTGGTCTGGACCTAATGCCGAACCAAAGAATAGATATTTTTGAGTGGATTGCTTTTTGTTTAATAAGAAAAGGTGCGGCTGATTTCTTTTATTAGGGGAAGCGGTTCTTTGCTGTGAGAAAAATGCCGCATACCTTTATATACTCAAAATTATCGGATACCCTATTAAGGCATTTCTAGGAAAAAAATCGACAAGTGATTTACATGTCAGCTTACAGTTTGTTAAAATTGAAATGCGACTCGCTCTATTAAAAATAATGATGTCACTCTCTCTGACTAAAAATATTAGTATGTCGGTATTTCGTTGGCCACCCCTTCGTCCCACCTTCACAGCATCAAAGTCATACATGGAAACAAACCCGAAGAATCATAATATTAATATGGAAATAAACCCAACAAATCAACACCATTGTAACCTTCCTACCACCCTCGCAGCGTCAAAGTCACATACAAGGAAACAAATCAAAAATGTACTAATATTAATATGGAAACAAACCCGAAAAATCAGCACAGCCTGAGTACGTACTAAAAATAATTAGGCTTCCTCCCATCCTGGTATGCAAAAGTACTATACATGGAAAACAAAACATAGAATCCTAACAATAATTTGCCTAATTATTACATACTAAACTTCATGCACAATATAAGGAAAGCCCGACAAGATTGATAACGCCATCAAATATCTCCACCATATTTGGTAGGAGTACGTATTTAAATAATACGTTTCTGTTACAGGGTTGGTCATTCACAAACACCCCTGCCTCAAGTACTCACCGTCAAGCATGGACCATGCTCGTTGGGAGATCACGCTCACACCAATTCACCACGGAGGTCACATGAGTTTATCATCAACCTGCCAGCCTCGCCTTCATCACCCGGAGGTGAGTTCATCTTTTGACAAAGCCATCTGTTTCTCTGACATGGTGCCGTATTTCTTATGGATCTTCATAGTCATGATATGTGCATTATTAATTTATTTATAGTTAACAAAAGACGATGCATGTCGAACTACTACTAAAACTGAGTGTCATAGTTTTGGGATTTCATAGGTAAGATAGGTTGTAATTACACAAGTCAGATGCATACCCATTGGTGGTCTCCAGGAACTTTCAACTTGGGAATACGAAGTGCAACCTCACCAAGCAAACTTGTAGAAATTAATTAGATGTGTGGAGAAGAAAATAATGTGCTAATGGAGGAGAAACGGCGTATGTAGTTAATTATTATTTATTTTTCTTTATTTTACGAACCTTGTTGTTGAAGGTTCAAAGGGCCTTAATCACCATCCCTGCACCATTTACTACTACAGTTTTTATTTTCCCCTGTTGTATGAATTATCCCTCATAACATCTTAATACCGGAAATCGTAGCACCAACTATTTTACTTCGTTTGTGAACCACGGTGTTGAAGGTTCAAACGTCCTTACTCATTATCCATGCAACATTTGCTTATAAGATCTCGGAGGATAAGGGAAAAGGAGATGTGTATTCTCTGACAATTTTTGTAGACATAATGTCTTAGGCCCTGTTTGAAACCATAATAGATTATAATAATCTGGTTTATGAACATAGATTATATAAACTGGTTTATAAAAATAATCTAGGTGGGCATGTTTGGAGGCCAGATTATATAAACTGTAAACCAACTTTTAAATTGTGCAATGACATGTTTGCCCTCTGTTTTTTTTTGCGATGGGAAAACGGTGTGGTGGCAGTACCTTGTAAATAGCTCAAAGTTAATAAGGGTAACATGTCTTTATTAATCCATAATCTGATTTTAGCTGGGTTAGAGTAGCTTATGAGTTTTTAATAATCTGGTCATCTAGTTTTTATAATCTATAGTATAAACTGTCCTGTTTGGAAACATAATAGCTTATAAAAACCAGATTATATAAACTGGATGAATCCAAACAGGGCCTTAATTGATGATTTGAAGGTGACCATCTTGTAATCTTAACTATTGTTGTTGGAACAGTCTTATGGAATGTTCATAGGTGAACCGTCCACCCAATTAGCTACAATGCGTCCGACAGCCAATACCATGATAGCATCGGAGCCAGGGGAGCATGTGGGAACATCAAATGGCATTTACCCTTTTGAGATGACGTTTTTACAATTGATGTATGCTCATCTATAGATCTACATTTATAAAGTCTAACCAGATGCTGGGTATGTTGCTTCAAATGTGGGTCTTGGATTTACCAAATTACACATTGGCCATGCAGAAAACCCTACAACACCTCGAGGAACACCGAGTGGTGCTAAAGATATTGCCTCCAATGCAAGCATTAAACAAGTTAAATATCAACAGAGACAAAGCCGTGATAAGGCAAGGAGAAATAGCCTAACACCCGAGCAAAGAGCAGAAATAAATGCACGTCGAAGAGCATCTAGACAAAATAAGACTATAGAAGATAGGAATGCAAGCAAAAGGGCTGCGAGTGAAAATCTGACAACAAAGAAGAGGCAAGAGATGAATGCCTGTAGAAGGGAAGCAAGTAAAAATATATCAGCTGAGCAGAGGCAAGAGATGAACGCCCGTCGAAGAGCACGCACGCAGAGCATACCACCAGATGAGAGGAAGGCATTGCGGGCTCAACGAAAGGCATACCTTGCAGCTAAGCGAAAGACCACATGCGCTGAATGCATCGCAATGCCTTGCCCAGATGCATATCTCTAATGAATCACCATGTTCTATTACTGAAGTTTGCATGTGTCCAATCTATATTTGTCAGTCAATTGTTAATCATGCTTTGCGTAATTCAGTTGTAGATTGCTATTCTACCAGTTCTCTATGAAGGTGATTATTAAATTAAAGTTACACACTTACTTGCAGTTAAAGTTATATGAACATTGATGAATTAATACCTAGGCACATGCATTTAATTACTCGTTAGAAAAACAACTCAGGCGTGACACACGCCACAAGGGACAAACGGGAGCAAGCGAATGAACCAAACCGAAAAGTCTGAAGAAAACCTTGACTTCATAGAGTCGGTCCGAATCGAAGTTCTCAATCCCTGGAATTGGCACCGTACCTGTCAATCCTGGTCAATCCCGTCTTTAGACCAGTTTGTCACACCGGGAAACAGGTCAATCACTAACGGGGTGCTCACGTGTCATCTACATCTTCTTCCTCACTCTCCCTATTGCACGCCCGTGCAAACCCAAGAATATGCTAACGACATTGCTAATTTGTCGCGGATAATAACTATGTTACTTTGTAGTGTGGTTGCCTCTCCATGGGCATGGTGGAGGAAGAGATTAACATATGCTTTATGTTGTGAATATTCATGCTCTATAGGTATGTGCTCTTCAAGTGGGAGAAGATGTGTGATAAGTTGACCCATTTAGTTAGCGAGAGAAGTTATGGTCCCACTACACTAGCAAAGTGGCTCGTGTAAATGCGTGGACGACATCTTTAGTGGCTTAAAATTGTATAACATTTTCTCTTAAAATATTTATGTTGAGAATTTTATCTTTGTGGAATTATTTTAATTGTATAAATATAATGTTACTGCTAAATATCATTGGATTTGTAATGAAAATTGCGATCTTATATAAAACTCGTAATTGTCAATTAACTACAACATACAAAAGGTAACTCTCACAAATTTCAAAACCAGAATAAAATGCATTCACACTTGCTCACATGGGTGTTTTTTTTAAACAAAATCATTTTACATGGTATTTTTGTAATATGGATTATAATTTTCCTTATATGGATTAGGTGGGACAAACTATTTCCTTTTACAGCTTAGGGATAAAAAAATCCATTTTTAGACTGTTACTCGGGAGCGCTAGGGAGCAGTCCACCGCTCCCTAGACGCATCCATATTGAAATAGCTTTGTGTTTCAAATTGTTTTGTGGGCTTCAGTTTCCAATTTGAGCAGGCGCCTCCTCTTCTTAAGAAAAGAACTTACGTTCCTCCGCCTTCTGTTGGCGCTGTCGATGATCCGTTTAGTCTCTGGTGGCCCTAGGGCTATGGAGTTTTGCCTGACCCTTGCTACCTTGCCACCAGGAGGGTATCATGCTTCTTTTTAGTGTTTTCGTAAGTTTGTTTATGTTTTGTCTCCTATTCAGGAAGACAAGATGGTGACGACTTTTTAAAGATAAAATAAGGTTATCTATGTTTGGGCTCCGTTTCAATGACGTATTTATCATCGGAGGGCGTGTGAAGGTGTCTCTTCATCGGATCTCGTGGGATTCGATCAATGCTGGTCTTCGATGGATCCGTTTGGATCCGGTCTTTGCTCATCTTATAATTTTTTAATTTTATTTTATTTTTGGTGATTAAAGAGTTTTAAATTTGAGGAACATATAATGTTGTTTACAGCCGAGAGATGTGTACAACGCCAAGCGCCCACGTATTTTGTTAATCTGATGAAAATGTAAGAATTCTTAAGCGTGTACGTATTACAATAGATTCGGATTTCTTGATGGACTTGGTCATGTATTTCAGGACAAGGACATCGATCTTCTCGTAACATTGTCCGTCTCGACGTGGTCCTTTTCAGGTTCCTGTAAAGATCGTATTTCCTTTCCCTATACCTATATTTATACTGCCAACACAGCTTTTATCGCTAGCTGCGGTTTATAGATCGAAGGAAACAAATCGAACAGCCGTCGGCGCTGCGGCGCAACAGATCGACTATTGGAGCGATGGCGTCAACTCGGTAGGCTTTCCATGAGTGGGCCGACCTCCCGCCGGACCTCCTTGGATCGCTCATCAGCCGCCTCCCCCTCCCCGACGAGCACGCCCGCTTCAGTGATGTGTGCCGTTTGTTGCACTCGGCTGTGCGCGAGCACGCGAGGCCAGACCTGCCCTGGATCATCCACGCGGACGGTACTTTTGTGAACTACGGCCTCGGTTTTCACCAACGTGTACCTTTCCCCGACGATACAGGGTTTGTAGGCGTTAGCGGTAGTTGGCTGGCGCTCTACCACACCGGCCGCAATGGCCGGCGTAGCTACCTTTTGCATAACCCTTTCACCAAGGCTAGCTTGCTGCTCCCCGGGCTGGACTCTTTCATTGGGAAAATGGTTTCCAGCCTCTTCAAGGTCCGAAAGGTGCTTATGCGGTCTGACCAAGACAATCTGGTCGTCGTGACGACCAACAATACCAATTGCCCGGTCATCTTGTACCGTCCCGGAAAGCCTGGTGCATGGTTTCCCCAACGGGGAGAGATGCCCTATGGATCTATATTTGACGTCGTGTTTCACGGCAACCATCTCTATGGGATCACTGTCCAACTAGATCTTGTCGCCTTGGGGAGATATGCCCTATGGACACTATAGATGGTAATGATGAGGCAATATTGCAACCCGTGGAAGGCGAGGACAAATATTACGAAGATGGTTATTTGATGCCAGACTACTGGGAGGACGAGGATTGCGAGTGCGGCATGATCCTTCTTCATTCATCTAGCTTTATTCGGTTAAAAAGACGTGTGTGTGGTCGTCGTATCTGCTCGCCCCCTTCTTCATTCATCCATTTAGGTAAGAATGGATCCAGAAAAATGTCCGAGCATCAGGATTTATGCATGCATCTTTCTTTTATTGTGATGTAAAAAGACCGGTTCCCGTGGCAACGCACGGACAATCAACTAGTTTATTGTAATGCTCTTCTTCTTTGGTTTTGAAAGACTTACCTGGGAAGGGCGTTGATTTCCGTACCCATGGTTCTCTTTCCTTCCCATGTCTTCTTGCAACGAAGTCTTCTCTAGTGTACCTCTTGCGCTTGTCGGGTGCTTCTTCTTCTTGTACTTCAGGAGGATCATTCTTCTCATTATCTTTATCAGGTTCAGCACCATCTTGAGTTTCAGCATCGGAAATAGATATACTATTAGGATCAACAATAGGTTCTTCATCGATTATGGGATCATTGGAGTTGTCAGCTTCCTTGTGTTTCTTCTTCTTCTTTGGGGAGCTGACAACGTCTTCGTCGTGCAATTGAGAATCTTGCTCGATCCTCTTTGGATGCCCCTCCGGATAGAGGGGGTCCTGGGTGTGTGTACCTCCTCGGGTCTTTACACCATATGCCTGTGTATCAACTGGTTTGGCATTGTTAGCAAGCAAATCTTTTTGCACATTAGAAATTTGTTCAAGCTGAGTTTGAACCCTATGAAAATGCTTAACAAGACCTTTAACATCATTAACAATTCTACTTAAAACATCAAGCAAACTTTTGATAGCAAAGGAATTATTATGCAATTGGCTTTGAATTCTCTCATTAAAATGATTTTGCTTGACAATGAAATTATCAAGCTCATCTAAGCATTGATCAGGGGGCTTACCATGAGGGATGTCACTTGAATTGAATTCTAAAAGAGAGTGTACCTCTACCATAGGTGGGTGAGTGGTAGGCTCACATAATTGCTCAATAGGAGGTAGATTCTTCACATCTTCAGCTTTAATACCTTTCTCTTTAATAGACTTCTTGGCTTCTTGCATAACTACGGGGCTTAGGAAAAGCATACCCCTCTTCTTGGGTGGTGGAGGTGGTTCAGGAACGGACCAATCATCATGATTTTTAGCTATCTTGCCCATTAGTTCTTCAGCATCGTCTGGTGTCCTTTCCCTGAAAACACAACCAACACAACTATCCAGATAGGTTCTAGATTCATCGGTTAGACTAACATAAAATATATCAAGCAATTCATTCTTAGGGACTCCATGTCCCGGTCTAGCCTTGAGTAAAGTGCAATACCTCCCCCAAGCTTTAGGGAGGTGCTCATCCTGCACCTGTTTAAAGTTATATATTCTTCGTAAAGCCGCATGTTGCTTATGAGCAGGAAAATATTTAGCAACAAAAGATTGAGCTAAATCTTGAGGACTCTTAATGGAACCACATGGTAGTGCATCATACCATGCTTTAGCATCTTCCTTCAAAGAGAAAGGAAGTAGCTTAGTAACATAATAATTTATCTTCTTGTCCTCTGTAGTGAATAAACCACCCAACTCAGTGAGTTTGGTAAGGTGTGCAATAGCATTGTCATTTTCTCTGCCGTAAAAGGGGTCAGCTCAACTGTGGATATAAGTGAAAGATCGACAGAAAAATCAAAATCAGCATCCTCAATGCAAATAGGAGATGAAGCAAATTTGGGATCAGGAGTAAATTTGTTCTTCATAGAATACTTTTCAAGCAGCTTCTTAACAGAAGCAGGGTCAGAGTCAACACACTCTGTAAGCTCCCTGCATAAATCATCATCAAGTTCAATATAATCATCATCAAGAATTCTTCCTGTGAGACCACTCAAGTCTGGGTAACCAAAGGATATACCAATGGGGTAGCGTGTAACAAGAATTTCAACCCCAGACTGCTTCGCAGCCTTAGCAATCTGAGACTCAATAAAATAACCCAGTAAACCAATATCATCAATAGTAGTAGAAGCATCATCAATAGTATCAGGCATAGTGACGGACTCGGTAGAAGCAGCATGTAGGGGTGGTGAAGCAAACTTACTCATAACGGAAGGTGAATCAAGCGTAGCGCTAGTGCTAAGAACAGTACCTTTTCGTGTAGTGGATGGTAAAGTTGGAACCTTGGGATCTCCTTTCTTACCCATAGTGGATAAATCACATCAAGCAAAATAACTCCAAGTAGACGTGTAAATAAAGCGATGATCCCCGGCAACGGGGCCAGAAAATAGTCTTGATGACCCACAAGTGTAGGGGATCGCAACAGTCTTCGCGGGTAAGTTAACCCAATTTATTGATTCGACACAAGGGGAGCCAAGGAATATTTATAAGCTTTAACAATTGAGTTTTAAATTCAACCGCACCTGAAAGATACTTGCTTGGCAACGAAATATTAGTAGCAACGGTGATATGGAAGTGATGGTGGCAACGAAAATAATGGGTGCAAAGCAACAAAAATAAACCAGCAAAAGTAAAGTAACCTGTAACTAGCAAGATTAAAACACCGTAGCCTAAGGAGATGGATGGTTGGTCATGGATGAGAGATATCATGTATTTAACTTGGGGGAAGGCACATAGAAAAGTAATGATCATCTAGGCAAATATCAAACATTAGGCTTGTATCCCAAGGTAGTCGTGCGTGCTTACAATAAGAACTTGCAAAACATCTTTTGTCCTACCATCTCGCTACCAACGGGCCAAAAGGAACTTATGGAGATTAAGGTGCTCCTATCAAAGAGCACTGGAACAAAGCATTAACATTAATGTATACTTGGAATCCTCAAACTATAGTCTACCCCTTTGGTGTCCCAAGCTGTCACCATTGGGCTCGCCGGTTCCGGACTATAATAGGTGCATACTACTCATAGGTAGGATCAATAACACAAATATATTCATGAAAACATAAGGTATTTAGATCTGAGATCATGGCACTCTGGCCTAAAGTGACAAGCATTAAGAGTAACAAGTAGGAGCAAAGATGATAAACACCATAGTAGATGATAAGCAACATGCCCCCAACAATCCGACGAACTATTACATGATCTAACTCATCCAATACCTACCATCCCTTCACCTACAGCAGGGAATTACTCACACATGATGGGGGAAGCTATGGAAGGGTGATGGAGTGGTGATGGTGATGACGATGGTGACGATTTCCCCTCTCCGATGGCCAAAGCAGCCTCCAGATTAGCTCTCCCGAAGAAGAACCGAGGGTGGCGGCGGCTCCACGTCGAGAACTTGCAAAACGACTTCTGTTCGAGGATTTCTCCGTCACGGGTAAAAATAGGAGCCAAAGTATGGCACCAGAGGGGTGGACCCCACCCAGGTGGCCTCCCGGTGCGGCCAGGGGGCAGGCCGCGCCCATAGGTCTCCTGGAGCCCTGGTGGCCCCCCTCTGGCCCATCTACTGGCCCAAGGTTCCTCCCAGTGTGTGGATTTTCTCTAATTTTTATGGGAATTTTCCGGTACGTCTAAATATCCATTTTCGTGCAAACAAGAAAACCATACAGTCAACTTTGCTGAAAACAGCGTCAGTCCGGGTTAGTTTCATTCAAATCATGCAAGAATGAGGCCAAAACAATAGCAAGAGTGTTTGGAAAAGTCGATATGTTTGAGACGTATCAATTCTACACGTCATTCTAGGCGATTTACATATATAGGTCATTCAAAACGGAGTTACGGTCTAAAAGATATGACCAACACAAGATAAGTATGTCGTGAATGCAAAATGCACGTGAACGACGACCACAAACATGTTAAAACATGGATGCAACAATATATTATGAAACTACATGAATTGTTTGGCAAGTTTCATATATGGCATATTCAAAACAGAGCAACGGTTCAACAAATACAACCAACACAAGTTATAGTAATAATCTGTCCAAAATAATGACATGGCATTTTCCACACATCAAAACAGCAAGCTACAGGAATCTAAATTGCACAAACAAGACATGGGGCAGTAGTTGAGATGATGCATAACAATTCATCTCATAACAGGAAATTGAATAGAAGCATGGATCAATAGAAAATGAGCTCACAAGATGGCTACTTGAACAAAGATTCAGACTTAGTGAAAATAACAGTTTTTAACAAAACAGTTTTATTCTAAAGGCATATTGGCATCAAGAAAAACATATGCTACAATACATATAATGGAATAAAAATCTACAAAATGGTAGTGGGCATGATGCACTACAAATAACTCCACAGGAGCAACATCAAACTACGCACAAAATCATGGCTAGCATCCACCCAACATGGAAATATGAACTAAGCAGTTTCTGAGACTTAGAAAAATTAACATGGTGCAAGGAACAAGAGTTCTATTAGCTTGACATGTTTGACAGCAAAATTAACTAGGATGCAGAACCTATACTTGAAAACTAATGGTGCAAACTAACAGAGCATACCATGCTTTAAAATTCACTCAATTGGCACATATTCATAGGAGGCACGGTTTGCTTAATTTGAGCTTCGCAAAATGGAACTTAAGGTTAACAGATTGGAAGTTCTAACATGATAGCACCTTTGGAGCAACATATTGACATGATAGAAATGATTTACATGGTAGACAGAGGCATGGCGTCAAAGCATATAACACACAGAACAAATTCCATGAAGGAATCACATGCAAAAGACCTACAGATTATATGCAACCATCCACCAAAGTTTGCAAGTTTTAACAGTTTTCGTCGATTATGATGGAATGCAGTTTTGGAACAAAGATTTGAGCATGTAAATGCTGTTGGAAATATGCCCTAGAGGCAATAATAAAATGGTTATTATTATATTTCCTTGTTCGTGATAATTGTCTAGTGTTCATGCTATAATTGTATTAACCGGAAACCATAATACATGTGTGAATACATAGACCACACCATGTCCCCAGTGAGCATCTAGTTGACTGGCTCGTTGATCAATAGATGGTCATGGCTTCCTGACCATGGACATTGGATGTCGTTGATAACGGGGTCACATCATTAGGAGAATGATGTGATGGACAAGACCTAATCCTAAGCATAGCACAAGATCGTGTAGTTCGTCTGCTAGAGCTTTTCTAATGTCAAGTATCATTTCCTTAGACCATGAGCTTGTGCAACTCCCGGGTACCGTAGGAATACTTTGGGTGTATCAAACGTCACAACGTAACTCGGTGACTATAAAGATGCACTACAAGTATCTCTGAAAGTGTATGTTGGGTTGGCACGAATCAAGACTGGGATTTGTCACTCCGTGTGATGGAGAGGTATCTCTGGGTCCACTCGGTAATACATCATCATAATGAGCTCAATGTGACAAGGGGTTAGTCATGGAATCATGTGTTATGGAACAAGTAAAGAGAGTTGCCGGTAACGAGATTGAACAAGTTATATGGATACCGACGATCGAATCTCGCGCAAGTAACATACCGATGGACAAAGGGAATTGTATACGGGATTAATTGAATCCCCGACATCATGGTTCATCCGATGAGATCATCGTGGAACATGTGGGAGCCAATATGAGTATCCAGATCCCGCTATTGGTTATTGGTCGGAGAGGTGTCTCGGTCATGTCTGCATGGTTCCCGAACCCATAGGGTCTACACACTTAAGGTTCGGTGACGCTAGAGTTGTAATGGGAATTGTATGTGGTTACCGAAAGTTGTTCGGAGTCCCAGATGAGATCCCGGACGTCACGAGGAGTTACGGAATGGTCCGGAGGTAAATATTCATATATGGGAAGTCCTAATTTGGCCATCGAAAAATGTTCGAGATTTTTCGGTATTATACTGGGAAGGTTCTAGAAGGTTCTGGAGTGGGGCCTCATACATCTCCATCGTATCTACTTTTCCAAACTCTTTCGCCCTTGTTTTGGACTCTAATTTGCATGATTTGAATGGAACTAACCTGGACTCACGCTGTTTTCAGCAGAATTGCCTTGGTGTTGTTCTTGTGCACAAATCAAAGTTCTCCAAACGTCCTGAAAATTTACGGGGAGCATTTTTGGAAAATATGAAAAATATCTGTGCCAAGATCCACCTGAGGGGGTGGGCCAGTGGGCCACAAGCCCTGCCTCCGCCACCCCCCTGGTGGGGGTGGGCAAGCTTGTGGGGCCCACACGGCTCTGCCGCCCCCAACCTCAGCTCTATAAGTTCACTTTCGTCCCAGAAAAAATAAAAAGAGAAGATTTCGTCGCGTTTGTGATACGGAGGCGCCGCCACAACCTGTTCTTCATCTGGAGGGCAGATCTGGAGTCCGTGTTGGGCTCCGGAGAGGGGAAATCGTCGCCATCGTCGTCATCAACCTTCTTCCCTCTCCAATTCCATGAAGCTCTACGTCGTTCGTGAGTAATCTATTCATAGGCTCGCTAGGCGGTGATGAGTAGGATGAGATCTATCATGTAATCGAGTTAGTTTTGATGGGGATTGATCCCTAGTATCCACTATGTTCTGAGATTGATGTTGCTACTACTTTGCCATGCTTAATGCTTGTCACTAGGGCCCGAGTGCCATGATTTCAGATCTGAAATTATTATGTTGTCACCAATATATGTGTGTTTTAGATCCGATCTTGCAAGTTGTAGTTACCTACTATGTGTTATGATCCGGCAACCCCGGAGTGACAATAACCGGAACCACTCCCCATGATGACCATAGTTTGAGGAGTTCATGTGTTCACCAAGTGCTAATGCGTTGGTCCGGTTCTTTATTGAAAGGAGAACCTTAATATCCCGTAGTTTCCTTTTGGACCGCACTGTCACGGGAGGGATGGACAATAGATGTCATGCAAGTTATTTTCCCTAAGCACGTATGACGACACACGGAATGCATGCCTACATCACATTGACGAACGGGAGCTAGCCACATATCTCTCCGTGTTATAATTGTTGCATGATGAATATCATCCAAACAAATCACCGACCCATTGCCTACGAGTTTGTCCTACTGCTCCTGTTACTTGTCTTGCTCTGCTGTTGTTACTTGTCTTGCTCTGTTGCTACTATTGCTACTACTGTCGCTTGCTACTGTTGCTACTTGCTACTGTTGTCACTACTGTTGTTCCTTGCCACTGTCGTTACTCGCTACTTTGTTGTTACTACTTTGCTTGCAGATACTAATCTTTCACGTGTGGTTGAATCTGACATATTCAGCTGGTAATACTTGAGAGTATTCTCTCACCCCCTGTTTGGCGAATCAACAAATTTGGGTTGAATACTCTACCCTCGAAAACTGCTACGATCCCACGCGTTGGTGGGACGTCAACAACATTCTTCTAGTTTCGATTGCCGGAGAGTGCTAGTAGCATTCTTCTGGTGCCGTTGCAAGGGAAGGTGTGCTGTTACGGAGTCAGCATTTTTCTGGCGCCGTTGTCGGGGAGGTATTGCTATATTCTCTGAGTTACTTGGGATTTATATCTGCTGATCACTATGAAGAATCTGAAGGATCCAAAAACCAAAGTCTTGCCCTCAACTACGAGTGGAGGTAAGGAATTGCCATCTAGCTCTACACTTGATTCACCTTCAGTTATGAGTAAGTTTGCGACATCACCTCCTGCTAGAAATCTTGATATGTCGCCTGTGCTTGATGATGCTTATGATGCTACTGCTAGAGATGCTATGCTTGATACTATGCCTGATACTGCTTTGCCTGATACTATGCTTGATACTGCCAGAGATGCTATGCCTGATATTGCTAGAGATGTTATGCCTGATAATGCTATGCTTGCTACTGCTAGAGATGCTATGGCTGATATTTCTAGAGATGTTATGCCTGATGATGCTATGCTTGATACTGCTAGAGATACTACTTTGCTTGATGTTCCACTAGGGGTATTCCTTGATGCTCATATTGCTAGAGTTACTGCCAATGCTCGTGATGCTTCTGAAACTGCCGATACTATTGAGATAGAACCTGCTTTTGCTCGTGTTAGATCTAGCTCTCCTAGATATGAATTGCATGATATACCTGAGGGTTACGTTATGGAGGGAGAGATAGCTGAGGATTTTCTTGCGTGTAAGGATGCCTATGACGCTGAGAAATTACTTCTCAAGTGGAAGGAAAAATATCTGAAAGCTAGGATGAAATACGACCCGAAGTTTGCCACTTCACCTATCTTTATCACCGATAAGGATTACGAATTCTCTGTCGATCCTGAGATAATCTCTCTAGTCGAATCTGATCCTTTCCACGGTTATGAGTCTGAGACGGTCGTAGCCCATCTTGCCAAACTACACAATATAGCCACCCTTTTCACTAGTGAGGAGAAGATCCGCCACTACTATATCCTTAAGTTGTTTCCTTTCTCTCTAAAAGATGACGGTAAAGCCTGGTTCACCTTTCTTGCTCCTGGATGTGTGAGTAGTCCCGAGGATATGGTCTATTACTTCTGTGAGAAATATTTCCCTGCCCATAAGAAGCTAGCTGCCTTGCAGGAAATATACAACTTTGCTCAACTCCAAGAAGAGAGTCTTCCACAAGCTTGGGGGAGGCTCGTCCAGCTACAAAATGCTTTGCCTAATCACCCTCTTAAGAAGAACGAGATACTTGATATCCTCTATAACGGACTTACCGATGCCTCTAGAGACCACCTAGATAGTTGTGTCGGTTGTGTTTTTAGGGAACGAACTGTAGAACAAGCTGAGACCCTACTGAATAACATCCTGATCAATGATAATGCTTGGACTATTCCCGAACCACCTCCTAAGCCAACTCCAAAGAAAAGAGGTATTCTATTCCTCAGTCCCGAAGATATGGAAGAAGCCAAGAAATCTATGCAAGAGAAAGGCATTATATCTGAAGATGTCAAAAATCTACCACCTATCGAAGAGATCCATGGTCTCGATAACCCGATACAGGTAGTAGAAGTGAATTCTCTGCGTAGGTTTGATTAGAGTGATATTCCTTTTGACAAACCTGCTAGCCTATGCTTTGATGAATTTGACAACTTTGTTGCCAAACAACAGAGTTTCAATGATTATGTTAGCACACATTCAGAACAAAGTACTCGTATTCTTAGCCATTTAAGTGCTTGTGTAGATAGAAATGTCGATGATCTAAAGCTTCTGAGTAAACATGCCTCTATGATTACTACTCAGGTAGAACAAGTACTTAAAGCTCAGAATGACTTGCTCAATGAATTAAATGACAACTCTGTCAGAGTCATTACTAGAGGAGGCAAAATGACTCAGGAACCTTTGTATCCTGAAGGTCATCCTAAGAGAATTGATCAAGATTCTCAAGGAATCAATGCTGATACACCTAGTCATCCTAAGGAGAAGAAGAAGGATGATAGAAGCCTGCATGTTAGTTCACCAAGTACTGTCACACCTGAAGAACCTAATGATATTTCTGTGTCTGATGCAGAAACACAATCTGGTGATGAACATGAACCCGGTGACAATATGGACAATGATGTTCATAATAATGCTCAACCTAGCAATGATGAGGATGTGGAGATTGAACCTTCGGTTAATCCTGATAACCCACAACCTAAGAGATACGATAAGAATGACTTTACTGCTAGGAATCATGGTAAAGAAAGGGAACCATGGGTTCAGAGATCTATGCCCTTTCCTCCTAAGCCATCCAAGAAAAAGGATGATGAGGATTTTGAGCGCTTCGTTGAGATGATAAGACCCATCTTTCTGCAGATGCGGTTAACTGATATGCTCAAGATGTCTCCGTATGCCAAGTACATGAAAGATATCGTGACTAATAAACGGAAGATACCAGATCTTGAGATCTCCACAATGCTTGCCAACTACACTTTTAAAGGTGGAACTCCTAAGAAACTTGGTGATCCGGGAGTGCCCACTATACCTTGCTCCATTAAAGGAAACTACGTAAGAACTGCCTTATGTGACCTTGGAGCCGGTGTTAGTGTTATGCTTCTCTCTCTTTATCGTAGACTTGAACTGGATAAGTTGACACCCACTGAAATTTCTCTGCAAATGGCCGACAAATCAACTACTTTCCCTATCGGCATTTGTGAGAATGTGCCTGTTGTGGTTGCTAACACCACTATCTTAACAGACTTTGTTATCTTGGGTATTCCCGAGGACGATGCCATGGCTGTCATCCTCAGGAGACCCTTTTTAAACACTGCGGGGGCTGTTATAGATTGCAACAAAGGCAATGTCACTTTCCATGTCAAGGGTAATGAGCACAAAGTGCACTTTCCGAAGAAACGATATCAAGTACATTGCATCAATGCTATCGAAAAGACTTCATCGATTCTTATTGGGAGCTTTGAATGCCCTATTCCTCGTGTTAAGATGAAGTATGATTTGATTGTTGGGGAGATACATATCCCCATTGAGGTGACTTAGTGGCTATTCGAAAATTCTCCGTTCTCTCTTGCGATTCGAGAAGGTTTTGTCATGAGGACTTGATCAACCCCATTGACGGATTTCTTTTGATGACCATGAACTGGATGAATCAAAGAGTCACATACCTCTGTTTTAAGCTTTCATTTTCTGTTGCTTAGAAGAAAAATGATAGAATTACTTTAGTTTTCCCTGTTTTCTGTTTTAGCGTCCCGGAGAAAAATACCTCGAAAATAAAAGTTCTCCGATGGTCCTGAAAATTTAGTATGATTTTTTCTATATTTTTTTGAAAATTACTGGGCCTGAGAGCTGGCCTGGGGGCCAGACCAGTGGGCCACAAGCCCTGCCACCGCCACCCCCTGGTGGCGGAGGGCAAGCTTGTGGGGCCCATAGGGACCCCCTCCACTCATTCCAGCTCCGAGCCTCTTCTTCCACCTCCAGAAAAAATTGTTTCGTAGCTCAAACCCGTGTTCTTGCTCATTTGGCTGTGATTTTTGATCTCCTTGCTCAAAGCACCATTCTCCGAACCGTTTTGGGGAAATTACTCCTTGGTAAGTGACTCCTCCATTGGTCCAATTAGTTTTTGCTCTAGTGCTTTATCCTTCGCGAATTCTTGCTACCTTGGTGACCCTATTCTTGAGCTAGAAATGTTGATTTCAGCTGGTCCCAAGTAGTTTTAGCGCGTGATACGGTCTCTAGGCACTAGCAGGAGTAGTTGCTACAAGTTGGGTTAATCTTTATTCACTTTTCTTTCGAAGTCTCTAAAAATTTCAGAATTTTTCAGAGCTAGAAAAAGGAAAAGATGACGAGGTTCTTGAGAGGCTCTTCAAGCCGTAACCCCAAGGAGGATGAGAAGAACCACCCCGAGTACGTAGTCCCTCGAGTCACAGAAGTTCAAGCGTGCGAGTGTCCAAGTGATGAATTTTTGCGCGCCGCCGGACTTTATGAAGACTTTTATTACTTGGTGGAGAACGCAGGTCTTACTGCGTTCGTTGCAGATAAGTGCTCACAATACCTCCTCCTCACCAATATTTTCGTTCAAAGCTTCAACTTTTATCCGAGGAAGAATCCTCCCATGGTTGAGTTCATGATATACGATGTTCCCCAGTGCATGACGCTACAGGATTTTTGCAATGTATGCAAATTACCTTATGTAGGGGATATCCGTGACCCTCGTCTATGGGACTTGGAGGATTTCATTGGTACTATTGCTGTTGGAGAGGAGAGAGGAGTGTCTCGCGCTAGAATTGCTAGCATACATTTTCCTGTGCTTCGGTACTTCTCACTATTTGTGGGAAAATGTTTGATTGGCCGTGGGGAGGCTGGATCACTTAGTTCTCCAAACCTTGCGGTTTTGCGCGAGGGCCTTTATAACCGTAAGACTTACAGCTTAGGTGCTATAGTGGCCCAGCGGTTGAACATCAACCGTTCCAAGGGTGTCGTCTATGGAGGTATCTACGCTACCCTTCTTGCCAGACACTTTGAGATACCCATTAGACTGGGAGAGGAAGGAGAGATGCTTCTCCCTGAGAAATATCTGGATTATGACAGCATGGTTCGCCATGATTTTATGGATAGAGATGCTAGTAGACGGATGATTTATAACCTGGTATTTAGTGAGGGTACTAGAGAGATTATTACTTTGCCTTCTCCTTCTTTGTTTGATCTTCATGCAGGCACGTACACTATTATGCCCTCGGACATCTACGCATGTTGGGGCTTGGCCCAACCACATGCGCCCGTGCCCGAGCCGCCAGTCGAGTACCAGACGCCAGTTTATCAGTGGGAGCGAGAGGAGCTCACACAGCAGTGGCATCCACAGTCTGCTCCGGAGTATCCTGGAGCTGGTGATTTCCCACGATGGGAGTAGACCAAGCTAGGCCAAAAGCCTAAGCTTGGGGGAGTACGTGTTCTCACCGACTTTACATTCATGCTTATGCTTTCACTTTGTTAGCCGGTGTTCACACTTTGCCACTGTATTATCCATGCTAGTTTATTTTCATTTTCTTGTTTTCTTGTTTTGTGTCCTTTTGAGAAAGCCCAAAAAGATTTTTCTTTCTTCTTTTGCTTGTTGGGAGCTTTCCCGTGTAAATAGTTTTCTTTTTCTTTGGGTCAAGGTAGAAGATATTGGTTTCAATGGTTAGTGGTTCTTGCATGCTTACGTGTTTAGCTTTCAAAGAGTCATATTACTTTGTCTTCTCCTTTGTGTTTACCTGCAGATTCAGCTTAGTCCAATGCACGAGCACTCTTATTATTGTTCACATCGTTCGATCGTGCAAGTGAAAGGCAATAATGATGATATATGATGAAGTGGCTGAGACAGAAAAGCTGGTATGAACTCTATCTATTTTGTTTTTGTAAATATGACTAGCTTGTCGACCCAGATTTAGCTTTGTTGACAGAGAACCGTGTTTGCAATGACAACTTAGAGATCATAGTTTCTGATGCCATGCTTATTTAGCTGAGAGTTTATAATGGTTTGTCTTGAATGCCAACATAGATTTTGAGATGACTATGATGTAGTATGATAGGATGGTATTCTCCTTTGAATGTTTCAAGTGGCTTGACTTGGCGCATGTTCATGCATGTAGTTGAAACAAAATCAACATAGCCTCTATGATGTTCGTGTTCATGGTGATTTATATCCTGTTCATGCTTGCATTCAATGTTAGTCAAACTCATTGCATCTTGATGACTGTTGTCGCCCTCTAGTTGGTCGCTTCCCACTCTTTTGCTAGCCTTCACTTGTACTAAGCGGAATACTGCTTGTGCATCCACTTCCATAAACCCAAAAGTTTTTCCATGAGAGTCCACCATACCTACCTATTTGCGGTATCTACGTGCCGTTCCAAGTAAATTTGCATGTGCCACTCTCTAAACCTTCAAGAAATAATATGTTTTGCATGCCCGAACCGCTCATGTGGTGACATGGGGATATTGGTATCTTCCATGCTAGGAGTGTTATCCTCGACATGTGTTTATTCACTGTCATTCACGAGAAAGGGGCCGGTAATTGGAATGCCCAGTTCCACGCTTAAATCGAAAACATAACTATAAAACAAGACTCCCCCCAGATTGATGTTAGTATGGACGGTACCCGAGGATTCGGCTAGCCGTGGAGTGTGATTGATTGGTGGTGGGGGAGTTAAAACTTTACTTTTCTGTTTGGGAACCGCCTATAGCATGAGTAGCATGGAAGATATTGAGAACTCTTGGTCATTGCGTTGACAATGAAAGCATGCCACCCAAAATTATTATCTCTGTTTTCAAAGCTTGAGCTCTGGCACCTCTGCAAATCAATGCTTCCCTCTGCGAAGGGCCTGTCTATTTATTTTCCTGTTGAGTCATCCTCTTCTTTTATAAGCACCAATTAGAGAGCGCTTCTGTCATTTTTATGCTTTGCTTTTGATTGATATTGAGTATGACTATGACTGGATCTTCGTTGCTATGAATTACAATGTTTAGTCAGCCCTTGATCTTTGAAAGTGCTCTGCATTTATGTTTTGCGGTCTCAGAAAGAGCTAGCGAGATACCACCTATTCGTATTGCTTCATGCTTGTTTTGATTGAAGTGCTGGTATTTGAAACTCATTATTATTTGCTCGTTAGCTGGTTATGCCATTGATATTAGTTTACCGTGAGACCTTTGTGTCACTTGCTTATGTGGTTAACTTGTGATCTTGCTGAAATTCTGGTTATGAGTTAGACATAGTTGCAACGACAAGATCAAACAGAGTTTGTCAAAGTTTTTCTTTCTCTCTCAGTTTGTCAACTGAGTTGCTTGAGGACAAGCAAGGTTTTAAGCTTGGGGGAGTTGATACGTCTCCATCGTATCTACTTTTCCAAACTCTTTTGCCCTTGTTTTGGACTCTAATTTGCATGATTTGAATGGAACTAACCTGGACTGATGTTGTTTTCAGCAGAATTGCCTTGGTGTTGTTTTTGTGCAGAAATGAAAGTTCTCCAAACGTCCTGAAAATTTACGGGGAGCATTTTTGGAAAATATGAAAAATATCTGCGCCAAGATCCACCTGAGGGGGTGGGCCAGTGGGCCACAAGCCCTGCCTCTGCCACCCCCCTGGTGGCAGTGGGCAAGCTTGTGGGGCCCACACGGCTCTGCCGCCCCCAACCTCAGCTCTATAAGTTCACTTTCGTCCCAGAAAAAATAAAAAGAGAAGATTTCGTCGCGTTTGCGATACGGAGGCGCCGCCACAACCTGTTCTTCATTTGGAGAGCAGATCTGGAGTCCGTCTTGGGCTCCGGAGAGGGGAAATCGTTGCCATCGTCATCATCAACCTTCTTCCCTCCCCAATTCCATGAAGCTCTTCGTCGTTTGTGAGTAATCTATTCGTAGGCTCGCTAGGCGGTGATGAGTAGGATGAGATCTATCATGTAATCGAGTTAGTTTTGATGGGGATTGATCCCTAGTATCCACTATGTTCTGAGATTGATGTTGCTACTACTTTGCCATGCTTAATGCTTGTCACTAGGGCCCGAGTGCCATGATTTCAGATCTGAAATTATTATGTTGTCACCAATATATGTGTGTTTTAGATCCGATCTTGCAAGTTGTGTTACCTACTATGTGTTATGATCCGGCAACCCCGGAGTGATAATAACCGGAACCACTCCCTGTGATGACCATAGTTTGAGGAGTTCATGTGTTCACCAAGTGCTAATGCGTTGGTCCGGTTCTTTATTAAAAGGAGAACCTTAATATCCCGTAGTTTCCTTTTGGACCCCGCTGCCACGGGAGGGATGGACAATAGATAGGGATGGACAATATATGTCATGCAAGTTCTTTTCCCTAAGCACGTATGACGACACACGAAATGCATGCCTACATCACATTGACGAACGGGAGCTAGCCACATATCTCTCCGTGTTATAACTGTTGCATGATGAATATCATCCAAACAAATCACCGATCCGTTGCCTACGAGTTTGTCCTACTGCTGCTGTTACTTGTCTTGCTCTGCTGCTACTGTTGCTACTACTGTCGCTTGCTACTGTTGTTACTTGCTAATGTTGTCACTACTGCTGTTCCTTGCCACTGCAGTTACTCGCTACTTTGTTGTTACTACTTTGCTTGCAGATACTAATCTTTCAGGTGTGGTTGAATCTGACATATTCATCTCCTAATACTTGAGAGTATTCTCTCACCTCTTGTTTGGCGAATCAACAAATTTGGGTTAAATACTCTACCCTCAAAAACTTCTACGATCCCACGCGCTGGTGGGCCGTCAACAACAGTCTTCTAGTTTCGATTGCCGGAGAGTGCTACTAGCATTCTTCTGGTGCCGTTGCACGGGAAGGTCTGCTGTTACGGAGTGAGGGCCCACCTGCATGGGGGACCCACATGAACGTGGGTAGTGGCGGAAAGGCCCCACACCCCTGGTCAAGGCACACCAAGACCCCCCCCCCCCTTAGAAGGAATAAGATCATATCCCGAAGGGATAAGATCTAGATCCCTAAAAAGGGGGATAACAATCAGTGGGGAAGGGAAATGATGGGATTTCTTTCCTCCCACCTTTGCGAACGCCCCAATGGACTTGGAGGGAGAGAAACCAGCTCCCTCCACCCCTATATAGTGGGGAGGCGCATGGGAGCCTCAACGCTTGCCCCTGGTGCAGCCCTCCCCCCTCCTACATCTCCTCCTCCTCCGTAGTGCTTAGCGAAGCCCTACCGGAGAATCACGAGCTTCACCACCACCACGCCGTCATGCTGCCGGAGCTCTCCCTCAAATTATCTTCCCCCCTTGTTGGATCAAGAAGGAGGATACGTCCCCGGGCTCTAGGTGTGTTGAATGCGGAGGCGCCGTCCGTTCGGCGCTTGGATCGGATCTTCCGCGATTTGAATCGCACCGAGTACGACTCCATCAACCGTGTTCTTGGCAACGCTTTCGCTTAGCAATCTTCAAGGGTATGAAGATGCACTCCCTCTCTCTTGTTGATAGCTTCTCCTAGATTGATCTTGGTGACACCTAGAAAATTTTCGAATTATTACTATGTTCCCCAACAAATGCAACCTATTATGCATGCAAATGTCACCATCATGTAGAGCATGAAGAGTAGGACAATTTACATGTTAAGATAATTGCAATCCAACACACGGTTATCGAGATACAAGGGTCACAAAATGCAATATGGTGATATTTCCAAGGCAGAAAATGACTTAGATAAAAACCACCTTGGGGCTGAAGTAGGATGAAGGGGCGCAGGGATGGTTGGTCCGGTTCATTTGGTTGGCGGGCTCTCAGCGGTCCGAGACGACCTCATCGTGATCTGGAACTCGAGGGAGAGCCATGGCGGGGCGAGGCCGAAGGAGGCCGGGGCGAGGCGGATCCAGTCCGGTGTTGCCAGATCCAGCAGCGACTGACCCGTTCCCACCAAGGACGAGGTCGGGCGGCATCAATGGAGGTGCAGTGTTAGCAGGCAACGTTTGTAGGAGGCCGGGGCGAGGCTGCGGGACTTCAGCTGACACGGGGTGTTGCAGGTGGTGGAGCAAGGCAGAGAGGAGGGGACGATGGTCACGAGAACGGCATGGCGATGGTCTCTGATGGGGACGGCGGCACCAAGTGGCGAGGTGGTGGTGGCTCGGCATAGAATTCGAGAGAGGCGGCGGTTGGAGGTCAGGGGAGGAGCTAGGCTAGGTTTTTTACCCCAAAATGGAAGGTCTGGTGTCTATTTATAGACAAGGACTTGGAGGGGGGCTTGTGGACGAATTTGGAGCCTTTGATCACAATCAGATGGCACCGGAGATGTCTAGGGTTTAGGTGGGTCTAGTGGGATGTGTAGATGGGCTGTGTGGGGACGAGAAGGAAGTTTGTGCAGCCCGTGACATGGTTTTAAAATCTGAAAACGTATCCAAATTAAATCGGCTATAGTGCCCCTATGTGTTTAACGGTTCGGCTAACAAACGACCTCTCAATGCGAAGAAATTTGACACGTGATCTACATACATTATATTAAGATCGCACGCCAAATTTCAACCCACTACAACAATGTTTTATATGCACTTCTGAAAACAATATTTTAATGATGTTGTGGGCGCATGCATGTGTGGTTGGGCATGAAACGGTCAACGACAAGAATAGATAGAACCGACAACTAATAACAGATGCAAGTTTTGAAAAAATGATGGCATCGGAATGTCGATGCCATGCGGATGATGTGAAGGATGAGACGATGAATGCCACTACCAGATAGATCACACGATGATAACGGAATAAAAAGGGAATCTTGTGGAGCATCGGTCTCGGGCAGTTACAACTTACATGTGCGTGTCTTTACTTTCCGCTACTATACTCTTAGAGTTGCACGTGTAGGGTGTGCTTGGCTTGGTATAATTGCTAAAACTTGCCAAGTATTAAAATTGGGAAAATGCCAAGTTTTTATTTGGTCAAGTAGTTTAATCATGCCCTTCCCCCTCTAGACATACTTTGGATCCTAAAAGTGGTATTAGAGCTTTGGCCTCCATTGCTTTAGTTTCACAACCAATGAGAGAATGGTGTCTAATGAGGGAAATTGTCATCGTAGAGGTCCATATTATGATGGTAAAAACTTTGCTAGTTGGAAGCATAAAATGAAAATTCATATTCTTGGTCATAACACCATCCTTTGGGTTGTGGTTAGTGTTGACTTGCAAGGTGAATTCTTTGGTGATGGAAAGGAACCGGATCATGAAGCGACTGCAGAAGAATTTAAGATGTTGCAATACAACGCTCAAGCATGGAACATTCTATTCAACTGCCTATGCCTCAAAGAGTTCAACAAGATAAGTCATCTTGAAAATGCAAAGGAATTTGGTATACTTTGGTTGATATGCACGAAGGTATCGAATCTTTCAGGGAATCTAAGTTGGATGTGCTAAAAAGTCAACTTGAAAAGTTCAAGACGAAGGATGGTGAAGGAGTCGCTGAAATGTACTCTAGGCTATCTCCCATCAAAAATGAGGTTCCCAGCTTAGGAAGCGAGTAGATAACCAACAAATTCATCAACAAGAATATCCTTAGAGCCTTGGATGGAAAGTAGGACATCATGTGCACATTGATCCAAATGATGCCAAACTATAGACCTCTCAAGCCTACGGAAGTCATTGGAAGGATTGTTGCTCATGAAATGTCACTCAAAGACAAAGAAGAGCTTCGCAACAAGTCAAGCTATATATACAAAGATTCAAGTGACACTCCTGCTACCTCAAGTGACAACCATGTTACTAATGAACAGATAAGCCTCATGGTCAAGAAATTCAACAAGTTGTACAAGAGTATAGGCAAAAAGAGAAACTCCAACTCAAGATATGAAGAGAAGCATTCATCTAGTCGTGACCGGAAGTTAGAATTGTGGAAGGCCCAGACACTATTCAAATGAGTGCACGATCCCTCACAAAAGAAGAGAAGAGTCACCTAGAAGAAGAAGCTCGAGATGAGTCACCTCAAAGCGAGAGAAGAAGTAGAGAAGATTGCTATGAACGAAGACCCTTTCGGAGAAGCGAGGACTCGGAGAAGAAGGACAAGTACAACAAGAGATATTCAAGAAGAATACATCAAGCTCATATAGGTTAGTGAGTTTCCGGCTCTGAATCCAACAACCAATCCGAGAGAAGCTACCGCTCCAACTTTGACTATAGTCAAGTTGAATGTTTTCTGAACTAGCACTCGTATCCTCCAATTCCTATGACATATTTGATTCACCAAATGAAGGAACTAGAAGTTTCTTCATGGCTAAAGGCCCCAAGGTATCACACCCCGAGTACTTTGACTTGTATAGTGATGAGGATGACTTACTAGGAGATGACGACTTGCTCTTTGATAAAACTAGTGATATCAATGAAAATGAACTTGATAATAATCATGCTAGTCAAGATAAGTTGTGTGATGATTATAAGAGGGAGATTGAGCGTCTAACTAAAGAACTTAACACTCTTAAGTTAGCTCATGAATCTACTCAAGAAGATCATAGAGAGCTTTTAAGAACTCATGAGAATTTACGCTTCGAGAAACTAAATTTAGAGCAAGAAGATGAGTTTATTAGAGTTATCAATGACGATCTTGGAAATAAGAGTTCTTGTTATCTAGCCAAACGGTTACTCTTTTTACTTTTGTTACAGAAGTTAAATCTAAGAAAACTAGTAACAAAGGCAAGAAAGGTTATTCATCTAGTAGAAATAATACAAATGCTAAATCAAATGATGTTGCTTCTAGTAGTTCTATTGATTCCACTAATGATTCTCTTAGACAAGTTGCACTTGAGCAAGAAAATGATTTATTGAAGGTAATTATAGAAAAAGGTGTCTACAAGAGTCTTGGTGGAAGTAAGCAATTTGAGGAGATTGTACGCAAGAAAGGGTGGCACTGCAAGAGCCAAGGCATTGGCTACTTAAATTCCAATGGAGTTGAACGGGAAGAAGGCCAAGACACCAAGACAAAGTTTGTCCCCCAAAAGGAGAAGTATCCTACTCTCCCCAAGGGAACAAATGCTCAATATGACCTTCCAGCACAAGATCACAAGCTCAAGGGCATGGACACGCTTCAAGAAGGCATTGACTCAATCAAAGAAGAATCCCATGCCATGGTCAAGTGGGTTCCCAAGGCCACCACTGCTCTACTTCATCAAGTGCTAGCTCAACTCCGAGGATCACCATCAAGTTGATATGGGTCCCCAAGAAGAAGAACTCGAGAAGTTCTTGAGAGGTGGCTTCGCCAACAAAATTCATTCACATTCATTCTTGGCAAGAACTAGTTGCAATCAACTTTGAACTTATGAAATAGTTCAAGGAGTCACACATTCCCTCATAGTGAGTCCCAGCGGAGTGACGTCGGACGTCGGGGCCCACGGGCACAGTCACCACGACCCGCGTAGCCCTGCGCTCAGCACGCACACGGTGAGCGTCAGCCATGGGGTTGGTGAATCTGGAGCAAAACCGGAGCAGAGGAGCGGCTGCGCACCCCTACCTAGTGTCAGATGTCGGAATCGGGGCTCCGCAAACTAAAAGAAAGGTTCGAACACTAGGGTGCGCTTTCTCTTCTACCCTGTTCTACCTCACGTCTTCACGGTGGCTCTACGGTGGCATGAGCTAAGACGACGAGCTGGGACGCGCGGCAGTTTACCCAAGTTCGGGCCACTTTTTGGTGTAAAACCATATTCCTGGTTGGAAAGATTGCTCGAGGTTGAAGAAGGGTACAAAGGTGGGTTCTTGCCCTAGTACAACACACTGAGCTTCGGATCCCTCTCTATGGAGGTCGGGCTCTTCTTGTATACCGGCCTTGGTCCTCTTCCCCCGAAAACACAATCGACGGGAAGGGGAGCCACAACGACCATTTCAAAAGTGAACGGGATTGTAGCTCCCTCTGGCAAAGTTGCTCTTCGCATGCAAAAGCTTCTCTTAGTGATGTGCAGGTGGGCTCGGGGGTGAACTCCGTCCTGCTGAGCCCACATCCTTGGTCCTCTTACACTGATTAGGAAACCTTTGACGGGTCGTCTCGGGAACCCGCGGCCGGCCTCGGTCCCCTTAGCACAAAAGGAGAAAGCCTCCCCGTTCGCGCCCGCTCGCACGGGTCCTGGCTCCGCACAGAGCGGATCACGTTACCCATATGGGGAGGCCATGCCGTGCGACCCTGGCAAGCCGCCCTTGGCAGATCCTCCCCTCGGGAGGAAGGGCGTCGGGAGGTGCTTCCCCTAGCGATCCTCACGAGGAACCTCCTTGGGAGAGGGCCCCGCGAGCGGCCCCTCACGAGGATGGGTCCTCGTGAGCATCGTGTCTCCGGGCCTTGATAAGGGGCACTCCGAGGCCTCCAAATAATAGGGGCCCCTAGTCCGCAGGCCGACGGGCCTGGGTACCCCGGTCCGAGAGCCCCGACAGTGATAGTGCCTTATAATCTTGATGTGATGTGTGGGAGATAAGGAAGCAGTTTTTTATGTACCGACTCAATTACAACAAGAATGAAGATGCACCAAAGATTCCTGATACTATACTATAATTTTTGAACATGCTAAGAAATAGTTGTGTCTTTGCTCTCTATGCAATGCTAAACTATAGTAATTTTTAAATATGTTGAATTCAAATATTAGTAAATTTTGAATATGTTACACATCACACTTATAGTAGTAATAATTTCTAAAGAAGTTGACATTTTTTAATGCTTCATTTTTTTGATAAACTTTTTTTTGAGAATTCTTGCCTCTTTATTGATCAATGATGTTCATAGGTACAAAGATTGGGTCGTGAGGCATGCCCAGCCACACATGCCTACTAAAACCCATATTACAAGAAGTCTTGGCGAGATTATGATCTTCAAAATTAATAGTCCTAAGTTCATGTACAAAAGAACAAATCGGAAAACTATCTCTATGAATCATAATTTCATGAATAATAGCCGGATGAGGACCTCTTGTCCCCTTATTGATATCATTAACTACTCCCAAGCAATCCGATGCCACTTTCAGATTTGTTAGTAGAAGATCATCCGCTAGCGCTAAAGCTTCTCGACATGCAAACGTCTCCGAAATAACTGGATCGGTGATTCCCCTATAGACGACAACAGACGCCCCAAGGCACATCCCTGTGTGATCACGACAAACAGAAACCACAGCTCCACCAAGCCTGTTGCGCGCAACAACACCATCCACATTGATTTTCACCACCCCCTCCAGTGGAGCAATCCATCGTTGGGTGGTATTTTGATGAGCCCCCGGTCTGTTACTCAGCACATTGTAGAAATTTGCTCAAGCTCGGAAATGTAATGTTCAACAAAAGATGAAGTTTGCATTGGTGACTGAAAAAATGCCCTCATGGATCGCTTGCTGTCGCGCATACCATATCGCCCAAAGAGTCACCACCATCTTCGTGAACATAGCTTGACCAAGACTCTCGTTCAATTGGAACAGCCAATGCTTAGCTCTTTGTTCCACATTTTGTGCCATCTTTGAGACTAAGACAGGTTCAGACAGCGCCCACGTACATCTCGCCATCGAGCATGAAATCAATGCATGTCGCCAAGAGTCCAAAGCCCCCCACAAAGGGCAGGCATCCCTTGTAGCCATGTTTCTTCTACTAAGGGCATCCGTCATGGGCAAAGAGTGGCATGCCAGCCGCCATAAGAACACCTGTAGCTCTGATGGTATTTTCAGGTTCCAGAAGCTCGTCCAATCCTTCTCCTCCTTCTCATTGTGAGAAGACCCGCCTCTACCTTCCAGCCAGTTCTCTCGAGCGATCTTTGTGGTGATCATGAATTTGTATGTCGAACTAACCGTGAACTATCCCCTCTTGTCCGAATGCCAGGCCCAGAAATCGCCCATGTTCCTGGTACAGACCAGGATCTTCATGATTGCCTCTGCATCCGTGGGCAGAAAGACGTGTCGAAGAAGTTGTTCATTCCAAACTGCCATTGCAGGAGTCAGCAATTCCGAAAACCATCACATGTGGGTTTTGTATAAGAGAGACAATAGGACGAAGCGACGCTTCCTTCGGGATCCAATTGTGTTCCCAAATATTATTAGTTTGTCCATTGCCAATTCGCCAAATTATACCTTGTTTAAGAATATCTTTGGCATCTAATATAGCCCTCCAAATATGAGTCGATCTCAAACCAAACTCTGCATCGAGGAAAATTCTATTAGGATAGTACAAAGCCCTAAGAATCCTTGCACTCAACGAAGTTGGATCATGTAGCACTCTCCAGGCTTGTCTTGCTAATATATAGTGCTAAGTTGAATAACTCAAGATCCCTAAACCCCATGCCACCGAGGTACTTTGGTCTAGTCATTACTTCCCATGACACCCATGCGGGTTTCCTTCCTCCCTGCTTGCAGCCCCACCAGAACTTGCGGATGATAGAACTAATATGAGTGCACAAACCTCTGGGGAGTTTAAAACACGGCATAGAATAAACTGGAATTGCTTGAGCTACAAATTTTATGAGAACCTCCTTACCCCATGTTGACAAAAACTTTGTCATCCATCCCTTGACCTTGTCCCAAACTCGGTCACTCAAATATTTGAAAGTGCCCTTCATAGAATGTCCAACATCAGTGGGCATGCCAAGGTATCTATCACTGAGTGACTAATTAGGAACTTGCAAACAACCCTTCACAGCATCTCTCACAATTTATGGACATCCCTTGCTGAAGAAAATAGAGGACTTGTCTTTGTTGATTCGATGGCCAGAGGCCTTACAATATGTATCCAATAGGTTTGACACCTCCTTCGCTCCATCGACACTTGCCTTGAAAAACAGCAGGCTATCATCCGCGTATAAAAGATGGTTCACCATCGGAGCTGATGGAGACACCTTAATGCCGCAAAACTGGGATGAATCATTCTGAGACTTTAAAAGGCACGAACGGCCCTCTGCTGCTAGCAAGAAAAGGTATGGAGAGATAGGATCTCCCTGTCGAATACCTCTTGTTGGGGTAAAACTCTCCAACATGTTACCATTGAACAACACAGAAAAAGAATCTGTCCTGGCCATATTCATCACTACCGCAATCCAATTAGCTGCAAAACCAAGTTTCCTCATAATGGCTTCCAAATAATTCCATTCAACCCTGTCATACTCCTTCATCATATCGAGCTTGAAGCACAAAAATTGTTTGCCTTCGATCGATTTCTCTTCATAAAATGTAAGCACTAATAAGCAGAAATTATATTATTAGTGATGAGCCTCCCAGGAACGAAAGCAGATGGTTCCTCAGATATGATCTCACGCAATATGATCTTAAGCCTATTCGCTAGTACTTTTGAAGCAATCTTATAGAAGACATTTCACAAACTTATCGGGCGGAACTGTGATAAAAGAGTAGGGCTAGATACCGTTGGAATTAACACTAGTATATTGTCATTCACACATGCCGGGCTCTCTTCCCCCCTCACTATACCAAGGACCGCTCTTGTGACGGAAGCAACACAAATATCCCAATGACGTTGGAAAAAATGAGCCGTAAACCCATCGGGGCCACGATCCTTGGTGGGGAATATTTGAAAAAGCGCATTTTTACCTCCACCTCCGTGTAAGGGGACAACAATTGTTCATTCATAGCCTCTGTCACCTTCAATGGAACATGCTGTAGCACCGCATCAACATCCTCGATTCCCTCTGAGGTATATAAGTTCTTGTAAAATTCCACAGCTAACTGGTGCATCTCCGTGAGGTCCTCTGTAACTTGACCATCTTGCTTCTGCAAAGCTTTTATCAAATTTTTACACCTCCTCATCAAAGCTCTCAAATGAAAAAAGTGTGTGTTTCTATCACCAGCGGATAACCATTCCACCCGGGACCTCTCGTGCCACATAATCTCCTCGCGCAGATATAGTTCGATGAGGCGATCATTCACCTTTATCTCAGCATGACTCAAACCCAACCGGAGCGGGCCATTTCTCAATCTCACCAACTCCTTCTTGAGCCCTTGTATTTCAGATCATACACTACCAAACGTCGCCTAGCTCCAATCCCTTAATTTATGTGATAGTGATGCCAAATTAGCCCTTACCTCTACAACACTTAGATTTGGGCCATTAGTCTCCTAAACATAATGTACTGTAGGTATCAAACCTGGATGTGTATCCCACATGCACTCATATCTGAACATTTTGTGAGCCTTTCTGCTTCCCGCTGGTGTGAATGATCAGATGTTGCAGCAGTGAGATGTTCGATTGTAGCTAAAGGAAATTGTGCGCACCACTTGACCGAACCAAAGGCTCTATCTAGTCTAACCCTCGTAAAATATTCACCAACAACCTTCTTCTCAAAAGTACACTTACGACCGTGAAAACCAAGATCAGCTAGCCCACATATATCAACGGCCTATTTGAAACCTTGTATCTGCATCTGGCTCCTCTGACCAATTCCATCATGTTCATCGATCCGCAACACCTCATTGAAATCTCCGATACAGGCCCAGGGCATGTCATAGAGCGCTGCCAGATTCTTCAATGTATCCCACGTCCTCTGACGAAGATGGGTTTGTGGTTCTCCATAAAAACATGACAACCTCCACGGAGCTCCCCCAAGTTCTGAATTTTCACGTCTATATGATACTTCGAGTAACCAAGATTCTCAACCTTTATTTTATTATTCCAATACATAACTAGTCCATCACTTCTACCGATGGAACCAACAGCAAAAGAACAATCAAAGCCTAAGGTACTAGCTAAGCTTTCAGCTATATCTCTACCAATTTGGGTGTCAACAATGCAGAGCACCTTAGGGGCATACTTTAGCGCTATCTCGCGCAACTCTTGAACTGTCGGGGCGTTGCCGAGTCCCCGAGAGTTCCAGCTTACAAGATTCATTGCGAGGGTAACTTTGGTGCGCTTCGGGTCTTGTTTGGGCAGTGGCCTAGGAGGTACCGCTGCACCACCGCTCTGCTTATCAACCACGGCCACTTCCATGTGTGTCACACTCGTAGAGATGCCCCTTCTCATGATATCATCAGATGTGCACTTTCTGTTGTTATTAGCATCGTCCATATCAATATCAGCATTCTCTCATTGATCATGTTCATCTGAAGGCTTCACTTTGCCATGGCCTTCATGCCCCTTATCCTTCTTCCCGTTAGCACGCCTCCTCGTGCCCCAGGTAGTGGTTGCCGGTGCTCATAGATTCTTGTAAACAAGAGCTGAAGGGGGGTGCACACCATCACAATGCTCTTTAAATTCATGACCCATCATTCCACATACTTGGCATAAGTTAGGGAGACGTTCATACTTGACAACAAATATCACAATGCTCAAACTGCATGATGAACAAGTTCTCCTCTAGGGTTTTAATCTTGACGGGCCTCGCGAGATCCCAATCTGATCGCATGTTACGAAAGAACCAGTAGTTGCTGAATCCCTTATCCATGTGGACACAAACCAACACCATCCAACGAAGATCATCCGTCGGCGGCGCATCAGCTTCTTCAAAGACGTCATCATCCATATCGTCCTCCTGCAAAGCCAGCTCCTTCATGAGGTCCTCGATCTTCCCCTTACCCCCGCGTGCCATCGCTGAGTCCACTTTCTTTGCCATGTAGCCACACAAGTTGATCGCAGATTGTATCTCAACGTCGTCGGCGACGACGAGAGGAACAAAACCCTAACTAGAGGGAAAACTCCAATAAACTTTTTAATGCTCTGCTTTTTTGAGGGGTACTTTTTAATGCCCTACTCGGAGCGAACCACAACCTATCGCTTATGGGTCAGGGCCCATGTAGGTGCGCGCACAACCGGATCCAATCCTTCTATAAGCAGAGGGCTTCACGTGCGAGACAAGACCCACAAGAAAGAGAAAGAGAGAAAAATCTCAATTTTTCGCCTACTCCGCTACACATCCATGCCATCGGCGCGATGATTCCCAACATCTCCGTTCTCTTCCCTCCAGAACCACTTCGGCACCGCCGCGGCCGGCCGCGTGCAGCGACAAATTTGACGGCCTCTTCTCCACCAACACCACAGACCTGCTCATGCTCGAATTCCCAACCTCTCCGTCTTAGAGAACCACTTCGGCGCTGCCGCGGCCGACAGCCACGACTTCGGCGGCCTCTTCTCCGCCGACACCACCGACCAGCTCGCCCTCGAGTTCGCCACCTGCAACCACGTGCATGAGCCTTCCCCTCCCTCAATCCCCTTTTCTCTCCGCCGACCCGTGTGTTGGGGAACGTTGCATGGGAAACAAAAAATTTCCTACGCACACGAAGACCTATCATGGTGATGTCCATCTACGAGAGGAGATTTGGATCTACGTACCCTTGTAGATCGCACAGCAGGAAGCGTTTAAGAAACGCGGTTGATGTAGTGGAACGTCTTCACGTCCCTCGATCAGCCCCACGAACCGTCCCATGAACCGTCCGCGAACCGTCCCACGAACCGTCTCACGATCCGTCCCATGAACCGTCTCGCGATCCGTCGCACGAACCGTCTTGCGATCCGTCTCATGATCCGTTCCGATCTAGTGCCGAACGGACGGCATCTCCGCGTTCAGCACACGTACAGCTCGATGACGATCCCCACCTTCTTGATCCAGCAAGAGGGGCGGAGAGGTAGAAGAGTTCTCCGGCAGCGTGACGGCGCACCGGTGGTGGTGATGATCTACTCCGGCAGGGCTTCGCCTAAGCTCCGCAGAAATACGATCTAGAGGAAAAACTGCGTGGTATAGGGTCGAGCAGCACGTGGCAAAGTTGTGTCTCAAAAACTCTCAATACCTCTAGTATATATAGGAGGGAGGGAGGGGAGGAGGAAGCCTCAAACCCTCAAGGTTTGGCCGAAAGTGGAGGTGGAGGAGTCCTACTCCAATCCTACTTGGAGTAGGATTCCACCTTCCCACTTGGAAACTCTTTCCACCTTGTGTTTTTTCCTTCTCAAACCTTATGGGCCTTAGTGGGACTTATTCCAGCCCACTAGGGGCTGGTTTATCTCTTCCCATAGCCCATGAGACCCCTTGGGGCATGACACCCCTCCCGATGGTCCCCGGCACCCCTCCCAGCACTCCCGGTACACTACCGATTAGCCCGAAACTTTTCCGGTGACCAAAACAGGACTTCCTATATATCAATCTTTACCTCCGGACCATTCCGGAGCTCCTCGTGATGTCCTGGATCTCATCTGGGACTCCGAACAACTTTCGGTTACCAACACCTATAACTCAACTATACCGAAACGTCACTGAACCTTATGTGTGCAGACCATGCGGGTTCGAGAACTATGTAGACATGACCCGAGACACTCCTCGGTCAATATCCAATAGTGGGACCTGGATGCCCATATTGGATCCTACATATTCTTCTAAGATCTTATTGGTTGAACCTCAGTGTCAAGGATTCATATAATCCCGTATGTCATTCCCTTTGTCCTTCGGTATGTTACATGCCCGAGATTTGATCGTCGGTATCCGCATACCTATTTCAATCGCGTTACCGGCAAGTCTCTTTACTCGTTCTGTAATACAAGATCCCATGACTTACACTTAGTCACATGGCTTGCAAGGCTTGTGTGTGATGTTGTATTACCGAGTGGGCCCCGAGATACCTCTCCGTCACACGGAGTGACAAATCCCAGCCTTGATCCATACTAACTCAACGAACACCTTTGGAGATACCTGTAGAGCACCTTTATAGTCACCCAGTTACGTTGCAACGTTTGATGCACACAAGGTATTCCTCTGGTGCCAGTGAGTTATATGATCTCATGGTCATAGGAACAAATACTTGACACGCAGAAAACAATAGCAATAAAACGACACAATCAATATGCTACGTTCATAGTTTGGGTCTTGTCCACCACATGATTCTCCTAATGATGTGATCCCGTTATCAAGTGACAACACTTGCCTATGGTCAGGAAACCTTGACCATCTTTGATCAACGAACTAGTCAACTAGAGGCTCACTAGGGACAATTGGTGTAGGCGCCACAGGAACATCTTCCTGTGCCCTGCTACACACTGGTTGAAGTGATGGTTCACTAACCTCATCAAGTTCCACCACCCTCCCACTCAATTCTTTCGAGAGAAACCTTTCCTCGAGAAAGGACCCGTTTCTAGAAACAAATACTTTGCTTCCGGATCTGAGATAGGAGATGTATCCAACTGTTTTGGATATCCTATGAAGATGCATTTATCCGCTTTGGGTTCGAGCTTATCAGACTGAAACTTTTTCACATAAGCGTCGCAACCCCAAACTTTCAAGAAACGATAGCTCAGGTTTCTCCAAACCATAGTCTATACTGTGTCATCTCAACGGAAATACGCAGTGCCCTATTTAAAGTGAATGCGGTTGTCTCTAATGCATAACCCATAAACGATAGTGGTAATTCGATAAGAGACATCATAGTATGTACCATATCAAAATAGGGCGTAGCTATGACGTTCGGACACACCATCACACTATGGTGTTCTAGGTGGCATGAATTGCAAAACAATTTCCACATTGTCTTAACTGCGAACCGAAATTCGTAACTCAGATATTCATCTCTATGATCATATCGTAGACAGTTTATCCTCTTGTCACGACGATCTTCACTCTGAAATAGCTTTGAACTTTTCAATATTTCAGACTTGTGATTCATCAAGTAAATATTCATGTATCTACTCAAATCGTCAGTGAAGTAAGAACATAACGACATCCACTGCGTGCCTCAGCACTCATTGGACTGCACACATAAAAAATGTATTACTCCCAACAAGTTACTCTCTTGTTTCATGTGGCATGATTTTCATGTCTTAAGTGATTCAAAATCAAGTGGTTTGCATGTCTCAAACGTTTCAAAAATGAGTGAGTACAAAGATCCATCAGCATGGAGCTTCTTCATGCATTTTGTACCAACATGACTCAAGTAGCAGTGCCACAACTAAGTGGTACTATCATTATTACTTTGTATCTTTTGGCACCAATAATATGAACATGTGTAACACTACGATCGAGATTCAATAAACCATTGAGGGTAATTATTCAAGCAAATAGAATAACTTTTATTCTCTTTAAATGAATAATCATATTGCAATAAACACGATCCAATCATGTTCATGCTCAACGCAAACACCAAATAACAATTATTTAGGTTTTACCACCAATCCCGATGATAGAGGGAGCGTGCGATGTTTGATCACATCAACCTTGGAAACACTTCCAACACGTATCGTCACCTCGCCTTTAGCTAGTCTCCGTTTATACCATAGCTTTCATTTCGAGTTACTAATCACTTAGCAACTGAACCGGTATCCAATACCCTCGTGCTACTAGGAGTACTAGTAAAGTACATATTAATATCATGTATATCAAATATACTTCTGTCGACTTTGCCAGCCTTCTTATCTACCAAGTATCTAGGGTAGCTCCACCTCACTGACTGTTCCCCTCATAACAGAAGCACTTAGTCTCGGGTTTGGGTTCAATTTTGGGTTTCTTCATTAGAGCAACAGTTGGTTTGTCGTTTCATGAAGTATCCCTTCTAGCCCTTGCCTTCTTGAAACTAGTGGTTTTACTAACCATCAACAATTGATGCTCCTTCTTGATTTCTACTTTCGCAGTGTCAAACATTGCGAATCACTCAAGGATCATCATATCTATCCTTGATTTGTTTATAGTTCATCACGAAGCTCTAGCAGCTTAGTGGCAGTGACTTTGGAGAACCATCACTATCTCATCTGGAAGATTAACTCCCACTTGATTCAAGCGATTATTGTACTCAGACAATCTGAGAACATGCTCAACGATTTGAGCTTTTCTCCTTTACTTTGTAGGCAAAGAATCTTGTCGGAGGTCTTATACCTCTCAACAAGGGCACACGCATGAAATCTCAATTTAATCTCTTAGAACAGCTCTTATGTTCCGCGACGTTTTCAAAAACGTCTTCGGCGCCTTGCTTCTAAGCCATTAAGTATTGCGCACTGAACTATCACGTAGTCATCAAAAACGTGTATGTCAGATGTTCGCAACATCCACAGACGACGCTCGAGGTGCAGCACACCGAGTGGTGCATTAAGGACATAAGCCTTCTGCGTAGCAATGAGGACAATCCTCAGTTTTACGGACTCAGTCCGCAAAGTTGCTACTATCAACTTTCAACTAAAATTTCTCTAGGAACATATAAAAACAGTAGAGCTATAGCACAAGCTACATCATAATTCGCAAAGACCATTAGACTATGTTCATGATAATCAGTTCAATTAATCATATTACTTAAGAACTCCCACTCAAAAAGTACATCTCTCTAGTCATTTGAGTGGTACATGATCCAAATCCACTATCTCAAGTCCGATCATCACGTGAGTCGAGAATAGTTTTAGTGGTAAGCATCTCTATGCTAATCATATCAACTATACAATTCATGCTCGACCTTTCGATCTCTTGTGTTCCGAGGCCATGTCTACACATGCTAGGCTCGTCAAGTTTAACCCGAGTGTTCCGCGAGTGCAACTATTTTGCACCCGTTGTATGTGAACGTTGAGTCTATTACACCCGATCATCACGTGGTGTCTCAAAACGACGAACTGTAGCAACGGTGCACAGTCGGGGAGAACACAATTTTGTCTTGAAATTTTAGTGAGAGATCCCCTCATAATGCTACCGTCGTTCTAAGCAGAATAAGGTGCATAGAAGGATTAACATCACATGCAATTCATAAGTGACATGATATGGCCATCATCATGTGCTTCTTTATCTCCATCACCAAAGCACCGACACGATCTTCTTGTCACCGGCGCCACACCATGATCTCCATCATCATGATCTCCATCAACGTGTCGCCATCGGGGTTATCGTGCTACTCATCCTATTACTACTAAAGCTACGTCCTAGCAATATAGTAAACACATCTGCAAGCACAAACGTTAGTTTAAAAGACAACCCTATGGCTCCTGCCGGTTGCCGTACCATCGACGTGCAAGTCGATATTAAATATTACAACATGATCATCTCATACATCCAATATATCACATCACGTCATTGGCCATATCATATCACAAGCATACCCTGCAAAAACAAGTTAGACGTCCTCTAATTTGTTGTTGCATGCTTTACGTGGATGCTATGGGTATCTGGTAGATCGCATCTTACTTACGCAAAAACCACAACGGAGATGTGCAAATTTCTATTTAACCTCTCCAAGCACCGCCTCGGTCAAAACCAATTCAACTAAAGTTAAAGAAACCGACACCCGCCAGTCATCTTTGTGCAACGAGGTTGCATGTCAAGCGATGAAACCATTCTTTCGTAAGCGTACGAATAATGTCGGTCCGGGCCACTTCAATCCAACAATACCGCTGAATCGAGAAAAGACTAAGGAGGGCAGCAAATCGAACATCATCGTCCACAAAACCCCTTGTGTTCTACTCGAGATAACATCTACGCATGAACCTAGCTCATGATGCCACTGTTGGGGAATGTTGCATGGGAAACAAAAATTTTCCTACGCACACGAAGACCTATCATGGTGATGTCCATCTACGAGAGGAGAATTGGATCTACGTACCCTTGTAGATCGCACAACAGGGAGCGTTTAAGAAACGCGGTTGATGTAGTGGAACGTCTTCACGTCCCTCGATCAACCCCACGAACCGTCCCATGAACCGTCCCGCGATCCGTCCCACGAACCGTCCCGCGATCCGTCCCACGAACTGTCTCGCGATCCGTCACACGAACCGTCTTGCGATCCCTCTCACGATCCGTTCCGATCTAGTGCCGAACGGATGACACCTCCGCGTTCAGCACACGTAGAGCTCGATGACGATCTCCACCTTATTGATCCAGCAAGAGGGGGCGGAGAGGTAGAAGAGTTCTCCCGCAGCATGACGGCGCACCGGTGGTGGTGATGATCTACTCCGGCAGGGCTTCGCCTAAGCTCCATAGAAATACGATCTAGAGGAAAAACTGCGTGGTATAGGGTCGAGCAGCACGTGGCAAAGTTGTGTCTCAAAAACCCTCAATACCTCTAGTATACATAGGAGGGAGGGAGGGGAGGAGGCAGCCTCAAACCCTTAGGGTTTGGCCGAAACTGGAGGTGGAGGAGTCCTACTCCAATCCTACTTGGAGTAGGATTCCACCTTCCCACTTGGAAACTCTTTCCACCTTGTGTTTTTTCCTCCGGACCATTTCGGAGCTCCTCGTGACGTCCTGGATCTCATCTGGGACTCCGAACAACTTTCGGTTACCAACACCTATAACTCAACTATACCGAAACGTCACTGAACCGTAAGTGTGCAGACCATGCGGGTTCGAGAACAATGTAGACATGACCCGAGACACTCCTCAGTCAATATCCAATAGCGGGACCTGGATGCCCATATTGGATCCTACATATTCTCCGAAGATCTTATCGGTTGAACCTCAGTGTCAAGGATTCATATAATCCAGTATGTCATTTCCTTTGTCCTTCGGTATGTTACTTGTCCGAGATTTGATCGTCGGTATCCGCATACCTATTTCAATCTCGTTACCGGCAAGTCTCTTTACTCGTTCTGTAATACAAGATCCCGTGACTTACACTTAGTCACATTGCTTGCAAGGCTTGTGTGTGATGTTGTATTACCAAGTGGGCCCCGAGATACCTCTCCGTCACACGGAGTGACAAATCTCAGTCTTGATCCATACTAACTCAACGAACACCTTCGGAGATACATGTAGAGCACCTTTATAGTCACCGAGTTACGTTGCAACGTTTGATGCACACAAGGTATTCCTCCGGTGCCAGTGAGTTATATGATCTCATGGTCATAGGAACAAATACTTGACACGCAGAAAACAATAGCAATAAAACGACACGATCAATATGCTACGTTCATAGTTTGGGTCTTGTCCATCACATGATTCTCCTAATGATGTGATCTCGTTATCAAGTGACAACACTTGCCTATGGTCAGGAAACCTTGACCATCTTTGATCAACGAACTAGTCAACAAGAGGCTCACTAGGGACAGTGTGTTGTCTATGTATCCACACATGTATTTGTGTTTCCAACCAATACAATTATAGCATGGATAATAAACGATTATTACGAACAAGGAAATATAATAATAACTAATTTATTATTGCCTCTAGGGCATATTTCCAACACCGTGATCCGTTCGCGCCCCGTTTTCGTTTCCCGGTGGCAGTTCGATGGGTTCGAGAAGGCGATCAAGGAGACGGTGAACAACAATAAAGGGACGACCATGCTCTCCTTCATCTTCGATAAGGGCGTCATCGTCGCCGTCAACTCCTGGGCCAGCATGGACAGGGTCATGGGCGGAGACACCGTATAGGTACGGTGGGCCACGAAGTTAGAGATTTTTGTACAATGTATTAGTAATTCAACCCAAAGGCCCATCCCACAACCATCTAGGTTGGTTCTCGCACTCCTTGTGGGTCGCATGTGGGGGACCTCCTATACGGCGTTGCAGGCGCCCGTTTGCCCTCCTGGCGCCTGCAATGCCCCGCCTTGGGCCGGGCAACAAACATATCTAGTGCCCCTGGAGGCCGTGAAAATGTTCATTAATTTTGAAACATAAAGTACAACGATTTTGCAAAAAAAAGTTCTTCAAATGGGAAAAATGTTGAGATATTTTAAAAATAATACTAATCAAATTTGATTTTTTTATCACCATTTGATAAAGGTTCATTAATTTGTATAAAAAGTTCAGCGATTTTGAAAAATGTTCATTAAATTTGAAAAAAATTTAATTGGTTTTCAAAAAAAGTTCATCGAATATGAAAAAAGTTCATCGAAATTTTTAAAAAGTTCATCAAATTTGGAAAAAGTTCATCAATTGTTTTTTAAAAATTGATCGAATTTGAAACGAATTCATCAATTTCGAAAAAAGTTCATCAAATTTATAAAAAAGTTCATTGAATTTGAAAAGAGTTCATCGATTTCGAAAAAAGTTCATAGAATTTTTTAAAAAAGTTCATTGAATTTGGAAAGAGTTCATCGATTCTAAAAAAAAGTTCATAGGTTTAAAAAAAAGTTCATCAAAATTTGAGAAAAGTTCATTGATTTTTTTAAAAATCCACTGATTTTGAAAACAATTCATCAAATTTTGAAGCAGTTCATTAAATTTGAAAAAGTTTCATTAAATTGAAAAAAACTTTCACGAATTTGAAAACAAGTTCCACAAATTTAAGAAAAAAACAGAATTAAACCCCGCTGAAACAGAATAAAAATTTAGAAAACGCCAGTTTGGGAAACTATAAAACCTTCCGAAAACCAGGCTGATAAAACTGGATGCATATATACAGTAATAAAAAGGAAAAAGGAATATGGTGTACACATCGACCGCGATGGCCTAGTGGTCGCGTGTTTGAATCATAGCGTCGCATGATATTTTTGGAGTTCAAAAAAAAAAAACATGGGCTAACTGGGCCGACCCAAGCACGACGGAGGTGTGCCGTTAGCAAAAGCCTGCAGCGTCAAATAGGGTTTGCCCGCGTGTGGGCAGACAGGTTCCTCCTCTCGCCGCTTCCTGTCTCCCTTCCCTTGCACGGCTCGCCGCCTCCTGTCTCCCTCCCCTCCTCTCGCCGGCCTTCGCTCGCTCCTCCCCTCCGCTCGCCGGCCTCCGCTCGCCCCTCCACTCCTCTCGCCGGCCTCCGCTCGCCCCTCCCCTCCTCTCGACGCCCTCCGCTCGCTCCTCCCCTCCGCTCGCCCCTTCCCTCCTCTCGCCGGCCTCCGCTCGCCCCTCCCCTCCGCTCGCCGGCCTCCGCTCGCCCCTCCCCTCCTCTCGCCGGCCTCCGCTCGCCCCTTCCCTCCTCTCGCCGGGCGCCGCTCGCCCCTCCCCTCCTCTCGCCGGGCTCCGCTCGCCGGCCGCCCAGGCGCCCACAGCCGCCGTCGTCACTCCAGGTCCTCAGTGCGGCTGGCCTGCTGCGCCTCCCTCAACGCAGGACGGCCTCAAGGCTCAAGCCCTCAACTGCATCAGTCTCACCGGCTTCCCCAACCTCCTGTTGAACAAATCAGCAAGGTGAGATTTGTGTACAACTGATTTCCTGCTTCCTAGTAAATTGATGCCAAATCAGCACAGTAGCAGACTGATTTCCTGGACTAGATAGAACTATTTGTGTAGAACTGATTTGGTATGCTGCTGCTGGCAATGATGTTTTTATTGATGACTAGTACAAATGCCCGAATTTTTTTGCACTATGTGCCTTTACACGCCTTTTCTTATATTTAGTTTTGGCAAACTTACAAAATAAGATTACACTGAACTACGGCTTTTTGGGCCATATAATTTAGATGTGCATAAAACATTCTAATCGTTTGTTTGGACCTACTTTAGCTCGACACTTTCATCTGATCAAAGAGTTTGGGTGCATACAATACATGCTAGATGAACATGATTTTTATTTGTTTTGAAAGATGTTATTCTTTTGTAAATTTGAAGAATATTTTTTGGATTTTTCAAATGGATTTTTTTTGGAGATGAACATTATCTGGTTGGAAAATTGCACGATGCTTTTCTGTTCTTATATTTAGTTTGCAGATCCATCAATTATTAGAAAAATGAAATTATGTACTCCCTCCGTCCCAAAATAAGTGTTGCTGCTTTAGTATAAAATTTGTACCAACTTAGTACTAAATTTGCGTCACTTATTTTGGGACAGAGGGAGTATGATGCTACGCACGAGTAAAAGCAGCAGGCTGCTGGCGTAATTGTCCTGACATTGGAGAGTCGAGATCTAGGTCAAAATTACATTGTTATATTTTTCTACATCAAGTATACCAGCTGCTACCACACGCGAACATAGAGCATCAGTGCATCACTTCAGTTAGAGAGGCGAGATGAGCAGTACAACACTTCAGCTAGACAGGTGAGTTGAAACGTCATAAGTACCGAATTAACATATTATTTTACACAATTCATGTCAGCAATAGATCTAGCGCCAGAATAGGTGGATCTATAATCACTCTTGTCAAATATATAAATTCACTATGCAATGTTGATAGTAAAAACCAATATAAACCAATGTTGATAAATTCAACGCACATTTAGGGCCATCCTCATCCACAACTTATTGTTAAAGAGTACATATGTACATATGTCCCATAATACAAGAATGTTTTTAAAAAAAAAACATTCTTAAATTATGAGACGGAGGAAGTAGATTTTATGAAAGCTAAATACTCATGTCATTTACAGCCAACGAATTATGAGGCGCGCTTTTCTTAGCTTCATATCTGAAACCACCATCGTGGGTTGCCATCCAACAAAGAAGCTCCTTTTTCATAATAGCACATGTCCTGTTGAGAGAAAATGGAAGTTAGCACGAAGTATATAAATCTTGAAAAAATAATAAAGTTTCCAGAGTAGCTTACAGAATCAATTTACACAAATATTTGGAGATTTTACATATCAGTTTTAATTTTGGTTTTCTTGATACAACTGAGGAATTCTAGTACACCGGCAGGTATGTTGTCTTCACCGGTGGTAGGAGATGGCCTCACTGCTCTGTTCTGGGAGGACCGCTGGCTGCATGGGCAGTCTATACGCGAGCTCGTGCCCTTGCTATACCTATGCATTCCCAAGAACAGAAGAAGAGCGCGGACGGTGGCGGAAGGCATCGCCGACAATGCCTGGGCTCGAGACATTCGCGGCGTAGTGGGCCTGCAAGAGATCGGCCAATACCTGAGGACATGGCAGCTTGTGGCACGCACTATACTGTCCACTGAGCCGGACAAGCTCGTTTGGAAATGGACGGCCAACGGCGTCTACTCGGCGAGGTCTTGCTATCGGGCAACCTTCCACGGATCATTGACATGCCATTCATGGCAGCTCATCTGGAAGGGATGGGCCCCATCGAAGGTCAAGTTCTTTCACTGGCTAGCGAACCTGGACCGAGGCAAGGCTCGCTCGCCGCGGCCTTCCTCATCACACCCGTTGCCTGCTATGCGACCAAGAGCCGGAGACCATCCAACACCTGCTGCTCACCTGCCCTTTTGCGCGGCAAGCCTGGCACGAGGCCCTATCCTGGCTGCGTCTACCGGCCCCGTTGCCGGAGCAAGATGCCTCCATCCAGGACTGGTGGATGAGGGCGAGGGATGCCACACCACCATCGCTCCGCAAGGCGTTGAGGTCTGCCGCGCTGCTGGTGCCCTGGATGATATGGAAGCATAGGAATACGTGTCTTCGACCATATGACTCCGTCGCTTGACGAGCTCTTGGATAGGATCAAGGATGAGATGAGGTGCTGGGCTAGAGCCGGGGACAAAGGGCTTAGGGTAGTCTTGCCCCCATCCTGGGATGTCCACTAAACCCCCTGTAACAATGATGTAACCACCTCTTAGGAGGCTGTAATCTCCCTTCTTTTCAATACAAAGAAACGCAAGGCTCTTTGCGTTTTCTCGAAAAAGGTATGTTGTCTTCAAATTCGTTGTCGTTGAATGTTAACAGTTGTCCTAGAATTATTTTTCGGAGTTCGCATTCATCCTGTACATCCATATTTTTGCAAACGAATAAGATTTACATCACATTTCTGAAATATAATATGCCGGTATTGTATGGCAAGACACACTATGGCAGGTAACATTTTTTTCTTGGATAATAATCGGCGTCAATTCCTTTGGATATATAGAACCATATAATAGATTGAAACGATCACCATTTTTTCTGTTCAGATATATTGCTGCCAGATATTCTGGATGGAACATTAGAAGTTTACCATGCCGCCATAACGGTTACTACTTGCTTGCATCAATTCAAGCTACTACTTGCTGCAGATAGTTTGATAAAGGAAGCAAGATGGCAAACGATACAAATCGAAGAGGTGTTTGCTTGAGTCTATGGCAATAGACCAATTGTGTTAAATACTTTCTCAAATTAATTTAAATTTCTAGTTTAACCATCAGTAAACCCTGGTTGTAAATCACTGTAAATCAAACATAGCTTCATCATAATTTACACAAAGAAAAAGAGATACCTGCAGCGAAGTAGGTCTAGGCGATGGCTGATGGTCTTCAGGCAAAGTCGACGGAGGCAAAATTTTGTGTAACAACAACAAAAATTGAAGTTAAAACTCCAACGGTTACCTTGTTCAAACAACATTCCAGATTTTGCAAAGATGCAATCAGCACGGAGTTCAATCAAAGAGGAGGACGTCCAGTTTAAACAGAAAAATGTTCACTTAGCATTAGTACATGCCTAGATTACACAGACTGATTTTGATTTCTTAAAAAGGGCAAATCTCCAAGCAATATCCAACAAGATTGGACTGATATGAGTACAGGTTAGTACAAGTTCGTGTTACATAGTTTGGTTCCATATCCCCTTACATCATTAATTACACCAACTCTATGATACTTAAATTAAAAAAAGTAAGGAGTAACAACTCAAGTACAAAATCAAGAAGATCGAACATGATATTCAATGACGTACAGTGGACATCATGAACATTTACTCCTTCGCTGCATCACAATATCGAGCATCAACAGTGGTATATCATTTTCACCTTGACTAATTATCGGGATACAAACAGAATCAAATCTGGCCCTAAAATCTGTCTCACTAGCCAATAGGGAGAAGCAGAGTCACTTATCTCGCTCGCGTATGCTGAAAACCAGTACTTTGGGCGAGGCGACCTCCATACTCCATCCCTCGAGCGCCTCCGCGCCCGCGTGCGGCTTCGCCCACTCCATCTCCACGCGCACGCGTAGTCTCCCGCGCTGGCTCCGACCGCGGCCGGTGCTCGCAACGTCGTGCTGCCGCCCCCGAGCCCCGGCGAGGCGGCCTCCATCCTCCATCCCGGAGCGCCTCTGCGGCTGCCCGCGTTGCCTTCCCGTGCCGGATCCGTCGCCCCGACCGCCCCGGGCGCCACTCCGCTTGCCCACGTGCGCCACTCCGTCTGCGGTCGGTGCTAGCGGGCCCCGCGCCGTCCCGGTCGTTCGCGCCGCCACGCATCGGCCCGGCCGTTCACGTTGCCATGACCGGCCCTCTCCACCTCTGCGCGCTCGCGCCATCGCGCTCTGCTCGCCCCCTCGGCCTCGTCTCGCTGACGACAAGGCCCCTGCGGGGCTCCTCGAACTCCCCCGCCTCCAAGCTCCATTGCCTTCTCGCCCGTCAGTGAAGGACAGGAATGGATAAGCCATGTTGCCCGATGGTGATTGCGAGGGGGTTCACATAAAAACGAAACTTTTTTTAACTTCCAAAAGGACCGCGGGTTGAATACCTGAAAACAGAAGGACTTTTTTGCAAAACCGCCAGCTACGGACGACAGAAGCCATCGGTGCTTTATTATTAGGGAGAGATATGAGACAAGATGATAGGTTCAGATCTGTGCGTAGTATTGGTGAACTCGCTGTTATGCTTGTTAGTACAAACAAACATGTTCTCTATGATTTGATCTACATGCTTATCAAATTGGTATTGATCTTACCGGTGGCCACGACGAGTGTTGAAAAGAGTATTTTCAGCAATGAATCTAGTGAAAAATAAGTTGAGAAAGAGTATGAGTCATGATCTCATGAACAATTGTTTAGTCACATTCATTGAGCGAGATGTGTTCTTGAAAGTAAGCGAGGAAGACATAGTTGAAGCTTTCATGGCAAAGGAACATTGTAGAGTTAAAAAGTAAGCAAGGAAGACATACTTGAAGCTTTCACGGCGTAGTTTCTACATGCCTACATTTGTGTATCTTTTATGTAAGACTATTTATATTTGCAATGTTGCAAATTTGGAATATTTGGGAAGTATACTGTTGTCTGACTTGATTGGGTCATCTGTATTATATTTTTGCCAATTATTGTATGCCACTTGGATTAGGTAGGAAAAAAAATTAGGTGTGCACACCCTCCATTTCTTTTCTGGCTCCGCCATTGGGCGGGGTACACATGTGAGTCCCTGTCCCTTGGCCTCGCATTCCAGTGCTAGGGTTTGGTGGTGCGGGGATTCGATTTGCTGGCGGGGATGCGTGATTTAGGGTTGGGATATTTATATATCTCATAGCGAAATCTGGTTCCTTTGTCCATTGAATTATTTCTGGGATGACACTTTGATGGTTAGGGGTGTGTTTCTTTACTCTTGCGTGCTAGGGCTATACATTTTCATATCTAGTAATCCAGGGCAGTGTTTCATACTTCTATGAAATCTCAAACCAACTTGATTTGGGTGTGAAGAACTTCTGTTTTAGTGTACAACAGAAAAAAACATATCACAACCTCACAATAGCCGAGCCACCAATTGCAGTGCCATAACCTCATACCAGTTGTGGTGACGGTGCTTGGATATGGTGGTTCATTTGGATTACGTGGTGAATACAAAAAAAAAGAAACTGATTGAGTTTGGATGCTAATTATCTGTAGGGAACTGAGAAGGGAGGTACTCTGTAGTGGAATTGGTAATCATAGGGAGTTGTGAATTGATGTGGTACTGATATCACGCACACAAAAAGATAGTTTTGCTATTACTTACCATTTAATTCAAGTCTGCTTATCTGAAGATCCAACATTTATGCACATTGATTTGTGTCTGTGTGGTTTGGAGAAAGCCAAATAGAAAGCTGCTGTTATTGTATAATCTCTATTTTTCCACAAGTGCTGATCCTTCTGTAAAGTTGCCCTTGCATGTTTGTTAGTCGTTCTAGAAGGTTTTTGCTTGATGCAAGGATCATCACTTTAAACATTCATCAGAATGTATTTCTGTTTTTACATGATTCTGTGTTTCCTTTTCTACAGCTTCGCAACTGTGAGGAAAATCGTCGAGATTAATCCCTACATGCGGAACGGTGGCTTGTGGGCTGCTGATTGCCAATTTTGGCATAGAAACTTGGGGGTTAAGGTAAAATGTCACCTGCTTGTCTACTTGCATCTCATATTTTGCATAGTACTAATTGAGTGCCAATGCCTTGCCACGAAATATTATATTTATCTTCTTCAGCGTCTACTATGTTATCCGTCTGTCTGTCCACGTCCCATAGGAATACAAGCTTTATTCTTTCTCCTATTTTTACTCTTGCATGTCCATGAATTTTATCACAGCTCCATCTGTCATGTGTTGCCACTTTGCTCACAATTGCTCATGGGTGTTGGCATATGATACGGAAGAAGAAATTTGTCTATATAGAAAATAAGTTCTCAGGATTGTAACTATACAAAGCATCATTTTCCTTCTCCATTGTCTGCCTCTGCCATCACTCACTTTGTTTCACAATTTTCACCGCAGGCATAGAATATCAAAATTACCAAGTTGCAACTACTACAAAATGATTTTAACCACTACCTTATTCCGTATATGTTATTTGTCAATCATATTTCAACCTACACTATTTAAACTTTATTTCTCTATGCTCTTACTAAGTCTACAAAAACAAAATACACAAATAGCAAATCTAAGTATGCTCTAGATATTAAACATGTGAGACAATAGGTGAAAAAGACCAGCAAAGCATTATTTTGGAAAGAAGAGATATCAACATTGGATTTGAATCTTTCACATTTTATCACAAAGACAGCTAAATACTCACTAACAATGGATGTGGCACAAACGGAAGGAATCAAGTTGGGCTGAGTGCAAGTCTTGTCTTCTTCATCTGCATAGATTGATAATGTAGGGTCTATGTACAGTTGATTACGCTCGAACTATCTTGTATGGGCAAAAATAATAATTATTCAGATCTTTCTATTTTATAATTAGCATGTGATTTTTTTTTTGGGATGGGCAGTTAGTATAGGTATATATTCGGTAAGAATTAGTTTGCAAATGATGCAAATTCACATGAAGTTTTTTTTTCAAGGATAAGTCAAGATTGATGTATCGAGATCATAGATAGAAGATGCCAAGAGGGCAGCTTTTGTACAACTCCTCCACGGCTCAGCGAGCCAGACACCACATGCAGACTACTCGCTACTCTCTACCGTTCCTACCCTAATAGTCAATGATCTAGGATCTCGTAGCAGCCTTGCGGCCCTCCAATCTTGAGCCTCAATGTCAATCGGCCTCAGCACCGTTGCCGCGTCCAGAGAAGCCCCGTTGAAGTTTAATATAATGCAAGCAAAAGTTATATAGACTACAAAATATTGGAACTTTTTGTTCTTCAGGCAAGCTGGAATGTTCTTGCATCACCAGTGAATGTGCTGCTACCTATAATATTGATTTTAACTTTAGAAGAAATAAGTAGACATCAAAATAAACTCATAAGATAATACTCCCTCCGTCCGAGAAAAGTTGTCCAACGCTTAGTTCATTTTCGTTTTTGCAAAAAAAAACCTTGCGATCTTAAAATCCCTGCAAATCACCCCTGCCTCTTCTTCCTTCCACCATCGCCTGCTGCAGGAACGAGCTCGAGCCATCGCCGGCAGCCGCCGCACGTCCCAGCGCCCTGCGCACCCACCTGCGCCGCCGCTTCAATCTGCGCCGCCCCTGAGCCCGCCTCGCCGCCCCTGTTAATCACGCCCCGCCCCCTCTGCTTCGTCCTCCTCCCCTTCTCCGGCCCCGGCCATCTCGACAGTGTAGTTGGTAGCGGTGGAGCCATGGGACCTGTCGGTCCGCTTCGTCGTCAATTCTGACGACCCCCCGATGGTTCTTTTCCCCCCGCGTCAACTCCAAGTACCTCGGCAGCAGCAAGCACCCTCCGCTCCTACCTCGTCACCTCACCCAGCGCCGCCCCAGGCTGTCCTCACCTCTTCTGTTGATTGGCAGCAGTGGCGGCTGTCATTGCCTCCTCCATTAATTGGCACAAAAAACAAATGATGAACAGCAGATCAACGGCAAGGGCAACAACAAATCAAGAGTTGCAGATCGACGTTAATTCTGGAGACAAGAAGAATTCAAGTTCAGTTACCAACAGTGGTAACTGAATCCAGGTTCAGTTAACACAGCAACAATGGTAATTGAACACAAAAACAATGGTAAAAAGTGGTAATTGAGTAGGAGGAACTGCAGATCAAGAATACAGTTATCAACACTGCAGTTCCCGGTCTGGCCGCAGGCGCGGCTCGACGCCTTCTTCGCAAGAAGGCACACAATGGAATTGCTAAAACTGCTGGACGGTTGCAACCAATGTACAGTAAAATAAAATGATCATATTCTCTAAATTTATTTTTGAATAATTGGAAACAATTCAGTTTGCTACAGGAACAACGATTAGAAAGAAGAAAGAAGAAAGTGCATCCAGAATCATTTCAAATTTGTGATGGAAAGATTGTGATGTTCTCCAATATAACATCCTTATGTTATTACAGGGAATCTACTAAAGAAATTGTGTCTAGAGCACTTCGTTACAGTTACAAAATAAGATCACCAAAACATCATGTAATGTTTTGACTGAATAATTTGAGAATACTCCGTTTATGTACCACACAAGAATGCATACTGAAATTTACACTGGCCAATTCTGCATCAAGCATGCCCATGACTCATATGAGACCAGCAGGTTGCAGACAGAGACTCAAGGATTTAGAATCCACAATCACTCCATAGTACACTATCCATGGATACCACAAGATCTGCCTGGATGCACCATATCACCCCTTTTGCATCCAGACATTTGAAAGATGCAGCCACTCCGGAGTAAAAAATGTTCCTCTTATATTTTCATAAATAGAACTAAAATCCTTGTCTTACTCCGGAGTAAAATGTTTTGATACTGAATTTAGACATGTTTTGACACTGAATTTACACTAAATTTAGCTAGATAAGATTCAGTGTTGCTGCAAGATTCAGTGGCGATTCAACATTTTCTCTCAACAGTTTGTTCTGTTCCATGTCCATTCGTGCCCAGCAATGTCTCTAAGATAAAAGACTGGACCAAGAAAAATGAATTTGGAATTACCAATTAGCAAGCAGTTCAACAGATAACTTGATCTGAAATAACGTGTTACCAGGACTACCTGGTTGGAGCTTCTGCTGGAGCCTGTAGTGATCAAGCTCATCGACCACATAGTTGGTGTTGTAGAGCAGTTCCTTCACATGAGAGAGAGAGAGAGAGAGATTTGGTCAGCGGCTTGTTTCTGGCCAACCTCCCCTGCACAGCAGAGACCACCATCCCCCCTTGACGAGGAGTACCTGGACTATGAAGGCGCCGCCTCATCTCCGCCGGAAAAAGAAAGGTGAGATTTTGCTCTTCCCTGCTCTCCTCCTGCCAACATGGAATTTTGCTCCTCGTGCACTACCCTCACAACGGCGGCGAATCGACGGCCAGGTGAGAATTTGCGCCGCTGCTAGCACCAAATTGACGGGCAGGTGAGGATTTGTGCCGCTGCAAGGCACCGAATCGACGGGTAGGGATGAGGAAAGGTGGGTATTTTAGGACTTTAGGGAACAAATCAATTGCTGCACATTGGTGTGCTACTGACAGAGCGAGTAAAGACAGAGTGAGTAAAGACAGAGCACCTGCACGGCGATGGTGTGGAGCAGCATTACCATGCAGGTGCGCCACCTTCGTCAGGGGCGCCACCTTCGCATCCTTGTGCTGCGCATTCAGCCAAACACCTTACGACTAGCCCCTCCATACACGAGCGAGCTGCAGAGCTGCGTAGTGGATCTGAGAGGGAGAGAGGATGGGTGAGGAAGAGAGGATGGGGGTGAGGAAGAGCTGACTGAATTTGAAAGAGTGCAGGGACTTACCGGAGCCTCGCCGGAGCCGGAGGATGCACGGGGCAGCGCCGTCGCCGGAGCCGGCAAATCGCGAGCTTGAAGAAAATGGGACTCCTTCCATCTTGAGCTCCTGGTGAGGAATAAGAGAAGAGGCGAGACGAGCGGGGGAAGGCGGCCGACGGTCGGCAAGGCGATGGAGACGGCGGCGAGACGGGGCGACGGAGCAAGCGGCCGGTGCCCTCGTCGGTGTGCGTGGCGAGGCGACGGAGCAAGCGGCTCGCGCGTGGCGAGGCGACCGAGCAGGAGCGGAGGGTTGCGACGTTTGTCGGAGGAAGGGGGAGGGGTTTTTCGTAAAATTTCGCCGGGGACAGCTTTTTTCGGACGGAGGGAGTAGCACGACCAATACCACAATTGAGAAGTACGCTAGATGGTCTCTCCTAAAATAATTTTGTGATATTAAGCGAGCTAAATCATGCGTTTCACATATCTCTCCCTTGGTTAGAAATAGTTTTGTACTCCCTCCGTCCCATAATATAAAGATCATTTAGCTGTTTTAGCTTGCAAAATGTTCTTATATTATGGGATGGAGGGAGTAATTTACAGGACATGACAAACCCAGAACATGATAAATCTAAAATAATATCTATCTTACAAATGCGAACATCTTTTATGTTGTAATAGTCAAACTTACATCTTTTTTACGAAACAGAAGATAGCATACTTGTGGCTGCACAAACAATTATATTCTTTACATCGAGCTAAAAGAACGACGGAAAAGATATTTACTTGCTAGACTAAAAGATCGATGGAAAAATATTTCTCAAGCTTAACTCTTATCAATTTTAGTTAAAAAAGGCACGCCTAAGCGAGCGCTTAAGTGCGCCTAGGATCTAGGCGATAGCAAAACGCCTAGCACATAACTGCGCTTAATCTGCGCATAATTGCGCATAAGCATGCGCTTTGGTCAGAAAAGCTCAAGGCGGTGGCAAAACGCACAATTAACGCCTAGCGCTTTTTTGAACTATTTTTACCTCCACAAAGAGGCAGATCATTAATATTGCAACCAACATTTCATTTGCATGGTACTCACTCTGCACCGATGTGAATCCTATATCCCATCATCTGTGACTAAAGTCCCAGGTGCTATCTGAATTGTGTGCTACCACAAGTGAAATCCACCTCGAATTGCCAATATTTGGATCATAGTGATGCACAATGGTTGTAGACACAATCCAGTCTTCTATTGACGAAATATCAGAACAAGATTAGTAACTCTGTTAATGCACGTAAATACAGATAAACAAAATATCTATCAAGACTTCAATGACGACATGCCTGCAGCATTCTTGAATTTGCATTACTAAGTACCCCCTCCGTCCCAAAATAAGTGTCACTAACTTCTGTACTAAATCAGCGACACTTATTTTGGGACGGAGGGAGTATATGCAGAACTGAAGTTTAACCAAGAACGTTACATTGTTGTATTTCTTTACAGAATTAGCCCACCGCTGTGATTACAATGCTAATTGTAGTAATTTTTAGATTCAACTATGTTATACTTCCTCCGTCCCAAAAAGCTTGACTTAGATTTGTCTAGATAGAGATGTATCTAAACACGTTTTAGTGTTAGATTCATCTGTATCTAGATAAATCTAAGACAAAATTTTTGGGACGGAGGTAATAGAACTGAAGGTGCCTACATTAAATTTCTCCAAAATTTCTAAAGGAAGCAAAAGATAAGAAAAATATTTGCCCTAAGATTTCTCCAAGAAATGCATACCAGAAGCAAAATTAATATATTGATGTAGATGACTTTAATCTTCATGTAAAGTGGATCAACCGCCATACAGGAGGGTCCAGGCACATGCTCATAAACTTGGTTGATGTTGTCGTGGTTAATCTAGTCTTGTTTCTTGCCGCCGGTTTATATGAACAAGAAACCAACAAAACTAAAGTTCACTTTAATATAAAGTTTTAGCTGCAGCGAGAAAAGAGTCGCCAAGCTCTTGTACATTTGGTCGATGGACTTTAAAGAAAAATTATGGATAAATGAAGAAGCTAGATCTGTCCATATAGTGCAAGAAACAAGTAGTGAGCGAGACAAAATCTTAGTGATGACAAAGGAATGCGTTGGTATTGAAGACAAACACTAGGCAAGCCTAACAAATCGACTCTTCCACCCTTTCGGCGGCGGCGAGCATGGACCATGAGAACTCCAAGAACCTCTCTTGAATCCATGACTTACATACAACTCGAGTAGCTGCTGCGGTGCCTCTGTTCGATGCGCTGGGAAGTAGGTAGAGATGAAGGTCGTACATGATATAGAAGACGGTGAGCTACATCTTGCATCTACAAACGAGGGCGACCTTAGGCTTGTGTTCGACAATGCAATTCTTGGTTGGTGTGTTCGATAGCAACCAGGGCAGCGATGCGAGGTGTCGACGATTGAACACAATAGCAACCCTAGTTGGTTGAGCTCGCTCTTCACGAGAGAGGAAGAAGAATCAGGTTGGGGCGAGCGAGTCCATGAGGCAGGGGCAAGACATGGTGGGTCCACTCATCGGCGAGAATTTGTTTGAGAGAGGGGGAAGACACACGAACATGCGAATCGACATACTATGGCCTACCATCAAGACCTCACTCCCCTTTAATAGTAAACATAGTAGGAATAACAATAGTTTCTTCCTTCAGAGGTTCATGAGCTCGTGAAGAAGCGAAGGATCTCTATTGTCGGTTCTTTAAACACATTGGCTAATATCCTGGATTTTCATACCGTAGGATGGTACTTTTAGTCGGTACAATGATTGTTGGATTTGATGGAACTGTGAGTGGCCCTTTGACATATTTTAGTGTCGTTAAGCTGTACTTAGGTCTATGCTTAACAATTCTGCTCTTTTTCTAAATCCTGCTCTTTTTCTAGGGTCCGATCTTGGTACTATGTTGATAAGCGAGGGTGCAAGGCTCAAGGGAAGCCGGTTCTGTAGCTCTGTGTATATTTATTGTATGCTTATGGTATCTTGGATGAGGGGTATGTTTTTTTATACTTCTATATGTTGCTTTGCTCATTGTTTATATTATTTTGAAGTTGGATCCCTTATGTTTGTGTTTTACATTTCAGTTACAAATTCAACATGTCAGTTGAGGTTCTTGAGTGAGCATGGTGGGCTTTTATCACACAACATTCCGTGACGGAGCTAGTGGTGGCGGTGTTCGTGGTGGTATGCATTCTATTTCTTAGGGCCAGTTCTTTTGACGGCTCCTCTCCAGCTTTTTCCATAAGCTGCCTTCATCATTCATTGAGGCTTTTGAACTAGTTGTGAAATTGCAAGTTTAGAAGCCTCAACAAATTTTGAGAGCGGCTTATTTTTTAAGCTGGGGAAAGGCAGCTTATTTTTTTAAGCCACCCAAAAGAACTGACCCTTAGTATCTATCCTGATATTTATTTTGTTCACTCTATAAGAATGGTACACCATGCATGCATATTTGTTAAACACCTTGTCATTATATCTTCCTTTTGAAATCGCAAATATAACTGTTTAGTGAGTTACAATTACTTTCCTAAATTTTTGGCAAAGTTGAGAGTTTTTTGCATTTTCCATCACGTAATGCACACCCCTAGGTTGGGCATAGAGATTATCGTCTAATGTTAATAAATTAAAGCACACCTTTCTATTTAGTGTTGTAGAGTATAGACATGGGTGTAGACATCTAGTCAAAGCTACCTAGGATTTCTAAAACAATATAATTACTCCCTCTGTACCTAAATAATTGTAGTCCAACTATAATTATTTAGGTACAGAGGAAGTATGATGGTTGTGTTAGAAAGCAACTTGTATTCCCATGAGGCCATAGGCCAGTATATATACATGTATAGGTGGTGGACTATATGCAGGAGACCCCTTATATATTGGGATAAATACAAAAGGGTACATGACTTATATTATAACTCTTAACACCCCCTCAAACTCATGGTGGATGAACAACACTGAGTTTGGAGAGATAAAAGCCATGTTGTGCTCTAGTCTGGGCCTTCGTCAGGAAATCCGCCAACTGTAACTCGGAAGGCACATACTGAAGAGCAATAACTTGATCCTGCACAGCAGCGCTCACATAGAAAGCATCAACGCCAATATGCTTGGTGAGCTCATGCTTCACAGGGTCGCGCGCAATGCTAATAGCACCTGTAGTGTCAGATAAGAGTAGAGTCGGTGTAGTGACAGAAACACCAGAATCCTGAAGTAACCACCGTAACCAAGTCACCTCTGCCGTTAAAAGAGCCATCGCTCGCAACTCAGCCTCTGCACTTGAACGGGAAACTGCAATCTGTTTCTTCGTCTTCCAGGCAATGAGAGAACCACCAAGAAAAACACAGTAAGCAGAAAGTGAACGGCGATCTGAAGGATCACTAGCCCACGTAGCATCCGAATAGGCCTGAAGCTGTAAAGAACTGGAGCGAGGAAAGAATAGACGGTGAGAGATCGTGCCCCGAAGATATCGGAGAACACGGAGGAGATGACTATAGTGAACCGATGTAGGAGCAGAGACGAACTGACTCAGAATATGAACCGGATAAGAAATATCCGGACGAGTGACAGCCAGGTAAACAAGACTGCCAACAAGATGACGATAACGCGTCGGGTCAGGCAGGGGATCACCATCAGTAGCGCATAGGTGAACATTGAGCTCCATAGGAGTCTCAACAATGCGCTCATCAGTAAGAGCAGCACGAGCAAGAAGATCCTGGATATACTTTTCCTGGGATATAAAGAAGCCATCAGAGGTAGAAGAAACTTCAATCCCAAGAAAGTAGCGAAGAGGTCCAAGATCAGACATAAGGAACTGCTCACTAAGACGGGCCTTGACAAAGGCAATATACTCGGGGTCATCCCCAGTGATGACCATATCATCAACATAGAGAAGAAGAAGAGTCCGACCACGAGGAGAAAGGTGAATAAATAATGCTGGATCATGAACACTGGGTGAAAAACCAGCGGCAGTCACCACAGAGGCAAAACGCTCAAACCAGGCACGGGGGGCTTGCTTAAGGCCATAGAGAGAGCGACGAAGACGACATACCATGCCATCAGGAACAGAATACCCAGGTGGTGGCTGCATGTACACCTCCTCACGCAGCTCACCATTAAGAAAAGCATTCTTAACATCAAGCTGAGAGATAGACCAGTGGCGTGTAGAGGCCACGGCAAGAAGTGTACGAACAGTGGTCATATGAGCCACAGGAGCAAAAGTCTCGTCATAAGCACGACCATGCTCCTGCTGAAAACCACGAGCCACAAGACGAGCTTTGTGACGCTCAAGAGAACCATCAGAGCGAGTCTTAACCTTGTAGACCCACTTACAAGTGATGGGACGAACTCCGGGAGGAAGGGAAACAAGATCCCACGTACCAGTGCGTTCAAGAGCAACAATCTTCTCTGCCATCGCAAACTGCCATTCAGGATGAACAACAGCCTGATGATAAGTAGTCGGCTCAAGAACAGCAGCACCAGCGGTGGAAAATCCAAAGCGATCAACAGGCGGACGAGGACGAGAACGCAAACCATAAGTAGGCTGAGATGAGGATGATGACACATCCACAGAGGCATCCACAGAACGTGAACGACGAGTGTAATACTGAGGAAAAGATGGAACAATGGAAGGAGGAATCGCCAAGGTAGAATTGGGGAGTGACGACGAAGAAGTCACCGGAGAGGAAGGTGTAGACTCCAGTGACATGCTAGACGAGGAGACCGTGGAAGATGGTGGCGACAAATCGACTGGAGGTGGAGAAGCAGAGGGAGCGGAACGAATAGGCAAAGGCTCGACAGGTGTGATAGGTGTGTCAGGAAAAGTGAGAAAAGAGACATCCTCCACTGAAAAAGTCGAGGAAGATGGGCGTGCGTAGAAGGGACGAGACTCATCGAAAGTCACATCCCGAGAGATACGCATCTGACGACCGATAGGATCCCAACAACGATAGCCCTTATGCTCATCACTATAGCCTAAGAAGACACACTCAACAGACTGAGCGGTCAGTTTGGTGCGTTCGCGGGGGGCAAGAAGAACATAGCAAACACAACCAAACAAGCGAAGCATCGAATAATCAGGAGAACGATCAAAAAGACGCTCGAAAGGAACACCACCCTGTAGAGCAGCGGAAGGCTGGAAATTGATGAGATAGGTGGAGGTGGAGACGGCCTCAGCCCAAAAATGAGGCGGGAGAGAGGCAGCAATCATCAATGCACGAGCCGTCTCAAGAAGATGACGATGCTTGCGCTCAGCCACGCCATTCTGAGCATGAGCACCAGGACAAGAGAATTGAGAGAGAGTCCCTTGCTCAGCAAGAACACCACGCAACATCTTAGAGATATACTCGCCAGCGGAGTCAGCACGAAACACACGAATGGGAGAAGAGAACTGAGTATGAACCATGGCAGCAAAACGCTTATAAATGGACAACACCTCACTACGAGAAGTCATGAAATAAAGCCATGTGTAACGAGAGAAGTCATCTATGAAAATAATATAGTATTTATGACCCCCTTTCGAAGCGAAGGGAGCCGGACCCCATACATCGGAATGGACTAAATCAAAAGGACGCTTAGACACTGACTCACTATGTGGATATGGTAACTGAATCTGCGACAACACCTCACTAGAGAAGTCATGAAATAAAGCCATGTGTAACGAAAGAAGTCATCTATGAAAATAATATAGTATTTATGACCCCCTTTCGAAGCGAAGGGAGCCGGACCCCATACATCGGAATGGACTAAATCAAAAGGACGCTTAGACACTGACTCACTATGTGGATATGGTAACTGAATCTGCTTGCCAAGACGACAACCCTGACACTCTAAGGAGGCATCTCCTGAGACAGACCCCAGAAGACCTCGACGAACTAACGACGACAAACGAGAACCACACAGATGACCAAGTCGATGATGCCACTGCTGGAAAGAACCAGTAGCCGAGGCGACCAAAGCGGAAGAACTAGCGATAGAGTGGGCAGCGGAAGGAACATGAAGCCAGTCCAACTCCCAAAGACCCTCAGAATCACGGCGGCGAGGACCAGCCGCAACCAGAGTGCGCGTGCGACGGTCCTGGACAGAACAAGAGTCAAGGTCAAGGATGACACGACAACCAGAATCAGCAAGTTGACCAGCGGAAAACAAATTCATGGTAAGTCGAGGAACATGAGCAACATCAGGAACAGAATAAGGAGTGGTAAGAGTGCCTCTACTAACGACAGGAAGGGGAGTACCATCAGCGGTGAGGACATGAACAGGAGAAGCAAGCGATCGAAGAGAGGACAGAGTGGAAGAATTAGAAGTCATATGAAAGGAAGCTCCAGAGTCCAGAACCCATGGGGATGTACCTGACTGTGTAGAAGGTGGTTGCTCAGTGCGGGAAGCCTCAGTCACAGAACCAGCAGTACCCGTTGAGGAAGAACCTGAAGCAGCGAGCAGACGCTTAAGTCTCAGAATATCCTGCTCAGTCAAAGCGATGGCTGAAGCTGTCGAGGTAGATGACGAAGTCGCTGTAGATGATGTCCGCGCCTTGCGCAAGTGTTTCTTCTTCGTGTAGCAGTGGGACTCAATATGACCATCATTGTTGCAGTAGTTACAATGTGGACGGGGGCGACCTGAGCCGCCAGAAGGAGTGGGCAAGAGTGGCGGAGCACTCGAGCGAGAAGGGGTCGGTGCAGCAGGTGGCGTAGAAAAAGTCCGAGCAGCGAGCACCGAGGGAACCTCCAGCAAACCAGCACCACGTAAGCGAGTCTCCTCAGCACGAATCTCAGAAAGCGCCTCCATGAGAGAAATACGGCCACGAGCAAACAACTGAGCACGCCGGGGCTCAAACTCCTTACGGAGCCGAGACAGGAACTCGTAGACGCGATGAAACTCCAAGTCGGCCTGGACAGCCTGGCAACAGGGGCAAGTACGACAACCAGCACTGCGGAGAGAATCAAGCTGGCGCCAGATAGTAGAACTCTGTGCATAGAAGTCATCAACAGTAGAGTCACCCTGCTGAAGAGCATGCTCCTGACGGACCACAGAGAGGTATAAGGCATCACCAGAGGGCTCATAGCGCTGACGAAGGCGGGTCCACATCTCAAATACAGTAGGAAGGCCCAGAAACTCAGAAGCAAACTGAGGCAGAACACTAGCAGTGAGAACAGCGACAACACGAGCATCATCATCAAGCCACTGGGTGTAAACGGACAGAGCACCATGATACACCTGAAGAGCCTCCTCATAAGCCAAGACCTTCTCATCATAAGCACTCACAGCGGCCTCATCAGCAAGCTTAGTCGCATCCTTTGCGGCCTGAGAAGCATCCGCAGGAAGAGCCGGTGGGGTCGGCGGAGTGGGAGCCACGGGAGGAACCGGACATGGCGGACAGCAGACCTCGCCGGAAAGAAAACCCCATAGGCGGATGCCACGCATGTGAATGCGCATGAAGCCAATGAACTCGGTGTAGTTAGTGCCATCAAAGATCACCGGACAACGAGGAACAACAACGTAGCCGGATGCAGCAGACATTTTTTTTACTCTTTTTTTTTTGAGATCACGTCGAGACAGGAGAATCCGACGAAATCCGACGAATTCAGCAGCGAGGGGCGACGAGATCGGGATCTGGTGGTGACGGGAGCTAGCAGGCAGTAGTTTTGTAGTAGAGCCTGGCTCTAATCCGGATCGGGAGCTGGTGGTGACGGGCTCTAATCTGGATCGGGATTGGATCAGCAGTGCCTGGAATCCAGATCGGGATTGTGCAGAGGACGGCGCGACCTGGAGAGCACGACCGGGAGCAGAGCCTTGATCCAAGCTGGAGATCAGACTAGATCAGGGAAACAGGCAGATCCTGGCAGTGCTAGTCTGGGAGCCGCTTCTGGGAGTTTGACCTGGAGCGGTGACGGGATCTGGAGGCTTCGAACAGGGCCGGTGATGGGAGCAAGTATGGACCTGGACGTGTTGGACCGGGAGCTCGAGCGGGACGAGCTCACTCACCCGATCCGATCCGGCGGGATCTGGAGGCTTCGAGCCGGGCCGGCGGGAGCAGACGAGGAGTCGGCGGCAGGACGGGGAGGCACAGACGAGCAGAACCCGCGGGAGCAGCAGGAGGAGGAAGACTCGGCAGCGTGGGCACCTGCGGCAGGATTCAATCCTGCGAGAAGCAGCCGTAGGAGGAGATCGAGAGAGGTAGCAGCAGACAGACGACGGCTGCGTGGAGATTGGATCGGAGCACGAGTTGCGCGTGCGAAAAAAATAACCTAAGGCTCTAATACCATGTTAGGAAAACAACTTGTATTCCCATGAGGCCATAGGCCAGTATATATACATGTACATGTGGTGGACTATATGCAGGAAACCCCTTATATATTGGGATAAATACAAAAGGGTACATGACTTATATTATAACTCTAACAGGTTGCATGTAAATTACTTGCGCAGATTTATTCCTTTCTTTCATACGACTTACATGTTGGTAGTTTCTAGAAATATGGTGTGATGTATAAAGAATTATGGTAAATGCTATGTCTAGTGTTTGGGTCAAATTATTATTTGAAAGTCGGGGTTAAAGTTTATTGAGAAAAGAAGATTATCATTTGGGCTTGATAGAGTATGACCATATCCCACTCGGTCCTGTTATGCAAATGGCCCACTTTGGAGAAGAATATACCAACCATTTTGGTAGTGAGCCTAACTCACCTCAACAATTCTATTTGGGCCTCATTTCCCTAAACGCTAGACTATTTCTAGTAGTCACTTCACGATCTGAGAGAGGGAAGGCCAGCGGCCATGGCAACATTGTCCCCTCGGTTGTTCGTGCCACTTGAGAGCATGAAGGCTCTAGCGACATCGTGCGAGTGGCATTAGCGCTAGCGACTTCGCCACCATCCTAGCCGCGAAAGCAATGTCGTACAACATATAGTGGAGGGTAGAGCTGGATAGTGGCACGACGGCGTTGACGTTGCAGGAGGAGGTGCACTTGTACGGGGCACTGCAGTGTGGTTCTTCATCGAAGGAATCACTAGCCCACGTAGCATCATGCGTTGGAGGAGGAGGTGCACTCGTACGGGGCGCACTACGGTCTGGTTCTTCTTCCAAGCAATTAGAGAACCACTAGAAATGCACAGTAAGCAAAAAGTGAACGACGATCCGAGGGATCACTAGCACACGCAACATCATGCATGGAGCTATAATGAATGGGAACGGGAAAAAATAGATAGTGATCGATCGTGCCATGAAAATATCAAAACACACAAAGAAGATGACTAGTGAGCCGAAGTGGGGGTAGAGACAAACTTACTCAAAATATGGACATGGTAGGAGATATCCGGGCGAGTGGCAGCTTAGAAGATTCCCAACAAGATGACGATAACGTGTCAAAGCAGACAAAGGGTCACCATCAGTAGCACGAAGATGAATATTGAGCTACATGGGAGTCAATGATGCACTCATCATTAAGAGAAACACAGTAAGAGCAGCACGAGCAAGAAGATCTAGGATTACTTTTCTTCACCAACAAGAGACCTTGATCCAAAAGAAAGTAACAAAGTGGGCCAATATTAGACATAAGAAACTGCTCACTAATATGTGCCTTCACAAAGGCAATATACTTAGTCTCTTTGCTAGTGGTGAACATGTCATCAACTTATAGAAGAGTACGACCAAGAGCAGAAAGGTGGATCAACAACAAATCATGAGTACTCGCTGAAACCAACGACAAACACCGCAGAGCAAAACGCTCAAAGCAGACAAGAGGGCTTGCTTCCGGCCATGGAGAGTGACGAACACGACAAATCATGTCGTACGGAACATAATACCTAGGTGGTGGCTGCATGTAAAGCTCCTCGCATAGCTCTCCATTAAGAAAGACATTCTTAACATCAAGTTGAGATATAGAACAATGGCGAATGTGCAAAAAATGGTCATATGGTTCACGTGAGCAAAAAGCCACGAGCCATAAGACGAGCTTTGTAACGCTGAACATAACCATCAGAGCGAGTCTTAACATGTGACGGGACGAACACAAAGAGGAAGAGAAACAAGACCCCAGGTGCTGCTGCGCTCAAGAGCAACAATCTCCTTTGCTATCGCAAACTGCCATTTTGGATGAACAACAACATCACAATAAGAAGTCGGCTCAAGAATCATTGAGATAAACTCAGGTTATGGAGGCAAGGAAGTCACCGGTGATGAAGGTTTAGGATCCCATGATAAGTGAGGTGAGGAGATCATAGGAGATGATGGTGCTGAATCTGGAATAATTGGAGAAGTAGGAGCAGTACGAGGAATGGACTAGGGCTCAACAATGGTGATAGGAGTGTCGGGAAAAGTGAGGTAACAAATATCCTCCACTGAAAAGGCCGGGGAAGATGGTCACACGTAGAAGGGCCGGGACTCATCAAAAGTCATACCGTGAGAAATAGTCACCCGATGACCAACATGATCCTAACAACATTATCTCTTATGCTCATCGTTGTATCCTATGAACACTCAACAGACTAAGTAGTAAGTTTGGTACATTCATGACAGGCAGTAAGGGCACATCAAACACAACCAAACAATTGAAGCGCTGAATAATATGGAAACGATCAAATAGACTCTCGAAAGGAGATGACCATGGTGGAAGTGGAGACACATTCAACCCAAAAGTGTGGCGTAAGTGAGGTAGTGACCATCCAAACGTGTGACGGAAGAGAGAGCAGTGACATTGAACCTACGAGTCGTCTCAATAGTTGATGATGCTTGCCCTCAGCCATGCCATTTCTGAGTATGAGCACCAGGATAAGAGAACCGAGCAAGACCACCCTCCACAACAAGGATTGAACGCAACATCTTGGATATTTATTCTCGACCAGAGTCATCACAATATACAAGAATAGGCGTAGAGAACTTGGTGTGAACCATGGAAGCAAAACGCTTACACAGATAAGACCTCCCTACGAGAGGAAATAAAGTATATCCAGGTATGTTGAGAGAAGTCATCTATAAATATAGTAGTAGCGATGACCTCCTTTCGAGGCGAAATGAGATGGACCCCAGACATCAAAGTGAACAAGGTTGAAAGGATGTTGAGACACTGTCTCGCTATGAGCATAAGGTAACTATAGCTGTTTACCAAGCCGACAACCCAGATAGTTTAAAGACATCGTCGGAGACCGATCCAAGAAGACCACGTCAAACTAAGGATGCGAGATGAGAGCCACAGAAGTGACCCGAGGCGACGATGGCACTTCTAAGCGTAACTGGTAGACAACGTAACAGAGGTGGAGAGACTAGCGGCTGTAGCAGCAGAGTCACTTGATCCAGCATCCTACGTGCCTGTGCGCTCTCCGTTACTCACCGATCCGGCTTGGTGTGCTTCTCCTGTTTGCGGGTTGTGTGCCACGCACTTGATTAAGCACCCCACGTTCTCCTACAGTGCGCCCTTGACCCTGGCTTTAGGTAGCGCCGTGTCCTCGGCTTGCCGTGCATAATCCAGGTATGCGCCGACTGTCCGAGCTCCTGCTCACCATTGGTGTTGCTCGAGCGTGGGTTCTGCTGTCGCCCATAAAGGGAACACGGGATGTGGGATTGAGACAGTTCACATAGCAACCCACAGCAAGGCAAAGGATGCCCATCCAACTGGTAGGGAGCGGAGGTCGCCCAAAAAGGCGGATGTTGACTCCATAGGAGTCTCAAACAGTACGCTTGTTAGTAAGAGCAGCAGGAGCAAGAAGATCCTGGATATACTTCTCTTAGCAAATAAAGAAGCCATCAAAGGTAGACTCTGGGAAGTAGCGATGAGGACCAATGTCAGACATAAGAAACTCACTGTGACGAGCCTTCACCAAGGCAATGTATTTAAGAGTCGTGCAGGATCATGAGCACTCGTTGAAAAACGAGCCGCATTAACCACAGAGACAACACTCAAACCAGGCATGAGGGGTTTGCTTGAGACCATATAGAAAACGTCGAACAGGACAAACCATGCCAGCTGGAAAAGAATACCCAAGTGGTGGCTACATGTAGGCATTGTTGACATCAAGTTGAGAGAGAGAGAGATACTATGTTGGCAAACAAAAACCACATCGGAAAGTGTGCCAAAAGTGGTCATCTGGGCCATATTGGAGCAAATGTCTGATCGTAATTCAAACTATATGTTCTCACTACTAGACGAGCTTTGTAAAGCTCTAGAGAAACATCATAGTCTCACCCTTGTGGGCCCAGTTACAAGTGATGAGACGAGCAAGAGGAGGAAGGGAAATGAGATTCCACTAGCCGACGAGGGGAAGATCATTTGATGCCATCACATGCTGCCATTGTGGATGAAAAAACGTCCTGATAAGAAGTCGTCTTGCGAAGAGCACCGCAATAACTAACCATTGCAGTCAATAGGCAGAAGCGGGCGAGCATGAAAGCCATAAGTAGGCTGATCTGGAGCTATGTGTTGCCAACAGAAGAAGACATAGTAGTTGAGGGAGATGACTCATTAGAAGAATCCACAGCACGCGAACAATGAGTGTAGTAAAGTCAA